>NC_054753.1:20827061-21529561 GCF_018143015.1 Lytechinus variegatus | reverse complement strand
TGCTGTACCATCTGGTCGGGAAGATCTGAAATTAATCACAGTAAGTTAGAGAGATTACATAAGAAGGCAGCATACATGGTGTCTAATTTCTCTTGGGAAACTCCATCTGAACAAATTTTTAAAAATATTACCTTGGCCAAAAATACGCAACATCTTTGTTAGAGCATCTTGCTTAATCAAGTCCACCCCAGAGAAATGTTGATTTGAATCAATAGAGAAAAATCAGACAAGCACAATGCTGAAATTTTCATCAAAATCGGATGTAAAATAAGAAAGTTATGACATTTCAAAGTTTCGCTTATTTTCAACAAAATAGTTATATGAACGAGCCAGTTATATCCAAATGAGAGAGTTGATGATGTCACTCACTCGCTATTTCTTTTGTTTTTTATTGTTTGAATTAAACAATATTTCAATCTTTACGAATTTGACGATTAGGACCTCCTTGCCTGAAGCACAAAATGTTAAAATAATGGAATTCCATGTGTTCAGGGAGGAATGAAACTTCATTTCACATGACAATGACGAGAAAATAAAAATATTTCATATTTCGTATAATAAATTACAAAAGAAATAGTGAGTGAGTGATGTCATCAACTCTCTCATTTGGATGTAACTGGCTTGTTCATATAACTATTTTGTTGAAAGTAAGCGAAACTTTAAAATGCCATAACTTTCTTATTTTACATCCGATTTTGATGAAATTTTCAGTGTTATGTTTTTTGAATTTTTCTCTTTTTATTCAAATCAAGTTTTTGTTGGGGTGGACTTGTCCTTTAATGGTTCATAAATGTTTGCACGAAGCTGCTCCTCATGTGCTTAGTGATAATCCTCTCGAACAACTATGAGTATAAATAAGATGATAATCAGGGTGCCATATGCTCATGCAACCTTTTACCAGAAATCATTTTTTGTCACAGGCCCATTGCATTGGAATAAATTATCCGAACACCTCCGATTCATAGAAGACATTAAACAGTTTAAACGGAAAATGGCAAAATGGGAAAAAGCATACGATATGTAATAGGGACTAACGGTAATTATTCTTTCTCCTCATTTTGTACATATCTTTTTCATGTGTATATATTTTTCGTTTACTTTTAGGTAACATTTGTATATTATCATGTTTTATTTCTTCTGTTATTTTCCATAGTTAATTATGATTATTCATTATTTAATTTTTCAATATTAGCATTTATGCTCTATTATTTGTTTATATTTGAATGTGTCAACGTGTTTTATATTTGTGTTTGTTTACGAAGGGCCCCAACGAAAACCAGCTTGTTGGCGATTGGGCTATACCCTTCTTTTAAATATTTGAAATATATAGATAAATAAATAAGTAAATAAATTCCAAAATTACTGTTTTAGGTCCAATTCGAATGGAATAGGTTAGATAATTTGGTGGGCACAGCTTCCACCGCCAATTCACTTAAGAAATAATTCAATGAATTTGAAATGGTCTTGATTAATTCAGCAAATACGGGCATGATTGCATTTGACACGTTGTTGCAATGCTCTTAACATCAATTTAGTAAGGGTGTGTTAATACTTAATGCATGTGTGTTACATTTTGTGGTAGTCACTCAGGACCCAGTGGAAGACCCACCCTATTGTTTATAGTGCTACCCAGTTTAGGCCGTATTCGACACTAATTTGACACTAATCACGGGTCGTGTGGTCCAGTGGATAGAGCATTGGACTCATAATCGCAAGGTTGTGAGTTCGAATCCCAACCCTGCCATTGTCTCCACATTGAGAAAAAGGCCGAGAGTGATATCTGTCGTCTATCACGTCAGCCACTGTGACTGATTAACCTATAGACGTAAAATGTTTCATAGGTAATTGGTTATATACCAGTTTGTCGTTTACCAGCAAGATGCTGTCCTGCCGAGTTCCCACGGGAATGACCAAAAACAGAAACAGACTCTAATTGCGACTGGGATCAATGCAATATTAGTTACTATTTGCACCTTCAGGGATCGTTTTATCAACATTTGTGTCCGACATGTTGTCTGGGGCCCGTTGCAGAAAGAGTTGCAATCAATCGCAACTCTATAAAAATCATGCGCAACTTGATTTTCAACCAATCAACAGCGCGCGTTTAAGAGTTGCTATTGATTATTTGACTTGCGTTTAAACGCAACTGTTTCTGCAACGGGCCCCACTTCCATTGATTTTCATATTGGCTAGGAAGCAGTTTTACTATGGTAGCTGTCGGATGCAACTAAACTTGTCGGATAAAACACCAGAAAAGTTCTTTCATGAAGTACTCCCCGGTGGAAGCGCCGTGGCGAAGCGGTTCTGACTCTCGCCTTGTAATCAGGGGGTCATGTGTTCGAATCCCATGGTCTAGCGTCCTCTGGCAAGGCGTCAATCCACACTTTGCCACTCTCCACCCAGGTGTTAAATGGGTACCCGATAGGATGTGAAAGCCTATATAGTATGCCTAGCAATTGAGTCTTGGAACTCTTGTTGGAATGCTCCCCAGGGAGTGGAGAAGTTGCATACATTGTTTGTGGGCATGCAAGGATCCGATCATCGGGGTAATAATATATCTGTAAAGCACTTAGAGACGTCGTTCCGATGTGTAAAGTGCTATATAAATGCGATTATTATCATTATTATTATTATTTCTGATATGTACTAATAAGGATCATGAGGCCTTTGTGTCGTATTTGTATGTTTGTTGTAGATTTCTGCATGTGCATGTGTCCGAGGCAACGGCATCTAAAACTCTCTGATACCATATCTTGATGACAATGACAATGAATTCCTTCAAAGCTTCTCTGCAAATGAAATAATCAAAATGCCTACCTTGAATGTATTCCGCACTGACTTTTGGAAGTTCCGACACTTTCTCCCGCTCGAACCAGATTTGCCAGAATAATACTTGTTGATACCATTTATCTCTTATAACACCGGAAGCTTACGCATCCATCGAAACAATCGGTATTAAGCAATTTCCCTCTGCGAGAAATCTGGTCTTTCCATTGGCTCCATGCAGTCTTCATTATTGTGCGATCAAAATATATAGAGAGTATATGACTTTCATATATAGTTTCATTGATATTGATCCTTCAGGTTTATTTTATTTCATTTTAGGTGGGCGAATTAACTGTGTGATTGTTTTGCAGGTGACTTTGGGGACTGGTTTTGATCTGACTGATTCAATTGATTCGCAACGGAAGAAGCTTAGGAATTAGGTTAGATAAGCCATATCAAATTAATATAAATATATATATGAAACTGCTTTAAACAAAAACGACCACGAAAAATAAAAATGTGTGTACCTTAAAATTTAATACGGCATATCTAGTATGTGTCATTTATTAAAAAAAAAACAAGACTGCACTAGTGTTAATACTTGATCATGGCCCTGGGAAGCGGGGTTCTGAGTAAAGCACCCCCAAGATTTTTCTTGGGGATACTGCGTGTATTATTCTCCATAGTCATCACCCCTTGCAATTCTGTAGAGATGTTACCAAAATTACTTATATTTTGTATTGAAACCGTTTTTTTTTGGGGGGGTGCTTGTGAAATTTCTCTGGACCAAAAGCACTTTCATTTTGTAGTGATCACCCCCCCCCTTTTTTTTTCTTCTTCATTGCTTTGCTTGCCAAAGTTCTCGGGACAAAATGATCATTTTGTAGTGAACCCCCCCCCCCAGTAGTAGCGTACGTAGGATTTTCCACGGGGGGGGGCAAAATCGTCCGCAAAAAATAAGCCAAAAAACCCCAAGGTCTTCAACCACAAATAGGATTTCATGCCAGAAAAAAAATTGACAAGCAAAAACAAAAAAAAGGGGGTCTTCAACTTCTCGTCGGGGGGGGGGGGCGCAGGGATAGGGCCCTTGCATGGGTTGTGACTCGTCAGGGGGGCAGTCTGCCCCCTCCCCCCCCCCCGTAGGTACGCTAGTGCCCCCCTTTTTTTGCTTGTCAAATTTACATCAGCACCCCTAGTAAAAAAATGGTTCCTAGGGCCCTTTACATTTTACCTGAAGACAAGGCCATATCTTATAATTCGTTTTATTACTTGTCCAAGTTGAGCCTTGTCTCTTATTACTTCCTGGACTTCATTTTTACTTGTTCGTCTTCTCTCTTTCATTTTGCCTTGATCACTCTACATGTATAGGGTAGATTTTGCCCTATATAAGATATATTTTTTTTTGTTCCTGTTATTACTATGTTTATATTATTATTATTATCACTATCATTATTTTTAGTAGTAGTAGTAGTAGTAGTAGTAGTGTTATTATTATTATTATTATTATTATTATCGTCATCATCATTTTTATCATCATCATTATCATTATTAGTAGTAGTATTACTGTTGTTGTTGTTATTATTATTATTGTTATTATCATCGTCATCATCATCATTATTATCATTAATCCTTGACATGCTGGGGTAGCACTTCTAATTGTTTCGAAAATTTGATCGTTAGTACTGGCTTAATAAACGAATCAGTTCTAAATTGATTTGGATGATTTTCTTTGGCTGAAAAAATGTATGATGAGGCACAACTTTCACGTTTATTTTAGATTGTTTCTTTTTATTTGTTATATTATTTGACATTTGTATTACTTTGTTTATTGATTTTACTAACTACTCTGCCATGGTGATATGGCTGGAAGCGTTCCTCTGAATAATGGTGACGAGAATTTATCAATTGATATACATAATAAGGTAAATTTTCAATTCGTCTACTGCCAACTCGTCCACTCACCACATGATCTAAATTTCATTTAGTCTGATGCCATTCCATTCATCAACACTTCGTCTAACAACCATTTGGTCCATTTACCACTTGGTCCAATCACCACTTCGTCTAATCGCCAACTCGTTTACGACCATTCCGTCTCATAACCAGTTGGTCTGATATCCATTTCATTCATTTTGCACAATTTAACACTTAGTCGAATCAGACCAAATGGTATATGGACTAAATAGCCATCAGACCAACTGGTTATTAGACGGAATGGCATTAGACTAAATGAAAGTAGACCATGTGGTGAGTGGATGAACTGAAAGTAGACCAAATGATAGTAGACGAGTTGGAAATTAGACGAATTGGCATTAGACGAATTGGAAATAAGCCGATAATAAATCTATCACTGAGAGAAAACATTGACCTTATTGTTACTTTATCAACAGAAACAATTGAATCAATAAACTTAATTCAGTCACACCTCTATGACATGGCGATAATTATATTCAGATAATTGACCTCTAAAAATAATTTGATAGTTTCCACATCCTTTCAGTAAAAGTTGATTATTGATCATATAATTGAAACAGCTCATCAAAATGTGAAAAGTGCAATGAACAATAAAATATTGTTATTACATGCCAGGCACAGGAGTGCATTTGTGAGGGGGCGGAGTGAGAGGCTCTCATAGTCTATGCGAATCGGTTACAGATGGGGGGCTCTTGTCCACTCCCCCCCCCAAAAAAAAATCACGACCAAGGAAAAAAAGAGAAAAGGAAAGAAAGGGAAAGAGGGAAGGGTGATATGACATCATTTTTTAATACTATCAGTCAAAATCTACCACAAAATCGGATATTTGTAATAAAAATGCCGATAATTTTTGCTCACTCGCTTCGCTCGCTAGCATTTTTTTATTTTTATTTTACGAGATATGATAAAGCCCAATTTTGGGCTCATTCCCCCACTGATGCGAATAGATAACGATGGGGTTCATTTTGAATGGGTTGGATGGTATGTGTGCATTTCTGATAGTAGTAGCATACATATGACCCCGAATTTTTAAATGAGGAAGTCTGATATGCCCGATTGAGGTTCTAAAAAGATGCGAAATAGCAAGTTTTTACCTTTTATTAAAAAAAAATCTCATTGGATAGAATTTGATATAATGTTTATAAGATGGTATAATATTTCACCCTTTTCTTTTCTGTCACCCCCCCCCCCCCCCCCCCCCCTCTGTCCGCCAGTGTCTGGGAGGATCCCTAGCGTTTTGGGGTAGGGTTTGCCAGAATTGTAAACAGCGTTTAAAATCCTAACTTTTAATGCAACACGATTTCTTCTTTCTTTCCAAATTATATATTTAGCTTTTTAGTGGAAAAGTTCGTTCGTTTTTCAATAAATGTCATGGCCAAAAGGATAAAGGGTTATGAATGATAGTGTTTATTCAGACAATTCAAAATGACGTCTGGATCTAGTTTCGAGATGACAGCACAGACATCAAGTCATCGATGGGATTTGTGGTAAAGGGGGTGGTAGCGAGAACCGATCGATGCCTCAGTGGCAGTGGGGGGGGGGGGGTGGTGGCTGGCGGTGACGATGGCATCGAAATCGTGGCACGTGTGTGGTTTCAAAGGTTAATTAATCATCATAAACGAAGGATTAACATTTGCAGAAAATTTGACTATCAAAAATAAGAAAAGAATTGATTAAAGAAAGGAGGAAATTAATCACAGACAAATTAGAAATGGAAGAAAAGTATAGATGATATGGAAATAAATGAAATGAAAGATAAGAAATATATGTTAGTTGAAAAGCATAAAGATAAAATAAGATGAAAAGAAAATTTATTTTCAAAACACGTTTTTCTATTTGCAAATACTTCAGATAATCTTACTTCCTAATTATGGCCCTGGGAAGCGGGGTGCTGGGGTGAAGCACCCCCCCTCCCCCATTTCCTTGTGGTGCTACATGTATTATCCTCCAACGTATTAGAGATAGGCTTTAAGAATCATCTTTGGGTAGTCTTACCCACCCCCCCCCCAGCTATCAAATGACCTAGTGCTGAAAACCAGTAGTGGAAGCAATGGTCTAAGATGTACTAGGGGACCATTTTAAAAGGGCACTTTGACCAGCTGGCGAGGGGGGTCATCCTCCATCAGATTTTTGGAGTGATTTAATCTCTACCTCTTCCCGATCCTTCAAACCAAAAATATACCTCTTCCGTATCTCAAAAGATACCACGATTTCTGTAGACGATTTTTTTTCGAAAAAGGGCATAAAAGAAAAACGTTATGAAGGGACACTTTGAATAGATCGCAAGGGGTTTACTTTTGATTTTTTCTTTCTTCTTTTGTCGCTTTATTTCATGCTTCGCTTTTTTTTCTTTTCTTTCATTTTTTCTCTTTCTCTCTCTCCCCTTCTTTCTTTCTTCCTTTCTTTTTTTTCTTTCTTTATTTCTCTCTCTCTCTTTCTTCCTTCCTTCCTTGCTTCCTTTTATTCTTTCTTTCTTTCTTTCGTTTATTTCTTTTTATTTCTCCCCCTCTGGTTTCCAGATGAGGACGGCAGCTACCATGTAGTCTAGTATTTTGGATGGCATTTTGTAATTTAATAAAAGTTATTTTTAGCTCAAACAATCAACAGTAGACTAATGCCAATTGAAATGTACAATAAAAATCAGTTATTAACACAAAGAAATGAAATCTATTTTCATAAATTGTACTCACAAAAATTATTTGTCACATTTATTACACAAGATTTGACAATCAAAATTTCAAATGGCAAAATTATATTGTATGTACTGTAACTTTTTGAACAATATCAAGCTTGGGTGATGCTGCCATATTGTACTTGCTCTTCCTATTTTTCTAATTCAACGGTGTTAACTACTCAGTAGCAAGACTGGCAAGAGAAAGAAGCAGCAGGTTTATCCGACAAAATCGAAGGGCAAATTGACATTAGCAGTGTCCCGGGGCAACCATAATCGGGTCACCAGAGTTCTGTAAAAGTCAACACTTGGTGGCCCTGTTTGGCTACCAAAGTTTTGATGAATTGTAATGTTTTCTATTGTTTTTGAGCCACCAAATTTGCTTCGCGGGCCATCAAAAATATGAAATTGATGATTTTGTTGGATTGATCATGCCAACATGAAAAATAGTTAGTGTGGAGTCTTGCCTTATCACATTAAGGGTGTGTTTATGCTTCCATTGCGAGGACAGAATCAGCGATTTCAAACGTTGATTCAAAACGCCGATCGTAAACGTAGTTCTGGGAGTGCTGTTTATGCTTCACTTTTCAGAGCAAATCATGGTCTCCAGCTGGCTTCGCATCGTAAAGCGAGGTCAAATTGGGCGCGCCTTTTTTCGAAAGTTTTTTCTCCGATTGTTGTTATTACGTAGAGATAACATGGAGCAATACGACTGTATTTGCCCGCGGATTTTCATCTCACCGGAAGCATGTACCGAATGACGTCATTTAAACACGTTTACGATCGTGGTTCTGTTTATGCTTCTCCAGAAAGCCTGATTCTGGTCAAACGACGTTTACAAACGCACCTTTTTGTGAGTTTACGATCGGCGTTTTGAAACAGCGTTTAAATGAAAGTAAGCATGGACGCAACCGTGTTTTCGACTAACCACGTTTGGAAACGCTGATTCTGGCCTGAAAAATGGAAGCATAAACACGGCCTAAGTCCTTGCCAAATAGGAAATGATTTCATGACAAAGTGAGCCCAAAGTCTGTGGCCCGTTTTCTCAAAAGAGGTTTCAATTGTACAATAGTACAAAACCATGGAAATATGCAGATGTCATGTATTATCCCAATTCATTCAAGCATGACTGTAGTGCCCTTTGCCAAATATGTGCATTTATAAATGGATATGTATTAATGTGCGCAATGAAATAGCATAATAATATGCATATTCCATGGTTTTGTACCATGGTACAACTGAAACCTCTTGAGAATACGGACCTGTGAGAATGGTGGTATAATAGCTTTCATTTCATCAAAGACTACACCCCCTCAATAGTCATAAATGGGCAATCTCATTTTTTTTTATAAATCTACCTTTTTTGTAGAAACAGAAACCAATCGCCATTTTCCTCCATTTTTTACTTCACTTTGTAAACTGCCCAAGTCAAAATCATTTGAAAGCATAATAAGCAGAACTTAAAAAAAAAAACAGAGACAAATAATTTTAAGAAGGTCCTAACTATAGAGGGTAGGATATACATATTTATGGATTGCCCGTATGTAAATAGAAATGGGAAATTGCCAATTGATCTACTGCCAACTCATCCACATGGCACATGGTCAAACTTCATTTAATCTAATGCCATTCCGTCCATCAACAATCCATCTAACAACCGTTTGGTCCAAAAACAATTTGGTCCAATCATCACTTTGTCTAATCACCAGTTCGTCTATGACTATTTCATCTCATGACCAGTTGGTCTAATATCCATTTTCTTTTCATTCATATCCCCCAATTAACACTTGGTCCAAGCTTATGGACTAACTGAATATCTGAAGAAATGATGAATTGACGAAATGGCTACTAGACCATGTGGACAGTGGATGAACTGATGGTAGACCAAATGATAGTAGGCGAGTTGGTAATTGGATGAATTGGCATGAGACCAGTTGAAAATAAACCCTAAAGAAATTTGCCAGCTAAGATGTATCAAGCAACTGATCAGGTTATGCACGAGAATGGCAATGCTTGTTCCCAGTACAAACATACAAACGTAATTATTATTATTAATTATCAGAGCAACTTTTGTTCCAGTCACATGATCTCTCACGACTATAGTAGGCCATTGATAGGATGGTATTGACCAATCAGGTTAGAGTGCTATCAAAGTTCAAAGGTCATGACTGATCAGCCATGTTGGTTTTCTTCTGCTTGGTGTAAGACCTGACCTCTATGAGAAAAGCAGTAGAATGATGGTCTGTTGCACAACGTATCCATCGATCTGTGGAAGATAAGAGACAAAAATAGATGACATTACCATCTTGTTCTAATCATCTCACTGGAGTCATCATCATTGTCATAACTTTATCACATCTTTACTGCTATCATCATCATCACCACCACCACCACCTCCACCGCCATCATCACCAGTATCATCATCATTCATTCATTTCGATCATCAAATCGTTTGCAATGGACTGACTGACCAACAACTCACCAAACCGTATTAAGCCAATATGGTTACACTTCGTAATTCCAAAGGTTCTTTATTCCGAAGGTTCGTAATTCCGAAACACGTAAATTGCCTATACCTCGATGTTCGTTAATCCAAAAACGTAAAAGGTTTCGTTAATCCGAAGGCTCAAATCCGAAAACGAAATAAGGTTCGATTTTTTTTTAAACAGTAATATTGGAAATGCTGTTCATAAGTTAAGAGTGACTTTAAGAACGACTGGTGATCCTTTCTTATGGTAAATGGCATATTCATTGGCGATGGTTTAGTGCGTAAGAAAGGATCACCAATCAGTCGTAAAGTCGCTCTTAACTTACGAATAGCTTTATGAAACGGTCCCTGGTCTGAAAAGGCCCAGTTAAAATACCATTCATAATTTTACATTTTATTTCATACAAATCAAAAATCAATTGAAATGTCTTTTAAACTATATCATTTATATGAAAAAATAACTGTAGGGAAAGGCGGGGTACATGTAAGTTGAGTACAGGGGCAAGTTGAGCCACCAGCCCCAAGCCAATAATGAATGAGTCAGAGATTATGGTGGTGTTATGTATTGATGACCCATTACATAACCCTTAACCCCACCACATTGTTCCAACTTTGAAACAAACAGTTTGTATTGTAAACCATATCATGAAGGAACATTGGTTATTTCTTTCTCACCTTGATTCTAATTCCACCGTGGCTCGTATCTCCCTGAACTTTCCTGCTATGTTTATCACCCCGTAACACGTCACTAGTAAACTGACTACACACTGAACAAAGATCTGCAAGGAAAAGAGAAATAGTTACATTTTTTAGAAATATGTTATACATGTATAGCAGATTCTGCGATTTTTGAAAAACATTCTCTTGGAACCATAAAAATCTGTACGATTTAGACAAAAATCTGACTACATGAACAGTAAATTCTCCATTAAATCAATCACTTAAAACCATTGACATCTGCAGGCCTACTATTTTGTATATTCTGGGGGTGTTTCACAAAGATTTAAGTACGAACTAGAGTCGCACTTAAATGCCTAGTAGCATATTGTATAGGAGACATCACCTCATTGGTCAGATCATGCGCACGGGATGCGCATTACCGTGTTTCCATCAATAAGATTGCGCGTTGCATATCATGTGCACGTCGGCATTTAAAGTGCAACTATAAGTCATAATCTTTGTGAAACACCCTACTGGTCTGTAAAAGTGCGTTGACTTGAGTGATAATTTGTCTCACGAAAGGACGACTTATACAGACTCTCTTGTACCACTGAAGGTGACCACCAGTAATAAAATGATTGAAGCGCACATAACAGAAAATAGCATTTCCCTTAAAGGAGAATGTAACCATTGTAACAAGATAGCTTGTGTGAAAACAGAAAAATCAAAGAAACAGATCAACAAAAGTTTGAGAAAAATCTGACAAATAATGAGAAAGTTATGAGCATTTGAATATTGCGATCACTATTGCTATGGAGATAGCAAATTGGCAATGCGACAAAGATGTGTGATGTCACTGATGAACAACTCTCCCCATTACTTTAGTATATATTTCACTTGAATTGCCTTTTTTATCACATCTATCCATAGATAATGTGTTCTTTCTACATGAGGGCATGTAATACATATTTTTTAAGAATACATAATGGATAAAGAGTTTGTATCATCATAAGAAAAAGCAAAAAGAGACATTTTGAGAGTATTTTATAGTCCACCAAAGGGAAAGTTGTTCATCAGTGACATCACACATCCTTGTCGCATTGCCAATGGGAGGATCTCCATAGCATTAGTGATTGCAATATTCAAATGCTCATAACTTTTTCATTATTTGTCCGATTTTTCTCAAACTTTCTTTATTCTTATTCTTTGATTTTTCTGTTTCTGCACAAGCCTATTTGTTCCAAAGGTTTCATTCCCCTTTAACTTAGTGGCATATGTGTTTAGCACAGCAATGCAAAACCTGGGCCCGTCTTACAAAGAGTTGCGATTGATCGGATCAATCTATGAAAAGCCAGCAAAGTCAACATTATAAAATGCATGGTTGTTCAACAAAAAAATCTAGATATGAATGTATATCCATAAATTCATTGATTTCTTGACAATTTGGTGTGATCTCCTTTGTTTACAAAGGACATTGTGCAAATTTCCTGTCGAAAAAATTATGAATCTGATGGATTTCCATAGTTACGATTGATTGGATCAATCGTAACTCTTTGTAAGAAGGGCCCTGGAGGTGTTACATAAACAGTTAAGTGTCACATAGAGTTATGTTTAAATTCTGATGCACATGATCACTGTTTAATGTACAGACCACATGGGTAACCCTTAAAAGCCAAGGATTGCGATAGAGGCCAACCCTTCACTAATATATTTCTTAAATTCTTTCATATTTTTCTGATTGTACTAATTCTAAGAGTAATACAACTAACATAAGGGTGAGCTTTCCCATGAAAGTTTATTATAAATGTGGAAGATCACCCTGAGGAAAAAAAGTTGGATTAAATGAAAGCAGAAAAACAAAAGAATCATATTGGTGAAGATTTGGTGAAAATCCATCAATTTAAGGATTTTTTAAGTTTTCAAATTGTGACATTTGTGGCATCACATGTGAATAGCTCCCTCATGTGTCATGTGTTAGAAATTTCATATATACCATTTTCACAGAAAAATGAAAATGCATTGTACTAATGATTGCACTTGTTCAATCATCATATCTTCAGACACATAATTTGAGACCCGCTTGTGTACATGTTTGTAAAAGTATTAGTAAAACATTTTCAGTAAAGAAATTAAATAAATGAGAATGCAAGGAATCTATATTACATGCCTTATAAGGCAACTGCTTTCATATTTCTTTCAAAGCTGAAAGATAAAATAAATCTCTGATTCTTTGATGGATTTTCGTAAAAATTTATTCAACCAATGATTTTTATATATTTTCTGCTTTAATTTAAAAACGAGAGAGTCAAAAGGGGCCTAAGCTTTCGATCCTCGCAGAATCTTCTTCGGAGGCAAAATGACAAACATATAAGGTAGAACAACCATAATATAGACCACAGACATTCAACAGCAACACTGGAACAAGGAGACAAAAGGGGCATTAGTGAGAAGAGATGACCAATCAGGTTAATTAAAAAACATGTTATTGAAATGTGTTCAGGGTAAACTTTCCCTTTACATGACTACTCCATAATGTATATCATACTTACATCAGTTGGTAACCTGGTAAATTCTTGCTCTGTTAATCTTAGATACGATCGATCTGAGTGAATGAAAAATAAGAAATATTATAAGATAAGAATAATATGTTGGTACTACAAACAATTTCTTTTTTCTCTGCATTTTCATACACTTTAGTTCTCCTCCATAATGTAGCAAATCACATTTTTTTAATTGTTATTTAAATAGAAGGAAATGCTGGAAAAGATTAAATTATGCAAAGAGGGCGCTATTACAGTTAAGTCCCTGTGGATATTTGAGTGAAATATATGTAACCTTCCTCTTACAGTTTCATGAAAAAGTAGTTTATTTGATTTGACATAATTTTGATATTAACATGGTATAAATATTGAGGTAATTTTATTCCATATTATGTACTTTTTGGAGGGAAAAGGTTATGAGTTTCACATTAAAACAAATATATATATTTTCTTGGGGGGTTAAAACTTCATGTTTTGAAGAAATTGTACAGTTATATTGATTTGAGATAATTTTGATATGAATTTATATGCTATTATTTGTGTGTTTTTTTATGAGATACTTAGTTTGTGAATAACTTGTTTCGTGATATTTGGAAATGTAAAATCATATTAAGAGGAAGAAATAAAATATCATTTAAAACAAAAAAATATTTGAGTTGAAGATTGCTCAGTCAGGGTTTATGATTGAATGGGAGAGATCCATGCGGAAACTAAAATAATTTGCACTTACAACCACCAGTATGAGCCCTTTGTAGCAAAGTAATTTGCACTACAATAAATGTTATTTACGAAATTTGGTACTATTTCATTCAAGAATTCATGACATGTGTAAGGGTACATACCGAACCAACATTCGTTTGGGGTCAAAAGCTCCGCCCATTATGAGCTCGATAAATCACGCATTGGGCGTGGATTGGGAATGAACCTAGAAAATAATATTGGTTGGGGTCTTGAAGCAGGATGTTTAATGTTCGCATTTTCCATCTCTGATTGGCACATCTATCTCTCTATAGATATAAAACACATGGGATTTGTAACACACGTGGCTTTGCTGGTAGCGTGGCCGAGGCAAGAGTTCAGTTTAGTTTGAGATTTTGTTTGGTGTGTATGTTCTCACTGTAA
Organism: Lytechinus variegatus; assembly: GCF_018143015.1. NCBI lineage: Eukaryota > Metazoa > Echinodermata > Echinoidea > Temnopleuroida > Toxopneustidae > Lytechinus > Lytechinus variegatus. The sequence goes on along the minus strand of NC_054753.1, from coordinate 21,515,340 downwards.
CCTCTTGCCTAGGTCCACCCAACCTTCAAGTGTGATGTTGGCTCTGTGATTTCAAGTTTTCAACGGATTTTGATTTAACTCTTTCCATGCTGAATTAATTTTGGAGTGATAATAATGACAATCGTTTCCATATTATTTTCTTTAATTCAAGATTTACATATTGCGCAATTGATACTTATTATCATTATATAGATGTTATTCAATAACTATTGCATTTTATCAGCTTATCTTATATGAAGTTAGGGGAGAAAACCAATTATTATGATTGTTGAATTTAATTGTACAAATGTGCAAGATTGCAACATCAGCGCGCAAAGAACTGAAGACATTTCAATGTATTTCATTCTCCACCTTCTCATTTTGTTGTATATTATGGTGAACAGAAAGAGAGTGCTACTGACTTTTAGTATTAGTTTAGCTGCATTTCCACTCAACTCTACTGTATCATTACACTAATAAGTTACTGCCATGAAGTTAGCTCAGGCCACTGCTGCATCAAACTTAAACTTAAGGTCAAGTCCACCCCAGAGAAATGTTGATTTGAATCAAAAGAGAAAAATTAAACAAGCATAAAGCTGAAAATTTCATCAAAATCGGATGTGAAAAAAGAACTTATGACATTTGAATTTGGCTTGTTTTTCACAAAACGGTTCATTTTTTGCCAATTTCCTCTGGGTCCTAAAGCCAGGTGAAAGTTTGTGTTTTCCCCATATTTTGAACTCTGTTAATATGAAAACGAAAAGTAGCTCGGACCCAATTTTTTGGGTACTTGTTTGTGGTTGACATGTTAGGTGCCCCAAGGAAAGCAACCTCTAGATCTATGCTTCATGAAGTTTTAAAATGGCAAAAAACACATTTTTGCCATTTAGATCTAGGCCACTTTTCCAAATTTCAGCAGGAAATCTGCCTTTTTAAAAATATGAATTGGCCGTATTTTGGCAACCCCTGGTTCCATTTTCTTGATCTTGGTGTCATTTTATTAGTGTTTCAGAGCTTATTCCAGTTAAATTATTTAACACTTCAATTTTGGGGGTGGCATCTTTATAAGTTATGCAGCAGCCTGCGTCGTGTGCATGACCCCAATTAATATTTCTAGATGATATAGGCCTAGGCCCTCTATTATTTTACCGGCGATTTCCTAATTAACTTAAGTGACCGAATACCGGGCACGTTCAGAGATGCCAAGTTCAAAGGCCAGCTATTCGTGAGATTTTCTGTGAATCTGAGTGAGATCACAGACATGGTGTACAATGTATATGGGGGATAGGCTATATGGGGATGAACAAGAGTCCAAAATGCTTGAGTCTCACGCATAATGCTAACCCAGACATCTGGGCACTCATTCAATGAACAAGGTTATGGGCACAAACTGGAACCTCAAAAAAACGAAAAGTTCTCTCCTACCCCTGTCTCGATCGGCCATGTTTGTTATGAATCGTAACAAAATGGCCGATCGAGACTGGGGTAAAGAGAACTTTTCGTTTTTTTCGTTTTATAGGGGTCGTGTGGTCCAGTGGATAGAGCATTGGACTCATAATCGCAAGGTTGTGAGTTCGAATCCCAACTCTGCCATTGTCTCCACTTTGATAAAAAGGCCCAAGAGTGATATCTGTCGTCTATTACGTCAGCCACTATGACTGATTAACCTAGATGTAAAATGTTTCCAAGGTAATTGGTTATATACCAGCTTGGCGTTTACCAGCAAAAAATGCTGTCCTGCCGAGTTCCTACGGGAGTTACCACAAACAGAAACAAACAAACAGAAACAGATGTCAGGAAACTGCCACTCATTAGACCTTCATCCATATAATTGTGGTAAGTGCTTGATTTCTGTTTTAACTATTTATTCAGAGAAGTATTTTGACCATACTTCACTCTAGTCAGGTGAGTATGGTCATACACGTAAGGTCCTGGGCTCCCTCCCGAGTAGCGGGCGGGAGTTCCCTGGGTTACACGCTACCCTACTAGAGTCTACAGTAGAGGCGCACGGCCAATATGGGAGACCTGCTTTGCAAAAGGACAAAAGAAACAACACCAACAAAAGCATTTTTTTCCATCCAAACTTTTGTCCCACTGAGGTCAGAAGCCCATTTGTTTCGTGTGTGGATGACAACAATAATCCTTATGAAAACAAAAGTAGATGGTGAATTTTCAAAGTATACGGTGATAAGGGGTAATATTTCATGAGGAATCTGCTTATCACATTTTTATCTGCCGCCAAGGTAATCCTTTTCAAGCAAATGTAAACAAAGAAAATTGGTCTCCCAAACTGGAGACTGTCTCTGAAATTGGATACCCAAATTCTTTATACAAGTCTTTGATATTGGAGATAATCTCTCTCATGGGAGACAGTCTCCAATATTATTGGCCGTGCACCTCTAGGCTCTACTCACTGGTCTAGATCTACTTTTCTTTTTTTTTCTCCCACTCAATATTTTTGCCCTCACTCCTCATTGAAGGATAATTAAAGGACAAGTCCACCCCAACAAAAACTTGATTTGAATAAAAAGAGAAAAATTCAACAAGTATGACACTGAAAATTTCATCAAAATCGGATGTAAAATATGAAAGTTATGACATTTTAAAGTTTCGCTTCATTTCACAAAAAAAGTGATACGAACGAGAAAGTAACATCAAAATGAGAGTCGATGATGCTGTCACTCACTATTTCTTTTGTTTTTTATTGTTTGAAATATGAAATATTTTGATTTTCTCGTCATTTTCATGTGAAATGAAGTTTCATTCCTCCCTGAACACGTGGAATTCCATTATTTTAACATTTCGTGCTTCAGGAAAGGAGGTCAAATCATCAAATTCGTAAAAATTGAAATATTGTATAATTCAAACAATAAAAACAAAAGAAATAGTGAGTGAGTGACATCATCGACTCTCTCATTTGGATGTAACTGGCTCGTTCATATAAATTATAACTATTTTTTTAAAAATAAGGACAACTTTGAAATGTCATAGCCTAGGCCCCACTCACACATTGTACGAGGTTAGTATGTACTAACCTCGTACAATAGACTGTGTTTGACCCTGGATTTCGAAGTAGTCGGCAAACATCGCTTCATTGCTGAAGTAATATTTGCCGAAGCTCCTTCTCGCTACGCACCGGGGCTCTTGCCGGTAAGTAGCAAGAGTTTTTTGAATATAAAATAATAATAAAATAATAATCCGATAAAAAAAAGCACATTTTGCTTACCTCGGCCTCGAAAGTGACTTCGCTTGTCTCTTCCACGGAAATACAAGGAAGCCCGTTGGTGGCGCTAATAATTTCACAACCTTGATTCAGCTCCTCGGTAATTTTATAACTGTATCTAAATTCTTTGAATGCGCAATCCTCATGATTAATTTACTAATTATGGGCACCAATTAATGAAATGCCTTCAAAAACATAATTAATGATTATTATTGGTGATAACACTCATTTGCATTAATTTAAAAAGATGACTGATAAAAAAAAAATGAAAATAATATACGTGCCTGGAAAGAAACCAGCAGTACAAGCTTTGACGAACGTCAATAATACGTATACGGTGTACCAAAGTCTATACAATGAAAAGATTGGACACTTCATGGACTTTGCGTAATGCCTTGCGTCGATATGCGTGTAAAATAGTGTAGGTGCCTATTCTTTCCCTTGTCGTGTCTTTGATATGAATATAAATCGCGCGCCCTCTTCAGGAGAAAATTGATATCAACGCTGACTGATTTCTATCTCCGTAAAATCTTCACTAAAGATCAAGAAAATATACATATTTTTAGAAAGAAACTTCAAGGAGAAGTCACGGAAGGATCTAAATGATTCGGTAAGTGTCATAGCAGGATGTGGAATGTTTATTTAAACAAAATATTTTATGTGGGCAAAAGCCCACTGTATTTTCGAAGTGTAGTGGTGTGTCGCGTGCGTATGACTGATAATCCTTCACTCGCGAGACGATATGAACCCATGGGTGCCTAGGCCCCTAACTTTCTTATTTTTAGAACATCCGATTTTGATGAAATTTTCAGCATTGTCCTTGTCTGATTTTTATCTATTGATTCAAACCAACATTTTTCTGAGGTGGACTTGACCTTTAAGAACAAGTGTTCTGAATCCCATCAGCTCAGGTAACTTGTGATGCAAGGCAATAACCAAACCCAAGGCAGAGCCGAAATGGAAAAACACCACCACCTCAAGACAAGGGCAAGGCGCCGAGCGGCGGCCTACGTAACTCCCACTTGAGCCCAGTCCCAGTTGCAGTCCCTGGCGTATGGTTAGCGGTGACCTGGCAAACAATTTTTCAATCCTCTTTGTTCGCATACCAATCAGGATAGTTTATAACACCTTTTTTACAACAGTAATACTTACGTTGTGCGGCTGAGTAGGATGCATGAGCAAGTCCAATGATGCCAAATAAAACGACAAAATGACTGGAACTAGCCATGATCGCTCATGTATTTTCGACACGGACAATTTGATTCAGGGCGGAAGTCTTCTCGACGTAGAGTTCAATTAGGTCATCGTCGCGTAGATCATAGAGATCTATCGCATCAGCCTTATAATGAATATTCATGAACAAAATAACTAAACTATTAAACTCAAGTGATCACCGGCGTGAGAAGTCCCCCCCCCCCCTCCCCTAAAAAAATGATGATAAAAATTCACATAAATAGAAAGTAAAATAAAGAGAATAACATAACCTAATATAATAGAAACTGCCCTGACTCCAAAACAGTGGCGTACAAAACAAAAAATCATGATCAAGAAGAAAAAAAAGAGAAGGGCAAAATATGATACTATTTTCTGAATATTATGTCAAATCTAGCACAAATATTGGATTTCATGTTGATTTTATTGTTTTTTTCTGTAAATTTTGCCCACTTTATCTCGCCCCTCAAATTTGTTTGCTCATTACTGACGCCACTGCCCCCATTTTTAGAATAACATTCGCCACCCAAATTCTGCTCTGATCGACTCAGGATACCCCAAATGACCCCCCCCCCCCCACATTTACTAAACAGCTAGGGCTTTAATTTAAGAAAACAAAACTGAACCTGCTCGTACGATCTCTCGTAATTTCAAATGCCCATTTCCTAAAGTTCTATATTTGATGATTATTTTTATTTTGTGAAACATATGAAATAAAAAAAAAGTGTCGAGAGATTTAAAAAAAATTGTCATTATGTCAGTTACCATCCCGGGTTACCATGGAAACCTTGTTTTTATTTATTTTATTGAGTGTTGAACTCTGTCGTCATTTATTATGAGGGCAAAATTAGTCTTGTAAATCCTTTATACAACGGGCATAGTGGATCAACGTACCCTACGCTACCTGACCATCTGAAAAAATGAACATCTTTTTGTGCCTTTTTTGGAGGGGGGGGGGTCGAGATGAATGCAAGTGCATGGTAGTTTATGTTTCTTTGTGTTTTATGATGATCCTTAAATATCAGGATTTTTTATCAATAAACTTTTGAATTTGAATTTGAAAGGTTGTGAAGCAAAAAGAAACCATTCACGTAGGCCAATGGAAAACTGTAGAGCTGGGACGGAGGGTGAGAATTTTTTTAAGATGATGATGACAATAATATGATAATTGTTATAATGATGACAAAAAACAATAATGAAATTAATAATAACAACGTACAACAATGATAATAAAAATAGAATTAAGTTCATTTAAATAGAGCTCTTACAAAATAACACCATTTCGAACACAACGCTTTACACAATGATCGTATGATTAGGACCAGATAAATGAATTATACAAGTAAAGATTTACTGATCTAAAAAATAAGTTTTTAGATGCCCCCCCCCCTAGAAATTTTGAAAACTGAAAAAAATAAATGTATAGTAAATGCTGTTATCATGAGCATCCCAATCAATCTGTTAAGTGCTCCAATGTGCACTCTTCCAATTTTGTAAAATTAATTTTTCTTATCGAGCCATGATTATCTCCCGACAATATTAATCACTAACATATCTTCGTTATTATATAACAATCAAAATTTCTGTCGGGCTTCGTGCTCGTAGTGGCTGTTCATTGACATGGGGCCCGTTGCAGAAAGAGTTGCAATCAATCGTAACTATAAAAATAATGCGAAACTTGATTTTCAACCAATCAACAGCGCGCATTTTTGACTTGCGATTTATTTTTTGACTTGCGTTTAAACGCAACTCTTTCTGCAACGGGACCATGGTCTGTTCAGTAGAATAACACGGGGCTTAAAAATCCAGTGTCCAAAGCAATATGCATATTTTTTTACTCATGATTCCAGTCTTCATTATTTGTTTTAGCGAGACATGCATAATTGGTGATCATAATCATAGTTACAAAAAAAAACAGAATAAAAAAAAAATCAGCTCGCGCTATGCTCTCAATAACAACTGTCATGACTGTTGAATGGTTATAAAAAAATAAAAAGTGGTTATAACGTCCACTAATTATCATCTCATAGGATACTAACAATTTTCAGCAAGCACTTCTTGCTCGCATTATCTAATTTGTGAAATATCATCAAGTCGGTCTGGCCTATATAAAAATATAAGCTCTCGCTTCGCGCTCGATTTCGAAATTGGTGAATTGTGTCCGTCTTTGTCCCCCCACCACAAATGTTACTTTGCCCCCCCCCCCCCCTGTATTAAAATTCCTGTATTAAAATCCCTGTGTCGCCTGTTATAAGCTCATGTCCCATTGTTTAATTAATTTCATGTTTATATTGTTTTACAAAGCATACTATATGTCATTCGAATTATATTTTGCTTGTTGGATATGCAAAAAAAATGAAATAAAATTGAATTGGTTGTTGCCTGTGCTGGAGTGAAGCCCGGGAAAGTGACTGATGTCTGGATGAAAATGTCAATGTGCATAAAATATAGGCGGCGGAAGCGAGGGTGGGGACGGGGGTCCTGTTCCCCACGGGCGGGGGGGGGGCGGGGATGTCGAAGCGGCCGCAAGTCTCATATTTGATGTGCGAAGGGGGGGGGGCATGCATAATACTGTATCAACATTGTACACCTCGCAACAACTGCGTGCTTCAATGGCGTAACAGGGGGGGGGGCAAGGGGGCAGTCTGCATGCCCCATTTCGCCGGTAAATTAAAACAAAAGGGAAGGGGGAAGGAGAAAAAAAAGATACATTTTTGCTCTGAGGAAGAGAGAAGAGGGGAAGTAAGAAAGGAAAAGGGAAAGAAAAGACACAAAGACAGAAAAAAAGATAAAACGGAAGGAAAGAGAGGAAAAGGCAGGCCAATCGGAGCATGTGAGAATGAAACGGAATCATCCCGAAATACAAATAAATGAATAAGAAAGAGAAATTTAATGAAAATATGGCAAAATACCGGGAAGGGGAAATGATGCAATGGGAGAGGAAAAGAAAAGAGACAAAAAAAAGGATCAGGAGGGTATAGAATGTGTTTAAAGGCTATAATAGGGGGGGTCCTGAATTGGAAAATGAAGAAAAAGGACAAGCAAAAAAAAATTATAAGAACACGACCGGGAGGCCGAGTTTTAAAAATAAAGAACGGGAATTTCTAATGGAACGAAGTCAGGACCCTGGGAAAGATCTTTGTTTTTTTCAATAGGGGGTGCTGGCTTATAATGACAAGTAAATAAGCATAAAGGTTTTCACTGCAAAATGAAGGTAATTTTCTTCAGGAGACATTTGTCAAGCAAAAGTAAAACAATAATAATTTATGTTTTTTTTCATTACAAGATGAACGTCACTCTAGTCAGGAAAAATTCGATAATACAAGGGAAAAAAGTTTTCGTTTTCAATAAAAATAAGGATTCAATTCTATTTTTTTAGCAAAGTGGGGCCCGTTGCATAAAAATTTTAACCTGAGAAAACTCAGGTTGTTTTTGCCGGAGTTTTTGTCCTGTGTTAAAGTCAATGGCAGAAATCAGACTAACCTTAGTTTTCATTTTTTACCAGAGTTTTCTCAGGTGAAAAGTTTTATGCAACAGGCCCTGGTGCTATGGGAAATAGCACAAGCACGGCAGCACCCCAGGTATAAATCTTGGGGGTGCATTAGGCCCGGCACCCCTGCGTTTCAGGGCCCCTGGATCCGCTTCAGGGGCCTTGACAAAAATAACTGCTAAAAATTTGAAGGTGGGGCCTATGTTTTGCATTGCTAATTTTTTTACTTGCAAAGTTTATATATCATAAAATGCACATGGAATAGCAGTTTCCAAAGCTTGACAGGAAAAACCCATGAAAGCTAAAGAACTTATCTTATCATTTCATTTATCATTTTATCATTATTATTATTGTTATTATCATCATCATCATTATTATTGTTGTTATTATTATTATTATTATCGTCATCATGATCATTATTATGATTATTTGTATTATTAACAATATAATTATCATCATCTTCTTCTATTATTGTTTATTACATATGCAATTCGGTAGTTCTTGTTATAGTTATTTGTTTCGTATACATTTAGGTTACTATTTGATTACAGGGTGGATTTCAGTTTCGCCCTCTTCTTTGTAATTTCAATACTAACAGACCTTCTAATCAAACCTTTTATTTTCATTTTTCCGAGGAGAGGAGCACCTTCCAGCTCCTTTTCCCCGATAAGAGTAAAATGACGTCATCTGACAGAAATTGCTATCCACCGATTTCCATCGAAAATCCACGATTGCTTTCGAAAGGCCCGAACTCCGTCCTTCGGCCCTCGGGTTTTGTCTCCTTCCGAATACCCGTGACAAGGTAATGGATACTATTTATGTCTATGGAAATCGATGTCGATCTTGTTTATTGCTTCATATTAGCTGTTATCTTTCATATGTTTCGAAAGATGTATATTTCAGCTAACTATTCGAGCTGTTATTTTCATTTCTTTATGCAGGAGATCTCTACCAAACACGGTAAACAACGGCTGGTCCTGACGTGGGACTACCGTACTAGTGCAAAGTTGCCATGAGCTATTCTAATCCACCGAAGGGGAAAGGCGTGTATTTTCAGCAACAACCCCATCCACAGTATCCTTTTCCTGCTATAATTCATTTGCAAATGTCAGACATAGCTATCATTGAGCATTGTATCCACTCGTTTCCTATATATCTACGTTATTCTTAATTCTAAATGCCTGGTCATCAGAAATTATGCCACCATACTGTTCTCATATTTTTCTATTGCCGGTGATTTGTTAGTGTTACGCAGTTTGTACACGCATGCACATGTATGACGGAACTGTGTGTGAATCAATGGCGAGGTGAAAATTTTGCCGGTGCTCTACCGGCATTTCAGTTTAGCAGCTTTTTGCAAAAGCTCCATAAATTGTAACCCCACCTTACTACCTGACAAGTAGATCTATCATCTAGTTGAGTAATGACCTGATCTATTTATTTGTCAATGAATCAATTAGGCCTACAGTAACATTGCATTTGGCCAACCATTCATTCATATCGTGATTTTACAAAATTTTTAGGCAGCTTGCAAGACACACACATGACACAGGGACACACATAACCCAGGGAACTCACGCCCGCATAGCGGGCGGGAGCCCAGGCATGCCAGGGGCCGATTGCACGAAAGGGTCTTTGCAAGGACCGTCTTTCGTGTCGCCCATCTTTTATGATGCGCCATGTGAAATGCATTTTAAATAGATCATCTGCAAACATATTTCATTCGTCCGTTAACACAAACAAAATATTTGTGTGTAAAATAATGAATTAATGTGATATATCATGATATTGTATAAAATTTGATTTAAAAGCAAACTAACGAATCTTATTCTTTGTCATAAATTTCAGAAATACCCCGCTTATAGCGTTTCATAAAAGATGGGCGACACGAAAGACGGTCCTTGGAAAGACCCTTTCGTGCAATCAGCCCCAGGACCTTACGTGTAATTTGGCATACTCCCTGACAAGCGTGAAGTATGGTCAAAATAATTCTCCGAATAAATAGTTAAAACAGAAATCAAGCACTTACCACGATTATATGCATGAAGGTCTAATGAGTGGCAGTTTCCTGACATCGGGGCACAAACTGGAACCTCAAAAAAAACGAAAAGTTCTCTCCTTCCACCCCCGTCTCGATCGGCCATTTTTGTTATGAATCGTAACAAAATGGCCGATCGAGACTGGGGTAGAAGGAGAGAATTTTTCGTTTTTTGGAGGTTCCAGTTTGTGCCCAGATGTCAGGAAACTGCCACTCGTTAGACCTTCATCCATACATGTATAATCGTGGTAAGTGCTTGATTTCTGTTTGAACTATTTATTCAGAGAATTATTTTGACCATACTTCACGCTTGTCGGGTGAGTATGCCTAAAGGCTTTACACGTAAGGCGGGAGTTCCCTGGGTTAGGACACACACTGACACAGACATTCTGGCTTTCTGCTGTGCTGGTCATGTCTGTTTGCACTGGTCTTGCCCCCCAAAATTCACTAATTTGGTGAATATTCTCTTTAAATTAAGTATTATTAACATGTAGATGTAGACAAAGTATGGTCAACGGTAGATCTAGACTAGAGTAAAGTGCCCAAATATCACTAGATCTATCAGACACAGATCTATTCTCTAGACATGCTTGCTAGACTAAAGTAAGCATATTTTATGTTGAATATTAATGTAACATAAAATAGAATTTAAAAAATTATGGTAAACAGAAATTATTCACTCACTACCACACACCGAACGATTGTCCAGACCATAGACTGTGTACAACGGATAGATCGTCTCCGCACAGCGATTCGAAGACCGCTGATTGGTCAATCGCGCAGATCATGTCATGACCACGTGGTCCCAAAAATAATTCCTTCGGACTGCGTGCTGAAGTATTGATAGCGATAACGATATCCGGTCACGTTGTGTACCCGGTAAATGGTCTTGGTTCGTGATCAGATCGCTCCGGTATTGGTCGAAAAGTAACAAAACTCTGCAACTTCATGCATATTCACGCGACGCTCCGGAAGCCAATTGACTTTGTGCACGTTGCGATAGACTACAAATTCCAACGAACACGATGACATATCGACATATAGACGCTAATTCGTAAGATTTTGACAGAAAAGCAAGAAGTAATCTAAATTTGCTTACCTGTGCAGTATCGGTGAGAAAACCTCAAGGTAAATGAAATATTGCACCATCAGATAGAGTAAAAGTTACTCTTTCATATTGGTCATTTATTTTGTATACAATATTTTGTTAAGTAAATTTCTGGCCTGAAAATGTGCCTCAAAACTGAATTTTCTTCCTCTGTTTTCTTTTGCAAATTGTGCAAAACTTTATTTTGAGCCTCAATGAAATCCATATCACCATAAAGCTGAACTTCTGTACTTTCTCACAATGGCACTTTTGATATGCGGCACCTTTTAATCGGGCTAGATCACACTTTTCCCACCAAGGTACAAGACAAGATTTCTGAAATTCTTATTTTAAACCTGTATCATTTTAAAGCATACATGTTCAGCTTTATCATATTGTAAAAATCATTTTGGCTCAAACAAAAATAAAGTGTGACAATAGCAGCTTTTGTCAGGTAAAAATATTTATTTTGTACCATATTTTAGATCAAAATTTTAACCTATATTACAAAATCTTTGAATAAATCCAAACACATGACCTGAAAGAATGATTCTTCTTCTTTACAATGGTACAAAATTCATGAAATTCGATGCACAATTAGAGCAGCAATGACCGAATGAAAAGAGGTGTTTTGGTCCGCATCAAGCTCATTAAATATGCAAAACATGTCAAGTCATGAAGATCACTTGGGTGAAAGAAGCCACTTTCTTGGGACCTGCAGTCTGACTGTTCACTGTGTACCAGAGCTTGTTTTTGCCGAAAATCGGACGCAGTTTCCAAATATCGGATGCGTAGAGTTGTGCGCCACAATAAATTTCAGTGATTGAAATTGCACCCTAAGTAACATTAGACCCCAAAATAATTGCGTACTTGTTGATAAAATAATTTATTTTAGCTGCCCAAATGACGATTTTAATTATTACTATTAATAATTTAGATATAGTAATCAGTAAATAATGATAATTTACTTACCAAACGTACCCGGTACCTCTTTCGGCTCAGAACATCGGCATCTTCGCTCAGCTGTACGAGCGCTTCATTTTATCACGATGTTCCATCAAGTAAGTAGCTGGAAAATAATTCCGGCGGCTAGCTCAGCTCTGCGCTGCACAATACACACACCCAGGCATTGAGTGTACTGTAGTCAGGGGTTTGTAGTGGTCTGGTATGTTGACCCACCCACGGTTCATGACCATGCAGCGATCCCCTGGCGTCTTTTTTTTCTTTCCTTTTGTCTTTGACTCCATTTTTGTCTCACCTGTATAGCAGTGTGTGAGACTATAGGCACTTTTCCGACGGTGTCGGCGTCAACACGTAATCTTAACTTAAGGTTAAGTTTTTGAAATGTTTTTGAAATGACAGCATAACTTAGAAAGTATATGGACGTAGTTCATGAAACCTGGCTATAAGGTTAATCAAGTATTACTGAACATTCTGCCTGAGTTTCATGTCACATGACCAAGGTCAAAGGTCATTTAGGGTCAATGAACTTAAGACCTTGTTGGGGGAATCAACATCAAAATCTTAACCTAAGATTAATTTTTTGAAATGTCATCATAACTTAGAAAATATATAGACCTAGTTCATGAAGCTTGGACATAAGGTTAATCAAGTATCTCTGAAAATCCTGCATGAGTTTCCCGTCACATGACCAAGATCAAAGGCATTAGGGTCAATGAACTTTGGCCAAATTGGGGGTATCTGTTGAATTACCATCATAACTTTAGAAGTTTATGGATCTGATTCATGAAACTTGGACATAATAGTAATCAAGTATCACTGAACATCCTGTGAAAGTTTCAGGTCACATGATTAAGGTCAAATGTCATTTACATGTAGGGTCAATGAAATTTTGGGTCTGCATGCACTCATGAAATGTTGAGTAATTTCAGAAACGCCTACCCGGGAGTCACAATTTGGGTCTCAAAAGTCTTGAAAGTAAAGTCAGCCAGCGACGCGGTCAAAAAATTTCGCGCGGCGGATTTATTAAAAAAAATGTTGAGGGAAGGGGACTGAATCAGCCCCCCCCCCACCAGTCTCCTTAGAGATTTGAAGGAAATTCATTCCCCTTTGAATTTCTGACACAAACCAAGTTTTCTTGTCCATGTAAACAATATGCAACTGGGGTTCCACAACAAGTATGTGAGAAATTGGCAAGTTTGAAGAAGTAAATGGGGAGTTTGATGACACTAGTGTTTGTCATTAATTTGAGCAAACTGTCCAAAGAGTGCAGCAGTGGGGCCCTTGGCACTGCTAAAAAATAAAATGATCAAAAAATTAAATTTTAAATTTTTTCATGTTCAGCTGTTAACTCTCAAACTTTAGATTTTATGCACTAAAAATATAAAAAGAGTTTCTCAATTTTCTTCCTTCAGTTGATATCTCTAAATTATAATCTTGTTTTGTGTTGTACAGGCTGTCATGTTTATTAAAACTTTGTCCCTCACCCCTACGATGTTATTCTATTAAAGGATGGTCTGGGCTGAATGTATAGCTTGATAAAGAGAATACAATATACCGAGCAAAATAAATTTCATCAAAATCGGGTGACAAATAAAGTTATTGAATTTTTAAAGTTGAGCAATATTTTGTGAAAACAGTCATCATGAATATTCATTTGATTGGCTGATGATGTCACATATCCACTTGTTCTTTTGTATTTTATTATATGAAATTAGGTTTATTTTTTCATCCAAGAACTAGAAAAATTTGATTGACAACTGATTTAGTGCATTAGTTATTGCTGCAACTTATTTAATTATAAGGGAGACATATTATTCCCACAAGTATGAAATAATGAAAAAAATGTGATTTTATGTAATATAAGAAATTGAAAAGTGGAGATGTGACATTATCACAAAATATTGCTAAACTTTAAACTTCAATAACTTTATTATTTGTTATCTGATTTTGATGAAATTTTCTGCATTTTGTTCAGTGAATTCTAATCTATGTATTAAGATATAAATATTTTCAGCCCCAACCATCCCTTTAAGTGCCTTGTTATTAGTATAGGAGGGAGTTCTCATTTGATGATATTGTTTAATGTTAGGATATCAAACCATGATGACATTGCATAATGAAATGTTTATTGTCAGTTCCACTCAAGAAAATTTTTATTGAGATATTATGCTCTTCAGAACTTTCACGGATCATCCCCAGGGAATAATTTTACTTCTCAAATTTGATTAGGATTTGTGGTTGTTAGAGAAAAGCTTTCAACTATAGGTGGTTTCAAACCGCCTCGATCACAAGAATCCCTGTTAAATTACGAGAACTTTTTAAGGCTAAAAAATACCCGTTAATTATTCCTGCATTCACACCGCCCTGAAACACATCCTTCGGGATAAGTTCCAGAAGTTACGAGCATGCGCAGTATGGTCTGATAAGCAGGCAAGGCGCGAGATTCAAAATCACTAGCCCAGCAGCCACCCACGCCGCCGCGCCCAACGACACGCTGGGCTAAAAGTTCCCGTAATTTGCTTTCACATCGCCAAAATACCTGCGACCTTGGAAAAATCCCCACGAAAGTTCTCGTAATTTCGCCAAGTACCTACTATTTAGCGGGTATTTTCTTTCGGGGAAATTACGCGTAGTTTGCTTTCACATTACCAAAATACCTGGTATTTTCTGATCGGGGTAAATTTCCCGATCAGAGAATACCTGGAACTGGCGAACTTCGAGGCGGTCTGAAACCACCTTATGTTCTGTAAATTTCTATGTCAAAAATTGCTACATTTATAAGTGAAATTTTGTGTAGCGGTCAAACAATTATGTGGAGCAAATTGTGATTCGATACCAGAAAAAATTATTCCCTGATCCCATTTGTGTACTTGTAGTGCTGAAGCTTTTGTCCACCATGGATTTAGTCAAACCAAGTGACAATTCACTCTTACAGTACTCTTGCTGAATAATGATCACTGAGGTGAAGATAGATGAAGTTGGAGACAGAGTTCTTTTTTTTTTCCTTTGGTGGACCAATCCCCTGGCCTCGCAGATGAATGCTTTAAAAACCTCTCATGTTTATAATTTCATTATCAATGATATGGGCAGCATTCCATCCCATTGTGTTCAGTATTTAGGATATATTTAGGCTTAAACTAAAGTGCAGCTTTCTGCCCTTCTGAACCAAGTAATTAATCCCTTGGTGATCTCTATGGTATTCATTTTACACCGGGTTACTTGGGTGTTTTCCTATTTCTTTTGCTTGGTAACATTAACTGGAAAGATGTTAATTTTTTTTGGGGGGGGATAGAAATAGCAAAATAAACAAAAAAAATCAGATATTAGAAACTGTCAGCGCACGACAGTGGCATTGGTCCAATGGTCCCAGTTCCAGACCAGTAAATATTGCTCTCAGGTAAGTACATGTAGTTTTTCAGGGAGAAAAAAGGCAGATATTTTAGTGCAACTTGACAAGTTAAAAAAATATCAAACAGATATTTTTTTCTCTTTTGTAAATTAAACAAACTGGCTCTGTTGTCCTGAATTATGTTGTGAGCGTGTGGGTAATTTTGTTATATACAGTATATATATATATATATATTTTTTTTTTCTTGGGGGGGGGACAACAAGCAATAAAAGAAGCAAAATAAAATCAAAACTTTTTCTAATATTTTTCTTTATTATTGGGACCATTGTATTTGAGGTTCCAGTAAAAAAATTGAAAAATTAGGTATCTACTTTATCCACACAATCAGGACGGACCAGTAGATAAAAAGGGTTAGTGTGGAGCCTTATTATGTGCAGAATACTCTTATGATGTTATTTCATCTTTCATTTTCACATATGAGTCTTGCGAACAATGCCATTCAATATGTTTGGCTCTTCCTGATTAATGTTTGATAGACTACTGTACCACACCCATGCTAGTAATAAATCTATTTGGAGGCCAAGGAAAGGGAAGTTCCATGCCAAGGTCATTTTATGTCTTAAAAGAAAATGGAAGGAGAAAGGTTGCATGTTTCGTTAGTGGGCTGTGGATTGGATTTTTTATTTGTCATCAAATAATGAGTTTATGTAGGGGGGGAGGTGGCTAAAAGCTAAGTGCCCTAACCCACTTTAGTTTTACCCAGCATGTACATGTATATCGCTGCTAGATTTTTTTTGTAAAAACCTACATATACCTAGCTCAGAATTTTTTCATACCTACATATGTATGTTATAATTCGAGGTGTCTGTGATGACCCTCCCCCTTCTCCCGCACTCACAAAATTATGTGATTTTTCTTAGTGATGAACCTCTCTATATTTGGAATCTACTATGCATAAACTACTTACTTAATGTTGTATATGTATCATCTAACATGCCTTTGGGTTGTCTCTTTTAGAACAACCTTTGTTTTTAATAAAGCTGAAAGAAAAGTATGAATTAAAACAGGCTACATGAATTGCAGACAATTATATCACAAAAGTTTTAATTCCAAATCTAGGTTTTTTAAGCATGCCCATCTGACACTTTCTTTAATGACAAAAAGAAGCTGCTGAAAACTGCTTATCTAAAAAAAGAGCCAATGGAGTAAAAAAGAGAGTCAAAAGGGGCCTAAGCTTTCAATCCTAGCAGAATCTTCTTCGGAGGCAAAATGACAAACATATGGGCTATTCCACGGTTACTCACGTTACATTTGGAGACACCTTGACTCATACTTGGAGCTGTAACTTGGGAAATTTTATTATGCTCCTGGCAAATCTTTGGAATGTGTCGGTTACTCACGTTACATGATTTGGACATACATAAAATGAAAAGTCGACATAAGTGAAAAGCAGCGTCGGAATTACACGGGGGCGACGGGCGATTCGCCCCCATGACAGCCCAAATCGCCCCTAAAAATTCTCAAAACCCATTGGTTTGGGGCGACTTTTTATTTTAGAATCGCCCCAATAAAATACCATCGACAATGCAAAAAATACTTCACACAATTAAGTTCCCCGGCGGCGGAGCAAGCGCATCTTTTATATCGCCCTTGCCAGCTTCAAGTTGCAATATCCGAGCCTTCCGCAACACCGGAAGCTTCGCGATCGTAAATAAACGCGCAATGCAATATGGGATGCGGAGTACGCATAGTCTTTAGCACAGGCTTTTTAGAATTGTTGACGCACTTGCCGCATGGCTTATGTATATGTATGCGTGCACGATTAGACTGCACAGCTGGTAACGAGACCACATGCATCGTGCGGTATGTGTACTAGGCGGTGTAAGCAATTAGCTCTGCTTATCGACATCGTCAAGTCGGAGTGCGAGATGGATAAGCAGCGAAGCCATATCGTACATGTATAAATTTAAATATCTGGAAAGCTAAAATCAAGTAACTTTCAATTTACGATAAGCACAGTTTCAAATTGCCAAGTGCGTCTCTTTTTCAATAGCATGGTTTCTCCATACTTCACCATGTGCAATATCTAATGCACACATTTCCCATTTGGGATATCACAATTCTGTGATATCGTAATTTTAATTGCTCAGGAAATAAATCCCTGTTCACAGCACATACGATGTGCAAGTCTTTTATCCTCACAGTCGCTGTCTTTGCTTGTCAAAACGGAGCCTTAATAATCCAAAATCACTTCGCTTATAGTTGTGAATTATAACTTTTTAATTTCTTTCTTGAGGAGGGGTAAATATCAGACAATAAATCATCAAACAAGGCTCAATCTAAACAAAAAAATAGGACGCCGTGCACTTGAGTGTGGTACTTGCATGCTGTTAGCTAGCCAGTTAGAGCTCATGTTCTGTGCCAGAGCTCTGGGTGAGAATTCTATCAGTAATGGCCTAAGTGATGGTGATTTTCTGTTTCAGATAGAGTTTAGATTTCATGTTAATTTTTGAAAACTGTCAAAACACTTTATGATTTCTTCATTGTGATTAATATTTAAGTTATTAATGAATACATTTTCACCGATTTTAGACTCTCCCAGAATGAAAGGAATTTTCTATGGAGATCTGCGTTTTTAAAATAACTTGCGAAAAAAAATTAAGGTACTTGAACCTACAATATTATGTACATAGCCTGTGGCTATGTGTCAGAATTTAAACCTTTTGAATAGACTGAGTAAGACATTGATTTCATTTCTTTAACATAATTTATATGCAATCCAAGTGCACTTCATAGTCACAAGCACTCACCCACACCCATGATTCTAACCATGAAAAAAAAAAAAATTAATTTATTATTTGATCTGAATTCTCTCTCTCCTTTATGTTTGTTTTATTCATTAATTTTATTCAGATTTTTTTTTTGGGGGGGCGGGGGGTTTATTGTTCATGGTTCATGAAAGATGAAAAATAAATAAGCCCATGTGTGTGTGGTTGTAAAGGGGATGTGGAGTGAGGGTGTCAAAACACACTTAAACATTTAAATCTGATTTTTTAAATGTTTGAATAAGCCATTTGGGGCCTCGATTGGCTCAAATCTGAAGTGTGTGAAGCTGATTATTGTAAGGCCTTTAGGGCATTCCCCCACCACCAGGAGATAAAAAAAATGTTCTGAGCTGTGAGGCGTCAGTGAGTCTCGTAATGTCAAAAGGTAATATATATGCGATAAAAAAAAGTAGCCCCATGAATTTGAAAATAGCCCCAAGATATTCAGTGGTAGCCCCAATGTAAAAAAAAGTAGCCCCTAAAAAAAAAAAATTAATTCCTACCCTGGTGAAAAGTCTCCTCATACAAGGTTTTTATGAACGTTGATTATATCCATTTCAAAGAAGTATATTAGGCAGACAAATTTTGTATATAATTAAAAATATTAAAGAACACATGGTTTTTACTTGGGGTGCAGATAATATGGTTACGTTACGGTTACTCACGTTACATTTTGTCTATGTATGGTTAACAACACACGTGTCATTAAAAATTAAATAATGTGTGTAAAATTCATTGCTAGGAACATCAAAAAGAGATTTCATACCAAAAATTGGAACAATTGGAGCTTTATTAGGGAGTAAGGGGGAAAAGTATGATTTTGCTTAATAACTATGCATAAATTAGCATAATCGCTCAATACCAATTTGCATGAAATAAATTACTGTATAGTATTGTAGATTATGTCCAAGACAACCTGCGCGCAATTTTTCGGCGTGAACGTGCGGCCAATGGCCAAGATCTCAAGGGGGGCCTCCCAGGCCCCCCCCCCCCCCCCCCCCCCCCCGGGCCATATCAACTCCCAAAATACCCCAGCCTAGATAGGGTTACAGGTAAGGGCATTCAAGGTGTTGTTCTCTTTAAAGTTTGGTTAATCGAAACCAAGTCTTACTAATGCACTCTCGCATTGTGAATACTTCTACTAATATTCAATTTTTTGTGTGATTGTATGACCACTGATATTTTTAAGAACAAAGAGTCACATCAAAGAGTTGTACCCTGATTTTGCTTTTAATTAAAAATAACTTCATAACTCACCATGAGACTTAAAACTTGACATCCCACAGAAAATGTTACCTAACTGAATAATTTTTACTGGTTACTCACATTACATGATGGTTACTCGCGTTACAAAGTTACTCATGTTACAGTTTTTCTTCATCATTTTTTTTTTAAATTGTACTTATTAATGATTTTGATAGTCATCACTGTGTCAAAGATTGTTTGAATAAAGAGAATTTAAAATCCCACCAATTAACTGTGAAGAATTTTTCTCTCAGAAAACAAAGTCATTTTTTTGGTTACTCGTGTTACATCACCTGAGCAGGTTGCAATATTCATTTTTCAATGAGTACTACAAATTTACTTGAAAAGCTGTTGTTTAATTTAAGTAATTTGACTCTTCTCAATGTCTAAAATATATATTAAGTGGTATGTTGTTGCAATGACAAAATAGTAATAAGGCATATTTCATTTTTCACTATTTTTCTTGTATTTTGGTACAGAATGGAAGACACAACTTTTGACCATTTTTTTCCAAAGTATACATATGAAAATAAACTTTTTATTTCTTATTCCTGAAACTATCATGCATGAAGGACTTACAGTATTAAAAAATTAAAGAAAATATTGAATTTGAATTTTTAAGCTCATGTCCACTAACCTTTGGAATTGCCCATATGTTTGTCATTTTGCCTCCGAAGAAGATTCTGCTAGGATCGAAAGCTTAGGCCCTTTTGACTCTTACTTTCTTTAATGAAACGCACTCAGGCCTTTGCCTATTTCCTAGGTAGAGGCTATTACGAGTCAATGTGGATTGTCCACCACGGCTACCTTCCCGCATCTCTTTAGTTGCCACATACATGTACATCCGATGGGAATTTAAAACAAATTAAAGCTTATTGAGAGGGTATAGGCGGTTTGTATTCTTGCCGCATCGCAACAGTTGAAGATCGCTATATTTTTTTCCAAATTTCCTGCCAGACTCAATTTGGCGTACAGAATTTAGTTTGGCATACAGAATTTAGTTCAGAGGCTTAGGTGGATAGTTTGTTTTGATTATTTTATTTTCAAATATATTTTTTAACCGCCATTGTAAAAAAAAATACAGATAGATAGAACATTTCATGTAGTTCCATAACATTCAGATTCAAAAACATCAGCAAATCACAAACCAGAATACATAAAGATAAAAAATGATTAAAAATTTGAAAAAAAGGGAAAGAGACAGAGTACATGTCTGTAGTGTATACTTAAGTATGTTACAAACAAACTATGGAGGGAAGACCAAAAGCCACAAGGAGTTATTGAGGGTATTCCCAGATTACTGACATACATTGCAAACAATGTACAATCCAAATCTGTGGTAGTACATATTGGTGGAATTCCACGTTTGTATGCCCTTTAGGAATGGCAAAATAATTCATTAAAATCAAGGAAATGGAACTCGACAAGTTGCAGAAATAAAAGGGGTACAGGCCAAGGCTCCAAAGTGTTATCCATGTACCATACTGTAGATATGGAAGTTGATGGGGAATCCCCACCTTTTTTTACCAGCACACCCATGTTCATTAAAATACAATGCGTAGTCTTATACCATTTTCATAAACCTATCCTCCAATTAGCCGCCTAAGAGAAATGCGGATAATTCAATAAAAATTGCGTTCATAAACTCTGAAAATAATCCGCACAATTTTTTTTAAAGGAGGATAATCATTCTGGCAACCGCACACAACCCCTCCGATGCGGTTGCGTTGGAAAAGGGTGACCTTGTGACCGCTCCATGGCAATTATCCGCATTATTTGGAAATGTGTTCATAAGGTCAAAATCTGGTCCCGATGCTGCTATTATGCGGATAATTGCAGCATCAAAGTAATGCGGATAACTCTGGTCCTCCTTTAATTTTACGACCAAATTATGCTGCTATTAGCTGCATAATTGGGTTTATGAAAGGGGTATTATATAGCCAGTGTTCCCTCATAAAACCATCCTAAAGATGTGGTTTTGAGGTTTGCGTTGACAGTTAGGTTTAATTCCTCTTGTATTTTTATGTGTGTGGGGGGGGGGGTGGCTGCTCTGATATAATGATTTAACACCCCCCCCCCTTTAAAAAAAGCTGAAAGTTATGAACATGAATGGATTAACTAATCAATCTTTCTCATGTACAAGAATAATTGGTTTTTACATTTTATTGACTTGTAGTATCATTGTAAAATAAAGCATTTTGTTTATTTTTTGTTCAATTTTTTTACTATTGCGGAACGATACAAGAGCTTTATCCAATTACTCTCTTGAATCAAATTTGTGCAATATCCTATATCAGTTTAAACGTGTAAAAATGTGATATTTCCTTTATTTTATCAGGACAATAAAGCTCGGTAGAATTGCTTATTCATTTAATCCCAATCAGTTTTTGTTTTAAGTAGAAGAAAAAGATCATTTACATGTATGAATTATTTGAAGCATATGGCAAAATGCAGGAAAGAGATATGCCGGTTAGCTCGAGATTTTCTGACGTGCTACACGTGGATCTAAGAAAAATGCTGGTCTAATGACATGCAGCGAAATGCATGCATTAGGAATTTAAAGTAGCCATATGGGAGATCTATACAGCGATCTCAGTGCATGTGGCAGTGTGATGCTCTGTTGAGCACTGTATAATCCATGCATTTCCTGTAGCATGAGTGTGCCTAGCAAAGCAGACTGGTAACATATATTAGCAACCTAGCAGATTGCTCGTGCATACTAAATTACCTCTGAGCAGGGGTTACCCCGAGTGCTACCAGCCTCTTACCGAAGCAATCTTCATGTGGATGTTTGAATAGATTTGTCTGTCTCTTTGCTAGTGCAGCTACGTTGAATTGTTTCCAATCCCCCTCCCCCCCTCTCTCTCTCTTTCTCCGACAACAAAATCTTTGAAAGACAACAATATTGACAATAACAATCAAGCAAATTTTATAT
Organism: Lytechinus variegatus; assembly: GCF_018143015.1. Taxonomy (NCBI): domain Eukaryota; kingdom Metazoa; phylum Echinodermata; class Echinoidea; order Temnopleuroida; family Toxopneustidae; genus Lytechinus; species Lytechinus variegatus. The sequence continues at coordinate 21,492,994 of NC_054753.1, read as the reverse complement.
TTATGAAAGAAGTCTTATTGTATCCATCACTTGACTGGCAGGGTGATTCGACTACATAATTAAAGGACTCCATGAAGCCATTAGATACATGTAGCATAAATGTATTACTAATGAAAATGAATTTAAAAAATACACCCCCAAGAAGAAATGAATAAATAGATGAATAAATAGATGAATCAATCGATTGTTTAATCAATTAATGAATTGATTAATTGATGAACAATAAAATACAATACTTGAAATTTAAAAATAATCATATAAAAATGATAAATCAATAATTACAAAAAGAAGTGTTTTTTTTTATAAACTATCAAAAGAAAGTTTTAAGGAAAATACTAAAAAGGCGTGAGAAGAAAGGAGTAATTGTGGTTTAGATATGACTAAACTTTGATGAGGCCTTCTGAGAACACCCCCCTTTGGTCATGTATCTCTTAGTATCAATGTGTGTACGTCTAAAGGTCAACAAACTTTCCGATTCGCTCAATGGTAATGTTACATGTATCTCGTTCTTGACTGCACTGAGAAAGAAATGTACTTGTGATTTTCTTCCAATGGTGGGGGATTTTAATATGAAATTTTGTTATGTGCTCTGATCCTTTGAAAATGAAAATATGCATGGGTAAACATGTAATTACAAAAAAAATATAGACATGGATATTTCTGAATGACCTGATAATACTTTTTGAGTGGTGTTGAATGCATGATATTTAGTGCTATGCTTGTTTTATTTTTCTCTGTTCGTATCTGTTTGTTTGGGTTGACTTGGCCCTTTAAATTTTCAGGGTGAAGAGTGACAATTATTTAATAGATAAGTCTTGCAATAGACAAGAACCACAAACTTTATGATTTGTAGTCAAAGGTCTATCCACCAAACAACAAAAATGTTCACAAAATTTACTGAAGGCAGATTCACGATCTTGCTATCTTTCTGTGAAGATAAATTACATTTACATCTTTTTACATGGCATGCATCGTGCAGTGTCGTTGAACCCTCATTTACTCAATACAATACAATGCATACAATAAATCTGTTGACCAAGAATCTGATTCCATTTCAATAAGAATCTATTCCAATGTATGCAGTGCATGGGTGAATCCAAGGTCACTTGCATGGAATTATACATCCTTCTACGTACACATTCTGTAACATGTAGTGCCTGTTACTGGCATTCATGAAAAAGGCGTCAGCTTTGTGTACATGTACGTGTACATTCAGAACAAATACCTCTTCAGTCATTGAACATGCTGACTGGAAGTGACTTTGCATTTTTCTCTTGAACGACTAGTATTATGTACTCCCCTAGATGCTTGTTTGTGTAGGGGTATGCATGTAGCAACAAGGAGGAAGGGAGCAAACGCCCCCTGTGAATATTCAAGTCATGACTGAAAAAAATGATAAAAAAGAAAAGTGAGTCATGGGTTGTATAAATTGATACTACCCCTGATTTCCCTTATAACTATTGAAGAAAGTGATGTCAAATTAAGATCCCCCCTCCCCGACAATTGAAATTACCCTGGTACCTCCCCCTTCCCCTCCTGGAATATATGTTGGGCTTATATCTTTGCATTACAGTGCTTTCATTTATTTAGTCATTTAGATTATTTTCTGGAAGTAGTTGCAGAAGTTTAGTTTTCTGATTTGATTGAGTTGGAATTTGTTTTCAGTCTGTTTTGTTTTCTGTTAATTTTGATAATTTTTTTATTGAACAGTTTGACAGATGTCCATTTAGTGAAACAATGATTTGATTTTTTTAATTAAGGCACCATACAGATGAATTGTATAATTCTTTTTGTATGTGTTTTTGTTATATGACCTATATATTGTGTTGAAATCCAATTTTAACATCCTTGTTTGAAGCCATCATATTCCAAGTCCCTATTTTCTTTCTTTTTCCAAATTTCATTGATATATTAAAAGAAAGGCTATCACTGTTGTACCTTTTAGTATTTAGATTTGATGTGCAGCTGATTGAAATAAACTACTATTAATTGTTGATTTCCAAGAGATCTAGACACAAATGTATTTAATATGTTCTTGAAACAAAATTTTCCTGATATTACTTGACAGTAACAGTGTCCATTTTTACTGAGGATATTCTTGGTGAATGAAAATGATGTTAATACAGTTAGATTTGAAGACAGACCTCTCCGATGTGTGCTTGTCTGCAGGCATAGACCCTGATATAAATTTTGATCAACAAGTGGGTCTCCACAAAAGACTAGCACACTTGAAACCTTGCTGTTCAATTGAGCAAGAGAGCCTTCAGTATACAAGTCATAGTAGGCTGTGTATTCAGGCCATGTATTAACCCAAGTAAAGGGTTTGCACAGCAGACTAGTGTGCTTACCAGAGACAGTTTCTCGTATTCATGCTTGGTCTGGATGTGTAGACTAGTCACTGAGATTCTAAACATAGCAAGAGTAAATGTAACCACACATTCCTGAAGAGCTTGCCTATGCCTATCAATTCATAATACACTGTATCTCAGTGGAGCTTTCAAGGGGCACCTGCTTTTCCCCTTTCATGTGCAATATCATTATTCATTCCTTTACTTACAATGTACATTGTATGTTCATAGAAAAAAATATATACATTTCATATCTTTTCTAGCTTGGACCTTTTCATGAGATGCAAAGCACATTGAACAGAGAAAAACATAGCACAAATAATGCATATCAAAGTGACAAATTTTATATGGAAACCCCTTCCCGAGATCTCGTCAATGGGTTGCCCGATTACCTCAAAATTTTGCAAAAGGGTCAAGAGTTGTGTAATGTACAAAGTTGTATAGCTAATTTTACAAAAGTTCCTCTATTATTTTTAATTTATGTGAGAAATCAAAAATTGGGGTATTCAATTATCTAATGTATTTCTTTGTTTTTCATCAAGCATTTTCAGATGTGTCTGTGTGGATGTGTGCGTGTTTGTGTGTGGTACTAGTTATTTACACTATTTCAAACATTCATACTTTCTAGAAAAGGATTTACATTAATTTGAAAAGCTCATTTTTTAAAATTATTTTTTCTCTATATCCTACATGGTGTTTAACTAAAGCATCCATATGGATGCTTATGACTAGTTAAAGCAATTAAGTGACTTATCTTGGGTGATTCCTGTCTGACCTAAAAGTTTGAATTAGCTGCAAGAAAAAAAAATCCTGAATGAAGTTGGATGATCCCTTTGAAACAAGATTTCTCCTTTTCCCCCTTGAGAATTACAATAACAATCAGTACTACTGATTTCCTTGGCATTGTCTTTCCATTCATCATGGCAAATTGCTTTGTGAACAACATGGTGCCATAATAGAGGCCAAGTGCCTGTAGAATGGATCACCCCCCCCCCCTTTAAAAAGACAGGGGGAGAGCTGTGCAGACTTGTGTGATTTTTTCATATTGCTTTTTTTTTCTTTTAATTAATTTTTGGTCATCGTGAGATATTTCCTTAACTTAACACTGTGTCAGGAGACATCGCTATCCTCAACAGAGGGCAGACGAAATAGCGAATCGTCCTCGAGCGTTTATACAACAACAAGTAAGTAATCATTCATTATTCCATAACATGGTCTTTAACACACTTGTAGACCCTCAATTGTACCATTCACCATTTAACTGGAAGTCTATGGAAAGTTATGCACAAAAGGTTGCAAACAATTTTATGAAGCATGCTACTTCATGATGCATCCCATATCTTGTTATTTTCTTTTTTTTTCTATTAGAGTTTTCCCGGTCCAGCAATTATCTATATCTAATTTATAGAAGGTTAGGGTAATTTGAATTAAAGAAGGCATCCTGAAAGGATTTTCAATATTTTCTTTTGTCTCGCCTGCATAGCTAAGTTAGACTATACCAGCGACTTTGTTGTCAGCATCAAATCTTAACCTAAGGTTAAGTTTTTGAAATGACATCATATCTTAGAAAGTATGTGGATTAAGGTCATGAAACGTAGGGGTAATCAAGGTCATTTAGGGTCAGTGAACTTAGACCATGTTGGGGAATCAATATTGAAATTTTAATCCAAGGTTAAGTTTTTTGAAATGTCATAACTTGGAAAGTATATGGATCTAGTTCATGAAACTTACACTTAAGGGTAATGAAGTATTACTGAAAATCTTGCCCGAGCTTCAGGTCACATGTCCAAGGTCAAACGTCCTTTAGGGTCAATGAACTTTGGGCATGTTGGGGGTCGTTTGTGAATTTCCATTGTTACTTTGAATTTTTATGGAGCTAGTTCATTAAACTTTGACATATATGTAATCCAGTATCACTGAACATCCTGTGCGAGTTTCAGGTTACCTGACCAAGGTCGAAGGTCATTTAAGGTCAATGAACTTTTGTCATATTGAGGGTATTTGTTGAATTACCATTGTAACTTTGAAATGCAAACACAGATTCCGTACCCAGTTTGAATTCAAACCAATATGGAGCATATTGGGCTTTTATCTGATTTGTGTGTATTTGGTTATGAAATTTACAATGTATAACACGTGAAGGAATTTATGTTAAAAATCTTTGCCTGTCTCTTTGTCCTATCCAGGCACCACGGCCTCAGCACCCTGTACCATCGCAGAGCCCACGTATTCCATCCCCTTCTGTCAGCCCAGTGGCTGTCAACACACTCACCCATGACATGAACAAGCAAGGGGCACCGAGCCGGCCTGCGATGGCCGCGTCCCCCCAGCAGGGGATCTTGCCAAACCAGCCCAACCCCAGCGCACCCCCCATGATGAATATGGGCCAAGTGCGCTTCCAGGCACCACGGCAAGCACTGCCGCGAGCTTATCAGGTAATTGACTGATTGACTGCAGTATGAATCACTGGATGATTTCAAGTCCGGTGTTGGTGTAAAGTGTGGAATTTGGATTGCTTCCCCTAGCTCCAAAATCTATTCTGAGTATGTAAGACTGATCCAGATCCCATTATTGACATTCAAAAGCTAGTGAGTGACTGTTCAGGAACATCTTCATTTTATGTTTGATGTTATACTCGTGTAAAAATTTACCCACAGACCAATAGGTCAGCACTGGACTTAAAATCACCCATTGCATAGTTTTAACTTATCACATTTGTCTAAACTTATTGAGTGGTGTATATTATAGTTGCAGAAAATCCTGTGGCTATGTTCACTTGAAGAACATGGTCGTAAAACTTGGGTCATATGAACGTGAGAAGATGAAATTGGAAGTTCGGTACCAAGGCCCATGGGGAATGCATCATGTGTGTGTTGAGAATGTGTGAGTAAAAATCTTGGTGCCAGAAAAAGAGTGAGGCTATTCCAAATTTAATCCAAGAACCACAAAAGCAATTTGTGGCCACTGAACTGTATCTTATTCAAGTTACTACAATTGGATAAGCAAGGCTGACCCAACAAAGTAATACCCTTTTCATAAACCTATCCTCCAATTAGCCGCCTAAGAGTAATGCGGATAATTCAATAAAAATTGCGTTCATAAACTCCGAAAATAAGCCGCATTATTTTTACGAGCGCCCGTCCTGAAAAAGGGGGATAATCGCCATGACAACTGGACACGCCCCCTCCGATGCGGTTGTGTTGGAAAAGGGTGACCTTGTGACCGCACCATGGCAATTATCCGCATAATTTGGAAATGCGTTCATAAACTCAAAATCTTGTCCCGATGCTGCTATTATGCGGATAATAGCAGCATCAGAGTAATGCGGATAACTCTTGTCCTCCTCCAATTTTACGACCAAATTATGCTGCTATTAGCCGCCTAATTCATTTTAATGGGGTTTATGAAAGGGGTATAAGCTTATCTTCCAAGTTAGGCCCACCATTATGGCCCCTCTTAAGATCTCAGCTGCGGATTGCGCGATCACAACAAAAATTTGCATGATGGTAGAGAATGACGTAATCTACGCAGTTGCATTGATAAATTTCAGTGAATTCATATATTTTTATTTTATATGAATTATGCAGATTTATTCATGAAATCATACTTTTTGCACTGATTCACTCAAAGCTTGTAGAATGCTATTTTTTGGTGAAAATATTCTTTATATCATTCCAAACAATTGTGAATGAAAAGAATTCTGGTACCAAGACTGATTTATTGTCTATTTTATTTTTAAAATTTCTTATGTATTGCTTTGGGGTTTTTTTGCAATGGAAATTGTTTCAGACTCAATTCTGATCACAAACAAGGCAAAATTAATTTTGATCAGTAAAAGTAGAAATAATGATACATTTATGAATTTTGGCTAAATACACAATTTGCATTGGATTTGTACATGAAATCACGTTTATGAGCAATTGTGGGTCTGACATGCACTTACATAATGTTGCATAATGTCGTAACCGCGTACCCGGGCATCACAAATTTGGTCTCAAAATTTGCGTGAGACTTAAAAGTACAAAGGCAGTGGGCGGCGAGGTCAAAAATTTGCGCAGCAGATATATCGCGAAAATTGTCGAGGGGGGGGCATTATGGCCTCCCCCCCCCCCCGGGAGAATTAGGGTTAAAACCGGAGAGCCGTAGAAATCATCTTTTTTTATTTTAATCCTGTAAATTGTATTTGTCTTACATTTTGGTGCCCTTCCTTTCCAGCCACAAATCCCGCAGCAGGTGTATTCAGTCCGTCATCAGAACCAAGCGCAGATGCAGGGGATGCAGCAGCACCCTCAAGGTGGTGGGCCAGCCTCCCAGCAAGGTGCCAACCAAGCACAGATGATGCAGTCTAGTGCAGCGTCGGGACAATACATGCAGCAGCAGGGGGCACCTCAGTTTATCATGACGGGGGCAATGACGGGCCCGATGAATATTGTACCACAGCCAGTAAGTCCTGTCTGATCGAATGTGGGCATCTTTAGAGCACTAAAAGTGTTAGAGGAAAAAATAGTAGAACATGCAAAAAAAAAAACTTTTCCTAATTTAAATGGTCTTTTGTAATCTAGTCTGGGTCGCATGCCATTAACAGGGATGTGAGAGTTCAGATTTTTATCTTATTTCAGATTTTTTATGTTTTGATTTTCAGCTTATTTTTGGCTTACCTCTACAAAAAGTATGGGAGCTCTTTCTATTTCATACTTTTTCAAAACTCTTCAGCTTTTTTCAGATCTTTTCATTTGTGACCACTCACACCTCTGCATTAAAGGTATTTTTATTTACAAATGCCTAAATTTGTAACAAGTTAAAGTATTAGCCAATCAAATTGAATGATTTCATTAACTTAAAATGGTGTCATTAGTATGGTGTGTTAGTTTGTTCAGCTTCGGGGTCTGATGGGGGGAGGGGAATCATGGGACGGGAGAATGCTCAATATACATTCATTCTTTCTGTTCGCGTAGCTGTTACGTTACGTCTTTAGTGTTATATTATTTGCTTTAGCTGCATTCATTTGCGGTTGAAATGTTATTTTTGCCTGATTTCGGATTATGTCTCTGTTCTGATACAATTTGTCTGTTTATTACAGTGTTATTTGCTTTGTGTATTCACAGCTGCAATTATTTTATTCTATATTTTATTATGTATGTAGGAATTTTATTCGAATGAGTAATAAAGATTACTACAAAACAAAAAAATGCCCATAGTATTGTTAAAAGGGCAAGTATACCTCAGCAAGAATTTGATATTAATGGAAAGAAATATCAAAGAGACATAATGTGGAAAAACGCATAGAAAATAGGATGTCAAATATTTAAGAAAATTATGATCGTAGTAATTTGAAACTTAGTGATTAGATATAATACAGAACTTGAAGAACATAACTATAAAAGGACATGTATAACTATTTTTTATTATAGCAGATTACTCACAGGCCATATCAGCAAACTTATCCGACGGTGTACCAAGCACAGACCACGCCACCGTATTACAGCTCCCCTCCACAACCAGGTAAATTGAATAAAATCTACTTCAAGTTTGGCAGTTTTTAAACAATTGGGCCATACCCATTTCGGATGTTGATTATGTGACACCGAAAATGCTTATGTATATTCTTTTTAGTTTTCCTATTAGGGTTTTTTTAGGATATTTTAGGATTTTATGATTTTGGCTTGATTTTGATTAAAAGTATCTTTGTTGAAATCTTAATTTGACGAGTATTATGGCCAGTATTATTTGAATTAACTATCTGCGCTGTACGAGTTCATGAAGTCACCCATGATGAGTTCATGAAGTCACCCATGATGACTTCAAGAAATGATGATCAAACTTGATTGCAGCGGGCACATGAGTGCATTTTCTCACAAATTTGTCAGAAAACTTCAGTTCATGAAGGTGTGCAGTTCAGACAAACTCTTCAATCAAAGAAGCATAACACTGAAAATTTTATCAAAATAGGTTGGAAAAAAAGAAAGGTATGACATTTAAAAAAATAAAGCATATTTTTCACAAAGTGGTGATACACAACTAAGTGATATGCAAATGAGAGAATCGATGTCTCTCACTCGCTATTTATTTGGATTGTACAATCAGGGCTTAAATGAATTGACGGCCAGGCCGTCGATGCCTACACTGAACTTGAAATCATGATTTTTCCCAATCCCCGGAGAATGATGTTGGTGAATGCGGAAATTACAAGTAGATAGTCAACACCAGCTTGCATGCTCAGTTCAGCAGACAACTTTTGACCCCAGTGCTCAACATGAACTGCCGTTATATGTCATATTTTCCTAGGTCAATCCCAACACCAGCATCATTTCAAGTACGGTGCTGTGGCTGGTGTTGGTGTTGTCACAACACCAACACCAGATTTCAACAACGTACTTGAAATCACCCATTGTGTTGCACTCAACCCAGGTGAGATGAATGGCGGGTACCTGGCAGTAATTTATTCCTTGAAATGCCTCCGCCCTGCAAAAAGCTAAAGCTAGGTTAATATAAAGTCCTTTAGTAGCACAAAGGGACATTATGTCATTATGTGATCTGCACTATACAAAAACTGTACTTATATTGTTATAGCGTGTATGCTTTAGTGAATTTGATTGCATCTCCCTTTTTTTTTTCCTTTTTTGAAGGTGTTTGGTTGAATCCGGCACCAGCTTCAGCTCCAAGGCAGGCGTTTACCCCACAGCCTCCTGTCTCGAGATCGAATAGTACGAGGGAAAGGAAGCTTATACGCATCCAAGACCCTAATACAAACCAAGATATCACAGATGTCCTCCTGCGTGATACGTCAGGGTCTAGCTCTCCCCATTCGGGTCGTTCAAGTGCAAATGTCACTCCCCCAGTGGTAAGCGTTGCTTTAACCCCAGCAGGTGGATTTAATGCATAAAATGTCAAGAGACGTTTTTGGCATTAAATCCGCCGCAAAATTTTTTTGTTTGCTTCACTCACTGACTTTACTCTTTTGCAAATTTTGAGACCAAAATTCGGGGCATTGAGCAAACAGAGATTTTACGCATAAATTAGCATAGTTAATTAGCAATGAGATTTTTCGCAGAATTTGATCAGATAGTTTGTAGATTATGCCTTGGATAATTCACATGCCAATTTTCGTTGCGATAGCACGATTGATGGCCTAGATTATTTTGCACTCGCATGATGGACTGAAAATTACTTAGAAACATGATTTTTTATACAACTCTATTAAAATTGAATTTCAGGCTGACATCTGCAAATAATGATTCATGAATTTGGCCATCAGATGCTTGTGTTATTGCTGTTATCAGTATATCAACTTGCTTTGAATGTTTTTCAGTTCAATTTTAGCTTTTTGTGTTTATGTTTCTATTGTCCCCTAGTCCACGTCAAGTGAGGATGCAAAGAGAATACAGGCCGCCTTTGCATCCAAAGTTGCGATGGTCGCTACCGCCGGTGACCCACAATCCGACCTACCACCACCCCACAGAGTACCTCCACAGTCCGCGCCTCAACAGCCTCAAACCCAGCTGCCTCAACAACAGCAACCACCTCCTCAACAGGTACCACAACCTATACCACAACCTGTACCACAGCAACCACCAATGCAGCCAGGGCAACCGCCAGTTGTAGTCATGCCTGGTGGGCAGACCGTTCCTGTGGTACCTGGAGGAAACTTCCCAGTGGCGGCTCCAGGTGCCGCACCCGTGGCCGCTCAGCTTCCTAGCCAGCCAGTGGAGCCAGCAGTAGCGGAAGGAGCCCCCAGTACAGTTGTCGCAGCAACGCCTGTGGCAGAGGCAGTCCAACCGCCCAGGCCTGTCCCACAAGCAGCAGCGATGCCAGCACCTCTACCGGTTCAACAACCTGCGCAGGTGCAACCGGTTCAGGGGACGCCTGCCCAGCATGTACCCCCTGAAGCAATACCTGCAGCTGTCCAACCTCCAGTACCAGTTGTTACCCCTGCAGGTCCCCCAGCCAATGTGCAAGCTGCTCCTGTCCAAGAAGCTACAGCAGCAGCACCACCACCACCCTCTAAACATGAACTTGCCAGTGCAAACACTGCATCCACTATAGGACAAGCATCCCCATCAGAGCAAGAGGTTGCTGCTCCTGATGGTGCGGCAGTGCCTCCAGTTGTACCACAAACTGTGGCACCAACGACGGAAACAAATCCCAAGCAAGTGGACGATGACGCCAACCAAATAAGTGCAAATAACCAAGCAGTGCAACAGTCAACGCCGGCATCCGTAGTTCCTCAGCCAGAGAGCAAAGAGGCTGCTTCATCCCTTCCAGAAAGTAAGTTCTTTTTGTATTTAATATGGCACATTTTCCATTCCTTTTCTCTATTTGTCTGTGTATTGATAGCTTTAATACGTTTCATTCAATTTTCATGGGAATACTCCAGTGATAAATTATGGCTCATGATTCAAAAAAGACATCCCAAGACTGATGACCATAAAGCTTTTTCAGTGTAAGAGGAAGTGAAAGTTTCTAAGAATGCATTGTGTATATTTCCTGCCTTTTTATTTCTGCTTCATTTGTGTGGGCCCGTTGTGATCTAGTGGTTCTGACTCTCGCCTTTCAAACAGAGTTGGGGTTTAAATCCTAGCCATGACATGATTTCCTTCTGCAAAAACTTTATCCACATTGTGCTGCACTCGACCCAGGTGAGGTAAATGGGTACTGGCAGGAAAAAATTCCTCAAGAAGCTGTGAGCACCAGAATCGATGGACTAGATTAGCCATGGTAATACAGGAGCGCCTTGAGCACCTAGCAAGGTGGATTCATGTGCGATACAAATCCTATATTTTTTGTGTGCAGTAGGTTGTCATGACAAATTGGGAAAGAAATTAGCTTTTTACAGCAAAAACTCCACCTTTACATAGTTCTGGTAATGAAAGCAGAAAAATTAGAAAAACGTTTTAAGGAGAAAAAAAATTAATCAAAATTAATAGGTTTAGTTTTGATTTGGGATGTCAATGCAAATAGCTCCCTGTACAGTATGTCATGTAATATAAATATCATAAAATTGAAAAGAATTCTCTTTGTGACTCATTAATTAGGCTTTTATGAGGGAACGGTAGTAATGATGGTGTCTGGAAATTTCCTCTTCATTACAGGTAAAGACGCTAAGAAGAAAAGTCAAAAGAAGAGATTTCAAGAACTGGACAAAAAGACAACAAAAGGCTCAGATGAATTTGATGCTTATAAGACAGATGATGTCCAGGTAGGTCTTTCATAAAGCTGTCACGAAAGTGCGGCAGTTACAAAAGGCTTTACGAGCAACTGGTAACCCTTCCTTGTGCAAAATCCAAGATTCTCAATGATCGGCTTCAGTCAGATTCTGAACTTTGTAGATTATAAGCCTTTGTGTTAACCCACCAGAGACTGAACCCTCAGTATCTGATTTGCGATTGAGGCTTGCAATTGAGGAGTCTGCAAAACATGTGTTACAGCAATATAATTCAGTCTTTAAATTTATTATTTATTAAAATTTGTACATTATTGTCAAAATTTTAAAGCCTTCTGATTCACCAAAATGGAAGATTATCCAAATATGTAATTCTGTCTGTGCTATTGTGTATGGAATGAAAAAGTAACCTTACCCAAAGTGACATTCTAAGCCCTAGAAATATTTTAAAAGGTGGATGATTCAGTCAAAGTTTGTTTCATTTTGAAAAAGGAACCCACCTCAAGTCAGGAGAACCTTGGAAAGGAAGGCGAACTGGAGCCGGAAGCGAAAGCCTCGAAGGAACCAGTCGAAGGAACCGTGCAAGATGTTACCCCATCAGAGCAACCTAAGGAAACGACAACTCAGCCACAAGAGGACAAGAAATCTACAGAAAAGACTGATGATACGCCTCCTAGTGATGTGGCCAAGAGGAAAAGTGAGAAAGAACCCTCTGTAGTTAGTGAAAAGGAATCGGAGCAAACGGTGGTTCCTGACACGAGTGCCCCAACCAAGGTGGAGAAGGAGGAGGAGAAATCGGATCGCATCGATCCCTCAGAGGATAGAGAGAATGTGAATGAGGCGGACAATGTGGAGTCTGAGAACTCGAAAAACAAAGAAGGAAAGCCAAACCCCAAGGACAATAAGATGCAATTGAAGTATGCCTACAGGGAAGGTAATTTGGAATCCAGTTTTGTTTCAACATCGTTCATGTCGTGAGGAGATGGAAAACAGAGTGCATAGTCTTTATAAGGCTGCCACACCTGGCGGGTGTTTCATAAAGCTGTTTCTAAGTTACAAGCGACTTTGCAAAGGACTGGTGATCCTTTCTTAGGAACTACGCCCATACCATTGAAAATCTGGTTTGCATCATTTACCACGAGAAGAGATCACCAGTTGTGCTTTTTGAAGTTGCTTGTAACTTATGAACAGCTTTATGAAACACCCACCAGATTATCTAAGTCGGCCTGTTTTCTTTATGCAACTAAAGGAGATTATTTTGATTATGGTTCTCAAAAGGGGAGGGGCAGTGCCGGCTGTGACCCCCCCCCCCCCTCGCATCTGCCACTGGGTGTGGGAGCTTTTTCTGAATGCTAAATGTTTCCATAAAATTTCTCTTTCCATAACTTTATCAGAAGTTCCCCTTTTAACAGTTAATCCATGGTGGCCATAGGCCATTGTATGTAAGCCATTTCTGTGATGTACCTGAGGGAGTGTATACATCTGTGCAAAATCAAAGGTACAAATCAAAATCTTCTTTTTTTCAAAATTGAAATTGAGAAAGGGTATGTGCAACATCGACTAAATAATGAGCAAATCATCAGAAGGGAGTTCTAAGGAGCCAGAACATTTTAATAGGGTTTGAAATACATTTTACGGTTTTGAAAAGAAATTAAACAGCTTCAAATGGAAACAAGTCAAACAGCGATCTTCACACATTTACGAGTGCACTAATCCACACACTGTATGTGGAATGCCTACGCGGCGGTTTCAAATTTCGCACGAAACCTTTTAAAACACTGAGTGTTCCCATAGCAACAAAACCAATTTACTTGATGTGATTTTGAAAACCACTTTAGGCTGATCAAATGAGAATGCTAGCAAAGCCATCTTCCAAACTGGTTTCCCAAACTGTTTTCCAGTAAACTAGTTTTTGAAAGTATAATGAGAATGGTGTCTATGTGATGTGATAAGAAATTGACAAATTATTTTGGAGATGGCTTTCACTATACGCAGATAAGCATGTATGGGACTATACCCGAAATGTCTGCACAACAATTCTGACGGTTTGCAAGCTGGAGTGATTTTGGATTTTGAGACCCATTTTCTCCAGTATTATTGAAAGTAAAATGTTAAATTATCTGAGATTTTAGTTTTATTTCACATCATTGATTTAAATCCATAACACTCTCACTTGGTCAAAAACAATTTGGTCGAACTCCAGGTGGTCTTAATTCATTTTATCCAAGACCCATTTATAGAGAGCTCCAAAAATAGTAACTGCCCCTAATGGCAGCGAGACCTTGATTGTTATGGGTCGATGAACCTTGTTAGCATAGTAATTTCCATAATGGCAAATTACCATAGTTAGAGCCCATCATGGAAAGAGGCCCTAAGTGACGATTTGCAAATGTGAGGAAAAGGGATCATTTTTTTGGTCCATGCACAACTCCATGTAGTTTGTCTCCTAGCTGTTTCATCTTATATCCAGTTTGATTAACCCCACTTAGTACACTCTACTAGGTCTAGCTGTCACTTCAGCTTAAATAAAATGATATTCATAGGCCTAGCAGTCTTTAGACCAAATAGCAATTAGACCAAATGATTATTTGCCATATAGATTATTTGCATGTGGTTATATGACTAATTGTCAGACAAACCTGAACCAGATGGCCCAAATTCACAAAAGATGTTTCAATTTTACCATGGACCATGCAGATTTCATGTATGCACCCTTTGCCAAAAGCATGCATTTATAAATAGACTTATCTTGGTGTATGTAATGAAACAAGTGTAATTGTGTTTAAGAAATCTGCATAGGCCACAGTATTTAACATACCGTTGATATCACTGATGTGAATTGGGGCCAAAGAACTAATCCAGATGGGTGTTTCATAAAGCTATTTGTAAGTAAGAGCGACTTTAACGACTGGTGAAACATTACACGCTAAATAATCACCAATGAACATTTAATGGTGAATATGGTATACCGCAAGAAAGGATCACTGTGCTTAAAGTAGCCTTAAAGAAAGCTTTGTGAAACATTCCCGAATGAAAACGACCCAGCAAGAAATGAAACAAAGTGGTTTCAGACCAATTCCCTGTCTTACAAAGAGTTGTAATAAGAGTGAACCCCAACTATGTAAATCCATGTCATTTCTCATACATAAAATTTGCACAGTATCCCTTTGTAAAAAAAAGTAGAGCTTGTTTAATTGTGAAGACAATGATGCATGCATGAATACACATATTTTTTTTTAATGTTTGTAACCGACCACAATGGTGCCAGTCTTCAGGCTATTGCCCTATTTCAGCCACTGACGAAATCTTCCCATTTCAGGCCTTTTTCAGGCTTTATGATTGACAGAACATATGGGGCTTTAGCATATTCTAGCTCCTTTCCAGGCCAATAGTAGTTACAATAACTGACTGGCATTGCTGAGACATGCATTCTAGAAGTTGGCGTTGCTGGCTTTCAATAGTTGTGGTGATCAATCGCAACTCTGGGCCCAAGTGCACAAGTGCACATTGGGTGATTTCAAGTCCGATGTTGGCATTAGTGTTAGTGTTGGTGTTGGAATCTGGATTGCTTTCCCTAGCTCCAAAACTTATTCTGAGTTTACATAACTGATCCTGAAATTATTGATACCTCAAGAACTAGTGGATCTTTCAGGACCATCTTCAGTTTGTTTAGTGTTATAATCGTCTAAAAATCGGCCTAACACCAACACCAAAAGGTCAATACTGAACTTGAAATCACCTATTAAAAGTTTGGTTAATGTGCTGATTTTTCGGTTTGAATTCCTTTGAAACTTACAGACCAGTGGAGCCCTAACAATCCAGAGGGCAAGAAACAATACGACCGTGACTTTCTCCTCCAGTTTCAGAAGGGATGCACGGACAAACCTGATGGGCTTCCAAACATTCCTGACATTGTTCTGGACAAAGTAAGTCAATCAGCCTTCATGTGTACTGCTACTTATCAACCAGTGCTGGCTGCATAGAAACGTTGTTAGTCTAACAGAGCGCTATCAGTAAGCCTAGTCACATCTTTCAGATTGTGAAGTCAAAACATTTATTTCAATGTATAAGTAATGCATTGTAGCATCGCTGCCACAATATCCGGTTTTTACTAGGCCTCGATTAGCGCATTGTTAGTGCCAACCAACGTTTCTATGCAGTCGATACAGGTTGAAGGAGAAGTTTGCCCTGATGCAAAGTTGCTTGTAATGAAAATAGCAAAAACGGTGAGAAAATAAACTTTGGATTGAATTTTTTAGATTTCTTTCAAGTTTTGATTTATTTGACTTCACCTGCAAGCATTTTGTGTCTTTTTCAGCGATATCCATAAACCGGATGGAGCTCTTTGTGCGCTTCTGCATGCATGACCAGAGGACAAGTACTCAAGTACACAACAAACCTTTAAATACTCCATGCGCAATTCATGCACACGCAATAGAAATTCTGTTCCCATTTGACCTTTTGGAGTACCTTTATTTATTTTTACCAAAAAGAGCTTGTTGTAACACTATCCACCTATTGATATTGATGGTTTTTCTGTTAAAATCTAGTCCCCTTCCCTGTATGTTCCATTTATGCCTAGATATCAAAGATCCAATTCATTCCATTATATCAGTTGCAAGCTTCTGGCAAAAAAGGTACCGATAGTTAACAATTGATTTTGAGATTGATAGTAACTCATGGAAGGACAAATTGAAGACACCCATTGAAGAGTTTTCAGGTGTTGAACCTGTACTATACTTTCTGCTGTTCTCCTTTAGTTGCTGTGAAGCGGGTTGAGCATTTGATGAAGGAAAGTGCGCTGTAGGCTGGGGCAGAGTGACGTCACGCCTTCGTAGCGACGACAGCACTGACCTAAGTGCGATGAAAACAAAGTATAAGAAACCACTGAAATGATGTCAGGAACAGCAGTGAAAATATCAGATTTGTAAACTTCCAGATAACGAAATGGGTAAATTTGGTTATCATGACGTTCAGCACAAAGTATGAATGTGATTGTGTTTTATGCATAGTAGGCATGCCAAAACGCTGCGCTGCTGTATGGGCCGCTAGTGCATCGTTTCCTTCGGCCGGTCAGTTGCTGGGGCTCAATGATAAAAATGCTGGTATGTTCGCCTTGGCCTATCTAAACCTGAGGTGTCATATACTTTGAACTGGGTTTCTAATGCATTGAAACCACAAAGAATGTGAAATTACATTTAATATGTTTGATTCTTCTCTCCTACCTGTAGGCCGTTGTTATGCCATTGAACCTGAACCAACAGCAAGGCGGAAACCAGAAGAGCTCAGACTTCATGCCACACTTTATGAAGTCACCAAGAGTACAGGTAAATTCTAGACTCAATTGGCCATTGTGCACTCTACATCTCAATGATTAATTAACAATATTTCTGGCTGCTATTAGGTAACCTTACTTTCAATAAAACTCTCAAGGAAACCAAAGCAATTTCATTGGAAAGAGTAAAATGCGAGGAACAATTTAAAACAGGTTTCATCAAAATCGGTTATGAAATAAGCAAGTTATCGACGTTTAAAAAGTCTTGTACTTTCAATGGGGATCCTCAAATTGGCAAACATGCTTCAAAATGGCTGATGTTGTGGACAACTCTCCATTTGTTTTTGTACACAAATTTTCAGATTTTCCCCTTTATTTGACATATTTCACATTATCACCTTCTGACCTTGACATATGTGGTGTGAATTATATTTTTCCATTACACATGTGCTCAGAAGAAGGCAAGATGCAATTTGAAAGATAATGAGGAAAACCCGAAAATTTGTGTACGAAACAAATGGAGAGTTGTCCACAAAATCAGCCATTTTTAGGATCCCCATAGAAAGTTCAACAAGAGTTTTCAAACTTCCATAACTCGCTTATTCAATAACAGATTTTGATAAAACAAGTTTAAGATTGCTCCTCGCATTTTACTCTTTCCAGTAAGATTGCTTCTCTTCTTGGGTTTTGGTTTCCTTTAACCACTGGATTCTGCCCACTTGAAGAAAATTTGAAGCCCATTTTACTGTTTATAGTTTCTTGCTTTCCCCTACTCGCCACCCATCCAGGGCAAGCAACCCAACTATCCAACCGGTCAGGGTAGGAGGTCATCTCGAGAGCCCCTCAAGGTGATCCAAAGACAAAAAGATACAGCTGAGACTAAAACTATCTTATGCTCACATTACACCCATTCAACTGTCTTTTGTTTCTTGCTTATTCCCTAACATGCCACCCATCCAGGGCATGCTATCCAACCGGTCAGGGTAGGAGGTCATCTTTGGAGCCCCTCAAGGTGATCCAAAGACAAAAATATACAGCCGAGACTAAACTATATTATGCTCACATTACACCCATTTGACTGAGTTTGTTTCTTGCTTATCCCCACCTCCCCACCTATCCAGGGCAAGCAACCCAACTATCCAACCGGTCAGGGTAGGAGGTCATCTCGAGAGCCCCTCAAGGTGATCCAAAGACAAAAAGATACAGCCGAGACTAAACTCTCGACATCAGATAAGGCTTGGAAACCTGGACACAAGAGGGCGCCAGAAGAAGAAAAGGATGGAGAGGATGTCAAGACACAGGTGAGCTCTAAGCTTTGTCCTCCTCCCCCCCCCCCTCCCCCACATGTTAATGGGCCCGTACTCCGAAGCCATGGTCTAACCCTGTGCTACACTTATGGGAAGCCAACAATGTCAAATTATTTCTTACCTTTGTATGTTTCTTATGCTCACTGTGCTCTTCCTCATGTGATAAGAAAATTAAGTTATCATTCCCTGACACTTGTGAATGATTCGGGTGGCAGATGAGCTGATAATTGAAGTCTATACAGTGCGTCCCAGAAAAAAGGAAACCTGGATTCCCTTGTCTTTTTTTTCTTCAAAAGCAACATTTTTATATTTTTGCCAAAAATAGAGAACTGGAAAAAAAGTGTAAGTAGTGACCACTTGAAATTTAAAAAGAGAAGTAAAAGCTTGTGCTTGCAATGTATTGGTCCCTATATTATGAAAAACATTGAGTATGGAAAACTTGATATTGATGAAAACAATATCTGGAACACACTCAAAAAAGTATGTTGTATGCTGGTTTATTTGATGTATGAATATAATGGTAGAACGATGCAAAAATACTTTTTCTTAACTGCTTTCACTTTCATCTACTTCGCCCAATCTAGGAATTGTTCCGCAACTTCACAAGTATTCTGAATAAGCTGACTCCTCAGATGTTTAACAGACTGACTGAGAAAGCACTACAACTACCCATTGATACAGAGGAGCGGCTAAAAGGCGTTATCCAGTTAGTGTTTGAAAAGGTAGGTACTATGTGGTAGCCCTTGAAGAGCTGCTGCCCTCTCTTTGCTTTGTCAATGACATCTTTTGCTCTGACTTTGATGAGCTTTTTCGCCCACCTATGTAAAGTGACTAATAATATAATTTTATGAAGCATGAAAGAATCTCTTGTGAAATGTATTTCACTTCAAGTAAAATAATAGATACACTGACCAAGGTTTCTCCCTATTATAATTACGTAGCCCAAAAACTTTAGGAATTTTATTACCCGATTATTATTTCAGATTTCATAATTTGGAATGTTCATGTCAAATGCGATTACAACTTATTTCAAAATTGGTTCTCAACAAATAGTGGTGTTCGTGCTGGGCTTTCAAATGCATTTCTCTATTCCACAGGCAATTAGCGAGCCCAACTTTAGCACGGCCTATGCCCACATGTGCCAGAGACTGTCCCAACTCAAGGTGCAATCATCGACAAACCCAGGACAGCAGGTTCAGTTCCGTCCAATCCTACTACACAACTGCCAGCAAGAGTTTGAGAAGGAGAAGCAGACAGAGATTGACGAGGTCCAGAGGAGAAAAGAAATCTCTCAGCTTCCTGTAAGTTTTAGTTGTTGCTTTGTAGGCTTTTGTCTTGATCCTACATATTCTTTTGATTGTGAAATAAGTTATTCTCTAAATCTGTCTTTTGATGGTATGATAGAGTAGATATCTTAGGGCTTCATATGGGTCAGTAAAAGTCATTACTTCTGAAAAGTCTTTATATCCCCTTGTCAACCTAAGTTTAACCCTATCTAGGCCGGGGTATTTTGGGAGTTCCTATGGCCAGGGGGGGGGCTCCCAGGCCCCCTCTTAAGATCTCGGCCGTCGACCGCGCGATCGCGCCGAAAATTGGCACGTGGGTTGCCTGGGACATAATCTACAAGATTGTATAGTAATTTATTTCATGCAAATCGCTATTAAGTGATTATGCTAATTTATGCGTAATTAGTATGCGAAATCATACTTTTTCCTCTAACTCCATAAATAAAACTCCAAATGTACTAATTTTTGGTATAGAAAGTATTTGTGGTGTCCTTAGCAAGTGTACATGAAAAAAATTGTGATATCAAATCATTTTCTTATGTATTATATTGTTTTTTGCAATTTCTTATGTATTTCTTTGTTTTTTGGACCTTTTGTTTTTCATTGTTTTTTCAATGAAATTTGTTGGGGACTCTTCTGTGATCATAAAAAGCATAAAATTAATACATTTAGACTAGCAAAACTAAAAATAATCATACATTTATGAATTTTGGTTGAAAACACAATTTGCATTGACTTTGTACATGAAATCACGTTTTTGAGCAATTTTCGGTCTGACATGCACTTACATAATGTTGCGTAATTTCGGAACCACGTACCCGGGTGACGCAAAATTGGTCTCAAAAGTTGCGCAAGACTTGAAAGTAAAAAGTCAGCGAGCGGCGTGGTCAAAAAATTTTGCACGGCGAAAATATTGCGCGATTCGTTGAGGGGGGGCCTCCGAGGCCCCCCCCCCCCGGCCTAGATAGGGCTAAAGGGGGGGGGTATATAGGCACCAGCATACTGGTGGGTGGTCTGTCCTAGCAAACCTTGTGGTTCAAAGTACTTCCTAAGATTTTGAACCAATTCTCATGATATATAGCACAAATTGGTCTAGAGGGAAAGCTGTGCAAGACACCTTTTTTTTGCATGTGTCAGAAAATGTGTTTCCATGGTAACATGTCTTCCCCCCCCAAAAAAAAAACTCATTGTGGATCAAACTACTTATGAAATTTGGCACAATGGTCTTGGGTAAAGGGATGCATCCCATTTTTCAAACGTGTTTGAATGTGTGTTACTGTACTAATGGTTATAAAATGTGCATATGCATTAGCCCTGTTTGTATGTCCTGTGTCTTTGGTGTTCGGTACAGGCCAAAGAACAAGAAGCTCAGCTAGAACTCCTGGAGGAGAAGCTTTACAAGGCTAAGAGGAGAACGATGGGCAACATCCGCTTCATCGGTGAGCTCTTCAAGCTGAATATCCTGACCGAGAACATCATGCACGGCTGTATCATGAAGCTGCTCAAAGCGAAAGACGACGACTCGTTAGAATGTCTATGTAATCTCATGTCCACCATTGGCAAGGCTCTTGACCATGAAAAGGCCAAGGTAAGTCATGTGGGGTCTTTCCACAAGGCCAAGGGCCCAAATAAGCCAAGGATTACATTTGTCTATTTAAAAAGCATTGTATGCTTAGCCTAATCTTATAAATATTGCTTTCGATATAAAAAACATGCCCTTGCATAGTTGACTTCTACATGTTTAAAATGACTACAGTATTCATGACATTATTCCTGTCAAAAAAATATTGGCAAATATGATTATGACAATGATGATGATATTAATGAAAATGAAGATGGTGGACAGGTGGTGGTGGTGTTGATGGTAGTGATGACGATCATCATGATGACGACGACAATGATTTTGCATTAATAACAAATGTTCTCATTCCTGATACTAAGAAGTAGCTGAAACATAGTAATAGTGGATAACAGACTAAGCTAATCAATAACTATTGTATGCTGCTTCTATTTCCTCCAGAATCGGATTGACCAGTACTTTAACAAGATTGACAAGATCATTGCTTCTCAGGCCAATCAACCTAGGATACGATTTCTAATGCATGATCTTGTAGATTTAAGGAAGGTTAGTATGCTACTAAAAACAGGATGGGAAATTCTTTTCAGTGTTATTGAGGTATTGTTGGTAAATTAGCAGACACAGAGATGATATCACTTTGTAAAATTTAAACATCAGTCTCACAAAATAAGCAATCTTGCACTGTTTGTGATTGTCGTTGATGTTTTTACCTGATTGCTAAGAAAACATGAATCGCTTGTAAGTAAGCAACCAGGGGACCGACGGCTCAAGGCTCTCTCCGAGGGACTTGGTAATGACAAATGCCTTATAAAAGGGCACTAGCGCATCAAGTGGGAATCAAACCCGGGTTGACAGATGCCGAAACCTCCGCTCTACCGAGCTATCTACGGTAACCTCATCTGGGCCCCATAACACAGCTTAGCGATGAATAGCAAATATGAAAGAACACTTCTGATTGGTTCTTGGTCAGTATTTTGAACCGAATGCGCATGCAACATTGATCTTGATTGGTCAGTCCATTTTAGCGATTGATCGCTGATCTTGGTGTTACGGAGCCCTGGATCTTGTTTTACAACAGTCATGTTTTATCAGTGAATGGTTGCAACCCAGTGCTTGAAGTTTCTGAACACCCTGCAGTTCGATAGGCTGACTGCAAAATCGCAATTAAAGATAAATGATAGTAGTTGCACTGTTGCAGTAAACAGAAATCTTAGCTGAAAAGCGATCACATCGTAGATTACCCAACATCGAGAAGTATTTGTGGGACAGAGTATTGTTATTATTGTTTGGAAAAATACCTGACATTTTACTCAAATTTCATGCTTGTTCTAATTTCATAGCTATTACACAATTCCTTCCAGAATACTCTGGCGCATATTTTTTATTCATACATACTGACACTTGGTGGTAATTTTATTGGATTCTGTACAAACCTATTTTGAATTTGTTACAACAACTAGCATTTATCTTTAATAATTTGTTCACTTTAAAAAAAAAACGTTCCTTGCAGGATAACTGGGTACCAAGGAGGCAGGAGAATAAACCGACTACCATCGACGCCCTCCATAAAGAATGGCACGTCAACGAGGCTAAGAAAGCTGTAGAGCTGAAGGGTTATAATGGTCCGAGCAGGAGCAGGGAGCAGGCTCCCCCTCCACGTACGGTCACGCCCCAGGCCGATGACGGCTGGAACACAGTACCAACTTCCAACAAGACGAGAACACCTTACGATCCATCAAAGCTTAAGCTAACAAGAGTGAGTAGTAATTGATATTGATGAAACTGATTAGAATAATAATAATAACACTAATAATAAACAACAATGGTATATTTAACCAGGGTAGCCACTTCAGTTCCGAAAACTGTTCTACCAGTGGGCCCTGCTATTATTATTACCCGAGTAATCATCCTCAAAGATTATTAAAGTATAGAAATCAAGCTTGTCTTACGGACTTACAAAGTAGTAAAGAATGTTTCACGTCACATATTTGAGGTTTGTTAGCTTCTGGGTTGCGCAGGATTATCATCTTGGATTGCAGCAATTGCCCCCAATGATGTGATTGCTATTTGAGGAAATATTCACTAATTTCATTATTCCACCATTCCAGAATTTACTTGTAATACTTATCCAACCTGCGAGGTATTTTGCGAAGTTATTCACAAATACAAACAGCTTTATCAAACAGCCCACTGTTGTCGGAGAGATTGGCTTCGGCCTTATTGATTGATGTTTTATCAAATACAGCACGTATATGGCCACTCAGCTACAGCCGGGGTAATAATGATATACCAAGTATATTTCAGTGCCTTGAACACATAATCAATGTGGATTTGGTGCTTTAGAAATACTCTATATCATTATTATTATTATAATGACAATGATGAACTTGGGAGTCTAGTGTTGGTTTGCCTGATTGTGAAATGGAAGGCTTGTTTTTTTTTTTGAATGACATCCATATGAGACACGATATTATGAAATGTTAATCTAGTTTGTATCTTTGTTTGGAGCACTGTAGGTAAATGTAAATTTAGATGAGCTATTCATTAGGGGATTAAACTGGAGTGCCATAGTGACACTCATCCCCTTCGACATTCTCGTTTCAGATGACAAATGTTGACGAGAACATTCAGTTGGGCCCAGGCGGGCGTGGCTTCAACATGTGGCAAAGAGGTAGCATCGGTGCTGGTAGCAAGAACAAATCAACGACGGAGTCGGCTTCGTCATCGTCACAAGAAGAACAAGCACCATCTCAGGCGAATCGGTTCTCAATGTTGAGTGAAGATGCAAAGAGACCAATGAGGTAATAACAAAAGATATAGCCTAATAACAACCATATTCGGGTAATGGTAATGAATCCTAATAGTGACTGATCAGGAAATAGATCTTAATAGTGACCAATATAGTTGTAGGAATGAATCCTCATGGTGACTTGATCAGGAAATAGTTCTTAATAGTGACCAATGGAGTAAAGAGAATGGATCCTAATAATGACTGATTGGTAAATAGATCTTAGTCATGACCAATCAGGTAATCGGATAGATCCTAATAATGACCAATAAGGCAATGGCAATTGATCACAATAGCTACCATATCATCATAGATCCAAATCTAGTTTACATGCATAATTCTTACCCTGTGAAATCATGAATTCTTTGGTGACAACGATCACACTAACAACCACCGACATAAATGTAGGGACAGTATTATTATTGCTTGAGAAAATACCTAACATTTACCAGTAATTGGAACGCCATGCTTTCCTCAACAATTGCACATTTGCTTGGGGATTCATTCGGCACATGTTTTTGTTACTGCTTACAAAAACATGGGTTTTCAATTTATTTGAGTATGTTTGAACACTCATCATTTAAGATAAATGCTAGTTGTTGTAACAATCTCAAAATCAATTCAAATAGAATCCAATAAAATGACCACTAAAGTGTTTGTATGTATTAATAAAAAAATGTGCCAAATGTCTATGGTAGAAAATATGTAATTTCCGAGAAATGAGCAAAATAAGCACTGAATTTCATCCAATGTCTGATATTTTTTCCAAGGAATATTAATACACTGTTCCACATATGCTTTTCCGTGTTAGTGATCATCAGAATTATCGGTTTTCAGCTAGGAGTTCATGATTTCACAAAGATAAGTTTACAATACTGTACCAGGGGGGTGTTTCACAAAGATTTAAGTATGACTTAGGTCGCACTTAAATGTCGACGCGTACATCATATGCAACGCGCAATCTTATTGATCAATGCGCAGTAGTGCGCGTCCTCTTGGCATGATCTGACCAATGCTGTCATGCCTTTTATACTATGCGCAACTAGACATTTAAGTGCGACTCTAAGTCATACTTAAATCTTTGTGAAACACCCCCCTGATGTAGATCAATGATGATATTGTGACCATTAACCTTGATTTTAAAGACTTTGTCATGAAATAATTGTAAGCTGCAACTACATTCTTTTACCATTAACAGTAGAGGAGGTTCAGGCGGATACAGCTCAAGAGACTCGAGAGGTAGGGGTCAGTCACCGATGAGTAAACGATCGAGAGAAAGAGATAGGGACAGGGATAGAGAGAGGGAGAAGGAAGCAGCCATTGCTGAGGTTCAAAGGATCAGTAGACCTGCAAGGCCAGAGCCAGCTGAACCAAGAGGTCAGTATTATCATCCAGGTGGGTGTTTCATCATACGACTGGTGATCCTTGTGCTATGTGATATTCCTCTGTAATGGAGTTATAACATAAGAACATGTCGCGCGTAAAGTAAGTAACTACGAACAGCTTTATGAAACACCTACCGGGTTTCAAATCGGGTATAGTCCCCTGCTACGGGATGGTCATGTTCACCACGCACTCACAGAGATCACCTCCACCCCTTGAGTGAAACTTTTGAGATATAATTGTGTAATCGACAGTGGATATAAAGCCTTTCTTCATCCGAGGATCATAATTTTTATTTCATATCGTTAGGGTGACTCGACTGGTGATCCTTTCTTGTGCTATGTGATATTCCCCTGTAATGGAGTTATAATGTAAGAACATGTCGCGCGTAAAGTAACTACGAACAGCTTTATGAAACACCTACCGGGTTTCAAATCGGGTATAGTCCCCTGCTACGGGATGGTCATATTCACCACGCACTCACAGAGATCACCTCCACCCCTTGAGTGAAACTGTTAAGATATAATTGTGTAATCGACAGTGAATATTCATTAGGAGAGCTGATGATGTCACATCTCCACTTTCTGTTTTCTTATGTTACATAAAATCATATTTTTTTCATTATTTCATACTTGTGTGAATGATATGTCTCGCTTATAATGAAATAAGTTGCAGCAATGAATATCTAATGCACTAAATCAGTTGTCAATCAAAGTCTTCTAGTTCTTAAAATAAAATACAAAAGAACAAGTGGACACGTGACATCATCAGTCCACCTAATGAATATTCATGACGACTGTTTTTACAAAATATTGCTAAACTTTAAAATTCAATAACTGCTATTTGTTGTCCGATTTTGATGAAATTTTCGGCATTTTGCTCAGTGAATTCTACTCTATTTATTAAGCTATAAATACTTTCAGCCTGGACCACCCCGTTAATGAAACTTGTGAATGAATTAAATTATGAAAAGTCAATTTTCATTTGGAATTTGTTTCAAATTCGTATTGAAATAGAGAGGATGCCTTGCAGTCTGAAAAGATGCTTGATTGGTATTGATGTTATTTATGAAAACAAAACAAAAATGGGTCGTATGTAGGAGAAGATACCCATAGCATTTATGAGGCACCGATTGTCATTTTGCCTATTCAATCAGGGTTCCCAGCCCATCAGGGAAATCAGAAAATTATTGTTTGTTTTTTTCAGTCTGGGAAAAATGACTCAAATGAGGGAATAATGAGGGAATTCTGATCAGACCAATTGTCAACAGCATGGTAGTCAGTCAGATTCTGTTATATTTTGTTGCATATCAAAACAACATCCATTGAATGACTGGTTATGGTGGTACTAATTAGTTTTACATTATTGTTTTTATACTGGAAATGCATGTCATTCACTGCAACAACTTAGAAAACGTGCAAAACTGGATAATTATCAGGAAATATTTTAACTTGGTGCATTCAAGGAATTTATCCTGCTGGGTACCCATTCACCTCACCTTATGAATGGGTATGATCATCAGACTGTTCTTGGGCCCCGTCTTACAAAAATTACGTTTAATTCAATCATTGGCAACTATGGAAATCCATCAAGTGTCATAATTTTTTACAGGAAATTTGCAAAACAAAGACAGAGTAAGGACACCACACCAAATTGTCAAGAAATCAATTTATGGATATACATTCATATCTAGAAGTTTTTTTGAACAAACATGCATGATATATGTTGGCTTTGCTGACTCTCCATAGTTGCGATTGATCAGATCAATCGCAACTCTTTGTAAGACAGGCCCCAAAACTCATTCTATCATCATTTGTTGTTCTAGGATCTAAAGAGATTGCTGCACCTGTCAAACCAGAGAAGAAGGAAGAGCCTACCATGCCTGATTCCAAGGTCAAGCATACCTCAGTAGCAACTGTCGAGGAGTTCCTCAATCTCAAGGACTTTGCTGTAAGTTTAATGTAATGATAATTAATGATAATAGTAATAAAACCAACAACAACAGTATTGATAATTAATGATTAATGATGAATAATTAATTATGATAATGATAATAATAACAATACAACTTTAATAATTGTGTGCAACATGTAGGCCTATATAGCGCTTAATACAAATTATTCTAAGCACTGCATACTATTACCCGCTTTAGCACGGCTACCCTTCGATCATTCAAGGAATTTCTTCCTACCGGGTGCCCTTTTGTCTTCTACAAGAATTTGCACAATGTCCTTTTGTTCCAAAGAAGACCATACTGAACTGTCAAGAAAACAAATGTTTGAATATACATCATATCTAGAAAATATTTTGAATGATCATGCATTTTGTCTGTGGACCTTGTCGGCTTTTAATGGTTGCTGCTGATCTGATCAATCACAACTATTCGTTAGGTGGGGCCTTCATGTGAACAACTATAAGCCAGTCCACGGTTAGCTGATGATCAACCTTTCTCTAATGACCTTTGCGATTTTTCATTAGGATGAGCACTAACATTGTCAAATGAAGATGTTGCGTAGGTTTTCCCGGCAAAGCATTAGAATTCTAAGAATGAAAGGCATTGTATAGACCAGGTGACTAGAACAGTACATGAAGGGTAAAGATTTTGAAATTTGTTTGTTATATTGTCTGCTCTCTGCATAATTTGACTATTGTTTAGGCTACTGTTAAATACCAGTGATTGTTAAGACAGTGTTTCTCTTCAGCTTGGATGTGATGAAAAGAATATTTTAAAAGGAATACATGAATAATCATCAAATCACAAATGCCTATGTCGGTGAATTTGAAAACCACTTTCATGGGTTATCTCAAATGACCTTTTACTGCTTGTGCGCAGTTTACAACTGTGAACAGGCCTATTGATGAGCCATCTCTGTCTGTTTATTCCCCCCCCCCCCTCACAGGAAGCAACAAGGTGCGTCTCTGAATTGCCAAGCAAGCAGAGGCATATCTTTGTGCAATCTGCGGTAGACAATGTAATAGAGAAGAAGCAGGACATGAGGGAATCGGTTGGCGTTCTCTTCCACTCGCTATTAAACAGTAATCTAGTAACAAAAGAGCAATATTTAACAGGGTAAGTACTCTTTCTTCTCCCTCTATCACACTGTTTTTATACACTGCAGCAATTCCTCACTGGCAATAGAAATCCTTAGGATCTCGTTCTTTGGTTTTTACATTCCAGTCCTAGAATTAAAGATATGATAGAGTTGCAGAAGACATGGTAATAAACCTCCTCAAGATCTCATTCTTTTGTTGTACCAATCCTTTCAGAATTAATGATATAAAGTTCGCAGAAGAATTGGCTATAGACCTCCCTCGTTTCTCACTTGTTGTATTTCTATTCTAGAATTAAAGATATGGTGGAGTTTGCAGAAATGGTAATAAACCTCCTCAAGATCTCATTCTTTTGTTGTACCAATCCTTTCAGAATTAATGATATAAAGTTTGCAGAAGATTTGGCTGTAGGCCTCCCTCGTTCCTCATTCTTTTGTTGTATTTCTATTCTAGAATTAAAGATATGATATAGTTTGCAGAAGACTTGTCTATAGACCTCCCTCGTTTCTCATTCATTTGTTGTTTTTCTATTCCAGAATTAAAGATATGGTGGAGTTTGCAGAAGACATGGCAATAGACATCCCTAAGATCTATGAGTATCTTGGTGAGATAATGGGTGCTACAGTAATTGAGAGGGCGGAGTACTTAGAGCTACAAGCCACTGCAGTTATGCCTCTAAAAGAGTTTCAGACGGCTGGTGTGCTTTTGGCTGAGGTCCTCAGGACAGCTTCAAGAAGAATTGTGAGTAGATTTATTTACATTTAGTGTGTACAGGTTTTAATTCCACAATTCCTTCATGTTACTAATCGTTTATGTAATAGCAAAATTATGATGAACAGCATTTACATATGTGTGATAGTCATGAAATTTATTATAATAAGCATTCTTTTATAATATAATATTAATATGCTAGATGGAGAATTCAAGAAGGCAGGATAAATTTAGATTGTAGGCGAATTCCTTCAAAAGTTATTTGAAATAAAAATGATAAAAGTACATCATTGCCCTGGTTAAAAAAAATTAACTTGAAGTCTAGCAAGTAACTTGATATTGTATAATGTTGAGTACTGCACTATGCTCTGTTCATTTATCTATTAGATCTACCGCTGTGACTGTTATGAAATACTATATCAACAAGGGGTTATTGTTGTAGTATAATTTAAGGTGACTAGCCAATTCGTCTACTGCCAACTCGTACACTCACATGGTCTACTTTCATTTAGTAGGATGCCATTCCATCCATCAACAATTTGTCTAACAACCATTTGGTCCATTAACCATATGATCCAATCATCGCTTCGTCTAATCACTATTTCGTCTCTGACCATTTCGTCTCATAACCAGTTGGTCTTATATCCATTTAATTTTCATTCATTTTGCATAATCAACACTTCAGTCCAATTAGACCAATTGAGATATGGACTAAATGGCTATTGCACCAACTGGTTATTAGACAGAATGACATTAATGAAAGTAGACCATGTGGTGAGTGGACAGACTGATGGTAGACCAAATGATAGTAAACGAGTTGGCTATTGGATAGACGAATTGGAATTAAACTGGAAATTGCCAGTAATGAGAATCTGTATTTGCTGTAGGAATGTTTATACTGATTCCTTTTAAAGGGGAAGTTCACCCTGAAGAAAACTTTGTTGTAAAAATAGCAGAAAAAATAGTAAAAAATATTGGTGAAGGTTTGAGGAAAATCCGTTAAAGAGTAAGAAAGTTATTAGAGTTCAAAGTTTTGGATTTGTGACGTCATAAACGAGCAGCTGCCCCATGTGTTATATAATATAAAATTCATGAATTTCAAATTTTGTATGGTTCCTGATGACTTAATTTTGTTTTTCTATTCATAATCGGGTGTGAAATGATTTGTCTATTGATATACAAAAGTTACAGTGAAAACCATTTTCAATTTCTGAGAAAATGACTTTTTATTTATTTTTTACCATTCGCTATGTAGGAATGCTGCTCGCATATGACGTCACAAATCAAATAAATGAAATTCTAATAACTTTTTAATTATTTGATGAATTTTTCTCAAACCTTCGGCAATATGTTTTATTATTTTTTCTGCTATTTTTACAACAAACTTTTTGTCAGGGTGAACTTTCCCTTTAACATGTTCTTCCCCCCCCCTTCAATTTACATTCTTTTCAGCTTAGTTTGGTTAGTTTATTTTTTTTTTTGAAAAAAAATATGAATGGATATACAGTTTGACATCCATACAAGTCAAAATATGTGATACTATTTAGTGTAGCAAAACAATGATAATCTTGATAATTATGATGATATTCATTTTTTAATATGATGATTATAAGTGAAATATCTTACTTGGTTTTAATCAGAGTTCATACCTTAAAAACAAAACTATATTATATCATTTCTCTTCCAGGGTGCTAGTGCAGTATGTCATATATGGCAGCAATCTGGTCTTAGATGGGAAACCTTCCTCCCCGACGGTGAAAATGTTCAGGAATTTGTGCAAAAGAAGGCAAGTCTAGAAATATGTATATTTCCCTCATATGGGTTGTTTAAAAGCTAATATTCTGAATGCAAGTACAGGTAACATGGCCTCTGTCAAATATTTGTGGACCACAAAAATCTTTTTGACATGGATAGCATTAACTTAAAAGAGAATAGATAAGACATGTTTTGCATAACCCGATCTATAAATTGCTTCAGCTCTGATGAATATTCAACATAGGGAAGGTGGACTTATGCAAGTTTACCTGGGATTACTTGCAAATACCCTTATCAGGGATACGAAAAAGTAAGATATCGCAACAGTAATTGCTACATAGAAGATCCGCCAGGATTCCTTTGATCAACGTTTCCGAAAAGTAAAGTAAGCAATAACCGTCCACCAGTGCATTACTTTCAAATGTAAATATGTCTTGACTCAAATATCTGTTTTTTACTGTCACAGACTAGGTTTTATGTTATAGGAGAAATATATTTATTATGAATATGGTCGTATTATATATATCAATGGAAAGGTAATGATATGGGGATTATCAGTGGGTCATTCAAAAATAACGAAAAATAATACATAAGGTGGAAATCGCCAATTAAGAAGCACTAAAATGCCTCTCAGATATAGCCTCACAACGGTTTTTGAATTGACTCAAATTTGCGAGGCATGTGCGCTCCCGCGGCCACTGGATTTGTTGAGTCGTGCGGTGGATAATCGGTGCGAGATTTCGGTGTACTGATGGGTTGATATCGACACGAAATGGCGGAAAATCAACAAAAGAAGACCAAGAAATTGTCTTAAGTATGAGACTGAATACAGTCTCCAGTTACCGTGCATTCGGAAGTCGGAAAGAGGAATTTACATGCATTTTGCACAGTTTGCAGCGTGGACAATTCAGGGAATACGGACATTGCGAAGAGTTCTAGCTCCAGTTATTAGTACCCTTATTTCACCAAGCAAGGGACAAGCGAGGAGGAAGAAGTTATCTGCGCTGAGCTTTTCTTTACTGGATTACATTAATTCCTCCCTATTGTTGAAGAGGTGCTTTTCTTCTATTGTCCCCTCATTTTTTTTACATGTAAAAAAAATGCATATTTTTCTTAAAATAAATTTTTATGTTAAAAAAGTGGGAAAATTTTTTTTTTAAAAAAACATGTGAAATGCTCCAAAATAAGGGTCAGATTGCACCAGAGAGCATCTAGAAACCCAGAGCTTCCAGGGCCCTCGCAAGGGTCGAGCTCTCCGCGCTTGAGATGTGCGCTACGCGCACATAATTTGGTGTCGGTTGCAAATCCTCCCTAATTCTGATTTCCAAAAGTTGGCATCTCTGGTATGATGGTACCAGAGACAGTATTGGCTCTCCCACATGGCAAGCTCCACTTCGCGTGCAAAAGCTATTGCAAATGCTTGTGAATGTGCGATTCCTCCACACTGTCACTGAGTAGTTTGATCATGAAATGGAAGAAAACCCGGGTGTGAGGCATATTTCAGAGAGGCATTTTAGCGCTTTTGATTGGCGATTTCCACCTTATGTATTATTTTCGTTATTTTCAAATGACCTAACGATAATCCCCACATTACCTTTCAATTGATATATAAGTCTCTTTTCAGTGAAACGTGTTGACCTCGTGAGAGCACAGTGCATTTACTTTTAGTATTGGTTCTCCTCTTACAGGGTGTAGACTTCACATTAGATGGTGCAAGCGCCACTGACAATGGCCTTAACAGTGTCCAAGGTGACTGGGTAGCCACGTTTAACAGAGGACTTACGAATCTACTTAACGAGAAACCAGATAATAATAAGATCTTTGACTGGATAAAGGTGAGTTAGAGTAAATATCATGATCATCCAGTTCTTTGTACTCTAGGAGGTGATATCACCACAGTTCCACCAGAGTGGGAAATACCGGTGGAAAATAGAAGTACAGCTTTTACAATATTTCTGGAAAAAGTTGGAAATGCAAGGAAATGATACAAAATATTCAGAAACGTCGTTAGCCTAACAGAGCGCTAACAGTAAGCACAGTCACACCTTTAGGATTGTGAAGTCAAAACATTTATTTCAACATGTAATAATGCTTTTTTTTGTAACATTGGGCATCGCTACCACATTGCCAGTTGTAACATGGCCTTTGTTAGCGCTGACTTTTCTGTGCATTTCTCAAGCATCTTTTAGCATTTGCCTGTACATCTTGTGTACTTCACAGCATTTGCAAATGTTAACGCATATTCAGTGATGCCACTTTTCAGGTCTGAATGCAGACCTTATCAACATACTTTTGCCATTTGGAAACACATTGGGTGATTTCAAGTTCGGTGTTGGTGTGGATTGTGTTCCTACCTACGAAACCTTTGCTGAGTTCAAACAAATAATTCAGATCACAATATTGACAGCTCAACATATAGTGAATTACTTTTCAGGACCAATTTCATGTTATATTTGGTGTTGTACTTATGTAAAAATTGACCTAACACCTACACCAAAGAGGTCATTACTGACCTTGAAATCACTCACTTTTCATCCAGGAAAAGAGTCGTTGTAGATGATGTTCAGACTTGTTTAAAATCAATTCTAAGTGGCATCGCCGACTATTTCCCACGTGGGCAAATAATTTTCAGGAAAATGTGTAATTACAGAGAAATTAGCAAATGGAGATTGGAAATTCGTAAAAACACTGTTGACAAATAAGGATTTCTTCCGACCATTTCCTATCAAAATTAGATATCAATGTCAGAACTCGACCTCGGCAATAATGTAATGTTTTCTCTCTCTCTCTCTTGCTCAGTCTAATGTGACTGACACACACAAACAGCATCCTGAATTCATTCGTGCCTTAGTTACTTTAATCTGCCAGCATGCAGCAGAAGGTAAGAACATGTTTATTAATTTCTTTATTCCATTACCTCTACACCAGCTTAAATAAACCATGTACAGCTTTGATTGAGGGTAAATAATATGAGTTCATATGCTTGAGTGTCATTCAATTTTAAAATCTTACGAAGTGTCGTGGCCATATCTTTCTTCAACAGTGATTTTATTTATGGTGTAAAATTTGAATGTGGATCATTTACCGGGATCTTATCAGTATTATTCATATCTTAAAAACTCACTTTTTACCAGTTAACTTATAAAATTAGAAATTAAATAATAGCTACCGACAAAAAATATATTCTGAAATTCCCAGTCCATTCCATGCTCAAGACATTGTTTTGTTTTTGTAGAAAAGGGAATAAATTTGGCTTTTTTTATTTATTGGGTAAATCACAAAATTAGTTAATAACATTTTTTTATCATATTCTTTCGTATCATACTGTTGCATTCACATTCATGTAATCTAGCAATTAAATGTAATGGTGACATCACTTGGGGGATTTCCAAAAACTAAAGATGTACTCCAGTGACTAGACAAAGATCCTGTCACATCGTTCCGTCCATGCCTTGTGGGTGATTGCCCGCAACTCACCCGCATAACAAAATTTTGAACATGATCAAATATTTTCTGCGTGCCAATAATTATGCGTGTGCTTCTGCGGGCAACTGCTCGTGAATTGCGTGTGGGATACTGTTGATGCTGGCAACCTGCAGGTAGCAAAAATAGTTATTAGCGAGCCACATGCGAGGCTTGCACAGAACGATGTGACGGAGCTTTAATCTATCAAGTTATAACCTAGGAATATTTGATCTCGTATCACATCATGTCGAAGAGAAGACGATATGTTAATTGATTCATTCATTGTCGTTTATTTACTCTTCGTTATTCAGGTGAAGGGCAGAACTGCCGGATCGACCCTGAGATTCTGAAACAACGAGGTCCGATACTACAGCGATACATCGATAGCAAGCGCCCTCTGGAGCTTCAAGCATTATATGCTGTCCAGGCGCTCAACCATTCACTACATAGCCCTCCAGGTAAGGAATCTCGACAAAAGATTGATCATTGGGGGGGGTTAATTCATGAAGATGTTGAAAATTAAGAGGTCAAAGGTTG
Source organism: Lytechinus variegatus (assembly GCF_018143015.1). Classification (NCBI taxonomy): domain Eukaryota; kingdom Metazoa; phylum Echinodermata; class Echinoidea; order Temnopleuroida; family Toxopneustidae; genus Lytechinus; species Lytechinus variegatus. The sequence goes on along the minus strand of NC_054753.1, from coordinate 21,458,349 downwards.
TAGGTCACAGAGGTCATTGTATACCTTATACAGAGCTGCCAAGAAGTACTGATTTTCCGTATTTAGTACTGAAAAATGAGAAGAATACTGATGGTTTCATGCAAAATACTGATTTCTAAAGTTTCTTTTTTATGTGGTGTCCTATGGTATTTCTTTGAAAATACTGATTTCCTCACCAAAATACTGATTTTCAGCTTTAAAAAAATGAATTGATCTTGTTCAGGTTGGCAGCTCTGCTTATATGCCTTGTTCCAAGATAGCTCAAGAACTGTTAGACATATCAACTTGAAAACTTGGGACTTTTATCCTTAAGAGTCGCACTGAAATACCGGCCCGTACATAATATACGCAATGCGGAATCTTATTGATAATTATGCAGTAGTGCGCATCCTCTTGGCATGATCTGATCAATGCAGTCATGCCTATTATACGGTACATAACTAGGCATTTACGTGCGCCTCTAAGTCATATAAAAATCTTTGTGAAACACCCCCCAGATCTTAATAGTCACACACTTTGAAAACACAATTTTCGTGATGAATCAAGATGTTTTTGAAGGACTGAATTCAAACTTGTTTTATGCTTGCAATCAGAGAGGAATGATAAAGATCTTTTAATATCACTTATCTGTGGTGTCAAGGCTAAATATCATAGATCCTGTTGAATCAAAGAAAGGCCTCTTAATTTCAATAAGGATAATGGACTACATTAAAACTTATTTTCTTTCCTGAATATATCGACAACATGATCAGATTAATTTGATGGTTTTCACAAAATAGTATGAAATCTGCTCAGAAATGGCAATGGCAGAGGCATAAACTTTGGCTGTGTGCAGTCAAGAATCTAGCTCCTTTTGAAATTATTACGACTTGTTGTCATGATATAGTCAACTAAATCTCTGCGAATTCTACCCTAAATGTTAAGTTGTGTCTTTACTTGTCTAATGTCCTCTCACAGGTCTGCTACGAATCTTATTTGACGTTCTCTACGATGAAGATGTAGTATCGGAGGATGCGTTCTACGACTGGAAGAAGAGTGAGGATCCCAAGGAGAGCGCAGGGAAGGGCGTGGCACTCAAATCCGTGACGAGTTTCTTCACATGGCTAGCCGAAGCCGATTAATGTTGATCCATGCCCCCGACGTGTGAGGGCGCTGCGAGGGATAGATAATGAACTATTAACGATTTCTCCCAATTCAAGAAAAAAATGATAAAATTGATGAAAAGATGAGAGTCAGAGGTGATCTTTGTCTTTGCTATATGATATTGTTATTATATATATGATATATAGGTATTAGATTTATTATGATAACTGAAGATTTATTTGTGTTTTCATGACATGGAATCCACTCAATGGGCTATTCTATTCAACAACCGTGGGTGCTGTTATTCATTGGCCTGTGTGAATATCGGCTTACTCAGTGGATGGATTGGTCCTTCTGTGCAACTCCTTGATGGTGCGGAAGCGTCGATAAACCGTAAAAGGAATTTAAAACGTTAACCCTCATGCAGATGAGCTCACATAGCAAGAAGTTTTGTAGATACATGTTTATCCCTTCATCGCATATAAACATTCAAGTGCGAAGCTGCATCCTGAATGCTGTTGACGACAACCGAACCTGGTCAATTTTTTCTTTATTTCCGCATGAACTTGTAATGAAGTCACCAATGAAATTAACTGGAATCAATCCAACTCAACCCTGCCTTTCAATTTTTCTGCCTTTTTTCATTTTTTCCCCGTTTTCTATGATTTCAAAAACGAATGTGCTTCCATTTTAGATTTTTCATCTTTGACACAAGAGTAAGCCGTGCATTGAAGTCTTGTTTAGTATACTTTTTTTGTTTCATTTTCTCAATCTTCGATGTAACTTTCACATGTTCACTGTGATTTAAATGATGTGTGTGTTGGGATTTGCCAAACTCAAAGCTAACTGACATGCTTCTGTTTTAAGATTCCCCATTTCGTATCTATAACCAAGGGGTTGGTCTCTTGTTATTTGCATGGGGGACAAACAAGCAGCATGTTATATATTTACTCACCTTTTCTACTTCACTATTTTTCACAAAATAATGGTCCATGGACGTTTTATTGTGATGATTACATAACAGAGATGTCGTGTAGCCTTGTTCGTCTTCAAAAGAATGAATAAGGTTGAACGTGGCGTATTTGGAGAATTCTGTATTGCAATTCACTTCACTAATTTATGATAAGTATTTTGTATGTAAATATTATTATTATTGTATGAAGATGTATATGTCACCCAAGAATATGATGATGCTTGCTATGCATACGCGATATATTATGGATGTCTTTGAGATATCCAATCCACTGTTTTATGGAGAAAGAAATTTAATAATACGCCCTGTCATTAATCATCAATCTGAATACTATCATCAACTTCAAGTTAAATATAGACTGCATAACGAATGATTTTGATATTTTATGGTGGGAATAATTGCGAGGTTAGGGAAATATTGGTTGACTAAGTTTTCATAAAGAGTATGACGACTCAACTTGTTCTGGGTTGTGTTTTGGTGAAAGTATTTCAATTTGCTTTAGTTCTTCAGATATATAACATTGCTATGGCTGCAGCGATTGTGAGGAAAGGACTGATTTAAAAATACGGTTTGCAATGATCTCCATCTTGATGAATGAAATCATGTTTGATGCAGGTGTAGAAGTTTAAGTGATCAAGCATTTGTGGGTTCCATCTGAGAGCATTTCCTCGGGAGCATTGCTACTAATTCTTAACAGTCCATGGACAGTCCTACTTATGTTCAGATGATGGGACGTGTCAGTGGGAAACCTAAGATGTTAGATTCCCGACTGTTTTGAGAATTGACCCAACCAGTGGCAAACGGTGAACCGAAGGAGGCAAATGATTGGAGGGGCACTGTATTCTTGTGAACAATGCTGTGCCCCACCAATGCTTTGTCTCCTCCGGGTCACGGTCCACCTCTGGACCCAACTCTCCTGGCATTCATCCAAACCACGGAGAGGCATCGAGTTCATCGTACTCGGATGTCGAGGGTGGTAAAACTTTGCCCGTGTGAAGTTAATGATTCCTTCTTACCGGGCAACCTTCCTATTCACGCTCATCCCTGTACGTGAAGGTGAACTAGAAAATAAGCTGTCAAATGTTAAAGAGGATCGGGTTTACTTTCCTACTATCTTTGAAAGATTTCTGAAGCAACTGATGTTTAATATGTTCTGATTGGAATTTATCCGTCTTTATTAGAATCCATGTGTCATGAATTTCTGAGTCGACTGGAGAAAATATAGATGAAAAATGAATTGTTGATTTATTATTACAAATATTTACATTTCCTATCCATCCTTGTGGTGGCTATTAAGTTTATTTTTGTTTCATTTGATGAAAAGCAGTAAAGATTTTAAAAACAAAAAGAAGTATGTTGATGGGAGAGAAAGGAAACTCCCGTAAGAAAAAAAAATATGAAAAATGGTAAAAAGTTTACAAATTTTATACAACATTGAAGTGTGAAGAAGATTATTTGAAGATGTATTATTCTATATAAAACTATGTATTGAAATGAATACGGTGACACTTTGACAAAAAGAAAACAAGAATTATGAAGTTATTGATACGAAAATTGGGCAGATTGAAATACGAATGAAGGAGACTGCAAAATGATGATTTACTTAAGTCTACAAATTCAAATTGACATTTTAAAATATATAATAGTAGGAATGACTATGGAGTTACATACATCCATGTGCCTATGTACATAGTTTAAAATATGTGATGCGCCATGAGTTAATGTGACATAATAGAATTCAAAGATTTCAGAGAAAAAAATGACACAACTTTCGATATACTGTGTAACGATGTTCATGCCATGAGATTACGTGAGTGACTTGAATTTTCATCTGAATATTCCTTGATAAATTGAAGAGAGATACTGAAAAAATAACAATTGGGAGAAACAAAAAAAATCAAAAACGTCTATTGAGTGATTTTTTAAGTGTCTGGCCTTCTTGTGCTGTATATAAAATGTACGTGCCTGTCCGCCCCAAAGCCCATGGGTCCCCACATTCAGCCGTGATAGAGGATGAGTGATATAAACCTGTGCATCAAACCATGGTCAATCTTCGATTTTATAGTCTAATGCACGGGGTTTTCATTGTTATGTGCTTTATGATGGTGTCATGTGGGGGCCATCTTTAAGTTTGGGGAAAATATCTATATATTTGTGGCAAGGTTGAAATATCAGATTGCAGGCTTGAAAATGATACTACCTGGCAATTGTTTTCAACTAGAGTCCATACAAGTTCCTAATTCAATTAAGAGCTTATTAGAAAGAGAAGGGAGAGGTTTTGGTTCATTCAAACATTTGTGTAAAACTTTCAGCAATTCTGAATGTTCATTTTGAGGACCAAATTATTTTCTTTCCTAATACAGAATACTCCTAAAAGTAACAACACAAATTATTTGATATTTACATTCTGTTTGTGTTAATTAGGAAGAGTATCATTGAAAGGTCCACTCCAAAGGATTCCTCCCCAATTACCCAAATATTTTAACACACAATTCCCACCCCCTATGCATTTCTGTATTCAGAGTATCCAACTCGTTACAAAATTTGCTCTTCATTCTTCTTGACTCTTCTACTTATCTGTTACTTGTTTGAATTGTTTTTTTAATGTTTTGCTGATATATATTAATTTGCTTCAATTGTTTACATGGCCCAGTGGAAATTGGGTCACGTCACTTTTTCTGTGGAATTTTTAACCGTGTCTTGATTGTGTGACACGATTTCTTCCTGCGACAATCACTCCGGGCTTGTTTTTTGGTTGGTTCAGGATAAATAGGGTATGGTGTTAATCGAGGGTGAAAGTTGGCGATTCCACTAGTGTGTGTGTGTGTGTTTCACATCGGAGCAATTGTCGCCGGAGCAACTGTTTTCAGATTTATTTCCAACAGAAATGACATAAATATTGATACAAATCATTTTCATACATTATAACAAACATTTGCGATACAAATCATTGTCATAATCATATTTTAAAACATCCATGATAATTAACAAATAAACATATATACAAAATATGGTGCATTTCGTGTAACAGAACGTTTAAATAAAGATCAACCAACTACCCCCCCTCTCATAACCTTCCCCACTACCATCAGCACCCCCAGCCCCCTCACCACCCCCTCCCCTTCTCGACCTAAAAACGAGGGCGCGCTCTCTCAATAAGTAGAACTTGGCGTATGTCACATCCCTGTCTGTCAGAAGTAGTTTGAATCAAACACGGTTAAGATGTCTGCTCGAGACTCCACGATTGTGAAGTGTGACTCCCGTGATTAAGACATCATGTTATTAACTTAGCCATTTAAAGAGCTCCTTCCGTGTTACATCAACTATGTACGTGTCTGACCAAGGACTTAATACCCGTTTAGGTCTTCGTCGAGTTAAAGGGGTATCCTATCCCCCCCAAAAAAAAAAATATATATATATGTATATATATTTGAGGTCAGTAGTATGGAGAGGGCCGTAGCAAGGTCAATACCGGTACCCGTCTTCATCAAGCTTTCGGGCACATGCCCTTCATCAGGATCGTAGGGTCCGTAAATATAGCGTATTGTTGACAGTAAAGTTATGTGTGAAGTCAATTTATATATATATATATATATATATATATATATATATATATATATATATATATATATATATATATATATATATATATATATATATATATATATATATATATATATATATACAAGTTAAGAAGGAAAAGAAAAATCAGACAAGTAGATAGGCTAAAGTTTAAACAATATCAGATAAACATGAAAAACTTGAATTTTTGAAAGTTGTAAAACTTGGTCATCATGAAGACTTCGAATTGATGTCATAGTGATGTAAGGCAATGATTGTACTCCAATACATAAAATCACTAAAATGTCAGTTTTTCAAAGGTTTTACTTCAAATAATATTGTTCTTCCAGGTGGGGGAGGGGGGGGGGTGTAAACAATATGCCATCTTGGTCGAATTTTTATTAAGACCCCCCCCCTCCCCGAATATGATATAGGAGAAAAGCACAAATGACCTATGGGATAGGTGTCCCTACTACTTGTCATCCATAGTGGTTTACTTATTTTCTCCCCTCTCACACAAAATTTTATGGCCGTGGTTGGATCCCCCGTTAAGTGTCTTTCTTTTTGCTCTCTTGCCTATTCGCTCGCTTGCAGCTTTACAAAAAATGTTGCCCCATATGCCATAACTGGGACCCGTTGCAGAAAGAGTTGCGTTTAAACGCAAGTCAAAAAATCAATCGCAAGTCCAAAATGCGCGCTGTTGATTGGTTGAAAATGAAGTTGCGCATGATTTTTATAGATGCGTTTGATTGCAACTCTTTCTGCAACGGGCCCCTGGCCTCCTCAATTTTAGGGGCTCATTACGCGTTTGCATCATCCCTTTAAAAATGTTGGTCTTTCTTGCCAAAACACCCGTCTCCTTTTGCTGAATAACGTCTTACTCTCGACATGGAAAATAGTTTTAGACTGGGGCGTAATTTAATTCATCATAAATTAATCTAATGAATATGATAGATGAATAAGGCAATCCCGAGTCCCTCGGGTTGACATCTACATCAAGCTATATCCATGCTGGTAATGGGAATTAAGGTCATAAGACTTTCTCTTTTTTCGAACGCTGGTTCCCCCTGTTGAAGAGGGGGAGGGGTGGGGGTTAAGCCATGAGGGAAGACGATGTTTATTTTTTTCCTCTACTGGAAGAGGAATTTGCATGGGAATCGTGGATTCCTCTATACCACTTGACCATTTCAAATAGTTCAGTGGGTAAATTACTTGAATTATTTTGTGTTCAACTCCCCCTGCGTTTAAGGAAAACGACAGTCAACGAAAATCCTCTGTATTTATTTATTTATTTATTTATTGATTTATTTATTTATTTATTTATATATTTATTTATTTATTTATTTATTTATTTATATATTTATTTATTTCTTTATTTGTTTGTTTATTTATTCATTTATTTATTTATCTATTTATTTATTTATTTACCTATCTATCTACTCATTTATTTATTTATACATTCATTTATTTAGTTATATGTATTCATTCTTTCATACATCCATTCACTCACTCACTCACTTATTTATTTATATATATCTTTGCTTGTCTATCTATCTATTTATTTATTCATTCATTTATGTATTTATTTATTTATTCATTTGTTTATTCATTTATTTGTTATTAATTTATTCATTCATTCATTTCTTTACTTCTATCTGTCTACTTTTTTCATATATTTTCATTAATCTGTTTGCTTATTGATTCATTTATCTATCTTTTTTTTTAGGGGGCGGGGTAATCGATGTTTCACCTTCCAGATGGGGATAGGAACGAACGATTCACACCTTGGTAGCTACATCCATCACATTCTGTCACCCCTCCACCTTTCCATCTCCTCTCCCCCTCGACGACCCCTCCCCTCGTTAACCAAACATTTCGAGCTTGTTTTATCGTACAAATATTTTGCGAAGAAGTGTAATCTGCTGGGACATGAATTTGGCTGTATGAAGAGATCAACCGATCCTCCCGTTTAACCTGGCCTAATCCTCGGTGTGATGAAGGGAAATTTGCAAAGTGATTACATTATATCACAAATTTTCAAGATCATCGAGTGAACACTTGGGCCAAGCCGTCACACCTCGGCAAGAGAAATTGATTCAGAAAGCTCTCGTGAAATGTCTTCATTTTGTAGTCTCTCTCTCTCTCTCTCTCTCTCTCTTCCATCCTCCCTATACCCCTCTCTACTTCTCGCTCTCCTTACTAGAAAAAAAAATGAGAAAATGATGTCTCACGAAGCATTCATATATTCCGAGGCGAGAAGTTTTAGAGGATGGATGACATCACATTTTGCCATATTCTTTTAGAGATTCAACTGCATGGGGAATACCATTATCACAGTATATAAGTGCAGTCGTGAGTTAAAAAAAATATTTAAAAATAGGCATATAAAAGATATTTCAAGCAAATGCACGCACGCATTCAATTTCGTCTGATAAACAATCCGATCTCATAAAAAGTTTGTCCAGTTTCAAGTTTTTACTTCATTTAAATTTTGAAAACACAAGACTAGCCCGAGACTGACGAGTTTAAAAAAAAACACAAAATGAAAATAAAGAAAGATTTTTTTTGGAGACCTTACGAGATAGACTAACTTACCAACTGTTCATTGGTACTCCAATATTCGAATATACGATTTTTTTATATAATAAGGATTAAGAAATTCACAAAATATGAAACTGACAATAATAATACTTAATCATTTATACAACGCCTTCATTGAATAAGCGCACTTTATTTGTGATTGAAGACCTTTTTTTTTGCTTGTCAAAGAGAAAACACAACAAGGGTCTAAAATTTACAGTCATCAAATGGAAATAAATGATAATGATTGTGAAGATATTTTCTATTGCAACAAAGGATATTATTATCAGGCTGCTATTCAAAATAGCGAGAACGCCTAGTTGGATGTTTTTACATCTGTCAGAGAGATGAGAAAGTGAACCAAACATCAGCCAGGTTGAACGGAACGGCAACCAGTATAACAGGAGAAAATTATTGTGATCAGTTCACTCTGCTGCATGTTTTTATCTGCTGCCATCTGTCGTCTTATCAGCAAAGATCTTCAGGCGATTTTCAACAACAATCTTGATTTTCTGCTAAATTTGTTTGCCTGGCTTACCAATGTTGGCTCCTACAACGTTTCGCTTTTATTCCATCCTTCGTGCGCTCCTTTTCTTTTAATCACTTACACTCGAATTCTTACTGGTATAATTGGGAGATTTTCAACACAGTAAAACGTTGTTTAAATAATTACACATCGTTGTTTACAAAATGAACTTCACTGTAGTTGTAACAGTTTTAACAACTGTGTTTCATTTTGGGTTGATTAAAGTACACCGCAGGTTGGGCAATATATTGTCCACACAACAGTTGGTTAAAAAAAATTATCCAACTCTGGGTAGTTTTCAACCAATGCTGTGTAGTTTTTACCCAAAGCACACATTAATGGTTTAAAACTACCCAAAATTTGATAACGTTGTAACCAATTGTTGTGTGGACAGTAATGTTGCCCAACATTTTTAAGAGTGTAAAGTTTGTTGTTTAAGAATTCAAACACTTGTTTTAACTGTCAAGCAACTACCAGTACTGTATAATTCATTGAGTAAACTGCGTTGTATGAAATCTGTTTCATTATGTCTCGTACCAATTTAGTTCTTCGGCTGATATCAGCTCCTGCTCGTCATACTCGTCATGAGCGCCAACGTGAGCAAAAAAAAAACCCAATGTCATGTCTAGTGTTTGACTCTGGATTTGTTCACCTACAAATAAAATAATCACATGATACTCAAAAGTTGCACAATCACTCGACAAACCCTCCTTGACCCATGCAAGCTCTATTTTGCTTGAAAAATTGTGTTAAATAGTCGCAATTCATAAGAAAAAACTACTACAATGAAATATATTATTTATCTATCTATCTATTATATTAACGTTGTAAATTGTTTTACTACACTCAACACAAGATACACAGCATAATGAAGAAATAGGAACAATCACACTTTCAATTTTCTGTGGCGAAATAAGGCACAAAATACACTTGTAAATACAAAGAAGCTAATTTTGGGAAAGATTTGCCCCCAAATAGAAAATAATATATTTCACTATGTTTCCTTGCATTTTATTTATTTTTTGTCATTTTTTTCTTGGTGGAGTTTTTGGGTCCATGATCCCAAGCTTTAAGCTCCCCTTCCCCCATTTGTACACCACAGCGACATGGCGTCTGTAAGCGAGCGACTCTTGTTTGAACTTTTTAAAAAGAAAATCTAATTTTGTGATAGATTTTTACTTAATTTTCAGAAAATTACATCACACCATTGCTTTGTTTTCCTTTTTCTTCTTCTTGTTTATTTCAATTAATTAATCAATTCTTTTTCTTTTGGGGGGAGGGGGGGGGGTTGCCCCGAGCCCCATCCCAATTTGTACGCCAGTGCATTCCATTATTCTATCCAAACATGTATTTTTGATTTATGTTGATAGTTATTTTTTTAAAGTACATAAATATGGCCCTAATTTCGTTGTATCCTTTTATTATTTAGCTCACCTGTGTACCTGTGTAACTGCATTTTTAATTTTAACGTTTTCTGATAATTTGTGTACATCTTATATTTTACTTTGTGTTTTGAAATCATATCATCAAATAAACCACTGACAATCGTAAATCAAGACCAACAATATGATGTCTAAAATGGTCTTGTTGTAAAATGACAACTGAAAAACATATTAATCATCCATTTAAGATTCTTGAAGATGAACCTTTTTTCTTCTTCTTCGCATCTTGGCTGAACCCCGATGTCCTCCCCGCCCAAAACCATCGCGACCGTCGTCTGCTTGCCGCCACGCTCTCAAGAGAGCAAACCGTTTTGGCGGCAAAATGATTTTCATGAAAAATCTTTCCTGTGTAGTCATGCATTCTGCGTTTAGATGATAAACAAGTGAAGGTAATAGCCTTCGACTAAGGGAGGGTTATCCCGAATTTCTACCCTCTTATTTTTCTCTTATTAATTAATTGTTATTACTCGTCTCCATCCAACGAACATAGTGTACACAGTTATTCTGAGGTAATTTTCGATAGGTCATTCGAAGTACAATAAGTGTCATTTAACTCTATTAATGTTCAAGAAAAGGTAAAGACTGTTCAATATCTGAAGCAACGGTAGACTTTGATATAAAGGTGCTCAAAAGAGAGAAAGTTTATGAAATCCCCTTTTAACATCATTATTTGACTAGGAGTGGTCTGGTGAATAAAATTAATTTCAGAGTGCTTGCAATCTAAATAAAAGTTTACCTAATATTGTGTAAAATGGGAACATGTTTGTTGGTAAAAATATACCAAATATTTTGTAAATTTTATGCAATGTTGCATTAAATATTATTCTTAAAACGTGCATTTTGCCCAATATTGGTTAAGTTTTTGCTTGGTGTTTTTATAGTGTACTGACAGAATCCAATGATTTTTTTTTTACACATTTTAAATTTTCAATCCTATTTCTCTTTATCCTCATAGAAATCATAACATTTTAGTTTTATATTATAAAGATATCATCCAGTCAATATTTGAAATATAAAAGGGGCGTTATCGACATCACTTTTTAATAAGGGGGAGCGAAGCAATGTAGTCAAAATGTGTTTTTGGTTAGAAATAAAATTAATGAACATTTCATATTTGCAACATATTTCTTAATTTGGAGACTGTTGACATGCGATTTTTCTCTTAATATCAAGAAAAAATACCTTGAGAATAAGATGAATTCTTTTAAAGGGGTGGTCCAGGCTGAAAGTATTTATAGCTTAATAAATAGAGGAGAATGCACTGAGCAAAATGCCGCAAATTTCGTCAAAATCAGACAACAGATAGCAAAGTTATTGAATTTTAAAGTTTAGTAATATTTTGTAAAAACAGTCGTCATGACTCATGAATATTCATTAGGTGGGCTGATGATGTCACATCTCCACTTGTTTTTTGCATTTTTTTACATGAAATTAGGTTTATTCAAATTTTTTCCTCCAAGAACTAGAAAAACTGGATTGACAACTGATTTAGTACATTAGATATTTATTGCTGCAACTTATTTCATCATAAGGGAGACATATTATTCACACAAGTATGAAATAATGAAAAAAAATATGATTTTATGTAATAACATAAGAAAACAGAAAGTGGAGATGTGACATCATCAGCTCGCCTAATGAATATTCATGACGACTGTTTTCACAAAATATTGCTTAATTTTAAACTTCAATAACTTTATCATTTGTTATCCGATTTTGATGAAATTTTCAGCGTTTTTCTCAGTGAATTCTACTCTGTGTATTAAGATGTAAATATTTTCAGCCTGGACCACCCCTTTAAAGAGGTGAATGTGGAATCACCACGTAAAAAAAAGATTTACATGAAATAAAAAGGGATTATTTTAGTTGGATCTTATTGGATCTTATACCATGTTATGTCTTGTATCGAATTATTTTTCTTCTTAACTAAATTAATCAACTCCAACAATCGCTTGCTATATCATTTTCAATGAGCAGGTTACAAGTATGCATCAATTTATAAAATCGGATTGATATACATTGACGAAAACAATAATGATTCCAATTGACGAAATGCAAATAAACACATTGCAGTACTGAAGTTTAATTTCTCGATCTCTTCATTGAGGGAACAAATTTGACCCAAAGAGAATAACTCCTTGTGAACTCTGTGTATAACGGATATATCCGAGTTCATCCTCTCTATCCGACTCGAATTTCCACATGTCATTTGCAATCGACTGGGATCCACGCTCGACATCATTATGTCAATTGGCTCTCTATTTTGCCTCACTGTTTCAATTTTACTTCTCTTTGAGAAGCGCGCGCTTTCTTCCTTCTTCACTTTTTTGTTCGACCGCATCCCGTAACGTGATCCACCGGAGGAGGTCAGGGGCGGGATGCATGGTAGAGATGCGGTCGGAATCAGAGTGGAGATTCATATCTTTATGTCTTCATTCTCTTTTTCCTTGTCACCTTTTGCAATTATCCATATTCAGGTTTTATTCACCTTGCCCCCTTCTCTCTCGGCTCAAGCTCTGTTCAGACAATCAAACGATTCACCGCGAAAATTCACCAAGAAAAGTGTTTAAAAAGTTTGAAAATTATATTAGGAATAAAAATGTATCAGTAATTATAATAGTGATGACTATTCTTTTAAATTCATTCATTTATTCATTCATTTATTCATTCTTTCATTTATTTATTCATTTATTTATTTATTTATTTATTTATTTATTTATTTATTTATTTATTTATTTATTTATTTATTTATTTATTTATTTATTTATTTATTTATTTATTTATTCATTTATTTATTTGTTTATTTTCATTTATTGGTTTTCTTTATTTTATACTGCAGTACCTATAATAGTGATGATTATGACTCAAATGGAGAATTCTACATAATCATGATAAAAGGGCTATTTCTGATATGCATCTAATCTGCAAATGTAAAGACTTGTCCCCAACACATTTTGCTTCTTTTCTTTCATGGTCATGGGGGCGCTTTTACATTGTTGTAAGTTGAATAAACGATTTCGTGCATTATGAACATTTCAGTAAAAAAATGCACGTATTTTTTTTCACAATTAACGTGGGCCCCTGCCCCCCCCCCCCCCCCACCCGCTGCGTACGAACATGGTCATGTGTACCATTTGAACGGAGTACTTGAACCTTATGAGTCTGAACACAAGGCCTTTTCCATATCTTGTCTTGCTGCCTCAAAAAAAAAAGAACTTCCTCTCTCGGGTTCTCCTTCGTGGTTTAGAAGGAGATTATAAAAAACAACAAAAATTCAAATTGTAAAAGAGAGTGTCTATTTACATTTGGCTGTTATCTTCTTTGTCTGCTATTCATCAAGTAGTTCATATCATGTCACCTCAACCTCGTAAAACTAGAGACAAGAGGAAGGAGGCCTTTAAACTAAGGATTTCGTTATACACCTATCAACCAAGTAGAGACGAAATGGAGCTGGGGTGAGGGGGGGGGGGGGGTGGAAAGGAGGGGGAATTGTATCATAGTCTATCACGTCACCAGAAAAGTGCCACAATAATTTTTAGTCGGAAATCTGTATTGTGCTACACGCTAAATTTCAAGGAATTCAGTGAAAAAAAATCAAGATCGGCCGTGAATAGCGACCGGCCGAATGTTGGATTTATCTTTTTAATCTTAAGGATTAACTTAAAATCTCAATATATTTGAATTTAATTGTTTAGCTTATATTTAAATTAACCAATGTTTAAATTTTAATCGAATATTCAGCTAGTTACTTCTATTCGCAGACAATCTAGCCCAGTTACTTCTCCCTCTCTCGTTTCTTCCCGTTTTCTTTTCTACTTCTCTTCTCCTTTCCTAGCCCTTCTTATCTTTGTATTGTATTTTGTGTATTGTATATATTTGTCCACAGGCGTATCCCGCCACAAGCATATGCTTCTAGGGACATACGCCTTCCTCTTTACACATAAGTTGTTCATATTTATATTCTTTATAGAAATTGATTTGAAGTGTATTCTTGTGAACAATAATGAATGTAACTTTGTAAAATGGAGGAAAATAAATGTTTATTTGAATTGAAAAATTGAATTAAATTGAATAAAAGTATGGTAACTTTGCCATCCATTGGTAACGTGTAACTACCATGGTAACGGTGATCAACAGCCAATCAAAATCAAGGATTCCATGCAAGTTACCAGTAGGTCGAAGCATGGCCCTAGATTTATTTCAAACTCTTTTGGATAGTGAACTATCCAGAGTAGTATACTATCCAACTAGTGAAGCGAGTGGAACCTCAAGGGGTACAGGGGTCCATTTAAGGGCCACTGGAGGGGGGTCGAGGGATGGGGCACCCCGAGCTTTTGAACATGGGGTCTCTTAATTGGCCTCCAAACTGATAGTTTCGTAAAAACATAAAATCAAAATTTAACACATATTTTATTAACAAGATATGAAACATTTCGTGGATAGCCTATCTAAGTTAGAGGTGAACCCTACTGAGTGAAGCCAAATGTGAGATGAATTGGATGAGACTGATTGGGCTAATCAATTTTCCTGTTCAATCTACCAGACATGATCTGAACCCTCCTCTTTATATCCGCCAGTGCAAAGAAGGGTGTCAGGTTGGATATGAGCTCTCGCCTAAAGCATAATTTATTTATTTATTTCTTATTTATTTTAGTGATATATACGTATTCAACAAATCCTCGTAGTACATTTCATAGTAAATGATTTTTAACAATGAAAAGATGCATCAACTGCATATTCATAAGCAGGGTTGAAACGTACCAATGAAATGAAAAAAAGTGGAGGGCCTACTGAAAAGCAAAGCTTGTAAGATGTAGACTCCCTATCAAAATGTTATACAAAGGTAATATTATAATCAGCAAAATTCTATGAATTTATATAGAAATAAACACTGTAACACTAATGAATGTACACAGTATTTGGTTTCCTATATCTTGATGCCATGAGCAACAGAACATAAAGCAAATTTCTGCGTTATAGTCCAGATTATCATAGGTTGCTAAAGAAAAGTGGAGCCTTTTTTCAAAATTATTCTTATCAATAGTATGGAAACCTCAAATGATATTCTTGCCTTCATCAGTCAAGGACATAAAATCCTATACATAAAAACTCCAGGGTTTATACACTGTAAAAAACTGTGGTATTAAAACTGACACCAATTGGTGTTAATAGAGGATCACACACTGTGGTGTTGAAATAACACCCTAGAGATTGAACATAACACCAAAGAGTATAAATGTAACAACCATAGGTGTTGTAATAACACCTATAGGTGTAAAACTAACACCACCAATTTAACACCGGTGTAAAATAACTGGTGTGGTCCTCTATGTACACCGGTTAACACCACATTTTAGCTGTGTATTATTATGTTAACAAGAGAAAAGTATCAGTGTCGACGCTTTCAAAGGGATACTCCGGGCTAAAACTATCTATATCTAAATAAATAGAGTAAAATTCACAGAGCAAAGAGCTGAAAATGTCATCAAAATCGGATAACAAATAACGAATTAATTGAATTTTAAAGTATGCCTTATTTTGTGACAATAGTTTATACACGTCATCATGAATATTCATTAGGTGGGCTGATGATGGCGCATCCCCGCTTTCATTTTGCTTATGCTATTACATTAAATCAGAGTTGTTTCATTATTTTGTGTAAACATGTTTGAATAATGTGTCTCCTTTATAATGAAACAAGTTGCAGCAATTAATATATCATGCACTAAATCAATTGTTAATCCATTTTTCAGTTCTTAATAGAACACAAATGAATAAACACAATTTCATATAATGAAATACAAGAGGACAAGTGGGGATATGACATCATCAAGTTGCTCATTGAATATTCATGAAGACATGCCTAGAATTGTTTCACCGGAATACTGCAAATCTTTAAAATGCCATAAATTTCTTATTCCTAGTCCGATTTTGATCAAAATTTCAGTGTTTTGTTTGTCTGATTTTTCTTCATCTGTTTAATTCATATTATTCTTAGCCCGCGGAGCATTCCTTTAATACCGACATACGGTCTATATCATTGATGTAGAGATGGGGGGGGGGGGGATGGTCATGGCCCCCAGTTGTGTCATGACTAGGGAAATGCAGAATACAAAGAAGAAGATTGAAATATCATATATCTTTTGAAATACATGTATGATGTCAGTGCCTGCATGTCGAAAAATAGACTTTTGTATTCATAAGCTTTTCTTGTTAATTTCTGAAACAGTTTGCTCTCAGAAAGAGAAATAATCTGAAAAATAAAATATATGTAGGCCTATATACATCAACAAAATTTCCTAACTTCTCTCTAGTGGAAAACATTTAATATACAGCTACATAATTATTTATATCATAATGTATAATTTTTATAATTATGTATAGAAGCGTATCCCGCTACTAGAGCTTTTCTTCTATAGGGACTTGCGCCCACCTCATTAAACATAACCTGTATTTAAAGGACAAGTTCATCCCAACAAAAACTTGATTTGAATAAAAAGAGAAAAATTCAACAAGCATAACACTGAAAATTTCATCAAAATCGGATGTAAAATAAGAAAGTTATGACATTTCAAAGTTTCGCTTCATTTCACAAAAACAGTTATATGAACGAGCCAGCTACATCCAGATGAGAGAGTCGATGATGTCATTCACTCACTATTTCTTTTGTTTTTTATTGTTTGAAATATGAAATATTTTGATTTTCTCGTCATTGTCATGTGAAATGAAGTTTCATTCCTCCCTGAACACGTGGAATTCCATTATTTTAACATTTTGTGCTTCAGGCAAGGAGGTCCTAATCGTCAAATTCGTAAAAATTGAAATATTGTATAATTCAAACAACAAAAAACAAAAGAAGTAGTGAGTGAGTGACATCATCAACTCTCTCATTTGGATGTAACTGGCTTGTTCATATAACTACATGTATTTTGTTAAAAATAAGCGAAACTTTGAAATGTCATAACTTTCTTATTTTACATCCGATTTTGATGAAATCTTCAGCATTGTGCTTGTCTGATTTTTCTCTATTGATTCAAATCAACATTTTCTGAGGTGGACTTGACCTTTAACTTATATGAATTATATTCTTTATGAAAATATATTTTGTATGAGTTTGTGTTTACTAAAAAAATGCAGAATATGTGGAATCGAAGGAAATAAATGTTATATGAAATAAACTGAAAAAGACGCATGGTATATTCGTCGAGCAGGTTCTGCATAATGTTGAATGCACATTCCATGAGGTTTATATAATTTCATTGGTAGATGGGTTTTATTTTTGTTAGGGATCCTTCACTGTCTACGGGTTAGCTTCGCGTGGGTCTCTCCGATATCCTCAACATATCTATCAATGATATCGCATCCTTGGTATCTATGTCCTTTAGCTTCACATCAAGGAATATCTTTGAATTAATCTTCGTCCACACGAAGTCTTATTCCCGAGAAAAATAATTCCGAAACTTCAGAAGAGGCGGAAAAAACATTGACGAAGCGCGAATGTTGGAGCCCTCTATTCTGTATCCATGGCAACCAGTATGTGTTAATCATCCATTTGCATATCAACAGCTTACATTACGTTAGTTAGTTTTACCTGATTGGTTAAAAAGTAAAATTCTGAATGGCTTTAGAGCAAGCTATATCTTCTTTGGGTGTCCTTCTGTGTGATCCATGTGTATGGCATAGGGTCCATGCATGGATTAATCTTCTGTTTTTGGCGGGAATTGGAGGAGATCAGAAGAAATTCAATGATGCGTCATTTTGAATGAGAAAGAGCAATAACAACAACAACATGATGATAATGATGATGATGATCAATGATGGGATGGTTGTGATGGCGATGATGATGGTGGTGGTGGTGGGGGTAATGGTGGTGGTAGTGGTGGTGGTAGTTTTTATGATAATGATGATGATGATGATGATGCCAGTGATGATGATGGCCACGTTGATGATAATGGGCATGATAATGGTGATGATAATGATGATGGATGTTTGATGATGATGACGACGACGATGATGATGATGGTGATGATGATGCTGCTGCTGATGAAGATAAGGATGAAAACGATGATGATCGACTTCTTTATCTTAACGATCTCTGGTGACCGGCCAATATATCTTTGCCCCCCCCCCCACACCATCCCCTCCTCCCGATCCATTATAGAACCGGAGACACCCCTGATCTTGTTTTTATTTGCCGATCTTCTCTGCCTTGCATCCCTATCTCCGCGTGGGTCTGTGAATTCCGTAACTTCATCCCTTGTATCTATGTCCAAGGTTAAATGCATCCTTTGTCGACACCGGGCAAGGCGGAGCATGGACCTATCGGTGCTATCTTTTTCAGAGTCCTCTTTATTTTCATTTATTTGGGCGCGAAGCAAATCGTCTGTCTTCAATACAATTAGAGCATTCACAATGCCCTAGTCTGTTAACGATTGCATTTGCGGTAAAAACAATATACACAATCAATCTGTGATCAGAATATAATCAGGGGCACTTTCTCATGTTATAGGTCGTTAAAATTTCCACAGTAGCGGAAGGATGTATCCTTAGAGCTCACCGACATGTTATCTTCAACAATGCCCCAATCTAAAGGGATTGTTGTTATTTCAGTTATAGTGAAAAAATAATAAAGGACGAGTTTAACTTTTCTGTATGTTTTGTTTAAATAAATTAACAAAATTTACAAAATTGGAATGATTCAAAATAAGAGCATACAAGGTAACAAGAAAAAAAAACAAGAAAAAGGCTCGACAAATATAATGCTAAACACTAATAAGAAAAAGGGCAGACAGAAAAAAGGAATAGACCACTTGTCACTACAACAAAAGAACGAGAGGGTTGACTTTGAACGTTTTTCCTTAATTAATGACCCCATCCATTTGTGTATTTACAGGTGTCATTTTTTTAATAATAATAATAATTAATTTTTATAGCGCGTAGTTTATCGGAAATCTCCAAGCGCTACTCATTCATTGTACTAATTTTGCAATGTGATTTAAAGTACAAACAAAATTAACTATGTAGGCCTATATTCAAGGTTTTGTTCAGCTTTTGGCTGCGACAAAATTATTTCATGTAAACCATTTTGTAAATTAATTTCACTGGAGGGACAAAAACCAGGATTTGGTATTTTACCATGTTCATAAGTCCATCCCCTACAAGAAAATGAAGGAATGGAGATTTGCGAGTATGTAATCCTAAAAATGGATTTACACCTCGAACTCTTTACGCATAATAGGCCAGCTCCCCTTTCAAATAAGGTCAAGGAAAACATTTCATCTTTCCACTTTTTTAGAACAAAGTTTTAAGTCGATCGAGAACCTTAATCATCGTTGTCAGTCAAGCGATGCGAATATCGTCTTTTTGTTATCGATACCTACTAAAAAAGAGAAAAGAGGACCTGCCGCCCGACTGTCTCCAAAAAGAGGATCAACATCTTCACAACAACTGGATAAACGTGATATTTCAGTCAATTCTCCCGCCAAAATCACTGGACGGCGAAGCTACTTCTCACTTCCCCTTGAAACTTTTTTTCTTCTCTTCTGTACTTTAACATCATCATTTTTTTTTCATCCGAAGTTAGACTCTTGAAAGAAGATTAGAAGATGTTTTGTTGTCGGAAGAGAAGTGAGGTCTCTTGTTCGTTCGTTGCGATGACTTATATGAAAAAGGGTTTAAAAGAGAGAGGAAAAGGGGGCATCGTCTAATAATTTCTGCACACAGAGAAATGTTAGACTTTACAGACGATAGATTTTGACTTGCGCGTGCGGCTGCATGAAATTTGTGAAAGTTGGTTTTCGCGCGCATCCAAGTGCGACGATAATTTTCTATTGGGTGCCTTCCTTGTCGTTTTACTCCTTTATTTTATTCTATGGACAAAAAAAAGCCAATGCGATAGGCATGCAGTCAAAACATGTTATTTTCTCGATCCTTTTTAAGAGGTAGGATGATTTTATTTGAGTTTCACTTAATAAGAACTGTAGTGGAAAAGAGCACCAAACCATTCATTCCGGAGGCGAATGGCAACATTGCCCAGTGCCCACGACGCTTTTATGAAGACGAAACAAAAGTTTCATTGTCTGTTATGCTGAAGTCGAGAATAATGTTCCCTGATATGAACTTGACGGCCTATTCGGACATATTGTCTCAAAAGAAATAGCGCATTACAATTTCTAGCTATTGTTGGATTCATGAATTCAATTTATGTCCACTTTTGTAATAGGACTTATTCACCATCCTATTATTGTCACAATGGTATAAGTTTATTTTTCTTCGAATTCCTCTTTCATTTTGTTTTCCGTTAGATTTTCAAAGAAAAAAAAACAGAAAGAAAGAAATAGAAAAGTAAAAAAGACATGTGGAATATTTGTCAAAACCTATCACAAAAATAAGCTTTTCGTATTTTTTAAAAAATGATCGCTCGATTCACTCCCTCGCGACTTGTTCGACATTTTGCCCCATACATCATGCTTGATCTCTCATTTTTTGCGCTAATTACGTCACAAACGTGCAGAAACCAAAACAAAAGTCGATGTACCTCGATAGATTTTGACCCGATGATCTGTAGGCCTATAATTTCTTGAATCATTCAAGTAAAGAATACAAAAAAATACAAATCAAACTTTGTTTTCTTTCATTTCATCACGACCTGTGCTAATTTCAGTCTCCCATTACCCTCAGTATCCCGTGATGCCCATCAATAGATCGTGCTGCTCCTGGAATTCATTCTCACTTCAAGATGGAGAGAGGGAGACAATTACAGAATATTTCGTTTGCCAGACCTATCCACCTCTCCAGCGCATTTTCCTTTTTTTCCTTTACAAGCCACCGTACAACTAGTCATAATGAGATAATGTGATAAATGCGTGCAAATTGGCTTGATGTTGACAATGGAATTCTTCACAGTGTCACGTTTGTTAGCATTTGTTATATAGTTTTTACGTGGACTTCATTTTCTCTTCAAGCTAACAAGCCAGCGGTCCAGCACTGAAATAAATTGTTAGATAATTTTTGACTGTTGATAAAGTCGATGAGATTGGGTACCAAGTTTAAATCGATAGACAAAACGCGTCACTCAAAAAGAAATTAGCAAATTAAGAAATTGGAACTTTGTAACGTGGTATGACATTTGAGCAAAGGGCAAATTATTTCTGAAGAGAGGTTACAGAATAAAAGCCAAGGTCAAGAAGGTTTATCAGAAATTCTTTGATAAAATCACGATTTAATGGTTATTTTCCTTATCCACGATATAGACAGAAGTATAATCAAATTATGATGATTTAAAATTGGTATGTTTCTCGCAATGACATATAGAAAACAAAATTTAAGTGTCATAGGTTTTGCCAAAAGTTCATATCTTTTCCAAACCTGAAGGCTACTCTGTATGGAGCTAGGGCCACTCGGAACTTTCAAATATTGTGAGTTAATGACAAAGAAAAACGTTAATTATTTTAAGATGGAATGGCCTATTTGTTGCAAGGAGTCTATTTTACATAAGACAGAAAGAAAGACCGAACGAAAGAATGAAAGAAAGAAAGATAGAAATAAAAAAAGAAAGAAGGAAGGAAAGAAAGAAAGAAAGAAAGAAGGAAAGAGGAAGGAAAAAAAGAAACAACAAAGAAAAAAAGAAAGCAAGATAAAAAGAAAAAGGGAAAGAAAGAAGGAAAATGGAAATAAAAAATGAATGAATAAATAAATAAATCAATAAAGAAAAGAAAGAAATAATGAAATAAAGAAAGAAAGAGAAAAGAAAGAAGAAATGGAGTGGAGAAAGAAAGACACAAAGGAAGGAAGGAAGGAACGTTGGAAGAAAAAAGGGATAAAAAGATAGAAAAAGAAACAAACAAAAAATAGAAAGAAGAAAGAAGTATGAAAGGAAGAGAGATTTAAATGAATAGATTAATAGATAAATAAATAAACAAATAAAATTTAACAAATAAATGAATGAAAAAATTAAATGAATGAATAAAGAAAGAAATCATTAAATAAATAAATGAATATTCAAATAATGAATAAAGAAAGAAAGACGTAAAGGAAGAAAGAAAGAAAGGGAGAAATAAAGAAAGAGAGAGAGAAAGAAAGAAAGATAGAAAGTAAGAAGGAGAGAAATAAAGAAAGAAAGAAAAAAGAAGGAAGGAAGAAATGAATAAATAAAACAGCAATAAATAAGACAGCAAGATAGAGAGAAAGAAAGAAATAAGGAAGAAAGAAAGACACAGTGAAAGAAAGATTTTCTATTTGGATTTTATGGAAGTATAGGAGTTAAATATTGTACGCAAAATATAAAAGCAGAAATACTCTAAGAACATTACATCTTTTTGTATAATTTTGATAGTATGTGGAGAAATACAATTTTGTCGTAGATTTATTATTTTGATTGTGCTGCATTTAAATCATATATTAGTTGTACTGTCATTTATTTTCTGTTCTGTATAGTACTTCCTATTATGATTTACTATGAAAAAAAACACACACAGGAAAAATGCATGAAATGATAAATGAATGAATAAATATGTAAAATAATATAAATAAAGAACTAAATTAAGAAAGCATGCATGAAAGAAATAGACAAAGATAGATTAATGGAAGGGCAGGAAGAAAGAAAGAATAAAAAAATGAAATAAATAAATAAAGAAAAACAAAGAGGGAATGAAATAAAGGGATATTAAAATAAATGACTGAATAAAGAACTAAGGAAAGAAAGCATTAATGAAAAAAAAGATACACTCAAATGAAAGAAAGGAAGGGGGAAAATCCCCAGATACAATTAGATGAATAAAGAAAATAGATACTTTGGCTGCGTCAGTAAAACTGATAAAGTGTTGCCTGAACTTTAAACAAAATATTACAAACTACAGCAAAGTTCAATATCTAATATTAATCGGTTAAAACTTGAATTTTTAAATTTTGAAAATAGTTGAATCTGTCTGTCAACAAATTTTCTCTCTCCCTCTCTCTGTCTTCTCATTTTTTTTATTGGCTCAATTTTATTTCGAGAGATCAAAATTGATGAGTTCCATACAACACCCAATCAAAAGCCAAATTCTCGTTAACCTTATTACAACAATAGCATGTTTTACTGAATCTGAATAGCACTTAATTGATTAGCATCTTGTGCAATAAACGCATCCTCTTTCTTAACAACGTAACGGCGATCCGATTATCTCTTTTCAACACGGGGTCCGTTCCTATTTAGCGCGCTCTACAAACTCATAAAGGCGCCAATTTGTGTAATTCCTCGGTGAAGAATGGGATGCGAAGAGGATGATGAGCCGAGGAGAATAGGAGGTAATCCTAAATGGTAACACGCGAGCGGTATCATTGTTGACGAGGACAGATACTAAGGTCATGAAAGGAAAATACAATCATGATAATACCCGTGCGAATGTGTTGGGAGGATAATTACTGGGACGTCGAGAATGAGAAGGAGCAGATATTAATACTTAGAGATGAGAATCAGCTATGAAGTCGTTTGTTTTGAGTCTGTATTTCTTTGCAATATGACTATGTTTGATGTTTTGTGAATCTCTAATCTAGTAAATAAAGATTCATAAATTTCCCTTTAATAAATAAATAAATAAATAAATAAATGAATAAATAAATAAATAATAAACATTGCTTATTATTGCGCGTTTATAGTTACGTTGAAAATGATTAATGTTGAAACACTTTTATAGTTGAGGATTGAACATTAAACTTGAAAAACATTGTACAGTCACAAAATATACACTCAAACTGCTGGCAAAATAGATCGCAACTTAAGAATTGAACATAATTAAATATTACAACACTTTACAAATTCCAAGTACATATCGAAACTTATAAATACTACTACTACTACTACCACTACTACTACTACGACTACTACGACTACTACTACTACTACTACTACTTCTACTACTACTACTACTACTACTACTACTACTACTACTACTACTACTACTACTACTACTACTACTACTACTACTACTACTACTACTACTACTACTACTACTACTACTACTACTACTACTACCACCACCACCACTACCACTACCACTACTACTACTACCACCACCACTACTACTACTACTACTACTACTACTACTACTACTACTACTACTACTACTACTACTACTACTACTACTACTACTACTACTACTACTACTACTACTACTACTACTACTACTATAACATTTTATTTCCCAGGGTATCCACTTCGGTTAGGAAACTGCTCTCTCTGACTCGGCCTAGGATCGAACCCACGACTATCCGTTCATGAGGAGGACGCTCAACCACTGAGCCACCATGCCCGGTTATTTTTAATTTTGAGTAGCAGATTGGGACAATGTATATGACAAGAATTCTGATAAACCAAATTATGTTTTATTAAAAAAAATAATAATCCTTGATTATGTGCATACTTTGTGGTGAATGAGACTCGAACATTCCAGCTAATTAGGGGAATTTGCAAATATCACAAATACTGGTAGTTCATACTGGAAAGACTATTCCGCTCAATCTTAATTTGTATTCATTGCCATATTATCAAAATACACTTGAATTTTAGCGAGATAATAGCAGGAGTTTGGTGCAGTGGCCTTTCCCCTCTCCTCCAAATTGAGAGATCATTGGAATGAAATAAGTTACGTACTAGCTGCGAGTTCCAGCGCTGAATAAATGCATTTTCACGCCATCTATAAACGGTCCATAATTCAAGTATCCCGGAGCGTCTTGGCTTGCTTTTGTTACGGTAATACAAGAAAAAGCTGGGGAAGTTCAAGTCAAAACGACCGTCAAACACATTCGGATGATGTTGATGGTCCTCTCGCGTTAAGACACCGATATTTTGAAAATTATAATACACCCCAAAATCATCTGATGCAAAGTCGTCTGCTCCCAAACGAAGAAAATCACTTTTAGCCCCGCCCACGTCCCTGATTGGTGAAGAAAGTCCAGAGACTGCGCAGGCGTACAGGTGGTTTATGTAAATGTGTCTCCTTCCTGGATAAAGTTTACGATCGATGCGATGAATCCGCACGAGGTGCCTAACTTTATACGTCTGTGTCGATCGCCTGTTTGTGTGCGAGTAATGTTTACGGATTCACTTCGGTAAATTGTTATATTTGGTGAAAAAAGAGGTTTTGCTACGTTGAGGAAAAAACCCAAGAAACTGCATGAACGGGACTAAAACCAGCGAAACACTGGACCTGCCAAAAGCGGAGGAAAATCCGTTGGAAAGTGAACGTTTCGGTTCGTATAGTAAAGAGGGAGCTGGGGATTCGGGGATCATGCGATCGAAAGCCAAAGCGAGGAAGTTGACGAATACAGGTGAGAAAATTGACGTGGTTTGATAGTTAGGCATTATGATACCCCAAGCCTGTCTTCGCCTAATCCCAGGCCGACGGTGTAGGCTGCATGAACTCGTAATTTATGGAGATCATGCGCATCGCCTTTCCTCGCTTATTCATGAAAATAAACTTTACTGACAGTTTTCACTGATTCGGACCGCGTGGTTTGTGTGTTAAATTATACCACTCTAGCAATTCAGTTTGTTTTTGTTCGAGCTGAATTTTCGCATTTGAGCCCCTGGTATGCGCGGATGTTTTTGCAGCGAGATTTCCCCCCTCCAACTCCCAAGGTCAGCGAGCTGATGAGCTTGCCCAGGCCGATCCTCTCCCGTATCTCTTTCACCAGATATCGGTTGATCAAGCTATTCGATCTTTCCCAAAAATTAAACTGTTTATGTTGCCTCTGTGATCAGAATTTATCATTGTAAACCGCGTAACTGTTCTCACGTCTTAACTTATCACCTGTGAATGTATTTGCCCATAATTAGGAGATTAAATAAGTAAAATTGAATAATTTGAATCTTCAAAGTAGACTCCTGACTCTGTAAATATATAAGAAGTTATGAACATATATATGTTCCCCTAAGTATATTTCTCACACTCTCTTCATCCCCCCTCCCCCACCCCCTTTTCTTCTCTCTCATTTTCATTTTACAGCTTTGTATGGCAACTTGTTGAATGACATATGACTCTCATTTTCTCTTTTGCTTTTCTTTAATAATGTTGCCTAGTATTGTAAGAATAGACTCATACTGAGAGAAGAATTCATGTTCTGGAAGCTGGCCTATATCTATATTATGTTTTAAATTCATGTAAAAAAGTATGCTGCACACTTAAAGATGTGCAATGTACAGTAGACTCTAAAAAAGCTCTTACATCTTACTGGAGCAAAATTCAAATTATTTAGTGTTATTTCCTTTTTAGGGGCTTAAGTTGGACTAGCACTAGCTTGGACTGAAAAAACAACAACATCACAGCACCTAATTGATTTTATTGAAACAAAGCAATTAAAATAAAATAGATATAGCAGAAATGTAAAACAGCTGAAGAAGGAAGCATATAAAAAGTTGAAGGAAATAAAGATAAGAAAATTACAAAATAACCATCCTGCACAATTGCAGAGGAATTTTTTACTTAATTTCAACAGCATCACATATCCCCATATCTGAAATTACACCTCTGGAGTAATTACTGGTCAGTTAGATGACCTTCGGTGTCTGGATAAGACTGGACATATGGATGATTTTCCAAGGATGTGGAGTTGATATCAAGAAGATACGACATAGACTGTTTTCCATTCTCACATTTCTTTTCACAAGATGTTGTGCTGTGTTTGAAAGATACCTAATCTTTACATTCTTTACCTTAATTAAATTCCATTGTTTAGACAAAGTGTGGGTTGAGATGGGGGGGGGGTGTTATATTAAGCTGTATGTGAGCATTATCATGAACTTGCCAGCTTTTGATATGGGAATCAAATAATAAAACAGACATTGACCAAAAAAGAGAAGTTTTTCACCAAGCTTTTAACATTTATTTGAATGTTAAAGAAACAGAGTATAGGATATAGCCAATAAGCAAGTTAAACTAACTCTCCATTTCCGCAAATGGCGATTTGAGCTGTAATTTGCTATGAATGTTCATGGTTATCTTTAATAATCTCTATGTATTGAAATCATGTCGCTCCTTTATTTCCTTTTCTATTCTTTTTTATTAAATATTTGTTTATATTGTATGCTACATGTATGTATGGTATTTCATGTAATTGTTTTCTTGATTGTTGTTGTATAATGATTTCATCAATAAAAACTGAATGGTAAAAAAAAAATCAAGTTATTCAAATTGAATCAAATCTGGTTTGTGATTGAAGAAGAAACATAAAAATAGAGAAAACCCCATGATCATAACTGTTATTTTAGCATATTATAATTATTCATGAACACATCTGCAGTTGTAAATCTAGGTGTGATGTATGGGAAATATGGATTGAATAATGATTTATTTCAGTTTTGCTATCTTTTCTCTACATATAATGATCTCATATGGTGGTTTTAAACTACAGAATATGTATGGTTTTGATTCCATACATATACCTACCTGTAATAATAACCTTGCCCCACTAAAGGATAAGATTTTAAGCCATTTCGGTTCATCGGGTTGTGATTGATTACACTTTTGGAATATATGATGAGGTAATGAATATCTGAATATTGAAGTTTTGATACGAATTAGGGTAAATAGTTTTAGGGTTACATATTGTTTTAATAAAAGGAAACTTATTGAAAATGAATTGATCAATCACCAAGGACACAATGTAATTGATTGATAGGACAAGGCATGACTTTACTCTCAAGTTGCATTGCTCTATGGGAAGTCACTTTTTATGGAAATGTGTCCATTTTTAAGAACAGTTATAGGTAATCTACTTAAAACTGCAGACTGGCTTGGATATAATTTAGGAATTTAGGATGTAGGTCTATACTTTTGTCTTTCAATTCCCAATATATCTCACATTTTTATGTGATAAGTAAACCTAAAACTCTATTGTTTTAGAAAGATAGATCATTTGAGTTGTTCACAAAGTTACATTTTAGGTTATTCATTGAATTATTCAGTCCGGAATATGAACAGGTAAACAAGATATACCTAGTTGCCTACCATATCATGTGAAACATAAAAAAGTATAGTTTAATAATAGTGAAGTTAATGATCCATGCAGTATCGTCATGTTTTATAAAATAATTCATGATTCAATTAAGTCCTATTAGTTTGGTAAAACTGCAAGCTTAAAAAGCCCAATAATTCTGATTAGGGAAGGGGAGGGGTGGGAGGGAAAGGGTACTCTGAGAAGAATATAAGCTTACATCTGCTATATGTGAAGATTATTATTTTTATTGTGCGATGGTCTGTAATATTGTGCCGAATCTTAGGAATTTATGATTCCATCAGGTGATATTATCAGTTTGATATGAAAGTGTAAACTTTATAAGAATGCCCATGTCTTGTTCTTATTAACCAACTGTTAAAAAAACTTCTAACTTATTCTTATTCTAATTGGGGGGACGTGATTGACTTTTAATTATCTTGATACACTGTGTTTCTTCCATGTTGCTGAAAATTAATTTTTTAAGTTAACATATTACCGCTACTACATCTCTGGCTAATTTGCAATTAAAGCAAATATTGTGAGTTTCAGCTCAAGATTATTATTTTTTTAATGTTATTTTAATTTTTTGCACAATATGAAGTTTTGACTCCAGTTCAATATGAATGTATGATTGATACCATTTCATTGGTCACTGATAGCACATGTGTATGCTTTATAGCCAAAACTTATTAGCCAAAGCTTGTAGTCCTTGTTTGACTTGGGGCTCCACTGTATTGCCCAATCTCAGGTGATGGAGAAGGAATTTTACCCCATTGAATACAATTTGGTTTAAATATCATCATTCACATTTCCCATCGATTCACCCAATTATCTATGGTAGTGTACATGTAGGGCTTAATGTGCCCAAATAGAGGACTCATTGGAACATTGAGGAACTGTCATATTATTCTTTGAAAGACTTCAGTGTGAAATATCTTTGCTACCTATACATGTAGGTTGCTCGCATTGACAGTATCTCTCACGCAGTTGCCCACAGGAGTGCATGCAAGTCTAACGTGCAGAATCATTTGAACATGCTCAAAACTTGTTGTGGGTGAGTTGCGGATGATTGCCTGCAACTCATCCCACAAGAAGCCTGAGATCATCACACCAGCAACTTCTTAAGACTCCCAAGACACGTGTAGCATATGGTGCACTAGCTTTCTCTGCCTCAGCACCTTCTCTCTGGAATAATTTGCCATTAAATTTAAGAATTATACAATCACTGGAGACCTTTAAATCCAAACTGAAATCTTATCTTTTCTAACAGTATTAGTTATTGGCACTTTGACACTCATCCAAACTTTCTCTTTCTTTCTTTTCTTGTGCGCCTCGGAATAGAATATTTCTAGATAGATGGCGCTATATAAATGCCTATTATTATTATTATTATTAAGACTTGCACGGAACGTGGACCTATCGCAGTAGGTCCATGCACAGAACGATGCGACAGTGCCCTAGAGCTTGAGCGAACTCAGACTGATAGAGACCCAGCTAATTAATTGTTGACATGAAAGGGATGATTTGAACACTTGATAGATAAGGGATGACCCACAACCAGACACACCGGTGCTTCCTTGTGTAAATATAGACATAGTATTGATGATGGCAAACAAAAGGGAAATTGTAGAAAACTGTTTGGAAGAACCTTATCAAGCGAAAAACTGGCAGTGACAATAATTCCCTTGTGTCTGTGTGGTGAATGGCATGCCATAGATAGATGATCACTATGGTGAATAGAATAAGGAAGATCAGATCATAATACTTAGCTTGGAATGCAACTGTGATAAAAAGAAAGGAGTATTGTCATAATCTATCTGCACACAGGCATTTGTATTTTATCTTGTGGCCTACAAAATCACAAGAACCATAAGCCCCACCATGTATTGTAACTAGGTGGTTTCAGACCGCCTCGAAGTTCGCCAGTTCCAGGTATTCTCTGATCGGGAAATTTACCCCGATCAGAAAATACCAGGTATTTTGGTAATGTGAAAGCAAACTACGCGTAATATCCCCGAAAGAAAATACCCACTAAATAGTAGGTACTTGGCGAAATTACGAGAACTTTCGTGGGGATTTTTCCAAGGTCGCAGGTATTTTGGCGGTCTGAAAGCAAATTACGGGAACTTTTATCCCAGCGTGTCGTTGGGCGCGGCGGCGTGGGTGGCTGTTGGGCTAGTGATTTTGAATCTCCCGCCTTGCCTGCTTATCAGACCATACTGCGCATGCTCGTAACTTCGGGAACTTATCCCGAAGGATGTGTTTCGGGGCGGTGTGAATGCAGGAATAATTAACGGGTATTTTTTAGCTTTAAAAAGTTCTCGTAATTTAACGGGGATTCTTGTGATCGAGGCGGTTTGAAACCGCCTACTGTTCAGGGGGTGGGGGGGGGTTGATTTTGGCATGAGATGCAGTTGGATACATGTATACTTATTGTAAATTAATATAAAAATATCATAGTTTTATTTTCACCATTTTTTGGTAAATTGAAAGACAACTTTTCTCATGAATTCCAGTTGAAAATTGTATTTTATTCGATTCATTGTTTAAAACAAAAATATCATATTTGAATATCATGAAATGAATATGTAAATAGAAGAAACAAGTAAAAAGGGGGAAAATAAGAGAGAGAACGGTAACAGAAGTTAAGATAGAGAATGTGAGAGAAACGTGGAGAGAGAAGAGGGGAGACAATACTCAGAAAGAGACAAATTTATATTTTAGAATATGATTCTAAAAGGATTAAGTTATGACTTCCATATTTCATTAAGGATACTTTTAAAAGTCAAGTGGTCCAAAACTATATAATAAGGAATAAAAGTGATGGATAAACATGAGAATCGTTGGTGATAAATAAGGTGTGGCTAAAACTATTCAGTTTTTACTTAGAGTAATCAAGATTTGACTTAAAATATTTCTATTCCAATTCCCAATTGATGGTATCAGCAATGTTGCACGTATAGAAACTGCTCAAAAGTGTACTCAACTGCTGTGTACCTAGGCTATATGAATTCTTATCTATTGTATTCATCATTTTTGTTGAGTGATAAAAATGTGATAACAAGTAGATGCAATGTTTGTTTTAATGATGATACATGCATGAGATATCTCCTAAAGTCATATTGTCTGTTGAATAGTTATAGATAGGTGTTGGCTATTGAAAACTATCGACTCCCTGGCTCTAGGCCATCAGACCATGATATAACACTAATACCCCCTCTGTCAGGCTATAATATTTCTTATATCATATCTTTATTTTCAGGAAGTAAGATCTCACTGTAAAATGATATCAATTTATGAAAGATACATTGAGAGGAAGTCATTTGTGGTTTCGAAAATGATAAGCAAACGTCAAAAATATATATATATGACTCTGAATCAGTCCTTATTTGCCATGGCCTTGAATGTATGCATTTAGGCATAAATTTTTGGACGGATTGATTTGTCGATTCAATGATTTCTTATTTGAGAGTTAGGTGAGCGGTAATGATGTTTGTCTGAGAAATGATGAATGGAATTTCCCTTAAAAAGCATATCTTGGAATCGATATGTCTGTGGTTCGAGACACTCCTAATTACAGGAATTATCTCAAAGTGCAGAGGATGAAACAAAAATACCCTCTTTGAATGTCACCATTGAATTCAGGCATGAGATACAATGGCATCTTCCTTTAAATTGCCATTTCTTTTTTCCATAGGAGCACATTGGAAGCAAATAGAAAAAATGTATATTAGGCCGTGTTTATGCTTCCACCTTTCAGGCCAGAATCAGCGTTTCCAAACGTGATTAGTCCAAAACACGGTTGCGTCCATGCTTACTTTCATTTAAACGCTGTTTCAAAACGCTGATCGTAAACTTGTTTAAATGTGGTCATTTGGTTCGTGCTTCCAGTGAGATGACAATCCATGGGCAAATACAGTCGCCTTCCCCATAAAAACACTCAGGAAAAAAAAAACCTTTCGAAAAAGGGTGCGCCCAATTTAACCTCGCTTTCCTGCTGAACGAAAATTAAGATGAGAAGCCAGCTGGAGATCCTGATTTCGTCTCTGAAAGGTTAAGCATAAACAGCACTCCCAGAACCACGTTTACGATCGGCGTTTTGAATCGACATTTGAAAACGCTGATTCTATCCTCGCAATGGAAGTACAGTACAAATGCACCCTTAGTCCTACAATTCATCACTGAATGGTTTGCAGTGGGAGATGTTTGTTAAAGGACAACTCCACCCTAAACAAAAAAATGATTTGAATAGAAAGAGAAAAAGATACTGCAAATTTCATCAAAATCGGATGTAAAATAAGAGAGTGATGACATTTTTAAGTTTGACTTCATTCAACATATATGCAATGCTGGTGTGTATGCAAATGAGGGAACTGATGATATTGCTAACTCACTTCTGTTTTATTTCATTATATGAAATATGACGTATTTTCTCCTCGTCCTATGAAACAAAGTTTTATTTCTCCCTGAACATATGGAATTACCATTGATATAACATTTTATGGTCAGTCAAGTTGGTCCATATTGTCAAATCTGTAAAAATTGAAATATTGTGTATTGGCAGTCAAACAATAAAAACAAAACAAATACTGAGGGGCATTGATTCTCTCATTTGCATGTGACTAAATTGTGCAAATAACTATTTTGTGAAAAATACATGAAACTTTAAAATGCCTTAACTCTTAATTTACATCCGATTTTGATGAAATATTCAGCATTGTGCTTGTCTGATTTTTCTCTATTGATTCAAATCAACATTTTTCTGAGGTGTACTTGACCTTTAAAAAGAAATGATTGCTCATGTAGATGGAGAAAATTAGTGTCATTTGAAGTGTGTATTTTGTTCATCAATCGAAAATGGCATGATTTTTGTTAGTGCTCCCAGACAGTTTGACACAGACCGTCTTTGTAATGCTCTGAATATGGGGATCATCCCTTGACGGGTTAACCCTGAGACTACTGAATTATGTATATCCCATAGAGTTTGTACAGGGACCACCCACTACAAGTTGGAAATGAGTTAAGTGAAAATGTTGATTCTTATAGGTAGACTATATAGATTGCCAAAATCTTTGAATGAGAAGGAAATTATTTTTTGAGAGATAATAAAAAAAGAAAGAGTGAGTGAGGAGATAGGGAGGGGGTGGGGCAGAAAGGGAAAATCAAAGAAACATTAGGAGAAGAAAGGAGAAAAGTGAAGTTGATTCTGTATGAGAGAAGATCAGTTATGTAGAGAGAAAAATTAGGAAGTGACCCCCCCCGAAAAAAAAGAAGCAAGGAGAAGGGGAGATAGTGGAAGAGAAAGTATGAAGTGCTGATTAAAAACATGTTGATTAAAAATGAGTAAGAAGATGAAGGGAAAAGCATGGGGGAAGTCTAATGGGGAATACAGATAATTTATAGAGATCAAGTTGAGAAAATAACAGAGGAGAGAAATAAATAAAACCGATTAGAAGAAGATGATATGCCAAATTGCTGATAATTCTGGCAGGATACTGTCAGTACGGTACTGAGGGGTCTCTCACCGATTGGCATTTGACATGGCATGGTATGAACCCTGGGTGCAAAATGAGATCATCTGCCAACTGTTCATCTCCACGAAGGGTCAAAGGTCAAGAGCAGATTATCTCACAGAGAGAGAGTGCCTTATTTATTATCGTGTCCCCACATTTTACAGCAATCGGTGTCATGTTGTTGTCCGTGGTGATGAAGAGGAAGAAGAGGAAAAGTGAATCCCCTTTTTCGTTGAATTTTATTGATATGAACTTGCAATGTACCTGATGTATTCACATACATGCAATAATTGTGAGGGAGACTCTTGTGAATAACCTTGGAATTTTTGAGTGTCTAGCATGCAAAATAAAAATGCAATCCAATGAATTATTCAAATGTAATGAAAACCACTATATCCAGTTGACAATTCCAGTGTTATTGTTAATCCATTGCAAAAATGAAATATATAAACCCTCATTTTTTAGAAAAAAAAGTTGTAATGAACAATTAAGAGAACAGTATCAAAATCATGACATAATATTCTGGTGATGCCTGGGATTGTTTGTCATGGAGGATGATTAAGTTCTATCATCAATGATTCTCTTTCAATATGATTAAGAATTTTATTTATGTAAAAAAAAATGCATGGAATAATTTTATAAGAAATGATGGGAATTGCTGGAAAGGAGAATGAAAAGTCAGAAAGAATAAATTGATATAAAATAGAGAGAGAGAGGGGGTGGGGGGAGGGGTCGGGTGACAGAAATAGGCCTATATGAAAGAAGGAGAAAGAATAGAAAAAGTATGGAAGGAAAAGGGATTGGAGAAATGAAAAGATGAAACTAAAGAAAGGAATCAAGAAAATCGATAGCATGAAGAAGACAGAGGGAGAGAAAGAGTGAGAGCAAGAGGATGCGAGGAGAGGAGAGAGTGATAAAGAAAAAGAGAGGGGGGGGGGGGGGGGGGGAGACAGGCAGAGAAACAGAGGGATGCATGGAAGCACAAAAAAATAATCATTAAGGGAAGTTTGATTGAAATATGAAGAAATTATCAGACCCAAATCCAGCAAAATTATGTAAAAGTTTAATTAATTCAACATATTCTATTCTTCATGAACTTTAAATTTGGGTCATTGCCTCATATAATTGTAGAGGCGCCTTTAACTCCAAAGTTGGAAAGTATATGATTTGGAATCAAATGACAGATTATATTTGTAAACTGCACAAGTTCTGCATGTTTACCCCAAAAGTACAAGTGCTCTTCAAAAAACGGCATTTATTGAGAAAGATGTGGGTCCTCTGAATAGCTGGGTTTCCCATTCAAACAAGTTGGTGGTGATAAGTGGTTTGAAAATTCTCGACAAAAATCAGTGAGATAGAAAAACAGTTATGAATACTTGATGTTGACTCGAGGGCCGGCAGCAGCAGCAGCAGCAGCGTTGCACCAGGACTCGGCGAGTCAGGCAGCCAGGGAGTCTGGGTGAGCACGCTGGTGGCAATAGCCTCAGAGTAGCTGGGGGATTTGGAGGGGGTGTGTGGTAGTGTTGGGTTAAACCAGTTTAGTGCTTCAAATTATCATTGCTCAAGCTCTTAATTGTTTGCTGAGAAAACATGGCATATTGGGGAACCCAGTCAAGAGACGGAGGACAAAGGAAGGAACAAATTCATCGGCCACAACCAAATACTGGTATTGCATGGTCACCTGTCTGGCTGTCTCTGTCTGCTCCATGATGGCACAGCCAGAGCTTCCCCATATCTACTTTCCTCCGACTCCCTCATATGCCAGGCATCAGCTGACTTTTCAGGATCCCCCCTCTCATTGTGACATATATATTTGTGAAGACTAGTTGTCTGTTTTCAGCAAGCTTAACTGAGTCTGAGCTAGAAATTGAATAGATTAATTATTCTCTCTGCTTATGTGGCCTATAAAAAGTAAATAAATTGCTATTTTATGATTTATTATAGTGTAGGCCTTTTTTTACTTGATTTTATTAAGTAAAAATTATTGATGTGTAATTTCTGTTTTTGGGTAATTATGAAGAATGATGTGAATCAAATATTTGTTTGATTCTCAGTCCATGGTTTAATGAATTTATGATTTGTTTTGGTCAGACGGTAAGGTATGAACCTAATATCATACAACTCTTCATATTTTGAGCAAATTGTTCCAAGGAGCTATGAACTCTGTGTAGGGGAATATAATATACATGTATTTATCATCATTTTGGGTAGGGGTAATTGATGGGGAGGGAGAAACGGTAGATAGAGAGGGGTGAAGAGGGAAGTGTAAAATTATGAAATTCTGTTTTACCTACAAGTAATGGAACTGGGCGGTCAGCTTGTCACTGTATAAAAGATATCCGAATTACCCAATTGAGTGGTCGGTTTTAACTTTTAAAGTAAATGAAAGAGATGAAGGGAGAAGAAGCAAGAAAGGGGTGGAGATAGGAAAAAGGGGGCGAGGTAAGTGGGAGGGGTGAGAGGAGGAGGAGGGGACGAGGGGATGGAAGAGTTAATAAGGGGCTGGCAAAACTTTTGATTGGTTTGTTCCTGTGAGAGACATAACCAACAGTAGCAAATGGAACGGGAAGGAGAAAAGGATAATATGAGACTTAAAAATAATCATTATCAACCACAAGAAGCAGTATAAAGAGGAGATTGATGACATTTAGTAGCAGGAAAAGAGGAAAGATCAAAATCAAACTTCATCTGGACCTGACTGCCTTCAGCTAAGCACCTTTGCAAATAGGTGTTTTTTTTTGTTTGACAATCTATGTATGTCATAGAAATAAATGGGTTAATTTAAGTTCAGTCCGGGGCATGACTTGAGAGAGCGATACCCCGACAATGGAGGATGATATGATATGAATCACCGCCTCTTCTGTCAAAAATATACTCCTTCAATTTTCTGTTCTATTCAATTTCTAATCACAGCAAATTAATCTCACTTGAAAACCTTTTGCTGCGGCGCACAATAGCATCTTCCTGTTTTGGGCTGCACCGCAACTATCTCCTTGCGGCAATCATCTCTTATGTGATCGCAAGCGGGGAATCAAACTCAGCGACCCACCTGGTCAAAACAACACCGCTAGGGTTTGCTTGTGTTCTGTGTTCTACTTTCATTATATCCCAAGAAAGGCAGATACCTGTATATTCATTAAACCATTATTGTGATAATCAGCTCATTCAAGCTATCAATGGGTTGTTTGCTTGTGGGATTATTGAATTCAAGTGATTAAGGATTGAGATGAGAAAAAAAACCCAGAGAAATCTTAATGCTGGAGACGAAACCAAGTATTTTTCCAAACTTAAAGAGTTCTATTTCCACATCTAGAACAGAGTAATTAGGATAGATTTCAATTGCGGATTGAACTTACATCTTTGCGAAATGAATTTCACCAATTTAAACATGATCCAATTTTTTGATTTCCATTTAGCTCTTTTGCAATGTTTTAGTAAAAACTTTTTACTTGCCTGTCTCCATATCAGCCTTCTCTCCCCCCACACTATACCCCCTCTCTCTTGAACCAACAAACTTGTTGAGGTAATCTGCTTGCATCATAGTCTCATCATCCTTTTTTCCACTGAAGTTCTATTCTTTTGTTTTCTTATATTTATCTGCATAAGGGATATGTTAAGTAGGTTCTTATCAATAAAAGAGGGCTCTTTCACACTAATAGTTTGACAAACATAAACATTTAGATTAGGATTGGAAACAATTTAGCAATGATGCCTACGTGAGATCTGTACAATCATTGAAGAATGGTAAGCGGTGATTTACACATTATGTAAGGGCAGGGGAAGAACTGGGTGGCAATTAGGGGTGGGGCATGGTAGGACGGGAAAGACTTGAGTGTGGTGGCAGTGGGAGGTAGGACGGGGTGGGAAGGGAAATACTTGGGACTGGGGCGGGGTTGGAGCAAGAGGGAAGAACTGTATTTAGTTTTTACCAACTTGGTGAGGGTCAATATAGAAAGTCAAAGGTAGGAAGAATGTAAATGTTAGAAGAGTCATGGAGGATAAAAAGTGGAAAGGGGTAGAATGAGAGTGGATGAAGGGGGGGGGGGGGATGGTAACGGGTGTATGAGGAGGGGATAAAAAGGAGGGGTATATGGATTGGATAACGTTGATGAAGGGTAAGAGAGTTAGAGACGATATACTAATGGTTGAGAGTTTAAAAGGAAAAAGAAATGAAAATCCATATATGATTGTTCGAAATAGACATGAAATACTCCAAAAATTTGCTTTACCCAATTGATCGTGGGCCCGCAGCTACTGCGCAGCGCCAGATCGACAAGGCTCTATCCCTTTAATCGTTGAACGCCAAACAGGGTTGCAGCAACTCCCATCTTTTAGCGTGTTTTGGTCTGACGCGGCCAGGGTTTGAATCCCCGACCTCCCGGTTGTGAGGCAGACACTCTACCAACTGAGCTAACACACCGGAATGGTGGTTCCACTTCCAGATGACAAGAGTGAGTGGAAAGATACATTTGGAATTAAAGTCAACACATTCAACACTTTCTTTAATGCTAATGAACATGTAAATTGTTGGAGGAAGATGAAAATGAACTGATTTTAAGTTTGGTTGCAGGCAGAGAACACTGCAGTCAATGTAACACCAGGGAAGTGGGGGTAACTGGTCACACAGCCACAGAGAGTAAGTTTATCACAAGGAGTTATCAAAAGATTATCTCCAGAACTTTTTTATGTAAAGTGTAATCCAAAGAGTCATCAATGACCGCCACAGAGAAAGAGACAAGACACTTGTTTGTTTTAGAACACAATGGCCCCCTGTCATCATCCTTTTGTTCTCTTCTTTGACTTCTTAACCAGGAGTGGTATTGTTGACTGTTCTGATCATTCAGCTAGTCTAATCTTCCATGCTGCACAGAAGTAGACATTGCCTCAAGAATGAAATAGTTTGTTTTGTAAGGAATAGTAGGCCTACACAAAACCCTGATGATCTACATGTAGCTAAAAGTATTCACATCGAAGGAACACTAAACAGTTCCGGTTTCTGGAGGGCTAATGGTACTATCATACTTTGTGCCTCTCTGAGCATACACATTCTACACCGAGGGCATTTCACTGCATCACTTCATATTGCAAGGCTCCACATTAACTTTTTTTGGTGGTGGCCCGTTCGGGCCACCAAAACCTTCAAATAATTTTTTTTGGTGGCCCATTAGTAAAGTTTGGTGGCCCGAAAAATATAAAGAAAAACATTAATTAAAAATGAAACAAACTGAAATATTCTGCAGTCACTACCATGTACCACTATTCTTTGTACATCTTGTACGTAAATCGTGCTTGCTGTTATTTTACTTTGCTTATTTTGTGGTAATATATAAATTGTTCTATCATTGTGAATATGAAATGATTGAAAGAGAATAAAAGAATTGTATTGTTCCCAGGTTGTGTGGACTTTTAATCTCCATATAGACACACACTCATAATGGTAAAGTAAATAAATAGTGCATATAGCAAACTCAGATTGATTTACAAAACAATGATTTTTCCTTTCTTCCTTTTTGATCGTAAAACCTAGATTATGCAGGCCCCAAATCCAGTTTATTTTCCAGCATATTATAGCAGGAGAAAATCACAGAAAATATGCTGCAGAATTAGAACAATGTATAAAGGGGGAAAATAATTTTTAGAATAGTATATTGAAAAAAAGAAACAAAAATTGTGAAAATGAATAAGTGAAATAAGACAAATAAAAAAATGAAGTAAGAAAAAACAAAGAACAGGAAAAAAAATTGAGAAAAAAACAAAAGAAAATGTAAGAAAAATGAATAAGACAAAATTATCAGAAAAAATGGGAAAATAATTATTATTATTCAGTAGAAACATGTTCTTTAATCAGGCATACCGTATTCAATGGGAAGGGGTATAAATGATTTAATCACTGTAAAAAAAAAAATGACAGAAAAAATAAGAAAACGGCAAAAGTTATCTGGAAAAAACAGTGAGAAAATTCCTTCCCTATATTTGACAAAATGATGGAAAAAATTCACATTTCATATCAATAAAATGCCTTCCCAAAGTATTTACTTCCTTAGGAGTGGTTTAAGAAGTCATTTATAAACAAGAAAGAAGCCGTCTTATTCAAGACAGCTTCGAAAATAAACCAAATATCAACATACATACAAATGCACATGTGGGACTGTGATGTACTCACCTAAGTGTTTTATGTGTATTAATGCATTTGGAAATCGGTCTTTTTGAGTCAAAAGAGAGGTCATAATTCCTCCTTTTAATGCTTGCAAATTATCAGGTTTCAGTAATATGGACTGTAGAAGGGCATTTCATTGGTGTAAAATGTGACTTTGACGTAGATTTTCAAAGTTCTGGGGAAGATTTCTTAGCAGTAACATTTCGCATCGCAGCTCCCTGAGTCTGAATAGTCTGCTAGCGCACAGCCAGCTAGCTGCAGTGGTTTCACGCATGCAAAGCTCAGCCAGACAGCCGGCACGGCCGGCTGAATAATAGTTACTGTATGCTAGCGGTAGGTCTACATACTGTCATGACTATGCAATCTTTGTGTGTGTGTATTTGTGTGTAGATTAACAAAAAAGGCGCATGACGAATTGACTTGCAATTTGAACTGTAGAAAGTTGATAAATGCATGCAAAATCAAGAGAAAAATTGCGCTACTTTGAAAATTATTGGTTGCCCGATTCGGGCCACCAAAACTTAACATTTTTCAAAAATGGTTGCCCGAGATGAATTTTTGGTGGCCCTGGGCCACCGGGCCACCGCTAATGTCGAGCCTTGGATATTGATTTCTCTTTAAGGTAATTCAAATAATTTCTCATACTATTTGTTCTTGTCAGTAGGCCCGTTTTGAAAGTCCATTTTTGATGCACGTGTACACGGCGTGTTTTTCGGTCATGTACACGTGTACACGTTGTAAACACTGTGAGAGCGAGTTCTGTTTTCATGTCGACACTGACCCGCATCAGTATGTCATAAAAAGGGGTCTATATAGCCTAAGTCACGGTTTTAAAGCTTACCTGAGAAGTTTGAAGTATCAATCCACAAAAATTGGTGCAAATTAAAAGTTTACTCGGCTTAGCAGCGCATTAAATTAATAAAGAATGCAAAAGAAAATCAGTGCAGGGCCCTAGCTAGCGCCGAGGCTCGTTAGATGCGCATTTTGTATACTGTACCGTACATCCATGCACAGATCGCTGCAGAATAAGTGTAACTGAAGTTATCGATTAATTTTCATTATTATGTTGCCAATTTGAAGAGCGTTTGTTTGTAGGCTTGTGTGCGAGCGTATAACACGTAAGTTGTAGCGATGATCGCTATCGCAATTGGTGATTCTCAAATTGACTCTGAGTGTGATTGAGCAACGCTTTCGAGCTTTTGAGACCGGAGCAGACCCATTTCGTGGTACAAAAACGTGAGTCTCCAGAAAGAATGTGGATTAAATTGGCGATTTCGGAAGTGAACTCACTCTGGATTAATTGAAATATGTTGACATATTAGTAATTAAAACATGTGCAGTGTCTGAGAACTAAGATATGTGAGGCTGTGAGCTTGTTTATGCAGATGCTACCGTGTACACGGTGATGGAATTTAGTACACGTGCACTGACTTGACCGTGCGTGTACACGTGTACCCGAAACGGGCCTACTTGTCAGTATGTTCTTCTGTGTTTCATTTATCCCTCCTCCTACCCAATCTGTCCCAATCGCAGGGCATACAATTTTCTCTCTCTTACCATTGTTTATTCTATTCTTTTTCCAAGCTGTATGGCATGATATTAGTGTCATTTCTCATGCCTTTTATTCTCCTTTTCTATTTCTTCTTCATTACTCCTTTCATTTCCCTAACCATGCCCCCATCTTTCCATGTAAATTACTATGTAACTTAAATTTCTGTAAATTTGAATTTTTGTTCATGATTTCATGAATGGTGGTGCCGTGGTCTAGTGGTTACAACTGTAGTCTGTGAATCCCAGCCATGGCATGTTTTCCTTCAGCAAGAAATTTACCCACATGGTGCTGCACTCAACCCAGGTTAGGTTAATGTGTACCCAGCAGGAATAATTTCTTGAATGCACTGAGTGCTGAAAGGCAGCTCAAGCTAAAGTCGGGTAATGATAATAGTAACTATGTGCCTCGAAATAGATCATTATAGATCATTTCTAGATAGATGGCGCTATATAAATGCCTATTATTATTTCTTTTCCTTCCTATAATGGTATATTTTTTTACATTATGTAACAGAGCTCGAAAGAAACTTTCTTTACACCTGTATCATCCCACCGCTGCCACACCCTCTTTTCCTTGCCTCTTGATTGTATTGCAAAGTAAGAAATACCTTGGTGGCTCATCTTTAAAGTGAAGAGATAAACCAACAGAGATCTTAAGAAAGAAAGCGCAGGAGTTAAAAGAGGATCCTATCCAATTGTTGTGAAGTGTCAACACACTTCAATTTCTTTGTCATTGGGTATCTAAGAGACATAAAGATAGGAAGAAGATGCTTAAACTACTTTAACTTTAGATAGACTCTGTTTGAGCAGGGAATTGTAAGTCTTACTAACAATTCCTTGGTTTGAGGTTACATGGACATCTAAGAAGTTCTACCTTGTAACCTTAACCAATTTCAAATCGCAAAAGTTATTCTTGATGAAATCTAGTTTGCTGACATTCTTACACTGAAGTTTGAGTTTTGTCCTTTGCAAAGGATGCATTATCCCATTATCAGGCAAAAATCAGGCTCTTGATATGTGTTTAATTAGTTGCATCTCTTATTTCCATTGCTTGCTCCAGACTGGAGAAATCTATTGAATTGGACAAAATTTGAAGGGGGTTTGGGAGTTCTGAAATCTTTGAGGTATTAAGTTTGATTTGAAGATAGACTATGCGGATTAAGTCACAGTATTTCTGATTGGACTTTTTCATTACAATCACGGAAAGATGATTTTGATCCAGAAGGGTCCTTTGGGTCTTGCTGTTCTAACGTCGTACAGTGTCATTGATGGAGTCAGAATTCTTCATTAGATGCTAATGAGAGACATAATAAAAGTTTTTAATGTTAAATGCCTATGTCCTTAATCTAAGATTCTCCAAGATATTATTGTACAATGGGAATGTCTAGTGTTTCTTAATTCTGTCTGCTGCCCTCTCTTGGTTCAGCATGAAGGTAAGGTATACAATTAATGAATCCATTATCTTTGAACCCATCAAACCAGCAACAATGTAGTTAGTAT
Source organism: Lytechinus variegatus (assembly GCF_018143015.1). NCBI lineage: Eukaryota > Metazoa > Echinodermata > Echinoidea > Temnopleuroida > Toxopneustidae > Lytechinus > Lytechinus variegatus. Next base: position 21,415,487 of record NC_054753.1, on the reverse strand, counting down.
TCAAACTTGATTAGCTATCCATGGTTGCAACAAACATTTTTAAAACCATTATTCATATTCATTTCTCTCCTGGAAAAAAAATGATTGTAACAAATTGGGAAAAGTATGGGTCATTTTATGTTGTTTATACAATAAAACCCAATGTGTTGGTAGTTGAAATATTCTATGGTTCTGCCAATGTTGTTTATTTAGAGCATTTTTTCCAACATTAAACAATATATTACAATTAATCGCAAATTTAATTCTATGGATCCCTGACCCAATTGATGACAAATGTTTGTTTGCTGGAATATTGTTAAGTTTAAGTCTTTACAAACAGCTGTACTTTAATCTGAATGGATGGGTCATGTAAGGGACCAGTTTGTACTCTTTAGATCTGAATGATTCAATCAACGATTGAATCGCAACGACTCGGAATTCAAAAAACAATTTTTATGCCCCTCGCAGAGATACAAGCTGTTCGTTTGTCAACTTGAACACTGTTCCCCCAACCTGGTCCTTAGTTATTGACACATACCATCCAATCCCCAAAGGAATTTGACAAACATCCATGAAACCTTGAAGGTAGGAGAGGAAATAATCGCGGCACTCTCTTGATGAACTTCAGAGAAACGAAAAAAAAAGAAGAAAGATTTGGCATCATTGTCGAGGATTCTGCTGAGATAAATGTATTTCAGATGATGTCGGGAGGATTATAATTTGACATATGTTTGCTTAAAAGCTGTCTCTCTTTTTTCTTATGTTTGAATATTTCTCAGGCAGAAATAATCTTCTACAAGTATTCATGAAGACCACTGAAAATGATTGTTTGGCTTTTGATAATGTTTACTTTGCATGCTGCTTGATGACTGAGCGGGATTAAAATGGACATGTTTTTCACTGGAGCTAAAGCGATTAATATTTTTACTGTCAGAGAGGGAAAGAAAAGGGGAGTATAAAGAAATAGTCCTATCATAATGCATTCCTTGTATTATTCATCTTTGTTTATTGAAAAGTGCATTAAAAATATAATGGAGAAGTGAACAGCGTTGTAGCTAGATGCATTCTGTTGGTGGCTGCTATTTCACGGCATTAAATTTTTTTCAGGCCAAGTTAATGGTCTTAACTTGAAGCGAAGGAACATTAATGTAATAAAAATCTGATATTAGCAAATCTTCTAAAATAAACTAATATAGGCCTAAATCAAATATATTAATGTTCAATGTAAATTATGCAAATAAAACAAGACTAAAGATAGAAATGAATGAAAGAGCAATACCTCATTGCAAGCTAGGAGTTAGTTTTGAAACACTAAAAACTAGTGGTGGATGGTGGATGGAAGCAGTAGGTGGTTTCAGACCGCCTCGAAGTTCGCCAGTTCCAGGTATTCTCTGATCGGGAAATTTACCCCGATCAGAAAATACCAGGTATTTTGGTAATGTGAAAGCAAACTACGCGTAATTTCCCCGAAAGAAAATACCCGCTAAATAGTAGGTACTTGGCGAAATTACGAGAACTTTCGCGGGGATTTTTCCAAGGTCGCAGGTATTTTGGCGATGTGAAAGCAAATTACGGGAACTTTTAGCCCAGCGTGTCGTTTGGCGCGGCGGCGTGGGTGGCTGCTGGGCTAGTGAATTTGAATTTCGCGCCTTGCCTGCTTATCAGACCATACTGCGCATGCTCGTAACTTCGGGAACTTATCCCGAAAGGGTATGTTTCAGGGCGGTGTGAATGCAGGAATTATTAATGGGCATTTTTTAGCCAAAAAAAGTTCTCGTAATTTAACAGGGTTTCTTGTGATCGAGGCTGTTTGAAACCACCTAGTGTTTTTCATGATGAGTGGTGGTCAGATATCTTCTTTCCCGGTCGTGCCGGTTGTGCCCAACCACTGCTGTCCAGAGGTAGCTATAACACTCTCTGTGAATGGAATAGGTGTACATGTATATGATAAATGTGGATTTCAAGATTTTGGTAGTGAGTGTTTGACCTATAGAAGTATTTAACACAGTAGTGTATGAGCAAAAATTTATAAGGGGCCCAGACATGGTGTATGGGGAACAAATATCTAAAAAGCTGCAAGTACGCAAAACGAGCAAGCAAAAATGTGACCTTTTCATTACAAAAATCTTACTTTCTGACAGATTTTTACATAATGTTCAGAAAAAGGTGTCATATTTCACACTTACATTCCTTGGTCGTGAACAATTTTAGGGGTCCATGTTCCCTGAAGCCCCCCCCCCCCCCCCGCCGCCGGTATGCCAGTGATATGATGCTTGATGCAGCTTCACTGACCTAGGTACTCTGCATAAATCTCCTTGATTACAATTTCAGATTCAGATTTATGATGATCAAAAAATGGTGAAAATCGTTGAGAATTGTGGTAGCAGTCCGAACACTTTTGTAAGCGATACGACATTACTCCATTATGACATTAACAAATCTTTAAAAAAAACTTCTATTCTGAGTCAGCTTCCAATTCACATTTGTCAGAATTTAGAATGGATGTTTATCGTTCCATTGCATATCGTTTAATGTGATTTTGTATTAATTGAATATAAATTAAGTAATATAGTAATTAAGTAATTTAGTACTTAATTGAGACACATAGTAAGGAATGATTTTATCAAAATTACTTAACAAATACTCTCTATTACACTTGTGTGATAATAATAGTTGGACTCTTTGTTTTCTTCATGAATAGAAGGTTCTTCCTTATTTCCCTCCTTACTCTATGCTCCATTTATTTTGATAGATCATATTTCAAACATCTATTTTAGCCCCACGCTCTGCGCTCTTGGTTATGTACAGCTCTCGGCAAATTCATTACCGCAATGCAAATATTGAAATGATTGCAAGCGATTCCTCTTGATAACGCAGACGCTCACCAGTTTGCTTCAAACTGTCCAAGAGACTGGAGCCAACCAAGGGGGATATCTTCTTAAGCCAAGGAAGCTAGCCGAAGCCATTGTGTAAGAAATAGACAAAATTGAGGAGGAAAAAGATAATCATCATCTCGCTATCAAACTGTAGTCTGATCCCTGCAATTCCATTGGGTGTTGTCGTCATCCGATTAATCTTTTTGGAAACGATGGCCCGATGCTGCTAGGAGATTCTCAATTTTTAAGTTTGCCAAGTTCTTCCCATTCCCTAATTGAATGTGGACCGATGGGTTGGTGTCATTGCCGACTCTATCTGCGTCCATCAATCAATTTGTTTGTATTTATCTGATATTTGTGATCACATCTATCATACCCCGGGTCAAACATTGTAAGGTGGGATGAGAGACGAGGAAGACAAGGGGAATAGTTAGGAAGATTATTTTATTGATGGGCTTGGTAACCTCAGAGCTTGCCAGCCTTTATCAGTTAGTAAATATTGGTTTGTTTGACAAAGGAGAGGATGACAAAAAAAGACAAACCAAGTTCATGGTCTTTTTCCCCCTTTCCTCAAGTAGGATAAATGATGATTTAGTCTCGTGAAAATTGATTGTTTTGGAAACTCTGTTAAGCTAATCATTATTAGTTTGGCTGGCTACATAATGTAAGGTCTGTCATCAGCTAGATAGATAACAGTGTTTATAATGATAAGATTAGATCTACACAAAGTTTAACTTACACGCTTTAATGTCTTGGTGTCAGATCTGTCCAATAGTGTTGTGACATAATGTATATTTTGGGAAGCTAGTTTTTAGGTGACAATAAAGTGGAATTCCACAGACAGTTATCTGAACTGTTTGATAAATTGTATTTTAAGTGATTGGTTAACATTGGTTTGACTTTTAAAAAAATCTTAGCCAGAATGTCACACTTGTCACCTGTGTCTGTGATATGTTACACAAATGAAGCCCAGAAAAAATTGCGTTCGAAAATCATAATTTAGTGCTTCAAAAATTGAAATATAAAGTGACCGGAAACACCATCTTAATTTCATCCCATAAAGTTATGTGTATTATTTAGGCGTCTATAAGACGCCTATTTACAAAATCGGGATTTGCCTTGTTGTTTTAGCTTTTCATTCTCAATAATGGTTGTTTTCAGGGTTTATTAGTTCTAATACATGCACTTGTACACATGTTTCATCTTGGTTTGAGAATTTTTTAAATTGGACAAAGTTAAACTATACCTTTAACATTATCAGACCTTTAAAATATTTACCTGCGTACAGAATTTACTGTCGGACTAGTGTTAAGAAAATTATTCAGTTGCCTTATGATCATCTTTATCTTTTCATTTTCAGGGTTCCCCTCTCCGGGGGGGGGGGGGGTTCATATGCCTGAAATAAGGGATCACGTGCCCACCTGATTATACAAAGTTTGAAATAAGTGTTTTAAAATGTATTTCTCATCAGTGTATGCGTATTTTCTTAATTAATCATTTAGACACATATTTCATGTAAAACCACATAGGCCTATAACACTGATGGAAACTTGGGCAACTGTCCTCTGCATTTTATTCCAGTCAAAGCAATACTTGCTCTAAACATTTTTACAATGATGTGCTCTTGAAAATGGACTTCAGTTTTATTGAAATGCATCTTTCTGAATTTGTAATTAACTTCTATACAGTGTATGTAGATTTATTGTGGATTTGATAACAATCAATATATTTGTGAAGAGAAAAATGATGAACATGCCAGAAACATCTTACTCCAAATTTTTGTTTACCCTAAGGTTAACCATTTACATGAATGTGGGGTGATGCTGAAAAAAATTATGTTAAGCAAGTGGTATTTATTAATTTCATGTTGAGTTGTGTAGAGTATATTTTTTAGTACTATATAGTGGTTTGATGAGGCTAAAAATTGAAAAGGTGCTGTGTTTTGGGTACACTGCGTTTTGCTCACTGACCGAAAAGTAAATCAATATTTTGATAGAGATAAAACGGTAAGAAATAGGTTAATTATGCCAGATGTTATAGGAAAAAGAAAAAACAAGAATAAAGAAAAATGAAATCCAATGATTTTCCGATAGTTTCAATTTTGTTAATGACTGTTTTTATTATTACTATTATTAGTCACTTATTTATTGATATTGTTTTTTTTTTTTTTGGGGGGGGGGGGCGGTTCCAGCCTCTATTTAAAAATCAATTTTCAATTCACTTTTTTTCTGACTTGATTAGTTTAATAAACAAGATAGCGATATAATTATAAACAGATTGAATGGCTAAATCTTGCTAATACAAATTACATACTGTGTGCTGAAGATTAATAGTGTATTTCTTGACTTTATTTCATCATTATATTTCCTTATAATTCATTTAGTTATTGATTGAAAAAATAGTCAAATAATGTGAAGCAAATGAAATGAGAAATTGACCTAAATGAGCAGAATCATCTGATGCTAAAATTTGTCCCAATAGTTTTGTTTTATTTTTTTTATCTTAAAATTTTAAATAATGGAAGATTTGGTTAATTTTATGGAAATACCGGTAGGTGGTTATATTTATTTCAGGTATATTTGATGCTCTGAAGATTATACAGAAGGTCATGCAACATTTTTATCACCATATTTCATTTGAATGTACCACTGCAAGTTAATTTTTGATGACACCTTTTTCATTCCCGCTTTTGAAACCCAAGATGAAGGGAATACCTCCAGCTGTTGCTGTAGAATTTGAGAGAAAAATCAATTTTTTGAGAGAAAAGACAGCAAAAAGGAACGAGTGGATGATAGCCACGGATGGCTTGACAAAATAAAAGAAGGAATGGGTAGATTTTATGACATCTGATAAACATTGTCACAACCAATATAGGAACAAACACTTAGTAATTAATCTATAATTTTGTGAAAAACTGTCTTAATATCTTTATTTCCCTTGCTACTGGTGATGTCATCAACTGCCTTTGTAGACTGGTTTCTCTTTATGTTATGTGATTCACCATTTCATTTCCACTTACACAGTAAAAAAATTATTTAAATAGGCCTACATAGTATTATACAACACTGTTAGTATGCATGAACTAGTTGACAGTTTAAAAAATACAATCTAATTTTTAATATTTGAAATAATTAAGCATGGTTGTATAAGATTTCAACTCTTGTGTAAACTGTTCCCTGTATTGAAAGTTCATATAATAAAAGGCATTGTACAAAGATTTTAAACAATATGTATAATTTTTCATACTCTGTAACTCACTTTGCTATATATGTAATATGTATCAATCATTACAAATCTCAAGACTAGACTGTTGAATCTACATTAGACCTCAAAAATGGCGTTCATCCTCCCTTGTAGAAAACGATGACACACTAGTCTTTATGCCATTTTTACATGTAATTCATCTTGTAGTTGTATTTAATTCAAACATATTATCTCTGATGTTTTGTTTGCATTCATCATAATTTGTTAGAACAGACAAGCTCCATTTGAAATCAAACATTGTAAAAGTATTGGCTTTAATTGGCTAATTACTAAACTATTCATTAGATTAGTTACATGCATATATCATCCTTTTAGGGATGACAACCGTAGCATCTAACCTTTAGAGCCACAAGGTTGCTATATCTTGATGAATTTTGGACCCTAACCGCTTTCTTGCGCTGAATATTAGATCATTTTTATTTTGTCATGCCGTTTAGGTATGACAGCCATGTCATCTAATCATTTGGTTTGCTAGATCTTGATGAATTATGTACGCTAACAGTCCTAACTCCCTTCTTGCGGTAAACCAAGGAGTCACCTTCCAGCAAAGGATACACTCCTGGTGAGTTTTTCATAAAGCTGTTCTTGAGTTACGAGTGACTTTACAAATGACTCTTGATCCTTGTGTTAAATGGTACACACCAGATGTTCATTGGTGAGCATGTATTGTAGTTCCCAAGAAAGGATCACTGGTCGTTCATAAAGTCTTTTGTAACTCTTTTTTTGTAACATACAAACAGCTATATGAAACCCTCACCTGATGCAGTCATTCCGATTTTGAATTGGGATGGGTCCGATGGAAGATGGGAGGTTGTAGATGTTTGCTCGTCGAGTGTCAGCTGTCTGTGAGCAAATAGGGGTGCGTAAACATCACTCTGTCACAGTCAGGAGTTGAGGGATTAAATGATGAACGTCCTCAAGCTCCATCCCCCAACTCCACCCAGATATCCTTCTAATTACCCTCATCACTCTGTCATCATTAAGATAATGAGATGATGGCATCGGTGGAGGGAGGCTATTTAGCGATGAGCACGGAGCAGCTTGCATTAGGGCTTCGGGCAAACCGACCCCCCCTCGGAATACCAAAAAGAGCCCTGGAATGATAAAAAAGTGCCCCTGAAATCTCTGTTCGATGTGAAAGCTTATCCAATGTTGCAGATTCAGGGAGTAGGTTTTGAAAAGTAGCCCATCCTAAAATAAGAACAACTATCCCTGGTGATGAGGATTTGGGTGGCATTGAAAGAAATGTGTTGATTATGATGCAATTGTTTATTTTCATATGTTTGGTAATTAGCTCATTTATGTTGGAAATTATGCCAATGCTAAAGGCACCCACGAAATAGCTTGGAAAATTTTTACTTCTTGTCTACATGTTCAGTATCAAGCAAGTACTGGATCATCAGGTAATTGATTACCCATCTGTGAATGTGTATGATAACAATTATGATAATATTAATTTTGTTTCTTGTAGAGTGCATTAAAGATTGTAATATCTCTAGGCGCATCCTTAGGGCTTGGATATTGTAACCCTAGTCTTAGCCGGGCATGCCTTTCACAGCATACACAAGAATTTCAAGGAATAAATTTCTGCCAGGTACCCAGTTACATCACCTGGGTTGAGTGCAGCACAGTGGGGATCTTGCTGAAGGATAATATGCCCTGGCTGGGATTTGAACCCACAACCCTCTAATTCAAAGTCCGGAGACTGATCCACTGGGCCACAATACTCCATAAATAGTTGTCTCTTTTGCCTGTCGAGGGCTAATGAAGCAAAGCTTAAAGGCAACATGCATTTTTCATACATCCGGACCAGTGTTTACTTTACATGAGCGTCTAAAAATTTTCAGTGAGTGGGTTAATTCTATCTGCTTTTCCAGTTGTAGTAGGTCCGTGGCTGTAGCCACATAGCTCAACAGGTCATCACACTGCTACTCGTCCTTCGTTGTCTCATACCTGTAGATTGGATGAAATCATGTCTGACCAGTGAAGCGAGAGAGAGGATATATCCAATATCATTATTTCTTGAAGTGATCATTGTATCTTCCACCTGAGATATTATCTTCCATCCAACATCTTCCAACCAATCTTGAAACCATGGAGACAACATACATGTAGATCTTTTCTGACATCAGTTAGATTGTCGGAAACTCCTAATAATGAAAAACTAGCTTTATTCTCTTCCTTGTTTAGTACTTTCTTGTGCTATAATTATAATAGGTATAAAAATCGATAATTTTTTTTAAATGCAGACCCCTGCCACTCTGATCTCCCTTCTCTGGTGTCTCATCATTGACGGTTGCATTGATTCAAGAAGTAGATTTGAGGCAAAATGAATTTTAAATTGATCTTGGATTAATTAGTACACATTTTGAAAGAAAATACTCTTCAAGTTAATTTGTTGTGTTTGATTATTGTTTAGCTCTAGATCGATGATTATGCTGGGAAGGTAGGCCTAGTCATATTAAAGTCTTTGTTGATATAGGTCTAGTCTTTGAAAACAATATTAAAGATAAATACCAGTTGTGGTATAACGATCTCAAAATGAGTTTGAGCAGAATCCATTAAAATTACTACACAAGTATTTGCTTGTATACCAAATGCCTCTGGAAAGAAATGTCTAATTGCTGAAAAATAAGAAAAATATGCACATAATTTCATATGTTGAGAATTTTCCAAACAATATTAATACATTGTCCCAAATATGCCTTCTTGTGTTAGTGATCATCAGAATTCTCGGTTTTCTGCTAATATTATGTAATTTCACAAAGATAAGTTTATTTTCATATATGTGTACCAGAACTAGATCTATGATAATATGGTGGCACTTAGCCTTTACTCATTATGATCATCATGATTATCATGATGACTATCTCATCATGATCATTTGCTGCAATTACTTTCTTTTACCTTTGAGATGGATAATTAGATGAAAATGAAAGAAAAGGAGAATTTAAGAAAAGTGGAATTGACTTTTTAACTTGATCTACAAATGGAAATCATTTCTGAAGTGCATTCCCCCTGATATTATCAGATATTTGTTGGAGCAACACATTTTCCTTCAATAGATGAATTCATGTATGACTGTCCTGTCACATTTTGTTCTCTCTTTCCCTTGAGTTTCAGCCAGTGATCCTTGCTGTCTCTGAAAAGAATATCTTGTGAGAAACCTTGAAGTCCGGGGCCAGTAGGCATGAAGTCATGGCGAATATAACCCTTAATCTGCGGGATAGTACACGCAGTGAACAATGGGGCTGTAAACGCTTTGTTAAACGGATCGACAATGGGAGTTTAACCTTGGTTCGATTGGTGTTTTTGGAGGCGAAGACAAAGCGAGTATTGCTGATGAGCCGGACTGGGTTAGTTGCACTTTGTCATAGAGATATTGGGGAAGGTGTCAGGCCGAGAACTAGGAGTTTACTGGTCCGCCTCATCCCGAGTCCTGATGTGTCAAGTAGAGACCTTTCAAACGCAGGACACCTTTTATGAAGTTGAGTTCAAGCATGTCAGCAACAGCTTCTTTTGAAACTCCGCAAAACCCACACGATTGATGTAAATCACGATTCCTTCTGTTGTTCCCTTATTCGTGTCCCCTCACGGGAGAGAACGTATGCCGTAGTTTTGTTTCGTGGGTTCCACGATCCTTGATGTCGGGGGATGGGTCGGCCCCTCGCGGCGCAAACTAATTTAACAGTTGACAAAAAAACCTCTTCAGTTTTTGTTTTCCCCCTGTCGTCTCCAGCAGAAGCCCCTCGCTCCTTTTTGAGAGATGATAATTCTATTGAAGGAAGCGGGGGGAAGTCTTCTGTGCTGGTCTTGTCGAGCATGCATTCTCTTCGGGGAGCCCTCCCTCGCTTGGTGTTATGGTGTGATAATAAGCGGAGATTAAAGCACACGCCTGTTTAGACAGAGCATAGATACAAGGACGAGAGATGATGAGAAACAAATTTTCATCGCTGTCATGAATAGGACAAGCTTTTTGACTCACAATGAACGCTAACCTCAAGTATATCTGTTAAAACTTTATGATGAAAAATGGAGTTTTTGTGCTGGGGTACCAAGCGTAAGCTGGAAGCATGGTGCTTTACACTTCAATTCAATTCTCTTCTTTATTTCCTTTTTATATTATGAGAAAAAGTGCGTTTGTAGTATGGGTGTACTTTTTTGCATTGATCAGTTGAATCATATGGAGTATTCTCATGGTTCTAAGAGACAAAAGAATCACTATAAAAGTTCATATCACCGCAAATTTGCTCCAAAGTAGATCATTTTATGAAAAAGTGCATTAATACACAGAGGATGTGACATGAAGCTTAATCCAAACTGAATGGATGTATACATGTTTTTTATTTCCCTCAAATATATAATATCATTATTAACATTTCTAATTAATTGCTTTGCAGCAGCACTAGATGATTCACAAAAGTTGCACATAATTGATTTTTGTAGTTGGCAGTGTGATCCCAACAAAATCACACGGGCATGAATGTTAGTTTGCTCATAATAATAATAATATAGGGTATTTAAAATATATTGCGCACATATCCATCTTGTAAGGTGCTCAAGGCGCTCCTATATTACCCGCCTAAGCTTTGCGTTGATAGCGCACTCAGCTTTTTAAGGAATTGCTTCCTACCGGTACCCATGTACCTCACCCGGGTTGAGTGCAGCACACTGTGGATCAGTTTCTTGCTGAAGGAAATTACGCCATGGCTGGAATTCGAACCCAAGATCCTCTTTTTCAAAGTCCGAAGACTATTCCAAGGAATTTCCAAACACCCCTAAACTTGCTTAATTCAAAATGTACCTGAATTTAACAAAGTGAATTAAGAAACGCATCTTTTAATTTTAGGCATGCATTTGTTCTGCTAAAAAGATCTAGTCATATTAATTATGCAAAGTGCGCTATAATTAAACTATTATTATTTTTTCTTCTGCCAATGTATCATTTTCTAATTGTCTCATGTATATATGATTTTAAATTTAAGGATCGTACGTATGCATAGACTACTTCACCTCAATCTTCCTCATTATTTTCCTCCTCTTTCTCTTATTTGTCTAGTTCCTTTCAGTATCAGCCTGATGTAACTTTCCTTCCCTATCATCACCACCCCATCAGAATCGTTCATGCAACTGTTATCATCATCATCATCATCATCATCATCATCATCATCATCATCATCATCATCATCATCATCATCACCATCATCATCATCAACGTCATCATTGTCACCATCATCATCATCGCCGTCATCATCGTTGTCACCATCATCATCATGATCATCACCATCATCATCACCATCATCACCATCATCATCATCATCATCATCATCATCATCATCATCATCATCATCATCATCATCATGATCATCACCATCATCATCATCACCATCATCATCATCATCATCAACGTCATCATCATTGTCACCATTATCACCATCATCATCATCATGATGATGATGATCATCCTCATCATCACCATCATCATCAACACCATCACAATCGTCACCATCAACATCACTGTCATCAACATTATCAGCACCATCATCATCATTAACGTCATCATCATTGTCACCATCATCATGATCATCATCATCATGATCATCATCATCATCATCATCATCAACACCATCACCATCATCACCATCAACATCACTGTCATCAACATCATCAACGTCATTATCTTATCATCCCCACTACGCCATCACCTCTGCCACCACCTCTGCCACCACCACCACCATCACCCCTTTCACCACTGTTGCAATGTAAGTGCTTATGAATCTGTCATCACCGTCATCTTCACCCTGTCTGCTACTCTCCAGTAACAAATGAATTGAAAATTAAATAAAAATACATATTTGACATAAAGCAACAGGGTATGAACAAAAAAATCTTTAAAGATCAAGGCTCACTGTTACTCTAATGCCAGTGTCAGACAGTGTCAAACAATTCAAATGGCGTTTGCTGGCACAGCACCATGCAAAGACTTAAACAAAAAACAATTGATAAACCTGTAAATTTGCAACCTACCGAGTACCAGGGCCCTGTCTTACAAAGAGTTAAGATTGATCCTATCAATCATAATAACTCTGGAAAGGCATCAGTGCCATAATTTTTTCAACTGGAAATTTGCAAAATGTCCTTTGTAAATAAAGGCAAGCACACCAAGTTGTCAAGAAAACGATACATTAATGAATATACATCATACCGAGGAAACATTTTGAACAGACATGCATTTCAGATGTGGGCATTACTGGCTTTCCATATTTCAGGTTGATCAGATCAATCGCAACTCTTTGTAAGACAGAGCCCAGGGGCCTGTTGCAATCAATTGCAACTCTAAAAATCATGTGCAAGTCCCAAATGCACGCTGTTGATTGGTCGAAGATCAAATTGCGCATGATTTTTTTTTAGAGTTGCGATTGATTGCAACTCATTCTGCAACTGGGCCCCTGGTAAATGTGGAGGGAGAACGATGACGGAGAGTCGTGACAAGAGCAAAGTGGATCGTTTGAGGAAGAATGCGAGGGGGAGAGATTATTGAATAAAGAAGACATGTGGAGCAGAAAGTGGTATATCGGTTCTTAAAGTGGGCATTGATTTACCTTAATAGGGACCCCACGGTTGTCTTACAGGGATAAGATGCTTTGACTTTTGAAGGTTCATATCGGGAATAGAGACTATTGAGGTGGACGGTATGAAAGTTATACAAAGTGCAGAGGACAATTTTTAAAAAAATTAAAAAATTAACAATGGAGGTTCACTTGTAAAGGGGTTAGACTTTGTATCTTTTTAAATATTAAATCATGCTAAAAATTTGATTGATTATTCAGTAGGCCCCATATTTAGTAAATGAATTGTCAAATCAATCAATCAAAGATCTCTTATACCCTTTTCATAAACCTATCCTCCAATTAGCCGCCTAAGAGTAATGCAGATAATTCAATAAAAATTGCGTTCACAAACTCTGAAAATAAGCCGCATTATTTTTACGAGCGCCCGTCCTGAAAAAGGCGGATAATCGCCATGACAACTGGACACGCCCCCTCCGATGCGGTTGTGTTGGAAAAGGATGACCTTGTGACCGCACCATGGCAATTATCTGCATTATTTGGAAATGCGTTCATAAACTCAAAATCTTATCCCGATGCCGCTATTATGCGGATAATAGCAGCATCAGAGTAATGCGGATAACTCTTGTCCTCCAATTTTACGACCAAATTATGCTACTATTAAAGGGGTATTTGTTTCTTCTGCTTTTGTTGTGTTTGAGGTTTTCAAGTTTACAGTACAGAAACATAGCCAATTATTTATTGCATATTATTGGAAATTTATTTCAATTTTTCAAGCTTCAGTAGAAATATTTTGGGGCATTAAACTTTAATTTTAGCTGCAAATTGAGGAGGGACAATAAACTTGCTGAAGTATCAAAAGAAATTGTTTATCATGTTTTTGTCAAGATTTCAAAGAAATTCCCAGGGCCACTCCCCTCTTCCCAGGCCATGGGGTTCAAAATGTCACGCCGAAAGAACGCCTCTTATTGTTTCAAAAGTTGTCATCTTTTGGAGAAGTATTTTAAACATCTTTTAGCGCTGGGTGGCGAGATACAGTAGAAGTATCACGGAGAGACACTAAGCGCTGGTAATGGCTTCCAATCAGCGGTAATCTGGGAATCGCAGGGATGTGCCCCGTACGGAATTTCAAACACGTTGAATCAACATCCCGGTGCAGAGGAATTTGTGTGTCTTACGAGAAGGCATCACCACGGAGCATCAAGTGGTGCTGAAAATTGGGGTAAATTATTAATAGTTCAAGAAGTGATTAGATTGGGGAGGGACATACTGGCATGGTATTACAAGAAAGTAGGGAGAAAAAGAGAGGGAGAGAAAGAATGGGAGAGAAGGCATTTTCAGACCAACTCCATAGCAAGAATGCCATTTTCCAGGCTAAAAACAGGCTAAAAACTTATGTGATAATCATTTTCAGCATTCACACTGACACGAAGTAGACACTTGTGGGGGCATGGACCTATTTGGGATGGGTCCATGGTGGGGGTAAGGTCTTGAAGTTTTAGGAGAGGCATGGTCTCAAACTCCCTAGCTCTGCAGCAATACTTGCTAGGCTGAGCAAGCTCTAGTAATTTGCTTTTGCACTGCAAGAATGACTGCAACTTTTGAAAAATCCTTACGAAAGTTCTTGTAGTTTTCAAGACTTAATTAGCACATATTTCCTTTTAGGAATATTACAAGTATTTTGCTTTCACATGGCATTTTCTGATTAGGGTAGATCAGGTTAAATTTTTTGATCAGAAAATACCTGGTATTTTTAAACTTTGAGGCGGTCTGAATACACCTGGAGAGAGAGTGAGAGAGTTATGGAATCAAGAGGATTTGATTTTGAAATGTTTCTCTTTTTTTTGCGTTGTTCAACCCTTAATAGATGGCGCTGGTAGGAGACGTGATATTCATGCGGAGTATCGCTGGGGGTGTCGCAAAGGAGAGTTGGCAGTGCCAAAATTTTGGAATTGCTACTGAAATAACCCAGCATGGGTTTAATAGTTTATCTTGCCTCGTAATTTGTCCGGTATCATACTCCGAGTTTCCAAGCCTCACTTTTATTCTGTTTTGTAGATTGATGTTGTCTTTTTTTTTAGAGTAAGGATACCTAGATGGGTCTGTATTCAACAGTAAGTTTGGCATTGACTCTGCATTATTGTTCCGGAGCTCATATCGTAGTTTGTGGAAAGAAAGAATACATTACATGTCTATCTGTGCTTTGACCAAGGTAGGAGTTTGTTAGTTTTCCTTACAAATCATTTAGTTGTGTAAATTCAAGAGTCCTTGATTTGAGCTCATATCAAAGATATGGTTTACTATGATTTTGCATTAATAATATTTAGTATCATATTTTTCTTTTGATGTTATAGTTTAGTGATATGTTGTTTATTTTTCTTTGCTGATATTTGCTGCAAAGTAAATTATTACAAGAGAGGGGATGATGGAGAATCAAAGAAAGTGGAAGTGGGGGGGGGGGGTAGGTGGAGAATTAGAAAGATAAGGAAAGAGTAAAGACCAATAGATCATCATCAAAGTACAATTTCTCTTAAGGCTTTTCCATTTTGTCATAGTCTTGAGATATGTTGCTCCAGTTAAAAATGATGCTGGCAGTTAATAAGAGTGAGCTATAGCACTTTCATATATGTCGGCAAGATATAACACTCCTGGCACTCTTTAATTTGAAGTATTCTCGGTACTTTTATAAAGACTTGTTATTATATACAATTTCTATAACAAATTTACTACCCACCAATCAGGTTGAAGGAGTTCAGTAGCTTTAAACTGTTGTTACAAATTGGGGTCGCTCCCTGATCTGGGGTCCGTTTCATAAAACTGTTCGAAAGTTAAGATCAACTTTAAGAATATCTGGTGATCCTTTTTATGCTCTAAACCATCACCAATGAATCTGCCATTTACCACATGAAAGGATCACCAGTTCTCAAAGTCACTCTAAACTTACAAACAGCTTTGTGAAACACTCACCAGGAGGGGCTGTTAATGACCCTTGTTTTTGTATCTCTTCTGAACTGGCAGTCAGTGACTTTCTGCGAGGGTTTGTGTGATTTGAGGTTTTTAAAGACCATTTGGTTCCTAGCAAGCAATAACACTTATTTCACTATTTTCCTGACATATTATCATACTTGAGCTTCAAAAGAAATTAAATTCATTTTCTCCTCGGGATTTGAGTAAATACCCTTTTTTCAATCAAACAAGTGGTCTATCATTACAATAATTATGTTTCATTGAATCCCTTGACAAAACAACATGCAAATTGTATTTTTTCTGAGGTTGGGGGGCAAGCACTGTTTCGATGGCAGCTGAGTTTTTACAAGTTCACTCGAAATCATTAATCATATTCCAATTTTTTTTTCTCTCTCTCTATCTGCCTCACATGCCCTAAGGGAAGGAAAATATATTAACTGTTTGCTGACAATAAAACCATATCTCTGGAATTATCTAGAGGTGTCGGGAATAAATGTAATCTATCCAGATTTCAAATAGAGATCAAGCTCATTGTGACAGTTACGGGGGCCTTCCGCAATAAATGCACAAAAGCTATCCAGCCATTGTTGCGATTTCCTCTTTTCAAAACGCATTGTTGCCCCTGTACCCCGCAATTGCGCGGTCTACCAATTTCTGTTCTCTTCTCCTCTGCCTGCCTGCCCGCAGCCCCCCTTCTCTTCTGTTTTTTTTTTATCTGAGAGAAAATTTCATGCTTGCCGGAGTTTGAAACGAAAATTGGTTGTTTGATTGTTGGTCGGTACAAACCGTGACTGTGGGGAGTAATAAACGGGATGGGTGTTTGTGTTTTGTGGAGATGAGTTTGTGAGATGGATTTTAATAAGTTAGATGGTGTCTCTTCTGTATTGGCTGTGGGTATTATAGGGAATTTCTGAATTAAAAGCATTTGATTTTTTTTTCAATTCAGAGTAAGAAAACATATTTCAGAAAATGAAACTTTTTGATACATAAGACACAGTCATTCTACTAAAGAAAAGTTTAAAAATATTACCATTGATTGTGATTAAATAAATTTTAAGCTTCGACCAACCTTAATGATTATTTGGGGCGAGCTTTCGTCCACTTAAGCTTTGATTGATTGTGATATCTAAGTGTAACAGGGTCACTAAGTGTGAAGAGAATAATATCAGTAGAATATAGATTGTAGCTTAATTCCTCTGTTCTGTTATCCAAAACTTCTTGTCAAATGTGAGGGTAATTGGTGAAGCAATTTTGAAAAAAAAATCTTGTTTACTACTGTTTAGTGTTTTATGTGAAACTTTGTATCCAAACTACAAAAATGAGATGAAATTGTATCAGTATCTTGTTTTTTTTATTTTATTTTAGCATAGAATTAAGAGTCTGAGGGGGAAGGGTGCAAGATATTAATTATCCGAGGTCTTATTAAACACACACTCTGGTTAAAATGGTGTATTTCATGGAAGTGAAAGGTCCCAAAGTCCACTTTGACATCGGACGATGAAGCACCCCATCCGCTCCCTCTCGCCACGACACGTATGGAACCGTACATGTCTATATCCACCAACATGTGTGATGCACATGGCCAGGCAACATCCGCTGTCCACGCACGGCGAGACGCCTCAAGAAGAGCTATGTCAAACTGTGGTTAAGCTTCCTCCTAGTCCCACACCATCCAGAACGGTGGGGGTACTCTGTACTTTTGTCCCCCATCTCCGCTTGTTTAATGTACCATCTATTAATTTTATGCTGTCATTTATGGATGTCATGTGTATGTCTCCCATGTATAAAGCGATATTAATGACAAGCAGCTGTGACTTGATATGTTCTTCCCTGTCTTTCATTAGTGGATGGTAGGCCTAATGTTCAACCATCAATTAAAAATAAAGTAAAGTTCATTTAGGTTTGTTCTTTTCAGATTATTATGCAAGCATTGTCTGATTTGATAGCCAGATTCATGAAAGGAGTTAGGAACACATTTTGGCTTTGTTCAATTAATAGTGCCTCAGAACTGGGGGTTTCAAATAGCTGTTTAGTTTAAACCACAGTTGCATTTATTTTAGTGCATTACTTGTATTATTTTTCTGCAGTATCCCTGATCGAAATTAGGACATTGTGGTCAAAGCCAAGTTGTTAGTCAAACTTGTTGTTTTAGCAATATCTGCTTGTGGTAGAAAGGGACAGTCATGTTGCTATTTTCGTTCTCGGGGATGCCACTGTTTCAGAGCAGGACATCAGTTCAAAAGTTCAAAGTTCAAGCGAAACCAGTGAATAGTCAAAATGTTATTATGGGCTTTGTTCACAACCCAAATGTGAGAGTATAGAGTCTGTGCTTTGCACAAAACAAAAGTATATAGCACTTCAACTTCTCTGAAATCTTTGAGCACTTGTTAACAATGCAGCATAATTACCCTGACTTTGAAAGGCAATGTGTTCCAAAATGCTCCCCAAATCACTGATCAGGGGTTTATAACCCCTTAATGGTTTTACTACTTGCATTTGAGGTAGTTCATTGCAAAACCCCTGATTAGGGGGTTCTTTTGATGCGTGTGAGAGTAACAACCCCTGATCAGGAGTTATGAACCCCTAACCACCCCAGATCATGGGTTTGGGGTGTAATTTGTAACTGGCCTTAGAGGAGCAGCTATTGAATGCGAACTGGGTTTCAAGGAATACGTTCCTGCTTGGTACCCATTTACCTCACCTGGGTTGGGTGTAGTAAAATATGGATAGATTTATTGCAGAAGGAAGTTGATGCATGCCTGGTTGGGATTTGAACCCATAGCCCTGAGGTAAAGAGGACATTAGAAACAGGTATTGATGAGGATGCAGGATGAAAAAATATTTGTATTAGGAAAAGAAAAAGGCAAATATTTGAATTGAAAGAATATTATAACCACATCCTTCAAAATGATACTGATAAAAATGATAGAAAATAGGAAAACAGACAAAATCACAAATTTGATGGATGACGATTTCTCAAGAAATGTTACATCAATACTTTTCTGTAGCAGATAAACTTAAACTGACCCTTATGTGCACTTTACATTGCCTTGGACACTGGTGTGGTTTCTATTTTCAGAAGGTCCTTCCTATTCTTCTGGTCAAGTCTTGTGGTCTGGGGTTTTTGACCTTATGAGGACACAAACTGACCAATGAGGTAATCCTCTCATTCATCTCACCAGTAAGGGGCTAATCTCATTTGAGCTGGACATTTAAGGTGGACATTGTCCGAAGGAAAATAGGGAATAACTTGGCATTGTGTAGGAACTTTAGAGTGCTAAATACCTCACCACATTTCATTGTACAGGAAGATGTATCAGATCACTCGAGCACAAAAGAACATCAAGTGGACATTAACTTCCTTTAGAAAGCTAATTCTGATTTCCAGGAATATGAAATTGGAAAAAAACCTTGATAAAATGTGTGTAATAATAATTTTTTTTCACTTCCACTGATCATTATCTCTAATTATATCTCTTCCTTTCAGTGAGTTTTCCAAATATCACTTTTCAAAAGGTGACTTGCCAATCATCATGAAGATTTCTGCTTAGTGTTCTAGGTTGTAGTTTAAATGAAATACCATCGTTTGTAATTGAAAGCAGGCTCAATGGAAGGGCCTACAGGTTTTTTTTTAAATCAATATAAAAATATGAAGAGGTCTTGAGACCGAAAATTACAGGCGGAACAGGTGCCCAGCTGAAAAATGAAAAATAGTCCTCATATCATATGCCATACACTTCCAAATTATTTGTGATAAAGTATATCAAAGCGAATTGCAATAAGTGAACAGAAATGAGTTTAAGAGGCGTCAGATAGCACTTGATCATTCCCAAACAATGACTTTTGTTGACTCCTCAGGAGGGGTAAAGAAAATTGGGCGTGGTTAATGATCAACCCCATCCAAGGCAGATGAAGCAAACAACGGGGGTATTCATCAAGAAATACGATCCATCTTCCGAGTGCATTGGATCTGTGAAAATATTGGCCCATGTAACAGATATTGATGCATTTTTTTGATGTGATTGAATAAGATCTCAACTTTTAATAACTAATAGATTATACCGGTATTGGATATCGGAATATTGATGATTTATAAACTTGATATCACCTAGTATTGGAGGCTTTGAAGCAGTGCGTTAGTGAGCTGTAATCCAGTATAAGATATGAGAACTCTGGATTTGTATCTGCTAAATGATATCAAAAGGGAATAGTAGAATGTATGATTTACTACTGATTAATGTTTGATAGACATATATACCATCTATAATTAATAGATTATGCCGGTGTTGGATATCGGAGCGTTGTGGCCCAGTGGATTAGTCTTCGGACTTTGAAACAGAGGGTCGTTGGTTCGAATCCCAGCCATGGCGTAATTTCCTTCAGCAAGAAATTTATCCACATTGTGCTGCACTCGACCCAGGTGAGATGAATGGGTAACCGGTAGGAAGAAATTCCTCGAATGCTCGAGCGCCCGATCAAAGTAGCCGTGCTAAAGCCGGGGTAATAATAGAAGGGCCCGCTGGGAGACAGTTTTCGGAACTTAAGTGGCTACCTGGGGTAAATATGCCCCTTTCATAAACCCATTAAAATGAATTAGGCGGCTAATAGCAGCATAATTTGGTCGTAAAATTGGAGGAGGACAAGAGTTATCCGCATTACTCTGATGCTGCTATTATCCGCATAATAGCAGCATCGGGACAAGATTTTGAGTTTATGAACGCATTTCCAAATTATGCGGATAATTGCCATGGTGCGGTCACAAGGTCACTCTTTTCCAACACAACCGCATCGGAGGGGGCGTGTCCAGTTGTCATGGCGATTATCCCCCTTTTTCAGGACGGGCGCTCGTAAAAATAATGCGGCTTATTTTCGGAGTTTATGAACGCAATTTTTATTGAATTATCCGCATTACTCTTAGGCGGCTAATTGGAGGATAGGTTTATGAAAAGGGTATATGCTGCTATTATTATTATTATTACCATCTGCAAGGATACCATATGCAGGATCTGTCTATTTTGTAACTTTGCTTTGAACAGTGCCCCGGTGATGCAGATGGATAATCTATGGTTCCCATTTCACCAAGGCTTAACAAATGCACAATCTGCATAACAAATTACTATCAGCCAATCATAGTGAAGGATTTCAGTAGCTTTTAAAGTCCTGTTACTGTAAATTTGTTTTATTGCGAGTTTTATACAACAGACCAATGGTGTTAGATAGGTATAAAGGTATTAAATAAAGTTGTTGCCCATACTGCTGCTTTGGCTGTAAGTTTGTCTTCTGTGCACCAACTGCTTCAGAGATCTTTAGCAGCAGACTTTTAATCATTTGACTTCAGAATTTATTCACTGCCTTTGGCTTTACAAAAGGGGTATTGTTACAAATTGGCATTTGCACCATTTGTTTTTCCATCCACGGAGTTGTGCCCATATTGCTTCAACATTCTCAAGGTATCTGTTACCCATCCGGAGCCGAAGGGTTAAGACTTGGGGCGGATGTTCACTTCCTGCCCTCTTGATTGGTCCTCGCACCTGTAGATACCCCAAGAAACAGAGAAAGAGGCGCCTGATTGACCCCCTCCCACAGAGAGCTCTTCCTTGTTTGGAGAGATGTGTTCACTCTCAGCTGCTTGACTGATGAGTGGTCTCCTCTTTTCCAGTCTCTTCCAGAGTTTAACCTGTCTGTCCCCCTCGCTGCCCCTCTCTATCCCCCTGTCGCCCTCTTTCTCTACCTATCTCTCCTATATTGATGTCATTGGCTTTTTTGCCCATTTGGCAGTCATTTAATACAATTTAATTTATTTCTATCTCACTCGTCTACCCCTCTCTTCCCCTATCATTCTTCCCACATCCCCCCATCTCTCCTTTCTAACCCCCTCTACTCTCTCTCTCTCTCCCCTCTCCTCAACCCCCCTGTCCCCTTCATCTCTACCCATCTCTCTCCCACCCTCTCTCTCTGTTGAGTCTTCTGATTCTCATATGTTCCTGTCAGTGTCTCTATGCCCCCCCTCCGTCCCAATTAAGACATACGTATTAATTAGATTTCTCTCTACTTCCAAGGAGCTTCCTTGCTACTTCACACATCCTCCTCTCTTTCTCCCTACATTCCATTTAACCTCTGCTTTGCTCTAATCCATCTCTCTTTTCTCATGTATTCTTTTGAAAGAAAATGTCACAGATGGCATTTTTCTTATTTCAGGTGGAGGTAGTTGTGGCAGAAATTCAAAGTTATTCAAATGTCTTATCATTTTGTATTGATTATGCGTAGTGAAAGTGAATAATTCAATTGTCTAGACGATGTACTGTACTACACGAATTCAAAACAATTCTAACTGGTGGCTTCACATGGGTGTCCATTGTTGTCAAGCTCCGCGGTGTCCCATCTCGATTCCGATTGAATCGGTTGTTTTGTCAGATGAGACTTATACCCCTTTCATAAACCCCATTAAAATGAATTAGGCGGCTAATAGCAGCATAATTTGGTCGTAAAATTGGAGGAGGACAAGAGTTATCCGCATTACTCTGATGCTGCTATTATCCGCATAATAGCAGCATCGGGACAAGATTTTGAGTTTATGAACGCATTTCCAAATTATGCGGATAATTGCCATGGTGCGGTCACAAGGTCACCCTTTTCCAACACAACCGCATCGGAGGGGGCGTGTCCAGTTGTCATGGCGATTATCCCCCTTTTTCAGGACGGGCGCTCGTAAAAATAATGCGGCTTATTTTCGGAGTTTATGAACGCAATTTTTATTGAATTATCCGCATTACTCTTAGGCGGCTAATTGGAGGATAGGTTTATGAAAAGGGTATTTCTTCTCCCATTGCCCCCTTCTCCCTGCAGTGATGGTATACCTGTAGCTGTTTACCAAGATGCGCTCATCTAGCTTTATTTCAGCTGCTGGGCTGATGACAGACTGCTTGGTAAAGATTCTAGAACAAGTCTGGGGCAAGGTTGATAACCACCATCAGGGAGATAGGATTATACCAGCAGGAGGGGGTTGGTAGTGAGCTCAAGATGGGGAGGGGAGGGGGGTGGAGCAAGGTTGATAACCTCCATTGTGGAGCAGGATGGGATCTTAGAGAGCTCATGATGGGGAATGGGGGGGGGGGCAAGCTAAATAATCACTAGTATCAAGGAGATGGGATTATACCAGTAAGAAGAGGGGGGGGGGGGCACCTGGTAAGAAGCTCAAGATGGGGTAGGCATGTCACAAGGAAGATATCCTCAAAGAGATAGGATTATGCCAGCATATGGGGGGGGGGGGGGGTAAAGAGCTGAATAGGTATTGGGTGAGGCAAGATTGATGATAATCACTTTCAAGGAGATAGGATTTTACAAGAAGGATTGGGGGATGGGGAGCTCAAGATGGGAGAGGGTTAGGGGTAAGAAGAGGGATGTCATACCCCTTTCATAAACCCCATTAAAATGAATTAGGCGGCTAATAGCAGCATAATTTGGTCGTAAAATTGGAGGAGGACAAGAGTTATCCGCATTACTCTGATGCTGCTATTATCCGCATAATAGCAGCATCGGGACAAGATTTTGAGTTTATGAACGCATTTCCAAATAATGCGGATAATTGCCATGGTGCGGTCACAAGGTCACCCTTTTCCAACACAACCGCATCGGATGGGGCGTGTCCAGTTGTCATGGCGATTATCCGCCTTTTTCAGGACGGGCGCTCGTAAAAATAATGCGGCTTATTTTCGGAGTTTATGAACGCAATTTTTATTGAATTATCCGCATTACTCTTAGGCGGCTAATTGGAGGATAGGTTTATGAAAAGGGTATTAGACATTTTGGATGAGGTTAGAGGTGATTGCCTTCTGTTGTCCTTTCCTTCTCTACCTTCAGTTGAAAATTCTGAGACATTTTTTTTTCAACAAAGGAATATTGCTGTCTATTGTTTGGTTAAACATCAGTATTTATTTTTACTTCAATTTTGCAGTAAACTTCGAAATCACCTGCACATTTTATTTTATATTTGTCAGCCCTACAAAGAAAACAAAAAATGTTTATGAACAGTTAGTTCTGAGTCATGAGAGGTACTTATTGATTTCAAAGTGATGAAAAAAATTGATCAGTGTGATTAATATAATTTGCCTTTTCATTTAATCAGCTGGGCAACTGCCGGCCTATAGTTTTCATTTAGAGAGTGGATAACTATGGAAAAATAAAATCTTAATGTATTCCAGAATTTTGATTCGATGAGGAGATAATTAGTTGGATCGCAGCAGAGATTTCTTGGTAACGGCCATGCAGGGAAGCGAAAGAAACGGGAGACTGACGGGCGAGCTATCCCCTATCTGCTGAACAGATGTGGTTCTGAGGCATGGGGTAGAGTCCTGACTCCTGAGCATTGGGGGCAGTGAGGGCTGGGCTTGGGGAGAAGAAAGGTGTAGCCCTGCTGTTGGCTGTAATTTATTCACAGTAGGGTGGATTCCTTTCCTCAATCCCAAAATTGATTCTTCAAGATCACGAGCAGATGAAATGGAATAATATTTATGATTATTAATGATTATGATGATGATTGCAAGTGTGATTGTGAGGATATAGATGATGATGGTTCTAGTGGTGATGATGATGATGTTGGTAATGGTGTGGATGATGATGATGTCTATGCTTATGACGATGCTGACAAAGAATGCGATAGTATTGTTGATGATAATGCTAGCGGGAGGAAGTAGAGGATGATGATTTGGTGTCGGGTGTCTGGGAGGAAGCATAGGGCTTAAGGAGTAAGCGTAGGACTTCATACTATCTTGAAGCTGACTTGAGGAGGGATGAAGACGGTGGATGATGACTTGAGTAAAAACAAGAGGGGATGATGCAAGATTGGTTGGCAGTGTTGTTAGTTCGTCGCGGGGGGGGGGGGGGGGGGTGGTGGAGGAGGGATGGAGGGATGAAGGGAAGAGCATAATTGGCAGTGGTGTCTAGGCCCAGTGGCACTGGTGTCTGTTTGGGCACAGGAGGGTGCAAAAGTAGCAAGATGGTGACCCTGGGGGACAGAGAGAACGGAGGATGGAAACGACCTCCCTCCGCCTCATCTCGTCGTCGTGGCGGATGGAAGAAGAAAAACCATGGGTTCACATTCAGCTCCGAGCCGAGTCTTGTGTCAAAGTAAGTTAACTCTCCGGTCAAAGATATCCGGAGACTAGTAGTTTGCTCTTTGCCCTTCGCTCGGGGAAAGTGGTCTGAATATATGTGGCCTAATGTCCCTGGCATTGACTTGTGTATGGAAGGCCCACAAGTTGAATGTCATGCTAGGCTTGTATGGAGACCCACTTTTTGCCTGCAGACTTGGAGTGTGAAGTGTTGGTACTAACAACAATAAAATAAGATCTGACGAGAGGCCCTCATCTATGCTAAATGTGAATCTAGTGTTTTAGAGAGAGGGGGAGAGAGAGAGAGAGGGGGGGGGGGGGTTGAGGAAAAAAAGAAAGATGAGGGAAGGGAGCTCAGGAAAATATGAATAAGAGAGAGAATATATAATACCCTCATAGGTTGTGAGTTCTTTATTTTGTTGTGAACATATCTAGGTAATACACATTTTTCATTTTCTGGATTACTCTTCAAAGTTAATTTTTCCAATGAAAACAAACTCAAGATTATTGCTTTTACATTTTATCTGCAGAATCAGAAAGAAACAGGAGTGAAGCAATTGTCGATTTCCTTTCAGAAGGAAAATGAAAATAAAATAAGCTCTTTTTGCCCAAGTTGTGAAAACCACAGCATTATGCAAGGAAGAGAAGTAAATGAGATGGAAAATTGTTTATATCTAGAAATGCCATCATCCTTTTTACTCTTTACTAAAAAATGAAATTGTCAGGTAAATCACACAGATAAAAAGAACGATCGGAAATTGCTATTTCGCGAGTTTTGCACCTGGAATATTTGTATAGGATAGAACCACATCAAAAAGCTCTTTAGAGGTTGATTGACTAAAGGTACTTTGCAATAGATAACAGATATGAAGTTCTATTGTTGTTCGCATCGCAATGAAAAAGAACTGAAATTAACCGCTCCGTTGGTGATGGATAGAGGTATGCAGGGATTGAAAATATAAATAAACACATTTTTTTTCCTGCACATCTTTGAATGCTTTGATTGTTTTGATTTTTTATGTGCTATGAAGATTAGATGTGATGAATCCTTGCATTGTTTTGATTGCTAGATAGTTTTCTGGTTAAATTAGCATGGCTTGTTTTGGGGGTTAAAAGAGTAAACATCTATCTTGGAATAATGAAAAACAAACAATCCTGAGTAATCTGAATTTTTGTTCATTATTTCTAGTTAATGAACAATGAAATGGGAGATAACAGATAGCATGATTAATCAATGAATGAACTAATTTTCATTGATTGTAGTAAATCAAGTATTAATCCATATGAAAAAATAGGTCATTCATTTTACTTAAATTTGTTAGTCACTATCTGTTAGGAGAATTTTGATGATAACTGAAGATTTATGATGATAGTGGTGACATCACCATGGAGATATAAATTGCAATACTTTCCACTTAATTGTTGATGGTGCTGTACTGTGCCTGCACAAGTTCAATAGGTGGTTTCAAACCGCCTCGATCACAAGAATCCCCGTTAAATTACGAGAACTTTTTAAGGCTAAAAAATACCTGTTAATTCCTGCATTCACACCGCCCCGAAACACATCCTTCGGGATAAGTTCCCGAAGTTACGAGCATGCGCAGTGTGGTCTGTTACGCAGGCAAGGCGGGAGATTCAAAATCACTAGCCCAGCAGCCACCCACGCCGCCGCGCCCAACGACACGCTGGGATAAAGTTCCCGTAATTTGCTTTCACATTGCCAAAATACCTGCGACCTTGGAAAAATCCCCATGAAAGTTCTCGTAATTTCGCCAAGTACCTACTATTTAGCGGGTATTTTCTTTCGGGGAAATTACGCGTAGTTTTCTTTCACATTACCAAAATACCTGGTATTTTCTGATCGGGGTAAATTTCCCGATCAGAGAATACCTGGAACTGGCGAACTTCGAGGCGGTCTGAAACCACCTAATGATGACCTGTTTCACCAATACACTCATTAATATAAATTTCCTGGAAATTATATAAAAATCCACATGTTGAAAGTATGCATGAGATATGCAGAGATTTGGACCTCCAGTCCTTTGATGTAGAGTCAAGACAGTAACCACTGGACCTCAATACTTGTTTACAATATTGGAATGAAATTGTGTATTCACATTTGCATGAAACTGTGCATTTTTTTTTCAAATTTAGGGGAAACATTGTGTCTCACTGTCCAAAGAAGGCCTAATCTTTTTCAGTAGCCTACACATCTTTGATTTATCAGATGCATTGCATTTTATGTGAAATTATAGTTTTAAAGATTTGCATTAATTGCCAATAAATGAAATTATGCTTCATTGTGAACAGAGCCAGTCTGGGAACTGTAGATTGATGACATAATTTGATATTGTATTATATTGGCTGCATAATTTGATTAGATATGATGTCATTCCTTGATAGATAGAGGGCATAGTGGTGGATAGTGACCTATTCACTCAATGCACACACATAAATGATTAAAAACAAATTTAAAGAAAGAAATGGAAGGTATATAAATGCTCTGAAGAGCCTAGTATGTTGTGGATCCTTACTTTTTTTAAGATGCTCTTTTATAAAGCCGCTGGCATATTTAGAATTTAGAGCTTGTACTTCCCATGATTCTTATATTAAGTTTTGTGTGGGTATTTTTTTTATATGTGGATAAGTTGTTTGGTCTGTTTCAAGCATCATTTGTGGCTCTATCATATCAATATGACATTCCTTTTGAATGAAATGAAATTAGTTCTTTATATGATTGCCATTTCAAGGCCTTTTCTCTGTACATCTTATTTGATGATCGTTTTACCAAACAGGAACACAAAATGATGTTCTCAACGTAACAAATAAAATGCAAGGTGTGAAAAGTAACGGATGATAAAAAGGAGTTTCTCGCAGCAGAATATGAAATTGTTCTTGGTTCATTAACCACATTCAAACCAAATATGAATTATAAATTTAACCAAAATCAATTTTATTGAGGCAGTTTGGACAGACAAAAAAAAGAAAAAAAAGGGCATGATCTAGATTGAAATGTCTTCCCAGGATATATTTGGAACATTTTTTTCCATCATTCCATTGACCACTTTTATATTTTCCTTCTGGGATCACCAAACAAATTTTCTGTTTCCTGCAATTAATTTGGTGAGTGTTTTATGACTGTGGGACGCTTTGGGAAGGATATGAAGGGCATTGACCTCTACAGGTCAGAACCCAGAAAAAGAAAAGAAGTCAGAAGAATTGTTTGGAAATAATTCCACTTCATCTGCAGTTTTTATTTCAAATCTCTCAATGTCCATTAAACATTGTATGAGTTGTCTACCACATAGCACCGCATTGCAGACCTACATGTTTAGTACAGCTCTGTTGATTTCCCTTCATTGATCTAATCAAGGAGATTTTCTCTGAATGGTTACAGCTTGAATCACAGAAGTATCTTAATATTCAAGCAGTGTCTTAATTCAAAAAGATAATGGAATTTTGCTTTCCAGTATAAGGGGCTAGGTTTTGTTGCAGTGGCATATGCAGGGGGCTGGTTACAGGTGTTCACACCCCCATCAATTTTTTGATACACAACCCCCCCTAAGAATTCAACCGTCCTCTAAAATTTTGTTGAATATCTTTTTTTTGTGTATTTTTCATGTTTTAGGGGATATGAAATGACATACAATTTGTGGTAAAGACCTTTTTTCGTGTCAACATTTCATTCCGCTTGAACCCCCCTTCGTAAAAAAAATCCTGTGTACGCCACTGGTTTGTTGTAATGGGATGGTCGAAGTTGTAGTGCCTGGCAAACAGTAGCTGAGAGAGGGGATGATATATTTTGCCTACTTTTAATTCATTTAATTTCATTCGCTAATTTTGAATAAATAAAAAGAACTAAGTAAATATTTTAATGGGCACTTGCCAAAAGAAAAGAATGTTCTAATAAAGCAAAGCATTTCACATGAAGCCTTAATATTGAATAGACACTTTTTTGTCACTCAGAGAATTAGCTTTTTAGGAAGAATCTTGTTCAGTTTCTTTTCTCTTTCACTTATATGCATATTGATGGGGGATGTGAGGGGGGGGGGGGGGGGTTCTACCACCAAGGAAAAGCAATGACAAAAAAAGAGAAGGAAAATGCATGGTATATGGTAAGGTTTTCTCAAGATACTGTAATAAAACTCAAAAATTAGCTTTGCGTATCAAGAGGGTTAAAAAAAACCACAGCTACTTCACTCTTAAAAGTTCAGTATGTAAGCCTAAATGCAACATTTTCAATTTTTGCTTTCAGATGACCCAATGAATCCAAGTGAGGAAGGTGGTTCGTACGATTCCGATAGCGGGGCGTCCTCCTCATCATCATCGCCTCCATCGCCACCACGACCAGCTCAACCAAGCCAGCATCATCTCAATCACCACAACATTGTGAAACCACACCTACCTCCACAAACGCTAAACTCCACCATATCACCGCCCCCGCTGCCCCTCCTACCAACACCCCTCCAGCACACTTCGCCTCCTTTATTACCCCTCAACCACCACCAATCCCTCCTGGGTAAGGGGCAGCTTCCACCTTACATAGCCGAGAAGCTCCCTTTATTGACGAACAATCACTTGATGCAGGAGAACAATAGGAGGATGCTGCTCAAGGACACAGAAATGAAACCGAGAGATCATCACCACCACCAGCAGCAGCAGCGGCATCACCGATCACCATCGTTGTCGCCCAGCAACCATACAAATCCTCCGGTCTACATCCCAGAGGACGTGATACTTCCCCCAGAGTTCGAGCTGCAGGAGAGCTGCATCCAGGAGGCGGGACTGGGTGTCTTCTCACTGGTGGACATTCCGCAGGGGCGCAAGTTTGGCCCCTTCACTGGTGTTGAGAAATCTTCCGTCACGGACACCCAGTACGCGTGGGAGGTAAGGTTTGAAAGCATTTCTTTATTTCATGCCTTTGTCTTTGCAGGAGGTTCTGGTGATTCATCGCAGCTGAGACTGAAGATCTGAACCACTCGATGGCAGTGAGCTCATACTTTGATCATTTTGATATTTTTTTTGCATCTCTACTTTTCAACTACTCCATAATGAGGACTTTATTCTTTTTATCTATTTCATCCACTTTTCAATTCAAATTTTCGAGGAGATCTCCAACTTTCCTTAGAATCTAATATTTTGCTATGCCCGATGTTATTGACAAGCAAACGTGCTACTGCATTTCAAAACAACCTTGAAAATATGCGATTGGTGTCATCTACAAAACATATCAATCAGTGACATCGGGAAATTAATATGGGAAAACCGATAATCAGAACTCATGATAGATGATGTCAATTCGTCACATAATCACATATATGATAATGAGTGGAAACTGTGAACGTGTTATTATTCCAAATGGAGAATATATCACTTGTCAGCAATAGATCCCGACAAGATCTTTCCCATATTTGTCAACGCTTACAGTGCAAGAGCCTGTGAATCCAAAATTGAATTTTTCCGTCATCTACTCCTGGGCCTTATTTTTTTGTCTCTAATTTTTGCCCATATGATTTTTTTTAATGGTTCTTTTGGATGCACGTTAAACCTGTAAACGACTCATCCAGATGTGCCAGCAAACAGACCACACCGTTTGGATTTTTGACACGCTATTGTTGGGAATATGGAATATGAAGTATCAGTAATTATATTCATATCCTGTCGCAGGTGTGAAGTGAAATGAGGTGTTTCATCCAGAGTGTGATTCCAAATGACCGAGAGAAAGATGCGAGAACTAAAACCAGAGGGGACCTAGAAATTGATTGGCAACCGTTTCATGGTCTAGATATGTTTGGTTAGCCCCAAAATGGGATGGTTCTGTGTTTTGTCATTGTGATCCGTACCATCGCAGGGTTTAATGTACCGGAGATAAGCTGTCTGTTGCGCACATTAAAAATTCCTTTGTTAGACGTTGGTGATGTGATAATTGATAGGCCCTTTAATCAGCTTCTCTTGTTAAGGGTGAACTGTCCTGATGACTGGAAGGTAGTTTGTGGTGACTTCAATGTACATGCATGCAGCTGGATTGCTGAGCTGCCTTTGCACCCGTCTAATCAACAAGAAATACCTGAGCTACCTCATTGCTAGTGCACATATTCCCCCCAAATATGAAATACCTGCTGATTAGTAGATTTTTTCACATTATGAGTTTTGTAATAATTTCACTATAGGGTCATAATGATGCAGTGTGAAGGAAGTGATGAGGACTGGTGTGAGCAAAGAACTTGCGTCATTTGCTTTATCGTACACCAATTTGGTTTGGGTGTTGTTGTTATGCTAATACTGTAGATCAATTTGGGTAGGAGGATTTTGTAACTGGTAATTTCTGACTGGGGGTTTAAAGTATGCAAATTATTGCATAGTGTATTGAAAGTGATTATTATTCTTTACTGAAAGCTTCCCCCCAGGTATGGCCACCGTAAGTTACAGTGCTCTGGAAACAAATTCATCTCCAACATTTCAAGTTTGTCGCAGGCTTTAACAAGAACTTCGTGCAGGGGTGATAGTGATCATCAGTATTTCGAGGCCTGAACGAGTTCTCTCAATTTAAAGCATTTTCTTTCATGAGGCTGGTGTAAAGGGTGCCTACTGTAGCTGAATGGTGTTTAATGTGATTGTGGTAATTTGTAGGTTTGCGATGGGCTGACACCTCAGAGGAAAATCATGATCATAGTCTCAAATTAATTGAGAGAGACCACAAGATAATGGGAGAAGGACAACAGCATGGGACCAATCACGAGCTTCAGGAGAAACCTGAACAAGAAGGAGGTGCTAATGGACATGGCGTAATAAGATAATCGCTTTGGATCAGGGAGGAAAAAAATAGTGCATGACCTTTTAATTGGATGAAATATTAACAATTTCGTAGGTGAATATGAATTTGTTTTGAAAACCTCCGAAAGCAGATGTTTAACAATATTGTAGACAAATACATGTAGAAGTTTGGAATATCTTTTTGAGAAGCCAGTTGTCGGTTGCCCCATCTCTTTTGGAGATGGAACTGTATTGCCGGTAACTTCATAAAAGTCTGGCTACCGGAGTAAATTTTGAAAGGAAACATCAGAATGTGTACTTGACACTCAAACTCATTTCATGTCGCAAAACACAGGTCCATGTCCGCTTGTGGAAACTAATTTGCAGCAGAAATTTTGAATTTTGCTGAAGGGATTCCTGTTACCTTGACAATGAAGAAGGATCTAGGATTGCCTCAAACAAAATGCCTTTCTCGATGTCATCACACTATTGTAGATGTATCCACTTACCATAGAACCGATAAAAATTTGGTAAATTGAAAAAGAAATCTCTTTGAAAAACAAGAGAAAGTAAACCTGAACTTTTGAAGGAATGATAGATACGAGGCATGTTTTGAAACCATGACAAATTGTCGCTGGAATTCCCTCTTTCCCGTTCCCCGAGTCTCATTTTGATCGGGCCGGTTTTGACGAGAGCCGAGCGGAGGGAGCACCGCTTTGTAACAAGTGTCGGGGGAATCGCAGTGATAGAAAGGTATGCGAGGAAGCCTGAATGCCGTGTAGAGATTGCTGTCGGATTGCATTTCTCCGAGGGAGGCATGTATCAGAATTGGAATCTGTGACAAAATATCTATCTTCTCTTTTATTTATCCTTATCGCTTCACTCACGCAATCCATCCTTTTCACCTCCTCCTCTCTTCCCCCGTCTCCCTCGTTCTCTCCATCTCTCCCGTTCTGTCATCCCATCTCATCCGATCTTCCCTCCAACCTTGGGGCTATTGCCTTCTGTGGGGAATACATTGGGTTGTGTTATCGTTAAGATGTGTTTGGGAGTATATCACATCTCAGCTTGGGGTATTGGCTAGCCTTGATCTCTGTGCATCTTTCTAATTGCCAATCTTGTCTGTCACATCTCGATGTCGAAGAAAGAAGTAAGGAAAAGGGGGAGTGATCGGGAGGGGGGTAGTCGGGGTTTTGTGTCAAAGATTTTGATTTTGGAATGCAGAGTATGTCTTTGATGAACTGTTACAGCAGTGGGAGGTGAGAGATAATCGTTGATGGATTGAAAGCACGGATGGAAAAAAGAGACTGTCATTATCAACTATGTATTTATTCCAAAGCAACCTGATATTATCTGTAATAAACACATTTAGGATTACATTCCAGATCTAATGTCTTATTTGCAACTTAAGAGATTCACCGAATAAATGTTCTTTAGCTTTCAAATAAAATAATACTAAAGTGCATTGAAGGACAAACCACGAATCTCCTTGATACTAGTACTACTGAGGAAGGGGAAGGGGAAGGGGTGGTAATTTCAGTTTGATCCAGGTTCATTTTGTTTGGTATAACCACAAGAAAATATGAATATGCCTAATTGGAAAGCCAAATCATTTATCAATATTTCATGTTTTATGGGACCAATTCAATATGGATATTCATATAAACCAAGTATTACTATATTTTTCCATTACCATGTCAGTAACCAGTGAAAATAATTTCTGTTTGAAGGCAAATTATCATTCATGTATTTTGAACTCTGAGTTAAGGAAGAATGACTAGTCTAAAGACCGGTAGGCTTACAGCGATTGTAACAGAGACACAATATCGCAATTGTAACCTTGTAAAACTTATGAAATCAACTATTTCACACCCACCAAGAAAACTTGCCTCCAATTTAGGGTTCTACTATACTTTTGAAGAAGATCTCTACAGGTACCACTGGTATCAAGGGTAGCCACATTTCCCCCTTTGGATCACCCCCTGACTTCCACCACTCTGTAGTGTCATCATTTCTACTAAGAGCACCCTGTACTGGTACCACCAGTATTAGGGTAACCAGACCCCCTTTTTAGGATCACCCCATAATTCCACCGCTCTGTAGTTTTATCATCTTTACTAATTTACCCTCTATCTATCAGTGGTACCATTGATGGAACCACTGGTATAAGGGTTAACCAGACCCCCCCTTAGATCACCACTCTGTAGTGTCATCATTTCTACCAAGAACTTCCTGTACTGGTACCACATGTATCGGGGGTAACCAGAACCCTTTCTCTTAGGATCACCCCAGACTTCAACCATTCTACAGTGTCATCATCTCTACCAGTACGACTGGTAAAGGGGTAACCAGGATCCCCCCTTTGGATCAACCCTGACTTCCACTTTTCTTTAGTGTCATTATTTCTACCAATTACACCCTGTACCGGTGGCACAGGTACCGGTACAGAAAACCAAAGCTCCCCCTTCAGATCACCCCTGACTTCCACCTCTCTGTAATGTCGTAATTTCTACCAAGAACCCAAGAATGCTCTATACTGGGAACACCGGTATCAGGGGTAACCAGACCCCCTCTGCCCCTTTCGGATCACCCCTGACTTAATCTACTCCAGAGTGTCATCATCTTCCTGCCATTAGCGATAAGGATGAGAGATGATGCGAAAGATGGAATCGGAATTGGTTAGAAATCAAGTTTATGCATTCCACCCCGAGGGTATGCCAAAATATTGATGGTTTGCTTTTCCCTGTTGGTGTGGTACTCCATGGTCCAAGGTCTATAGGTACATAGAATGGTAGAAGGCAAGTGGAGATGGGGTAGAAATCATTATTTCCTGAAGTCATAGAAATAACCAAGACTCTGATCTGGAAGCTAAGCAGTAAATTTCATAAATTTAGAATAAATAATAACATAGATATCACTGAGATAAGTATCAAGAAACTGGGGCAAGAAAGGAGAAACATCCTGCATCTCCATATGCTAGCTAATATCAGTCCATTAAAATTCAAATCTTTAAATTAAACATATTCACATGAATTATCTTGGCATTCAATATATCATATTATTTGATAAAGTGCCTGCACTTTGAGGAAAACATTTTATGTTAATAAAATGAAGCATTGAAAATAAAAAAAGAAAAGAATTCATGAATGTTGTAGTACATGATGTATGGACAGCTGTTTAGATGTGATGTGAAAAAAAAAGAAAAAAAGAGAATTTCTACAGGAAAAAAAATATTTGTGAGTTTAGCTTGTTTGATGAATTTTTCATGGAATAGACACAGCCCAGGACAGGTATGTCATCTAATCAAACCGTTATGTCTTATACATATGGACCATTACCCATGAATTCCTGATGTTCAGAAATCACTTCTACCCCCCCCCTGCCCTCCCTCTCAGCATATCACACCTGTAGCTCATTTGAATGGTAGCCATCTTGGCTAGGGCAGTCTGCTAGCTAGCCTAGGCACCCAGCTGTTTCTTCACCATTGGCAGTGTTTGTCTGTTGTGGCTAGTGCCATTCCTAGGGGGAAACTCCTTTGGGACCTCTATCCAAATCTATACAGCCATATTTCTTGCAGCATTACCCCCAGAAACAGTTACAATATTTTTATGGCAAGAAAAATGAGATGCTGCTTCTTCATCTCTGTATAAATTGCTACAAAACACAGATTTGAAGCGAATCTACATTAAAGGTATTGTTTAACTTGTGAGCAGCCGATTAAAAAAAAATCTCAAACCAAGATGAAACATGTGTACAGGTGCATATATTAGAACTAATAAACCCTGAAAACAACCATTATTGAGAATGAAAAGCTAAAACTACAAGGCAAACCCCGATTTTGTAAATAGGTGTCTTATAGACACCTAGATGGTACACATTAGTGTGTGGGATGAAATTTTGATGGTGTTTCCGGTCACTTTATTTCAATTTTTGAAGCACTAAATAATGATTTTCAAACGCAATTTTTTGCTGGGCTTCATTTTTGTAACATATCACAGACACAGGTGACAAGTGTGACCTTCTAGCTCATTCTTTTTAAAAGTCAAACCAATGTTAACCAGAAGGTGATAGTGATACAAATGATTGAAAATCTTATTTTGAAATTTATAAAAAGTAGGCCTTAAATGAGTGAAAGTTTGTTACCTTGAGGGGTGCGATTTCACTTTTATCATTAATGACTAAAAAAAAATCCTTTTTTATTGGAGTGAAATTATTTCTCATCCATTCTATTTATTCACTCCTGTGTGCTTATATAATGAAATCAAAATAAACATTTTAGGTCAATATCCAGCCAAATGTTGCATTTTTCCATTTTCAAAAATTTCTTTTCAGAGCAATTTTGTTTATACTGTTTATAAGTATACAGTTTAAGGTTTACAAAAACACACTTATATTTACTATACCCTCATTCATTCATAAAATACGCAATGTACACTCTGTTGCACTGTGGTACTAAGATTTCATAGAAAATGTACAACTTTCACCCATCCTTGGCTCCTGGCAAGCAAAGGGTGCTGATGAAAAATCCCACTGTCCATGTGACCTCCAAGCAATAATTTACCATTAGCTGTATTGTTTTACACGCTGCGGTGAAACTATGAGGCACAAAATACATTTCAAGGTGTGTATGTTTGATGTCCCATAAGTCACAGTTTTGAGCATTAAGTTTCCCTCATATGCTGCCATAGACTCCTGGAGACAAGTATTGGACTTTTTTATCTACCATAGTACATGCTTGCTTCAACAAATCAAGCTGCATCTGTATTGGACTTGAAATAGCTATACTGGGGGGACATACATTTCAGTCCCATAAGTCACATGTCCCATAAGTCACATATACAGTTCGTAAACCATGCCACCTTAAAGCTGTCCATGACAGCAAAGAGAGAGACAAGAATGCTTAAAAGCTGGAGAACAGTATGCTGACTGTCAGAAAAAACAGTCTGAATATCAAAGGCAGTGCATTGAACAACAAAAAATAAGTTTGCATTGTGTGCCCATTCCAGAAAGAAGGAGAAAACTGAATATGATCGCTAAAATGCAAAGCTGAGTGCAGGTGAATTGGGTTTGTTTCACCCTAGCTTTTAGTCATTTTTTAGGTCCAGATCATTCTCTTGGTTTTCTTGTCCCCTTAGAGTGTGCATCAACTGTTTTACATATGATGTGAACTTGGTATATACACGTAGTTCCATGGAAACTATTAAAACCTATGTCAATGTCCCATCAGTCACGAATTTTGTAGTTGAGCGACCCTCTGGATCCTGTCAAAATAAGAGCACCAGTCCTCAGATGCATTTAAGGCTACCATGAGCAGAGCTATTAAAGCCCCTGTAAATGCCAAAAAATTGTTCAGAAGCTTGCAATAAAGTTTTCTCAGAATCATTCCTGCCACCTGCCAATAGAAAGGAACATGCGCATTTAAAGAGGACCAAAGGGTGGTGTCATAATGTCATGAACATCGAATCGCCGGTTCTAAACCTAGTCGCAGCTGCATGATCGTCTTACACATTTGTATTTGCAAAAATAATGATTTGTGTTGTCCTTGGTTGTTACCATCATTCTGATAGTCGTAAAAGGGCACTGGTTCATAAAGCTTTTCGTAACTTAAGAGCGACTTTAAGAACGACCGATGATCCTTGTGGTAAATGTCATCATAAATTGGCAATGTTTTAGCATATAAGAAAGGATCACTAGTCATTCTGAAAAGTTGCTCCTAACTTACAACAGCTTTATGAAATGGCCCCAGGTTATTTTGTTTAGAACCAGGCCGCCATTACACCATGACAACTAACATCACTTTGGTACTCTACAAATGATGATGTCCTTACAGGCATTCAGAATTTCTATGAAAGAGATGACATATCAACCCAAGCAGCTGGCAAAAAAAGAAGTTGTGATAGGGTGCATCCCCATGGTATATTTTTTAACCAACATTTTTTGTATTGCCTGAAGTGTATAGTTAATGAATCTTGATGTTCCCTTTGTCAAATCGTGTCCCATGGGGTTCCAAATTGGCAATTTTGGCAGCCATCTTGGATTTTTCATGAAAATCAATTATTTTCATATTTTTTGCACAGACAATGGTAAATCTTCCATGTAAATGAATACACTTTTTACTATACAAGTATACATGTACATGCAGTTTAGATAGTAGAAAGCGATTGCAACTGTTTTCTAGACAGTCCAGTTAATGAATTTTTTAAAAAGAATTTATGCCAAAATTTTAATATTTTTTGTCAAAAATTTGCCTGTGCACTGATATCCATCTGTTTTATCATAAACATCAACAGCTAATGAAAAATATGAGCATTTGACACAAAAGAGAGTATATTAACAAGAATATTGATTTACTTCATGGCAGCATTAATGTCTTAATTTCTCACATGTAATGCACTGTAGTGTAAAGGTCATTTTCTTACCATACTGTATGAGACAGATAGAGAAAAGCAACATTTATTTGTCCTATCTGTAACAAATATGTCATATCATTATGTCCCATCAGTCACAATTGAAAGTGTGTACATTCTTTCTAATTGTTCATTTTTCATCTGTTTGCTAAATATTTATGATTGTAATTGTTTATTGATTATTTTCTACTTATTTGATTACAGTTCTTAAA
Source organism: Lytechinus variegatus (assembly GCF_018143015.1). Lineage (NCBI taxonomy): Eukaryota > Metazoa > Echinodermata > Echinoidea > Temnopleuroida > Toxopneustidae > Lytechinus > Lytechinus variegatus. Next base: position 21,377,350 of record NC_054753.1, on the reverse strand, counting down.
ACTTGATGACAAGTTAGGAAGCTTTTTTTTTGGTTAATGTTCCCTTTATATAAATGAACTGCGTGAAAAGATGTTTCTGCCCTTTGTTGAATTTATTTCTGACATAATGGCATGAATTATTAAGGGTGTCATCTTATTAGGAAATATTTATTCATGCTGAAATTAAGTTTGACTTAAAAAGTCATCGCGAGGAAATGTTAATTCCATGAAATGAGATAGGGTCCCATCAGTCACATTCACTTGTCCCATAAGTCACACACGATTGCACACAACTACTGAAACAAATGAAATGAATCAAGTCCAATTCAAGTACTGTTAGTGAGCCCTATCACTAGTTAATCTCCAAGCCCAAATCTAAAAACATTGTCATAAAACTGAGATAGATATGGCACTTTGAACAAAAGAGCCCAATTTGTGTGGTCCATCAATGTCCCATAAGTCACAATGACATTTCTGAATATCTAGCACCCTATGCAACCAAGCTGAAAGCATACATTTTTGTATATAGTAAGTTTAAGTATTCTTCTTTCAGTTTAATAAAGTAAATCCATGTTTGTGCAGCTACTATTTCAGATATGCACCTCAGTTATGTGGAAAAAAGTATCAAATGTCCCATAAGTCACAATGGAATTGACCTTTAATTTAATATTTTGATATCTGTAATTTACCCCACTTAATAAAGTTATTTGAAATTTGGATGAATAATTGTTCAGAGGAACAAAAAATTGTATTTAAAATTAGAAATCAGATGGTAGAAATATTCACATTTCGAAGAATAAATGCTTTTGAATAAACCAAGAATAGCATTTTATTTTTTAATTGATGCCAGCCTTGTTTTTCAGGTAGGCCTATTCAGTGATAAATATTTGTTTCTCTACCCGAGTCAAAGAATTATAAAAATGATAGTTCAAAGAAAAAAAATGTGGACAATAATGTTGCTATCCTCAGTAAGTGGAGGAACTTGAGCTGTATGTCCTCTGGTTGCTTGCTTACAAGCATTCATGCTTTCTTAGCAATAGCAATCAAGTGAAAATATTACCACCACCACCACTACCACTAAAAAGTGGTGATTTCTTCCCGAAGAGATAACAAGAGAGAGAGAAAGAGGGGACAGAATAGATACATGGAAAGATGGAGGTGAGTAAAGATTAAGTGAGAGGAAGGAAGAGAGAGAGAGAGATAGGAAGAAAGAGAGAGAGGAAGAACGAGAGAGAGAGATGAGTGATAAGAAAGAGAGAATCTGGCACCTGCTATAAGAAGAATGAATGGTATAAAAGGTATACAGAAAACTGAGGAAAAGAGAGGGAGAGAAGAGTTTGGTAGATAGAATTTTATCGCTCAGCGAGAGATAAAAACGCGATATACATGTAGAAAACATTGAAAGGTCAGAGCATTTGGGGTAAGAATACACCGGAAATGAGGAAATTTCCAACATTGCTACCCATCTGAGTGAAAAAGTGCTCTAAAGGAAGGCTCTAAACTGGAGAAATTAGAGAAAACCCGCTCTTGCTGAAATCTTTATCATTGAGGATCATAGCTCTGAAAGAGCATCGCAGAGAATAGATAGGCTGAATGTATCTTATCTTTCGCAAGGCGGCATCATTGTCACCGGCGCTGGCATTTATTGGCAGGGAGGTCTCCTCACGGCCGAATGCCTGAGTAAACCGCAAGCTTATTGGCTTACAATGTTTTCGCTAATGCAAGAGCACTCTAGCCGTTGAATGGGAAAGGAAACTGTGTTGCGAGCCTCGTCTTCCTGTGCTAGATCACGATGTTAATAACATCATCATCGTCGATATTAAAAGAGATGTAATTGAAGATTTTCTCACGTTTATAGTCCATGTCACTTGAAAGAGAAAGCTTAATTCATAGATATTGTTGCCGTGCCTAGCCCCGAGTAGAGAGAGAGATGATTTTTCTGTTAGTACCCTGATGTGATTTTATTGGGTTTTTTTTTTTACTCTGAGTAGAAGATTATTACATTTCCTAGAGAAATGTGAAAGCTGTGATGCCATTCATTTAGCATCCTTTCAGACATTCCACAACTCGTTCAGTGAATGTTTCTTGAGAAAGATAAGAAATTGGTGGCAGTTGCAACAATGAAATCCCTTGATGGTAAATTTTGAAGGCTATTAAATCCGGAGAGATTATTGCCTTTTTATCATATAGTAATATAAAGAGGCAAAATTGTAATGAATTTCAGCTCAGACATTTCATATCTGCCCGAGGTAGAAATATGATTTATATACATCTTTTTCATGAGTTTGATTACTTATTTTCTGCGTAAGTGATTCTTAAGAAAAGGTATTCTTATTTTCTGTTACATGATCATTGCACATGTATATTGCTTTCTTCCATATCACTTTATTCTAACAGGCATCTATTTCATTTTAATCTTATAACGGTTAAGTATTCTCTATTAAACATACACTGGTAAAATGAAAATCAATGAAACTTGAAACATCTTTAATAATATGAAACAAGAAATAACAAAGTATTACAAGTTTGCAAACACTGTTTTGAGTGATGTGAGTATGAATTGGTAAGAAAGTGAAATGGCAAATTATAAGTGCTTCACATCAGAACGAAAACATCAAAGATACGAGGAAGAAGCAAGGAACGTACACTTTTTATGAATAATATAATAAGTAATAATATATATAGGATTTGTATTGTGCACATATCCACCATGTTAGGTGCTCAAGGCGCTCCTATATTAACCCGGCGATGCTAGTTTACCTATTCCGGTGCTCACAGCTTTTTGAGGAATTAATTCCTACCGGTACCCAAGCTACCTCACCTGGGTTTTTATAAGGAAATGAATTATATAAAAAAATAGAAATTGCTAGTACATAGAATACCAATTGAGTACCAAATATGAAAGGAAAGATATCTGGGGCCCGTCTCCAAAGAGTTGTGATTGATCTGATCTAGCACAACCACGGAAAGCCAGCAACGCCAAAATCTAAAATACATATTTGTTCGAAATAATAACTAGAAATGATGTACATCAATATATTATTTTCGTGACAATTCAGTATGCTTCTTTTTGTTTTTCAAAGGACATCAAATAAATCTCCGAAAAAAATGCTGACATTCTTGGATTTCCATAGAGTTACAATGTATCCTCTTAATTTCAAGCTGTTTTATTCTTACTTTACCCTTTTCCTATTTCGCGCATAGGGACATGCAATCTGCTACTTGTAAAGCGCTCTGTACAAGAAGTATCATTTTCATATTTATTGGGGAGGAACAGAGGAAGAAATCGTGTGAGGAAATGACACAGATTACATTTGACATCAGGTGAAAATGAAAGAAGAAAAAAGAGACATTGGAAGTATCCCTGTCTGGAATCCATTGAGACATACTTCACGATCGCATCATGATTGATAGGCTGCTAATGGATATTAGGGTTTACATTTTCAAAATGACAACTAGAATTACATATTCTGGATGTTACTTTCAGGGAGAAGGTGTTGTGTGAAACCAGCATCTTGACGACGACGAGGAGTTGTCTGGTATTTCTGTCATTTGTTTGAGAGAAATCATAAATCGTTTTTGTCTTCGTTTTGTGGTCAAGGAATGTAGAAATGAATGACGATAATAATGAAATGAAAACGGTTAAAATTATTTAATCAAAGATTTTTGAAATTGAATTAGCATGGTTCAATTGCCTTAATTTATTGTTGAATTTTGATTTAAAACATTTGTTTAAATTCTGAAAGAATAACCAATCAGTTCAAATATACTTATATTCACATTATTTATATATATGTTTATATAAATGTATGTGTATATCTCTTGTTTTTTGTTTGTGATTGTATACTACCATAATATCCATTTTGTGTTGCCCTATATCTTGTATTGTGTTTGTTCCTGGATATTACTGCTTTTCATTCCCCTGTATCATGTCCTTTCAGGACAAGTAGCCTGGGCTTTTTGTTATGATTGTTTCTTTTTTATTAGTAATAAAGGATAATTCATAAAAAAGGAGATTTGGATGGAAATATTTTGGATCCTCCAATTTCATATAACTCGTCTTGATCATCCTCAGATAAGAATGCGATGGTAACATTAACAGCCTTTAATGGAAACCAATCAAGACTGACCTCATCTGTTTACTCAGAGAAATAGATCTCTTCTTGCAAACATCTTTCCCTATTTCTTTTGATCTGATCATGGACTTGTCCGATCAGAGATAAATGACAGACAAGGAGATGGCCTCATCGCAATGGTATTTCTGGCCGGATCCTTCGGGGATTTCAGAAGAAATTCTTCCCCGTCGTCCTGGGATGACCATTGTTACAGTCATGCTTGCTGGTCTGTACTCATTGGTTGATTACAAGTGTAGTGTTGACCCATTGTGGTGTTGGTGTTAGGTCAATATTGATATCAACACCCACACTGTAAAAACTGTGGTGTTAAAACTGACACCAATTGGTGTTAATAGAGGACCACACCCTGAGGTGTTAAAATTATACCCTAAAGATTGAACATAACACCAAAGAGTGTAAATGTAACAACCAAAGGTGTTGTAATAACACCCATAGGTGTAAAACTAACACCAACAATTTAACACTGGTGTAAAATAACTGGTGTGGTTCTTTATGTACACCAGTTAACACCACAGTTTTTGCTTTGCAGCTTCAGATGCAGCTGGTACAGGGATGAATTTCGCTAGGTGTTGGGATGTCATTAATGTGATCTGGATGATTTGTGCAAACTGAGTAGGTTTTGGAGAGCTAGAGCCTCAGAGGAAGCGATCTAAATTTTGTTTCTAACACCATCATCAGCACCGACACTGAACTTGTAGAATATTTAACTACAGTGTAGGGTTATAGCACATTGAAGTGGTTGATTGTATAATACACACAGTGCAAAGACTGTTTAAAATTACATACACTGTACAGGGCCGTGTACCATATGAATTTTACAGTTGATTAACAGTTTAATCAACCATGCTTAATCTGTTTAAAATTATATATAAAAAATAAGCTTAATTTCTTACGATTTCCAATATTTGTTTGAAATGTTTATCCCGGCACCTCTTAAACGCCTGGTAGGAGAACGGCAAAGTGTGGATTGATGTCTTGCCAAACAACGCTAGGCCACGGTGAGACTTGAACACACGACCCTCTGAGTACAAGGTGAGAGTCAGAACCACTACACCATGACGTCCCCACATTTATAAAGACACAATTATTGAATAGTTAAGTACACCTTACTTCCTCTTGAAATGAATGTTGGAGCTTAAAGGTCAAGTTGTGGGGTTAATTGGTCTCAGTTAAACCTTCTGTAATATCCTTTATTTATTACTCCACAATTGCAGAACAGTGTCTGCCCGAGGGAGACTATTTTACGAGGCTCCATCGATTGTTTACTGTTGTCCAATTGTCAAGAAACTTCCCAGATTAGAACTTGGTGTCCCCAAAATATATATTTATCTCTCACCGTGTTGAATGTTGAAGTAGATAGGTCCGTCTTCTTTTTACTGAGGATATTTGAGGAGGGTATGAATGCCATGGTCTCATATCTTGAGGTCAAGGCTTTAGATAAAATATACTTTACTCAGAAGAATTAGCTTGAGACAGATTACAACATTTTTATGTTTATTTAAATCTGGTTGATAGTCTTGTGGTCCAGACTACAAATTTTAGATACTCCATTTCACTTGTAAAATATGATTAGACTTGTACCTGTAGACGAGAAGTAATTAAAGTTTGTTCACAATTCTTCATGCTGATGATAGACTAGAAGAAAGTAAAAGGGTCTTGTAACGACAATTCAACTTCTTACATAGCACTTCACACATATTTCATCAGAAGACTCTAATACCCCTTTCATAAACCCCATTAAAATGAATTAGGCGGCTAATAGCAGCATAATTTGGTCGTAAAATTGGAGGAGGACGAGAGTTATCCGCATTACTCTGATGCTGCTATTATCCGCATAATAGCAGCATCGGGACAAGATTTTGAGTTTATGAACGCATTTCCAAATAATGCGGATAATTGCCATGGTGCGGTCACAAGGTCACCCTTTTCCAACACAACCGCATCGGAGGGGGCGTGTCCAGTTGTCATGGCGATTATCCGCCTTTTTCAGGACGGGCGCTCGTAAAAATAATGCGGCTTATTTTCGGAGTTTATGAACGCAATTTTTATTGAATTATCCGCATTACTCTTAGGCGGCTAATTGGAGGATAGGTTTATGAAAAGGGTATAAGCGCTCTACAGTATATGCAGCATAATTACTCTGGCTTTAGCATAGCAGCTGTTACGCGCACTGCGTTTCAAGCAATAAATTCCTGCCAGGTACCCATTTCCCTCACCTGGGTTGAGCGCTGCACAGTGTGGATCAATTTCTTGCTGAAAGAAATCACGCCATGGCTGGGATTTGAACCTATGGACCCTCTGTTTCGAAGTCCAGAGACTAATCCACTGGGCCCATGAATCTGCGAAGTAGCCAGGAATTGAATCGAAGGTGATGCAATACAGATTGCGTTCCTATGATTATTTAAACCATGGATCCATGTTTAAACATTAAAGTTTGTGAAAAATTACAAAAAATTGTGGTGGTGATATTTCATGACATTAGAAATTTGTTTTTAAAGTCTTTGTTATTGATGAGCATGATTATGTAATATAGTTCAATAGAACATTTCTACATTTGAGACTTGTTTAGGAGTTGTGCGTTCTTCCTGTTCTTTCCTCCTTTAGACTATACAGTTGAGAAATGAAAAGAAAATAAAGACTCTCATTGAGTCTTTAGATAATATTTCCTCTGGTCTCAAAATCATGATGAGCATTGCAGATCTGTATAAAAAAATGTGGATTTTAGATGACAAGAGCCTATTTGAGATGACCTCTTCGGAAACTATATTATTGAAAGATGATTGATTGTTGTGCGCTGAATTTCAATTAACTATCCATCGAATAATACCAATGGGACACATCCTCCAATCCCTGAAACATTTGGTCATTACCTTGACAATTTTTTCTTTCCTTGATTTGTTTGTATTTCATATTTCCATCCTTGGAAGTGCATCACCCTTTTCATTTTTTTAAATTGTCAGCAGATCGACCCCCTCCCTTGGTTTCTATCCCCACTCCCCCCTCATCCTATTCCGAATGAAAGGTTTACGAGGGCAATGCCCCCATCAGAATACCTCGGCTAATCCCTTCTTGAAATGTTTGATCAAGTCCATAGACTATTATCCACTGTCCCTCTTAAAATACTTTGTCTGTGAATGCCTGGAAAAGGCCAAAACAAAATAGATCTTTCCTTATCGGAATCTTTTGTGTTTGCCAGTTAGGTCAAGGTGACTGGTCGTCTTGACCAATTGGAGCATCAGTGTCCCCAGAGTGGACTGGTCAGTCTGTTCAGCTCCAAAAGGGGGCAAGGAATTAGTAAAGGGGCGCATTTCAAGATATTTATTTTTGTCTCAGAATTTGATCTGTTGAAATCATCGGAGTAGACTTGAGCGGTTTGTGGTTGACCTGTCTCCCCGCTGTCCCATCCCATAACTTTGAATGGTTTCAGAACATTTCGGAGCTCCAGAAATCCAGAAAGAACGTTTCATGATTGGGTCATCTTGTTGTTGTCATCAGCAGACCAATCTTCTTAACCCATTGACTTCTGCGATTCTTTTATACACTGTCCAAGGGTTACCACATTACCAGTAGGTCACTGAAAACTCAGGTCATTGAATCAATAGTCAATGCCTGAGAGACATCGTTCAGAAACTAAAGTCATTATGAATTGATTACATAAAGGCCTACACATGGAGAAGAAAATCACGTAATATAAATTGTGCACATTTCGCTTTTAGCATGGACCTATTACAAATAGGTCCATGCTTTCAGTTACATACAACAGTGAAAAATTGTCAATGATAGGTGATACAAACTTGTTGATATAACCTTGTTAGGTCTACATCTATATGTTAGTATTACAATATTTCAACCATAGGCTCTAATTTTACTTGCCATCAAAGTTCAATGTATAGGCCTAATTATGGTCTGTATTGTTTCAGTAAGCAGTATCAATTAAATCAACAAATTCCTTATGGAATCTATTTGGTGACCTTTTGTACAATTTCATTGGTTTTGTTTTTAATAATCACATTAAAAAAATTGGTTGCGTTGTAATTTAGTTGTTTGATCAAAATGTCACTCAACTGTGGTGGATTGGGGGGCTAAAGCTGTGAAGGGAAGAAGTCAAAAGCAATATTTGAATACCAATTTATGGGACACTGTTTTAATGACTTGCCTTTTATATCTCCTCCCTTGATGACGCCAGAGCCCCTGCCCGGACCAGACACCCAGCGGGTAGCACCAAAGGCGACATCGGTACACCCCTCCCTGTTTTATAGGGGGCTAACCTACCAGCAACCTGCCCTCCTTGGCATCATCCCTGAAGATAATAAGGAGGTGCTAATTGACCCCTCTTGGACATAACCCAGGGTTAGAAAAATCAAAGATGGTTCCAATTATGATATGGGGCTTGGTGTTCTCTCTCCCCCTCTCGCTCTCCTTCTTTCCAATTTCTTCTTATCTTGTGTAAGTTCCTGCAATTGCTTTCGATCTCTGCTGGGTTTTCCATACTCGACTTTATAATGATCTGCAATTATTAATATATCTCTATCCCTGCTTTTTCATATTTTTTTGAATAGCTTTTCAATTCCCTGAGTATATATCTGTTCCCCTCTCTTTCAACTTTTCATGTTTTCTTTTTTTTCATGACTTTTTTTATTTGTGTTTTTCTTCTTTGCTCCTTCACATTTCCATTCTTTTCCTCCTTCTTCTTCTTCCTCATTTTCATTGTCTTCTCCTCTGTCTTCATCGTCTTCTTTGTTGTCTTCTTCTTTGTCATCTTCTGTTTCACTATCTTCTTCTTCATTTTCTTCTTATTTGTCGTCTTCTTTGGCTTTGTTTTCTTCGTCCTCATATTTGTCTCCTTCGTCTTCATCTTTTTCTTCGTCTTCTCCTTCTTCTTATCCTCATTTTTTTTTTCTTCTTTGTTGTTGTCTTCTTATTATTTTTAAGCTTCTTCTCTTCCTCCTCCTCCTCTCCCTCCCCTCCACATCCTCCTTCTTCTGCCGCCCCCTCCTGGTCCTTTTCCCTCATCTCCTACCCCCTTCCAATCATTTATCTAGGGAGTCTTTAGATGGCTTTGTCACTTTAGGGGATTTGATGTGTTCTTCTTTTGCTGTTTGTCCTCACTCTCAGGTCAATCTCTTTTGTAGAAGTGCTTACCATTGATCTGGTGATAACTTGGAGTGTTTGTTAAATGATGCAGCATGCAAGGGGCAGTGACCCCCAACACATGCATGTGTTCTTTTCCTTTACCCCTTTCTCTATCTCTGTATAACTGTCTGTTTCTCTCCCCTCCAGTCCCTCCCCCTCTCTCTCTCTCCTATCATTTTGTTCATTAATTAACCCATTCTTTCATTCCTTCCTTCCTTAATTAATTCATTCATTCATTCGTTCATCCGTCTGGCCACCCACCCACCCGTCCGTCCGTCCATCCATCCATCCATGCTTTCTTTCTTTCTTTTCTTTCTTTCTTTCTTTCTTTCTTTCTTTCTTTCTTTCTTTCTTTCTTTCTTTCTTTCTTTCTTTCTTTCTTTCGTTCTGTCTTTCTTTCTTTCTCTCACTCTTTCTCTCTTTCCATCCATTCATTCTATCCTTAACTTCTGAGGTATCATCATCCTGTTTATACCTTTGTAATCATCTCCATTCCCCCAAGTGACATGCATATGACAATAATTGCTACTTTTGTAGCTTCTTTAATAGGTCCATGATTTCACTTAACTTTCTTTAGTAGACCTAATAATTCTTTAAGATATTTTTTTCTTTCTATTCGTCCGCTAATAATGACAATTGTACATGGCCACTTTGTTAATCTGTTTATCTTCACTGATGTTCAATTAGGACCATTCATGCTCATCTCTTCACATATCATTGGGATATACTTCTTATAACTGATCAATCTCTTCACCTTTCTCCACGAACAATCTTCATTGGTCTTCACAGGTAGACAATACCACGTGAATCTCTAATAGCTACCATGTGGCATTGCATGGAAGCGCCTTTCCAAAGCTCAACTCCCACCAAAATCCTTCTACTTTCTGGAGGTCAATGACCGACTGGTTATCTTTACAATGGGAAGCCAGGGAAGGGAGGGAGGGAGCCCCCAGTGCTTCCACCACCACCACCAGTTTCATGGCAAAATCATCAGGTCATGAACCTGGATGCCTGCACATCACAAACAACAAAGACTCCTGCTATCATCCAAGAAGAGATATAGAGGAAGCGCATTTTCATATGACTCCCTTCATAGCCCCCCAGTTTGAATGACTCTACCAGTTTCCAGAGCTTCTCTCAAAACAAAAATCCGAAGAACTAAAAAAAAGTTTGCCTATGGTGTTTGTCAGTTCATGCTCGGTTTGTCTTTGTTGTAGGTTTTTAAAAAATTTTGTTGGCGTTGACTCATACGGGTCAATGACTTACATCGTCCTCATGTCAGATGCGGGGAAGGTTATCGAAAAGTGGCATTTGAATGCATCCCCGCTTCTATGGTATCCCTTTCTCCATTCAAACAGGATATGTAGTAGGATGATTTAATCATGAGATCTGGGTGTGATGAGTTTTACACACAAGTTGAATTACGAGGGGTTGGGTTGGACGTATTATGATCAAATCAATCTGAACCTTAGGTTAATATTTTCTCCTTCAGTGGAACAACGGTGGTGGAAGTCGTTTGTTTTTCCGTTTGTGGTCATTGTGATGAATTATCGCAATAATAGAAATGTGGATTCAAGTTTGTAAAATGAGATTTGTTTGTGAAACCTACATTTAATTGACATTGGTGTGACAGTCAGAGCTTGCTTTCACAGTTCAATGCTCAATTTTTTCCCATTTGTCAGATTTTTGCCACCTCTTCTTGTGAATAACTCTTCATTTATTTATTTTTTACTATTTTGGGGATGGGGGCTCTTTAGAAGTTGAGGAATTGTGCATGAAATTAATAGAAGGGAAAGTTGGGAAAAGTAAACAAATTGATATGAAGGGAAGTCAATTCATATTATGATGAAAGGGGAAAGAGAACGTTTTCAAAAATTACAAATGGGGATCTTACATTGGCTACCAGCTTTTCTTTTTACTTATACAAGGTGGAGGAGGAGATGAAGTTAGGGGTGGCGGAAGACAGAAGATGGGAGCGGGGAATGCCAACCGTAGAATGGGAGATGATGGATCGCCCATACTCCTCGCATTACCCCTAAACGGTTTCCTAATTATGTTAAGAGAGTCCGAGTGGATGTGATCCGATGATACCACAGGGGCTGCGAGCGAGAGCATAGATAATGACGGAAGATGTCAGATATATCGGGTTAGACGAAAGAAGGGAGCTTGGAACTTTTATATTTGATTAAGAAACAAAATGGAAACTTAGAGGCGAGATTAATAAGTGATTAGATTACTGGAGAAGGAGATTGACAGATATACAAATATGTTTATGTACAAGCTTGATTGGAAAGACCTGTGAAATTCAATGCACCTTTTTAAGATTAAGACAATATCCATTCAATTTTGTAAGGTACATGTACAAATTGTGCATGTATAATGTTGAAGTGAAAAAGAAACCACAGTGAAAACATTGTGAATGAAAGGCTTCAAAGTAAATGTAAAATTACCATCATCTGTTCAAGATGCAACCGAATAATAATAGTATTGATAGATATTTCTTATGATGTTGACTATATGCAAACAGAATCGTCTTTATGATCAAGATTTGAAAAGAGAAGCAATAAAACCACTTAAGGAGGATTACAATGAAAAAAAAAAGAAATTCTCTTTCAGTAGCTGTTTTGTCATATTTTTATGTCATTTTCACTCCTTTAGAGTGGAAATCCTTGTAAAACTTTGGAAGTCAATAACCCCTGAAGTGAAACACCAAAAGTTAATGTCCTCATACAAATATGAAAGTCATTTCTTTTCATGGTTGTCATCTCATTGATGTGAAAAAGAAATTAGTTTATATTTTTTAAATTTCAAATGATAATTGACAGATTTTGTATTCAAGATGACAAAACCTTTGTAATGATATTTGTAATAATTGTGGGTATGTTTTCTGTGCTAATAAGTTAATCTGTACTGATAAGTTTAGATAGTAGATGGCCAAAATACTTCTCTACTATAGCTAATTTTTAATTGGAATATTGGCTTTATATATTTTATGCATTAACTCTTTTCTGCAATTCTAACCTTGTTATTGGTTTCAAAAAGTTTGTATGCATACACCATGAGAAAGATTTACCCTGACAGCAAGTTGAAAAACATCCATTCACTTTTGGAAAATTAATCATTTTTAGGAAGTTGTTTTTTTGTACCTACCAACTTTATCGAATAAATCAGCTAATAATTCATAGATTCATCTATGTACCTTGTTACAGAAATTTCTTTTTTGGAGAAAAAAGAAATTATCAATACTGAGATCAGGTATTAGACATTCATGAATACGGACAAAGTTCCTTGTTCTTCGTGCTGAAGAAGGAGATTGAAAATTTCCATAGTATTGAGGTTGAATTTGCAGACAGCAAAAAAGCCTGATTGTTATCGATGAAAAACATATCATAAAAATCACACAAAGTTTTTCTCCTAAGTAATTGCATGTATGTCGGATAATCCAGTTGCCAAATTGACACAGCTTTGCAAAGAATTCTTCTTTATTGTCAGCTTCAGTTTGACCGTCTATAGAGATCTTCAGATGAAACGTCGAGATATCCTCTAATAACCTATGGCTGTGGGACATTGATGCGACAATGTTTTTCGCAATCTAAAGTTGGCGAGAACTGAATAGTTTCCAACTCTAAATGTTGCTTTTTCCTATTGAAGAAGAGATTAACCCCGATAGTACTTCTTTTTGTTTGCTCTCTACAGAAGTGATTGCAAATTTATCAAATTGATTTTTCGTTTTTCGCCACGGGCATAGCCAATGTCAGCATTAGGGAAGCATTTCTTTGTGGCCCTATCATATCAATTATCTCCCTATCAATTCTTTCATTGTGCACAACACCTGGTTTTTATTGTATTCTCTTGCTGTATTCTTCGCTCGTTTTAAGACCTCACCACAAAGCATTAAATATCCTATAAAACTAGGACATATTAATTGAATCAAATCCTTTTGAAGTGCGTTTTCAGAGGCCTACGAGCCATCCGCCAAGCCCCGTGAGTTTTTTCCCACTCCGCTGGGCTCTTTTCATCTTTTATTGAAGTCGTTTCAAAGTCTTTACAAACACATTTGTCTGTAATATCATATTTGGCTCTCTCTCCATTCTTCCCCTGTTAACTTTTACACAATGCAAAGTGCAAGATTTTGAAGCGTTTTTCCTCTCTCGCATTGAATCTTTAATTCTCTAGACCCATTTCCATTAGGAGGCGTTCAATCATATTTTCTTTAGAGCTGCTACCGAGATTTTCATCACCGACATCCTCTTTTCAGCCTTTGACGGAAGAAAGAAAAGAAGTTGGTTGGATGATAAGACGGGTAGGTTAGTCTGGCTAAAAAAAAAAGAAATCTGCCAGGAAGAGAAGAAGAGGGATGAGGGGGGCATGCTTGTGTTCGCACAGGAGTCGGACATACCCCCCTTTGGAGGAGCTCGGGGGAAAGAAAGCATGTTTGGGTCTTGGAGTGAATAGAAGAAAAGATGAGGGCGAAAGGAGTGTGGGTGAGATCTTGGAAGAAACAGAAAGTCCTCCGGGCTTGACAAACCAGAAGACGAAGAGAAAGAAACGGTGTTGCGTCTCGGAGCACCAATCAATCTTCCTTTCCCCTCTTCACAAAAGATTTCTCCTCTCTATAGTCTTGTATATCAAGGAAGAGAAAAACCAGAGAGAGAAGCGTTGACCCCTTACTCCATACCCATCGCCAAAAAAAAAAAAAAACCCTCTCCATTGTCAAGTCCATCTTTTTTCAGGAGCCCGAGCTTTGTCACCGGATTAACCGCTGTGTAATTCTTACATCAGATGCACCAGCGCTTCCCACGAAAGAAAAAAAAAGGGGGGAAGAAAAATAGGAGCATTCTATTTATCCATTCCCTAAGCTTCCCGCACCACTCTCTCACTTCTCACTTTCAAAACCATCTTCTTAAATTCTCCAAGAGATTTCAAACTCTTCGAAGGAGACAAAATAGACCTGTCAGAGAATTCTATAGGAGAAGTAGAGTGGGGACTTTGAACTTCAAGAAATGAACCAAGGCACCACTTTTACTGCTTGTCCCCTTCTCTTTCATGAAGATGTTGTGTACAAAGTGCATAAAAACAGATGTGATGGCTTCTTGGTAGTTGCTAGAAGGTATTAATGCTGGCTCTTTTCGGTCGGAATCGGGCAGCTGCCTAACTCTCCCCCTCCTTTTTTTTTTTAACCATCATTGCACCCGCAACTCTATTGTCCTGCTTTTAACAAGAGATGGGCTATCAGAATTCTGCTTGGGAAACCATCGACGCGGAAGAAACTGGAGGGAGATTGAGGGAGAAAACCAAAACCATCACTAGATGTCAAAGAAATAAGTTTGTTGATTGAACCTCAGGTCGGTAGAAAGTAGAACCGTTAAACTCATAGAATGCATGAACATTTTGTTATTCAACGTTTCAACCTATACTAAACTGGTGCTCTTATGTTTTGTAGGAAGATAGGCAATGATTAAACTTTTCATAAAATGAGGAGAGCAACACAAGATAGGTACTTTTGGTCTTTTTAGTATTCCGAGACAAAGATTGTGAATTATATGGCAGTGGGGCTTGCTTCCACACAAGATTTTATCAGTGGCAAATGGCAACTGGCAAGCTACACTTACAAGCTACGATAAAAACGCTTTTTCATTGGCAGAATGGTAATTGTTTCACAGGATTCTATTATTCTGTTCTAAAATGAGCTGTGTGTGAAACACCTAGCTAACTGTGATACATTTACGTACTACTCACAGGGCTTATGCATGTTATGAGTGCATCAGGGTTCTGAAGCTCAGTGGTCCAGTGATAGGGGGGGGGGGGGGTGCTCGATACCCCCTTTTCAACCAGTTTATTTTTTATTTCCTTTTGATTTTTATACATGGACTGCCCGGTTACAGTTGGTAACAGGCTTAATACCAGTCCGGACAATGGTACTGTATGCAGAATGGATCGTATATTTCCATGTACCCTGTCATTGAAGAAAATACTGTCATTTGGTATAGAGTTATAGAATTACAGGTATAGGTAGGCATTCAGTATTCGATAGGGAGGGGTTGCTTTGTATGAAATGGAAGAACATTTTTTTTTTAATTAATGAAACAAAAAAGCGCAGAATCAGAAGGATAGTCATACCATCAGGTCAATGGCCATGTAGCTGATGACAGAGCGAGAGAGAAATAAAACCCAACCCATAGACTTTCAAGTTCAACTTTGTTAACTGGGAATTAATAAAGAAAGCAGTTTGAGGTAATGTGCGGGAGTGGTCGGGGGTGCGTTATTGTCAAATATATTGGCCATCAATCGGACAAATTGTTGACATCATTATCAGCCTTCATTCAGAGTCTTGAAATGGAATTCAATTGACTTGCACCTGGCCTGAGCCTACCTAATTGAGATTAATCCTCACCTATCTATTATGACTCATGTTGCTGAAGGCAGTCTTTTCTCTGATTTGAAAAATATTGTTTCTTTCAAATGAAATCTCTTGAAAGACAGCAAAGTGCACCCAAGAACTTGAACTGCATAATGTCTCTTTTCATCCTATGCATAGTTTTTCACTCTGGTAATTTATTAGTTTATAGTGGATCATTTCGTTATGAAGAAGTGCTCATGAAGATATCCTTTCAAGCAGCAGAGTCGACAATAGCCTCCTTCATCAATTAAGTGTGACAAATTTCCAAGCTTAAGTTTTGTTATTTCTTACGCTTTATGGAAACAAGGATGGCAGTTTTTGTCCAAAAGTGCTACTATGTTGTTCCATACAATTGCAAACTGTGTGCCAGGAATTCCTCATTGTCCTGTACCCTCCTGTGAAGCGATTGCGGTTACTGTCTCTTCTTTCATGTCTTTGGGGTTTGCTGTTGCTGCAATTCAGGCCCCTGATAATGAGCACACTGAAGGCAACAAGTAACATTTTATTACAGACATTGAAATTCAGAG
Organism: Lytechinus variegatus; assembly: GCF_018143015.1. NCBI lineage: Eukaryota > Metazoa > Echinodermata > Echinoidea > Temnopleuroida > Toxopneustidae > Lytechinus > Lytechinus variegatus. The sequence goes on along the minus strand of NC_054753.1, from coordinate 21,361,175 downwards.
ACAGACTGTTCCGTCCGTGTCAATTTAATGGAATGGGTCATTTAGTCTGCAGACCAAAATATTATTTATTTTATATTTATTTACCAAATAGTTCATAGGATGATAACTTTTCAACAATATTACACCTGTAGAGTTACAGAGTATTATCAAAATGTTGGAAGAACATAGGTAAAATTGCAAAGGGAGAAAGGTAGCCTATATCTCTTTCAGAGGATGCTGTCATGCTGTCCTTACATCACATTCAGTGGCGGATCCAAGGAGGGGGGGGGGGGGGGCTTTCTTGCTTGTGCCCCCCTTTCTAGTGTCATAGTCAATGTTTTCAGTGTAAATATGTCGTTCATACACAAGTGTGCCCCTCCCCCCCCTTGGAGAGTAGCAGCAAATATTTTTAATGCCATTGTGCTGTTCCCTCACAAGTGAGGACCTTTTTCTTTGCTTGGGAAAATGTGCCCCTTCCCTTTTGGAAAATTCTGGATCTGCCCCTGATCACATTCCATGAGAAAGATCAGTTTATTTTCTTCTTTTTAGTTTTAAACCCTTATTATTTGTTTGCTTGTTCTGGTTTTCCTATTCATTTTGAATATGGTAACCAAAGTATTAAAAGCAAGGGGGGATTGTAAACATAAAAATATGTAATATAAACAGATTTTTGCTATTGGAACAATATTATTTTTCATGTGAACATTGGAATTTGGTATTTTTTTTCTTCAAAATTTACTTCGACTGTATTTAATCAGACGATTGCTCTAGGGGTCAGTGCATCCTTTTATCAAAGCCTAGATTCAGAGTTGCCAATTTTTATTGGGGCTCTTCATCTAAATGCTTCTTAAAGTAGCCTCCATGATGCTCTTAGTAGAATCACCGAGATCAAATTCAAGGACCGTATAAGAGCGTTACCGAGAGATCACATTCACTCTGTAACGGAGACAGTGCAATACTCCATTCCTAATTGGCGCTGCTCTCGTCGATGAATCCCTGAAAACACTGCCCGAAGCAATCAAACGAAACTCGACCTCCGCATTCTGGGAGTGTTCAAATAAGCCAGGCAGGGGCTGCGGATGTTCGCTGTGTGCGGGTCTGCCCCGTCCCGGCTCGTCAACTGACAACCGGGCTCTGTAGCGTCGAGTGCCTGGCTTCTCGCGTTGCGCAGGGATGCACTCTTGTCAACGATTCTCTTTCGTTTGAAATTGGGAAGATGAGGAATCTAGTCAGGTAGTCTGTGCATCTTAAACAGGATTCTGAGAGTGACATGCATGTTATAAAAGATCGTTTGTAACAAAGACCCCAAGTTTGAGGAGCCCTACTTCAAGACATAAAACGGATAAAGCAAGGAAATGAGAATGACACTAGCATTACTACATTTGAATCCCTCCTAATTTAAAGAGTGATACCTTTGTTTGTCATTTTTAGAATGTTATAAATTGTTCGAAGCAGTACAATAAGCCCCCTTTCTTTTTCTTTTCAGGCTCTCTTGTATGTGTTTTTACTGGCTAAAGTTATTTTTGAAATTCAACGATATTTACATGTTTTCTTTGATTCTTTTTACTTTTTTATTTGTTTAGAGATGTCATTTCTTTCAATACTCTACCATCTCTCTACCCATAAGATTGTTTAGCAATGCTGAAAAACCTGTGCACATTGCTCCTACACTGATGGAACAATGGTCTGATGTATAAGACTATAGATGTTCAGCCAAGCCTGTCATTGGTTCATAGTTCTTTGATGCCCTCTGTTTAGTAAATAGTCTGATAAAGCAGACTGTAGTTGTAATATATGTCCATCTGTGACTGTTTTTTCTTGGTTTGTCGTCTTATTTCTTTTTTTTATTATTAATGATGCAAAAGTGAACTATATTCATTATTGAGGCATTCATGTGCAACTCAAAGAAGAATATTGCAGCAAATTAACAGAACCTTTAGCAGTTTCATTTTATCATTTTTATTTGTTTCTTTTGATATTTTTTCTACTCTATCTTTCTACCTACCTACCTACCTACCTATCTATCTATCTAATCTATCTAATCTATCTATCTATCCATTCTTCCATCTTCCCCTCTTTCTATTCGTTTTCTGTTAGGAATTTGTATGATCTGAGATGGTTGCTGATGTAATTGAGTGGTTCCTCAGTGCATCTTGTCTGTATACGCAGCAAACCCCGTATGTTTCTCTAAATGACACTTTTTTCCCTACTGTTAGTACCTTGTAATTTGGAAGATAAATATAGATTGATAAAGTAATGAACTCTACTCAGGACAGACTGTAAACTAGATTACCATTCTTACTTATGGTTGATGCCTATTTTAGTTATTTGTTTAATGAAGAATGTTTCACGCTCTACAACAGTGCAGCAAGATTTCCTGAAATTGCTAAACTCTACAAACGATCCCTCCAAACTTTGGTACCTGTAAAATTTATAATGTTGAAAAGTGGTTACTACTTCACCATCACCACCACCACCACCAACACCATCATCATCATCATTATCATCATCATCATCATCATCATCATCATCACCATCATCATCATCACCATCATTATCATCATCACTGTCTTTTGTCATAATTTGCATCAGCATTATCATCACCATGATCTGCATCATCATAACCATCATAATCATCATTACCACCACCACCATCCTCCTCCTCCTCCTCATCATCATCATCAGCAGTATCATCACCACCACCATCATCATCATTATCTTGTTGATCGAGCATTTCATTCACCTTCCAAATGACTTAAAATGATTCTTAACCAAATCCTCCCCAGTGTTTAAACTACAACCTTACATGTACATGTTTTTAACTCCCTAAAACATCTACTCACTGCCTCGTGTTATCCTACCACCGCAAGATTAGCACTTGCATACAACGGGACGCCTAGCTGCAAAAGAAGAATAACTCCAAAACAAGAACTTCTTTATATTTTCTTCCGGTGTTTGCTTGAAAAAGTTGGAAGAAGTCACTGCTCCGGAGACAATCTGTCTCGATACCATTTCCTGTCCGTTAGCCGATTACATTCAGCGCATGGTTGCGGGGCATGAGCTCGCTAAATCGGGGGCAAGATGGATTAATTTTCGGCTTTTCGGGACAGACCCAACCTCATGCATGTAATTTGATACTCCTGACATACGCCAGTTATTGTGCACGGCGATTCTATTATCCTGTCTTTATTTTGGTGTTTCTTTCAGTCTTATTGTCTAATGGCGCTATGATCGCCGGCTGAAATATTTCTTTGTTATTATTCATAGATTTCATTTGAAGTTAATAACAGGTTTTTGGCCCCGATTATACCTAGTTTGACAAGTTGTTAACAGATAAAAGGCAGAAATGATCTGGGTATTAAAGCGTCTTGCCCCCTCTCAAGATTACCTTAATTTCCTGTGGTCACCTTCTAACTTCAAAATTCTTAAAAGAGTCTTTTCTCATATTTTCTTGCCGCATACCAAAAAAAGAAAATCTTTCCTGTGAAATATGATATCATGGTGTGGTTTTGATGATGCCTGAATAGTCTACAAGAGCAGTGAAGTGACTTTTCTTTTCTTAATAATAATTCTCCAAATGACACCTAGAATTTTTTGACGTGGTATCCTAAGGTTACGCTACGAAACCATCAAAACTAAATCAGTTGCTGGCTTTCAAGCTTCTCTTTTTTTTTATCCCCGGAAAAAAAAAGTGCAGCTGAAAGGGCAAACTGTAAATGGATAAAAAGAAAAATTAACGCAAAGATGAGAGAGAGAGAGAGGAAAGAAATTGAAAACGTCAATCTAGCTGTCGTTCCACCGGGGAGTAGGATATTCTCTCTTCTGAAGCAAAAAAATGGTTGAAGTATTCATGCCAGTTGTCATAATTCCTCCCGAGATTTTCATTCTCTGTAAGCATATCATGGAAAGATATAATTGTGGGAAAGCAAAGGACATGCTTGTCTGGATAATAAAGAAATGAATTAAGAAGAAAAAAAGTAAAGATTAGAAAAAAAGCAAATTCTTATTTGATACCTTGTGGAATAGTTGAAGGTATAAGAGAGCATAAAAGACTGGATTATGATACTTGCGTGCTTTGTCCTTTGTCACAATCCACTGTGAGGGAATTCTTGTAGAGGAGCTTTAATCACAGTCGAATGAAGATTAGGATGTGATGAATTTATCTCAAATAATTATTACCTTTTCCTCCCCTGCAGTGCTACTATATACATGATTTATCAATTAGAGAGCCCTGTCGACGGGTTGCACCATTGTTCGCAGTTGGCGAAGATAATCACGGCCGTGTTTGTGGTATTTTTTTTATTATGATCATAATTCACAGGAGATTTTGATTTTATTTTTATTTTGTCCTTTGTTGTGAAGAGATGTGGTTGAGAGGATGAAATCATGATTGTCGTGTTTGTACGAATCTCTACACCAACTACAGACTTTATCCAGATAGAATCAATAAAAGGGCATTACAGAAATGATGAGATATCAAGGAATATGTTCGATATTGGTTATACTTTTTCTTATATTTCTTCAATTCTATTATTTGGTCACCATTCTTTTCATTCTTTCTTGTATCCAGCACTTTCTTTTTTACAATGATTATGATTATCCTTTCTAAGTTTTTATTTGAATTTTCTGAGTGTTGTTTATTTGATATAAAAAAATCACATTCCTTCATTTGTTCAGCACCTTCCCTTTTTAATGATTATGAAAATATGATTATGCTTTCTTAGTTTTCCTTTGAATTTTCTGAGCTTTCTTTATACCATAAAAACTTTAATTTCCTTTACATTCCTTCATTTTCTACCATGCTTTATCTTTCTTTTCATGATATTTTATAGTCCTTCTTTATTCCATTTACGCTCGTTCAACTTTATTTCTTGAACCCGTGGAATAATTTGGCGTGATGCCCCGTATTATCTCCCTTTGTTAATCGAGGTAAGCCTCTTCTCCATGCTAACACTGTGATCAAGCTGTGATGAATAAACAAGTATTCTTACCACCAGTTTACCATCAAGCTCCACTGAACAAGATTGACAAATATCATTTTTATTGCAAGATTATACAAAAAGTCCACAAATCTATCGTCATCATTGTATCTAGTACTCTGAGACAAATAACAGATTTGGATGTAAACTCGCAATGCACTTTTCAATACAAAAGAGTTTATTTGGTAAGGAAATGTATGCTACAGCAAAGTAAAGGGGGAAAAGCAATTAGAAGGATTATGTTTCTGATTCTGGCTAGGAAGGTTCAGGTCATGTCATCGACTGATCTGCATTTCAAATCTTCTTTTTTTATGTTTTAAAATTGTTTTTGCAATCTAAAGGACCAATCTTGGACTCTTGTTTTGTGAAATCATTAGTATCTGTTTTGCAAAGATGGCAGAAATTTTGTCTGGAGATTGTCTTCCAGAAGGAAGTTTGTTTGAAATGTTACCAACAAGTGGTGGGTGAATACTGCAGTCAAGTGGAAAATGATTTATGGATCAAATTTATTTTGATGAATCTGTTTTCCTCTTTGACTGTCCCTGTCTCTTTCCAAAATTCTAGACTCATAATTTAGACAATTTTCTCTTTTACACTTCGATCACAAAACTCAGATAGAAAACAACGGGAGATGAGGTGATTATATTGTGATGGTTTACGTGTTGAAATAAAAAAGATTTATGAATGTTTGTCTTTACGTTTACGAAGTCTTTTGGGGCAAAAGTAGTACATTTTTAATTTGTGGAACCTAAAATGAAGTTTTGAACATATCAAATAGGCCTATACGTGCAGATAATTATCTCGAATAGAGTTAACATTTATCTTCAAACTTTAATTTTTGCAATATTAAGTTTGTAACAATTAGCCTTTTCATTAGTAACATAAGATCAGTGTAAATGAAGAATAAAATGTCTGTATTTACGTATAAAAGATGAGAGGGAGTATTCAATTTTCATTAATAAAAATGCATCATTCAAAGGTTGATTTAATTAGAGAGGATTATAACTTTTTTTTTATGTATTTATGTTTTTTCATTTTTGAAAACCAAAGCATGGCTTGCTGTAAGAACAAGTGAAACAGTTATGCGATTGAAATTCTGATCATTGATTTAAATCCAACATTGTGACATTTTATTAGTGATGCATTAATTTTACTGACATGAAATTATTGTCTCATTGAACAAATTTTCATGGTCGGGTCTGAATGGTAAGACTGTGGTGGAAGGGGATGTCCCTAGTGAGATGCTATCTCTATCCTACCAGAGACAGGTGATGTCCCTACTCAAGGATGCTAAGGACATGAGGGACACTGTCTGGTAGTCAGGAGATTCTACACCAATCTTTTTCATCATCTAGAGGGGCATGGACCCTACCACAAATATTAATTGGTAGGGGGTGGGGAGGGGGGGGGGGATGATGTGGTCCTATTATTAAAAGTACATTGATTACAAAATGTCTGAGCAATAGTAATTCCTCATCCCTTTTTGCTCTTAAATTTGATCAATTGCCTTACGAATATTGAGTCTCTTCAAGTATTCAATTTTATTTCAAGTTATAAAGCTTTATATTATGGAGAAGAATATTTCCCCCCTCACCACCTCAACTAGATGTACTGCTGTTTCCCCTTTCTTATGTATCCTTTTTCCTTTCGACATGAAAGTTGTGTATTTATAAAAATATCCAGCCCTTTCTCCCATGAGTAATAAAGTTTGATCTAGATACCAAAATTTAATCATCTTCTCAGGTACTAGGAAAATATCCTTCAAAAACAGAAGGCTCATCAAACTTTTTATCTGGGGCAGTGGCAGCCAACTAAAATTATAATCTTATACAGAGACTGATAGTTCTATACTACATGCAGGTTATGATTTTGTTGCACTTGTCACCTATGATCACTGGGAGTGCAGAGTGAATTATAAGGCAAAGATTGGATCATTTTATTTATTTATAAAAATCACTTTTCAATATCAAAGAGGTTATTTCATAGAATGCTGTCAGATGGCATAGCACCGATAGAATGTTCATGAATGGTATATTACAAAATTATTCAGATGAGAATGTTGGCTTATTGGTTGAGAATTTTGGTTCGTAAGATCAAACTTAGACCTTATTTAGTTATGAAAACAAAGAAATAACTTTATTTGCCAACATATTTTCAGAGTTGATACTGCTATCAACTCACAATTATGTTTATTTTACTTTTTTTTATTTCTCTACATTATGTTTGAAATAATCCAAATTTGAATTAGTAATTATCTCATTGTTGCATTCTATTCTAATAGAGCATTTAAGTATTTATGATATTGTCTTGACCTGTAGGCCCTATGGACACTAAAAATTCCATGGCTTCAAAATAAATCCACATGGGATTGGAATAGAGACCTTTTTCATATTAGATTGAGATTTAAACCTTGTGGGTTTAAACGTAAAGCTGAAAGGTTTGAATTGAGATCTTTCGAGATTTAAAAATTAATCCTTATTGAAATTTTTAAAAATATCCAATCACTATTCACAGTCAATCTGGATTTATTTCAAATCCTTGGAATATAGAGTAATTACGTGTTTATCCTTTACCAATCTCTTTTGAGATTTATGTCAAATTAAAGATATTAAAGGTATTGTTTAACTTTGTGAGCAGCCGATTTAAAAAATTCTCAAACCAAGATGAAACATGTGTACAAGTGCACGTATAAGAACTATTAAACCCTGAAAACAACCATTATTGAGAATGAAAAGCTAAAATTACGAGGCAAACCCCAATTTTGTAAACAGGATAGTACACATAAGCGTATGGGATGAAATTAAGATGGTGTTTCCGATCACTTTAAATTTCAATTTTTGAAGCACTAAATAATTATTTTCGAACTCAATTTTTTTTGGCTTCATTTTTGTAACATATCACAGACACAGGTGACAAGTGTGACCTTCTAGATCAGATTTTTTAAAAGTCAAACCAATGTTAACCAATCACTTTAAGAGTGAAAAAAAGGGTTGAGCCAACATTTGTAAGTGAAGAAGTAGTGTGGAGTCCTCCATGGTGATGAGGAGGGAGTATTGATTGTAGAGTGGTATTTGTGAGATGATTGAATCACCTCCTGGCTTGGATCTATCTATCTATCTAGACCTTGATGGAGATAAGAGACACTTGTTGCATCCATTAGCTGCTGCATCAATGGAACGTTTCAAATACCAGAAGATAATGCTCAGTCTGACTGCTAACCTTCAATAGAACAGAACTTTTTTTTTGAGATGGAATAGCCTTTAAAATTTGATTTGAAGTAGTAATCATCTGCTCCAATCTTATAAACAACATCATCATCACCATCATCATCACCATCACTATTACCATCATCATCTTCACCGCCAACTTCACCACTAACATGAAAGGCTCCATTATTAATACAAAATACTTATAATTAATAAAATTGTTGTGTCGAGAAGCTGCTGCATCAAAGGAACGTTTCAAATACCCGAAGACTGACTCCTAACCTGGAAGAGAAGGAGGTGGTTATGAACTGAAAGAAGCCATTTTTAATTTGAAGTGGTAATTTTGTGCTTCCAATTTCATCATCAACAACATCATCATCATCATCATCATCATCATCATCACCACCATCATCATCTAGTCATCATCGTCATCAATTCATCATCATCATCACCATCATCATCATCATCATCATCATAGTCATCATCATCATAGTCATCATCATCATCATCATCATTGCCATCATCATCATCATTGCCATCATCATCATCATTATCTATAAATATGTGACTTGGATATACTCTTTTGATAGCATGGGGAGAGTTAAGTTTTATTATGCATGTGTGTGTGTGTGAGAGTTATATGTGTGAGCTGATAAATTCTCTGCATTAGCAATAGAGTCAGTGCATTTTAAGTCTACCAACACAACACCAATTGTCTGTCGATTCAGCTGTAAAAAAAGCATACTTAAAGATAAATTCCAGTTTTAGTAACAATCTCAAAATGACTTTTTTCAGAATCTAATATAATGACCATCCAAGTGTCTGTTTGTATAAATAAAAAATATGTGCCAAAGGATTCTGGGAGAAATTGTGTCATTGCTGAGAAATAAGCGCGGATTCGGTCACTTCCGTCGGGTCATTATTCCCGCAATAATAATACTCAGTCCCACGTGTGCCTATCTGTGTTGGTGATCTTCAGTGTGAACGTTTTTCAGTGTAGATTTCAAGATTTCACAAAGTTCAGTTTATGTAACTGTACCAGATCTAGATCCTAGATATTCTGACAATTAAGCCTGGTTTTACAGACTTTCTCATGAAATGAGTGTTTACTGCAACAACTGGCATTTCTCTTTAACCCTGCCCCCTTCCTCCCTTCTAGTTACAATAGTTCTTACCCCATTTACACCTTTGCTCATCAGATACCGGCCAATCTTGACAACTATTTATTTGAGTTGTTGAGCTACAACTTATCAACATGAGCTGCATTTCCTGAGCTTGTCTAGCAAGCCTTTGGCATGTCTTTCCCTGCAGACATTAATTTGCGAGGATAGAGAGAGAGAGAAATCATAAATGAGAAAGTCAAAGCTATTGAATCTCTGCAATGTTGTAGCTGAGCCTGATGTAATTAACCAATCCGAAAAATTTATATTCAGGGAAATAGTGCAAACGTGCTCGTTCCAGAAATAGCTATCATTTTGATGATAATGGATTTAGTTTGCACTTAGCATGTTACCAGTGCTTCAGAAACCTTCTTACATTTATGTAGGCCTATTGTATTTGAGCAAAACCTTGCTGAAAGTGGAGGAGGTAACTTGTAAAAATGTGACATTTGATTGAAAGAAAATGAAAACAAACATTATAAAGGAGCATAATAGAATAACATTTTCAAGAAACCTAATCCTTATACTTATAGTCAAGTGTTCTTCCAAAGAAGAATGTCATTAATACCGTGTTTACACAGGGACACGGCTCGGGGGTTCGACACGCGAGCCGTGTCGAACACGGCAATTTTATGCTGTGTAAACGCGATCACTGTGATCCGCGAGCCGTGTCGAACACGGCTTTTTTGATCCGCCAAAATCGTAGGTTTCAACCCGCGAGCCGAGTCAGACTCGGCAATTTTTTCGTGTGTAAACAGAAAGCCGTGTCGAACCCTCTTGACCTAGGTCACTGCGCGCGCTTTCACTTTTGGCATTGTTGTTGTTCGCACGGACAAGATTCGATTCCGGCGGTGAATTTCCCGCGTTTAATTTGCGACGTCATAATTCTTCCGTTCGAGATCCGCGAGCCATGTTGAACTCGCCTTTTTATATGTACGTATAAACGCGATCTCTGATCCCTTCTTCGCAGTGTTCAACCCGGCTCGCGGATTCAACACCCGAGCCGAGTCAATGTGTAAACACGGTATATGAAGCTTCGGGGATAATAGTTTCATAGTATCTTTTCATTTCATTTGAATCAGGCATTCACAGCTATTCTGGACACCTTAGGATTAGGATACCTTGGACACTTCAGAGCCAGTGGTGGATCGGGGGGGGGGGGGGGGGAGATGGCGCACATCCTTCCCGTGCCCCCCTTTCGAGAGCTATAATTTATGTAAACATGCTGTTTTAACCCATGTGCTCCCCTTTTGAAAATGAGGACTTTTTTTTTGCTCGTCACATTTTCCGTGGATGAAATAACCTTAAATTTTGGGTGAAAATATTTTTTTCTCTCCTTTCTTTTGTTTGCTTGTCAAATTTTCATCGGGAAAATGTGCCCCCACCCCTAATGGAAAATCCTAGATCCGCCCCTGCCCATAGCTACGTCTTTTTTTCATGCAGGAATCTTATCATTGTTATCCTTTCATCTGAGGCAAAACAGTAGGGGAATACAGGGAATTGGGGGATAAAAACATAGCACAGACTTAAAGGTTGCACAAGATTCCTTCATAACTTGGCTCAAGTTAACCCCAATGTGTAAAGAACATAAAGGTATATAGGCAGACTCTTGGTAAGATTCACAAGATTTCTTAACTTGGCTCATGTTTTAAGCCAGCGTATCAATGACAAAATAGCAGGGGAAGAGTGGAAAGGAAAGATTGGTAAGTAAAGGTAAATAAGCGAGGGAAAATGAACAAGATAAAGTATTAATATTTTGCCCGGCCTTCTTCCTGTAAAGCTAGGAAATACTTCCTCCTCGTTGATGATGACGGGGGAGAAGGGGGTTCAGAGAAGAGAGATTGGTGCAAGGCGAAACAGTGTATGAAAATAACCCCCAGCCTTGCAACCATGGGGCTATATGCACGTGGAAAGGGCAAGGGGATGTTCACTTTACCTACAGATCAAGATTGGAGAGGAAAAATCCTTTCCAGTGGTGCGCAGCCCCACTGTTGTAGTCATACAGGATTTGGACTTTTTTTAAGTAGGGGAATTAAAATTAACTCTGCTTCTTGTTTACTTCTAATTTATTTTCCTTGTGAGTATTCTGAACATTTTGTTTTAAGTAAAATTTAGACCTTTTTTTTGCTCTTCACCCTCCCCCCCCAAAAAAAAAAATTAGACTTGTATCATTTAGGTTTTGTGCCATTGTATAGAAAAGGTTAATTTTTGTATTAAGTAGATTAACTGTAGTTACAGAAAAGGTACCAAGGAATAGAGAAAAAAGAAGAAGGGAGATGTGATGATGTCTTGGCAGGCAAATAAATGGACAAAAAGAAAGAAAGAGAAAAAATGAGTTGATGAGCGTAAGGGGGTTAAGATGAGCAAAGGAAATCTGTGAATGTTAGTAGATCAAGACATCATGTATCAAGGAACCTGCTTGATTCCATTTCTACAACCGGCTCCAATTCATAATTCAGGAGGCAAATAACACACTTAACTCAAATTGATTTTAACTCGAATCTCGGCTCTCGCAGACAGGCATCGGGGAGTGCAGACAGCCTTGTCCTTCCCCCAAATATATAAAAGAAAACCCTTTCCATTTCCAGTCCCCTTGCTCGCCTCAGAGTATATCAAAAGACGAAATATGGATATAGATGTTTCATTTACGCCCCGATTCCCTCGTGAATACACGGATGGAGTTTGAAAACTAACAGAATTACTGGTTTACATGTGCTGCAGAGATAATAGGAATGTGACCTTGTTTCAAGTGGAATATTTTTGTTTTATCACCCGGGAGACCCGGTGAAGAAATTAGGCCTCAATCCCCATCCAATATGACAGCATCGAGGGGGGCAGCAAGCACCCCAATTCCATCAATTAGACCCCTTCTTGTCACTTCTGTATCGCTCTCATTAAGTTTACATATATCTTTTGATATCAAATATGCTATCCAGCCAGAAATTATTAAAATATCGATATTTTTTTTATAAATTACACTGTTTATTTTATTAATCATGTTAATATTACCATTGAATAGTTATTAATTCATATTTTTCATTTTCCACTTTCAATTTGTCATGTTAACAATAATTATTCAGTTGACATTGGTAATTATTTAGAAGGAGAGTGGAATTTTGAAAAAAATGAATCATTTAGTAAGAGAGGTGTTGGACAGAGGCTTTGAATTCCAGGCTAAGCAAACCAAAGTCCACTTAACACAAAACTTAGTGATCGATCAGTTGATTTTTATCATGTTTGATAAAAAAATTGCCAAATAAGAGATGCAATGGCCACTGCATTTGGTTTTATAAGTGATTTTACAATTAATCCCAATTTATGTGTATTTTTTACTCCATGATATCCTGCTAAACCAACCTCATACATCCCCTCAATGCAATTACTATGATAAGAGCAAGAAAAACTTTTATTGTAACGGTATCTGTGTTTTGCAGTTGATATTATTTTCTCATTATTTGTCATACCTGTGGAATTTTTGATAGAGGTGATAATAATTTCTGAAAGAGTACAGACCAAATAGTGTATTTGGCAGGATGTAAATATTGACAGATCTTGCTGGACTATCTGCCATGAAGTCTTTTTAGATATTATATCAATCGGGACAGATGCAATGACATCATATCTATATTTAACCCGACTTCAAAATAAGGGCCTGTGCTTTTTTGAATAACTGTTTTGCCTTGTAAAAGTTCTATATGAATCTGTGTTCAGGTGTTCTCGATCAATTTTCTCAAGTTATGATTACAAAATTGAATAAATTAGATTTAAATATTTCCATACACTAATTGGTTGGTCACTTTAGACCAATGTTCAAGCATTTTACTCCCTCTAACTTTTTCTCAGGCCTGTAATGTTGATCAAAAGCCGTCCCAATACATATCTTTTCTAGTAGCCAGTGTATAATCAGAGAAGGTGAGCTTACTGTATTACTATATACAAATTTGGCCACCCCCCCAAAAAAAAGAAAGAAAAACAAATGAAATTAGGGAATAGGAGCTCCTTGAAACCCTGACTTTATTTTTAAATGATGTCATTGTCGATAATGAGCTTACAATGAATTACTACAGAGCAGTTTTAAACCTTAATTAATTTTAGAAAAAAAAATTGGCGATGCAGATGAATTTCTTTACTTACATACCTTTGAAGATCAGGGGGGTGTTTCACAAAGCTTTGTGTATGACTTAAGTCGCACTTAAATGCTGATGCGTACAAGGTATGCAACGCGCAATCTTATTGATCAATACGCAGTAGTGGGCGTCCTCTTTGCATGATTTGACCAATGCAGTCATACCTTTTATACCGCACGCAAATAAACATTTAAGTGCAACTCTAAGTCATACTTAATTCTTTGTGAAACATCCCCCTGACCACCTTTAAGGTTGAGGTATTTGCTCCATGCAGAGCAATGGAGGAAGTTCACACTTAGTATGTGTTGTTGCCATAGGCCTATGTCATCAAAACGCTACCGAGTAGGGCCTTTAGCGCTTAGGCTAGGAAACGATTCACTAGCAATATTAGGGTTCTGATGACAAGGTCTTGCTGCCGAGGAATATTCTCACCTTACATTGTCTCTCTCTTTTCATTCCCGTCTCTGTCTGTCTCTCCATCTTTCTCTGCCCTTCTATCCATCTTCTTTTATTGTATCTCTCTTTCTTTCTTTCTTTCTTTCTTTCTTTCTTTCTTTCTTTCTTTCTTTTCTTTCTCTGTTTCTTCCTTTCTATCCTCTTTTCTTGTCTCTGTCTTTATTTCTTATATCCCAGGGTGTCTTTTCCAATTCTTTACTTTTTTCATTCTCCATAGATAATTCATGAGAGAAAGGCAGTTCACATAGTTATTTAGTTAAATTTTTCTGTCCTGACATGAAGGGAAATGCATTCTTTCAATTGTCATATGGAATTCTTTTTTTAAGCCAAATGAAATAACCCTAATTTTCACTTTCTATATCGCTCATTATAATTAATATTCTTTTTTACTTGAATTATGAAGTCAAAAATTGTTTTCAAAACATGGTTTTCTGTTTTATCCATCAAAGAGTAGTGGTGCATGAGAGGACTGGTCAGTGTCCTAGTGGTAGTGTAGGCCCAATGGAAGGTCCTTGATTCAAGCCTTGGTGAATACATGAGTACCTATTGAGGGAACTTTCATTTTTTTCTCATTATCAAGTCCCTTGGAGAGGAATTAGAGCTGGCCATCCCATGTTTTGGTCCCTTATACCCCTTTCATAAACCCAATTATGTGGCTAATAGCAGCATAATTTGGTCGTAAAATTGGAGGAGGACAAGAGTAATCCGCATTATTTTGATGCTGCTATTATCCGCATAATAGCAGCATCGGGACAAGATTTTGAGTTTATGAACGCATTTCCAAATAATGTGGATAATTGCCATGGTGTGGTCACAAGGTCACCCTTTTCCAACACAACCGCATCAGAGGGGGCGTGTCCAGTTGTCATGACAATGATCCGCCTTTTTCAGGACGAGCGCTCGTAAAAATTATGCGGCTTATTTTCGGAGTTTGTGAACGCAATTTTTATTGAATTATCCGCATTACTCTTAGGCGGCTAATTGGGGGATAGGTTTATGAAAAGGGTATTACATTTATGTAATAATGATAATAATATACAGCATTTTTGAGGCGCCAATAATCTAGTTGCCTACTCAATGGCACACTATTAGTATTACTCTATGTATGTTATAGCAAATATATTTCTTTATTTAGTCAAAAAAACATAACTATCAAGCAGTCTTTTCATGGCCGATATTGGTCCACAATGTCTGACTGAAGAAGAGTGGCGGATAGGAGAGTTTTAAAACATTTCTGTATCATTTGACTTTGTCTTGAGCTTTCTCCACTGATCTTCTCAGACTTTACAGTTCCCCTGATTATATGCCATCCCCTCTGTCACATTATCAATCAAATAAGAGACCATTAGTAGTATCGGAAATGAAAGAACAAGAGAGAGAAGACAATATTTCATGGTCGAAGACCTCTAGAATGAGACATCTGGGGAAATTGACAATTCAATCCTCAAATATTCCAGAAATGTCACTTTCATCTTCTTTTTAGAAATTCACAACTTACTTTGGTCAGAATTCTCATGATCTGTTGTCCAGAGAAAAGCAAGTGTTACTCGTATATCATTATTGCTATGGTAACCAGTGTCACGCAGGTTTGTGCTTTATGGATAGTAGTCTTATCTCAAGACCTTGTGATAGAGGTTCCATGTTGCCCCTATTGCTGGGAGGAGACTAGGTGGAGATGTGACCATAATGTAGGTTCATTATTCCTTGACATTGGCTCCCTATTTCATAAAGTCTTATGATCATATGAATACACAATTTTCATAGCAAATTTACTATCAACAATTCAGATTGAAGGATTTTATCTGTTAAAGCAAATATGTTCTTTTAATAAGTTTTATGAAACAGGGCCCCTGGTTTGATGTGGCTCCTTAGAAAGCCTTTTGGATTATTGCGGATACAGAGAAGTATGAATTATTCATGAGCTTGTCGATACGTCATCATACCTGAGGCACAATCCTTATGCAGGGTTTAGTGAGATGAATGTTATTATGCTCACCTGTGTCGATTGCAGCACAATATGGATTAATTTTGAACCCATGACCTTCTAATTAAGAGACAGGAGTAATAACCTCTGCACCAAGGCACAAGTCCTGACTGTAATTCTATTTCCAAATAGAGGAGTAAAATCACAGATGCAAATCCCAAAGATCATAAAGCATTACATTGTCACTTTTATGACTTCCTGGCTATCACAGGAGCTGGAAATCTTCAAAAGTACTTGCCAATAAAAGTAACAGGCATTTTTTATGAAAATCACATCTGATATTTGTTAGCTATATCTTGTTAGTGTGATTGTTTGAATGTAAAAATTGTAATAACTTTATCACCCTAGGGAACCTGTTGCGACCAGGTGATTGAAATGATATCAAACAATTGTCCTAAAAAGAAGTAACCACTTTATAAACTATAAAAGATAAATCTCCACATTAAGCCTGTTGAGTTTAGTAATGAATTGGAAGTGTTTTCCCATCTCCTTCACAGCTATGATACCCTTGAATGCTCTATTACCATGGCAATATTTCTTTCCACAAATCATCATCCTATTTCTCTGTTCTCAAGGACAAATAGTTGGTTAACTCTTCTACCTTGCACATCACACATGGTCTCTATCTACTCTCTCATCCATGGAAGCGTTCATACTTTGACTTAATGGTGGGAAATAGATGGATATACAAAGAATATCTTTAATCTCAATTATATCTAGTAAATTTCCAAGGGCCCCTTTGCTGAAAGAGTTGCAATCACAGTCAACTCCAATAATGAAAAACAATTTGATTTCCAAACAATCAGAAGAACAGAAAGATTTTATTTGAAAGAACCGATTAAAGTAAGTCTTTCTGTCGTCCCCCCCCATCTGAGTCTTGTTTTTTTTAGACCTATACTTTTCTTCATAATGTTGCCACTTGTATCTAAACACACAAAGTATTGTAGTACTAATTCTATGCACTGGTATATAGTTTTTATTTTTTTTTTTGGGGGGGGGGCACTTGCGACATAAGAAATTTTGCCCCATATACTACCACCACCACCACAACTGCTTCAACCACTAACACAGCTACCACCACCAGCTCTTCGTTTAATTTTTGTTGAATGAGTTCCATAATCTAGTCTAGCCCGCAATTTTACGCTTTTCCACTCCGTGGTTGAATAGCCGAGACAAGGATTACCTTGGCGGGCCGAGTATGAACTCACCTCGCAGGATGAGGGCTTCATGATCCTTCCAGGCTTAAGACTTGCGCCTGTCATTTTTCGGCAAGAGGATTGTCCCCTCTGAACCCGGTGGTAGCATCCTTTATCCCCAATTGTCGGTCCCTAGGTGGTGATTTTCCTGGTCAGAGGGGTGCTAGGCGGGTGACATCAGAGGGGCCACAGGGTGCTCCTTGAAGACAGATGAGCCCGGGATAGGGGTAAAGAATGCTATCCTTGGGATCATTAGGGGTGTGGAATGGATAGACAAAGTGGTGGTGGAGAGGTGGTGGAAGGATGGGTAAGAAAGGGGCTTTTGCTCAGGAGGATGGGTAGATTTTAAGAAGAATGTTTTGAAAAAAAAACAAAACATTGTAAGCATTGAAAGAAGGAAGTCTTTTCTATACAGAATCTTCCATAGCAAGAAATAGAGATGTTTTACATGATCGTAATGATTGGGTCAGTCAATGTATGAAGAAAGTTTGTCCTCTGGAATGGTGATGATGATGGGTGTGGCATGGGAAGTTGGAGGAGCTGTGATGGAGTGGGTGGAGCTTCGTAAATTAGACGTGAGCTCAGATAAATAGTTGTATATGGACAGAGATAAGTAGTCTGCAGGCACAGACCCTGATTGAAACTTTGATCAATAAGTGGGTCTTCAAGTGGGGGGGGGGGGGGGAGGAACCATCTTAAATGGGTATGTGAACAATGAGAAAGAAAGAAGGGGAACCATAAATGGGCAATTCCATAAAATATGTAGTCCGATCCCTTATTGGTGAGACCTTCGTGAATTTTCTGTCTCTGATTTGAGATTCTTATGACAGTGTGTAGTGTAATGATCTCAAATGATCATGACTTGGTCAGTTTATGAAGTGAAGTCAAACTTGAGAAAAATGGGGGTCGGAAGGATGTACGAAAAGGTTGATTATTTTACAGAATTTCCCAAATGTTTGAGTATTGTGAAAGAATGCAATGGTCTTCAAGTGTAATGAATTATGTATTGTATGTCAACAGCTCCATTCATTTATCAAAAAAACTATAGCTACTTCTATATGTGTCAACATCTCCCAAGGTCAAATGAAGTAAGCAGAGGAATTATTGGAGCACATCTTTCTAATGCATACTGTTAATTTGTTTACCAATTATAGGTCTATAAGATCATATTTCCTCATCGTTAACACCCTAGAAAATCAATAGATACAATTCAAAGATTGATAAGGATAAAATCAATCTATTGAAAATTGGGGATATATTGCTTCAGTAATGTCACATGTCATTAGCTTTTAAACATTCACTCTAATATTAAATATTTATATCTATTTAATATTTTGATTAATTAGGCTAATCGTTTTTGAGCTTCTAAAGATTTTGAGCGCTGCAGAACTTTTCTTAATTGTTTTAAAGGACTTTGCAGAGAGCAATAACTCCATAGCAGCTCGTGAATTGACGTGCTTTGATCTCATATCTTGTCTCTCACTCTCTTTGCCCCCTAGGCATCAGTTTGAAGCAGGTGGAATTATGATCCCTTTATTTTTCCTCTCTTCACCCTCTATTTCATCTTCTTCCTTTCTGCGCTTGCTCGCTTAACGTTAGCCAGAGGTCGCGGAATCACAGAACAGGTCAAGTATAACGGGGCAGGATGCGGAGCCCTCGGAAGAAGCCCCCCAAAACAACTGTCACTACCTGGTATTTTTAACCATCCTTCTTATCTTCTCCTGCAAAGCTTCATTCCTACCCCCACTATAACTCCCCAAAGACGCTCAACCTGCTCCGATCTCTCCCCAACATTTGCAGAAGAGCTTTGCCTCCTCGGCTCATGGCCGAGATAAGATAGCACCCACGGAATAAACTAAAACCCGGGGAGGGCATTCTTTGGGGCTCGATTTTTTGTCATCATCTTTTTCTCTTTATCCTCCATTACTGCGTATGTCTTACTCTCCTTTATTCTTTCTCCATTTGCCTCTATATATTAAAAACATTTTTCACTCATGCATTCTTTATTCAAACATTACCTTGTTGCCGAAGCGGACTGGTCTAATCTCCCGCGGCTCCCTTAGAAACAAGTCTTATGACCGTGACATGACATTCCATGGTGCGCATCTGATTTCGTCTTTTAAGTCGATGATGTACATGTTTTGGTGGGGGCAATGCTTAAAGGAATGATATGAACGAACACCTGTAGAATATCACCTGTGAAAAGTCTGATAGTATTAAAAAAGAGCACCAAGAAATTTCAAGAAGTGCAAATTGTATGAAAGAAGATGAGGTGCAAAAGGATCTGTTTGGCCCCAAATGTACCCCCCCGGGAATAATAGCCCTCTATTTTTTAAACAGCCCTGGTCATTATCTTGTGTTACATACATTATTCATTTCATTTTTCTTTAAAGGACAAGTCCACCCCAACAAAAACTTAAGTTGAATAAAAAGAGAAAAAATCAACAAGCATAACACTGAAAATTTCATCAAAATCAGATGTAAAATAAGAAAGTTATGGCATTTTAAAGTTTCGCTTATTTTCAACAAAATAGTTATATGAACGAGCCAGTTACATCCAAATAAGAGAGTTGATGACATCACTCACTCACTATTTCTTTTGTATTTTATTATATGAAATATGAAATATTTTTATTTTCTCGTCATTGTCATGTGAAATGAAGTTTCATTCCTCCCTGAACATGTGGAATTCCATTAATTTAACATTTTGTGCTTCAGGCAAGGAGGTCCTAATTGTCAAATTCGTAAAAATTAAAATATTATATGATTCAAACAATAAAAAACAAAAGAAATAGTGAGTGACATCATCGACTCTCTCATTTAGATGTAACTGGCTCGTTCATATAACTTTTTTGTTGAAAATAAGCGAAACTTTGAAATGTCATAACTTTCTTATTTTACATCCGATTTTGATGAAATTTTCAGCATTGTGCTTGTCTGATTTTTCTGTATTGATTCAAATCAACATTTTTCTGAGGTGGACTTGACCTTTAATTTATTGTTTTTCTTCTCTCATTTTCATCAAACATAGAAACAATTAAGCTTTCTGTTGCTTATTTTAAATCAATTTTACTGCAAATCAAATGTACGTTCGGATCAAGAAGTAACACTTAAATGTGACATCATCTTTCTAGAATTTATTGGTAGCCATGGGTTTCTTCCTTTACTGGGTCATTGAAATTTTAAAATTTCTGCTAAAAGCTCCTTTTCTTGCGATACTGGAATCTTTTTAACCCATTTCCCTTTATTGACAGGCATCTGTGTACTGTGACAGGAGTGGAAAAGTTATTAGGACCCATCAGAGAAATTCTTGCCCATTATCTGCCCATATTCTCTCTTCAATTTTCTTACTTTTTCTCTTTCCAATTTCCTTACTTTTCTCTCATTAAACATATAGCCTGTCCCAGTTGCAGTCAATCACAGATGTGAAAATTGCATCGAAATGAAGCATATTCATTTGATGAAGTGAGAAAAATATGAAATAGATAGTCGAGTTATGAATGGGGTAAGGAAAGAGGAAATTATTCCTTAGATATGACCCCTTTTAGCTGTCCAGTTCTTGATCTCTGTTTTTTCATTCACTCCTGTCACACAACCTCATTTATGGACGCTCAATATCACTGTCTTTTGTCTTGGTTTACTAGGTGTAAGTTGACACAGCTTGCAAAAGCATCATATATGCACATAGTTCAAAAACAGATTAGAAAAGAATAAAGCTGGATTTTCGTTCTAAAAAGTAAATGAGTGAAAACCTATGGACATTGCATGTACCTGGAGTGAATTAATTCATGTTTAGGGCATTTCTCCTCAATATTGTTATGTGTTTATGTATGTAGTAGATTTCCTTAAAATATGAACATGTTTTAGGGATTTACATTTGTGAAAGGGGGTAAAATTTTTAAAACATGTATATGCAGGACAACTTTGGTAGGGATTAAACAAAATGTAAAAATATGAAAGTAGGCCTATTTTGTAAATTTCAGATAAAATTGAAGAACTGACCATTAGTTAAATATTGTGTGTATTTGAGTTTTGCCAGATGTGTATCAATCAGATATGATTATTAACGTCTGGGACCGACATTAAACGTCACCATCCGAAAGACGTGACCAGGGCTCGAACCTCTGCATCAATTTGTAAATTCCCACAGCTTGGATTGCAGGCGTACGCCACAACTCCCAGTTATATGTGTGAACTCTCCAAGACATTATAAGAAGTATTATATCATGTCTAGGTGTCTATCATACGTCTTTGAGATGTAATTATAGGAAGCATTTGTGTTTTGCCATATATTTTCCATTCCGGATGAGGCTAATATGTGTTCACATCCTTCAACGTCTATAAAATAAATGTAACTACTCCCCTGTACACTTAAGTGTCTCATTGTTTGATCTGTTCTTGGTGAAAGAAACCAGATATTTGTCCTTTAATATTTTTTATTATCTTTATTTTAAATTTTTTTTATTTGTTTTTCTGGAATTATGCACAAATTTAATTGAGGAAGTTAGGAAACATGAATTATGATAGAGAATGCAAGAGGTAAGGTAGAGAAATAAATGTCCTCTGTAGAACTAATCAACTGAAGTCTAATATTGGTTTTACCGTTGAACAAAATGGCACCAAATAAGATGATTTTTTATATAAAATTTTAGATTTTGAGGGGTTTTGTCTTGTCTGCTAATTTTTGGTTATGATTTAGCATTAAAGGGACCTATGGCTTTAAAGTGATCTCCTGAAATTTATTTGAAAGTACTTTTCCAAAGTGCATTATCAAATCCTCAACTGGTTTGAATCCAGTGCCCCCTCCCTGTCTTACAAATAGTTGCGATTGATCCAATCAGTCTGAACTGTATGGAAAGCTATCCATACCATAATTTTTTTCTACAGGAAATTTGCACAATCTCCTTAAAGGGGAAGTTCACCCTGAAGAAAACTTTGTTGTAAAAATAACAGAAAAAATAGTAAAAAATATTGGTGAAGGTTTGAGGAAAATCCGTTAAAGAGTAAGAAAGTTATTAGAGTTCAAAGTTGGATTTGTGACGTCATAAACGAGCAGCTGCCCCATGTGTTATGTAATATAAAATGCATGAATTTCAAATTTTGTATGGTTCCTGATGACTTAATTTTGTTTTCTTTTCATGATTGGCTGTGAAATGATTTGTCTATTGATATACAAAAGTTACAGTGAAAACCATTTTCAATTTTCTGAGAAAATGACATTTCATTGATTTTTTACCATTCGCTATGTAGAAATGCTGCTCGCATATGACGTCACAAATCAAATAATTGAAATTCTAATAACTTTTTAATTATTTGATGAATTTTTCTCAAACCTCGGCAATATTTTTTATTATTTTTTCTGCTTTTTTTACAATAAACTTTTTGTCAAGGTGAACTTCCCCTTTAAACAAAGAGAATCACACTGAATTTTCAAGAGAATGATGAATGTATGAATATTCAGCATACAAAGTATTTTGAACAAACTTGCATTTTAGATGTTGACATTGATGGCCATCCTTAGTTATGGTTGATTGGATCGATCATAACTCTTTGTAAGATGGGGCCTAGGGCCCAGCCTTACAAAGAGTTGCAATGATCCGATCAACCACAACTATGGAAAGCCAACAACATCAATACTAAAATGCATGTTGGTTCAAAATATTTTGTAGATATGATGTATATTCATGCACTCATCCTTGTCTTGCAAGTTCAGTGAGCTTTCTTCTCTTCCAAAAGACATTGAGTACAATTTCCTGCAAAATAAATCATGACATTGATGGATTTCCATAGAAAATCAAGTATGGAACCAGTGCACCAGCCTATAGAGTGAACAAAACTGCCCCTCTTGTGCGTCAAAGAAATCAAAGTATCCAAATTTTCATATCCAACCTCTCTTTTGGAAATTGACGTGTTTTTTTTTCTCATGGGTAGAAAGAGAATCGTCTCGATGAGCAAGCATTTTTATTTCCATTCCCCAGAGGTGTAAGTAGGTGGTAATGAATTCATTCGTTATCACCGCAATCATGAAGTATTACAGGCGCAGGAAAGGAAAAGTCGTTCAGTATTTGGTGCAGGTTATACCTCGACATGACGTGAGGCAATTTATTCCAATCGTTTTTGAAAAGTAGGTATGAGTTTGTTCTTTTAAACAAGTATTTATAAAGCCAGGTGTTCTGAACAGTGATCACTTGGCACTAGCAGTTTAATATCTAGACGAATTGACGTCCTTGCGCTATAAGTATTGAATATTCTTTATTTGCTTCAAGGCACTCATGATATTTTTCAAGGTTTCTTCACAGTTAAAGCGCTGTTTAGAACTTATATACAATGTTGTTAACTCCATGAAATTATAAGTATATTAGTTGTTTAAACAGTTGAAAAAAGTGTTTATAATTTTAAACAACATTGTTTGATTTCTAATACTTTTAAATATGGATTTTTAAACTGTTAAATGACTAGTGTAAGGTTCATATAGTAAGAAGTGTTAGATGAAATATGATAAACTATGTTATCGATTTAGATGTTATGTGCTAAGTGAAAAGAAAATGTTGTGTGCAAAGTAGATGTATAAAAAGGGTTTCTTTCTCTTAAAAAAAGTTGTTTGAAACTTTGTCTTATGGCTTTTAAAGGATTTAAAGTTATTTTCTGTCCTCTTCTTTGTTATTAAGAAGATGACATGTCACATGAAATATCTTCAATGGTGATTTCAGAATTGTGCCGACTTGTACAGCACATCTTGATGATGCGAAGGGGGAAAGCAAGGGGGGCACTGCGCTGTCGTCTGTCATTTGCCGGCTGGTGCTGAAAATTCCAATGGGGGAAGTAATAGGGGAAATCGCCTAATTTGATATAATTTCCTTGTTGTGTCGCTCCTTCGTGAGAAATAGACCGGAGGGAGGGATTCTTTTCCCTGAAACCTGATGGACAGAATATAGGGCTTGGTCAAGTGGAAGAACGGTTAAAACGCTTGGGTGCCAATGACGAGCGGTGACATCTATCTGTTGGTAACATGATGTATTATTAACCCTTTGTTTCCTTACAACTGGGTGGTCCCTGTACATGGCATATGGGAAGCAAAACGGAGTAGTTAAGGGTCCATGATTGTAGCTTGTGTTGTATTTTTCATAAATGTGTGTAATTCTCTTAAATCAATGTTTATCTATACAGAAATAGTATAATAATAGACAAAAATATTTTAGTATTTGTGGTAGATATTTTTTTGGATGGACAATCTAAATGGCCTGTGTGGATGAAATCTAATGCAACATGATTCTCCACCAATCACTTGCATGTATAAGGAACTTGCGCTTGATTTTGTTTAGTTGTGTTTAAAAACTCTCGTTGTGACTCTCATCTTTCAATCTGAGGGACGTGGGTTCGATTCCCATACAGCCCTGGCGTGTTGTCCTTCAGCAAGGAATTTACCCACATTGTGCTGCACTCAACCCAGGTGAGGGAAGTGGGTACCGGCAGGAAGTAATTCCTCGAAAAGCTGTGCGCACCGGAATAGGTAGACCAGCTTGGACTTGAGCACCCAACAAGGTGGATATGTATGCTAGCCGAATCCTATTCTGTTTTCGCAACAGGACACAGATGGGTGGCCTCTGGTAATTTCTCAGAGATGTTTTGGTGGGTTTTTTTTACTGGTGATTAACCGAGGGTAAGGTTCATGTGGAGCGGCGCTATCACCAAGCCAAGAAGTCATTAGCGATTAGCAACAGCCAATTAGACAATAGCTTAATGATGTAGCCCGATTACAAAGAAGGAATGCCATTATATTCTGGTAGGATATTCAGTTTTAACACATTCTGGCATGGACACGAAGCAACCACAACCGTGTTGCCAATGTTGACCAACTTCGGAATTGGACAGAGCGGTTGTATCATCTTTGATGAAACCAACTTGAGAAGGGGTAAGAAGAACTGTTCTGTTGGAAATTGACTTTGAATGGGAAGTTGAAAGAATGGTGTTCACTACTTGACATGAACTCTAGACCTGGTGTGAGAACAGTTCTGTGGTAAAAAAAGTAACTTGGAAAAGAAGAATTGTGCGTAAACTCAATTAGGTTCTCTGTTTGCCTTACGATGCAACAAGAAAGGCACTTCAGGGTAGGCTTGATGGAGATTCTATGTACTATGGACACTGATGAATCTGTAAGTACATTATTCAGGCAATGCAGTTCTCTTTTGAACACATAAATGTATTCCTGATGAATAGCAAACCTAGAGTAGTCCCAGCTTATTACCCAAAATTGAGTTGAATTTGCGAGTTACGATAATCACAACATTTTTTTCTTCTTGTGGATGATTTGGATACTGGTTTGATTGCCTGTTTTATTTTCTGTATTTCTCTTTTGACATATATAGTTCTATAACTTCCATTCCATATCCAGAATACATGCAACCTAATTTGGGCGTGTAATATGTATGTATGTATGTAATAACTTGTACAATATGCTTTGGTTGTCAATGAAAAAGGAAAAGACTTGTGATGTTATGTTACATTTATGACAGCTTATTCTGACATATGAAGTGCCATTTTGAAAAGAGGGTATTATTGCCTAGACTCACTTTTAGTAGCGTAATATGATAAAGATTTCCAAAATGCAGTAGAGTCCTAACTAATGCAACTATCAAGCGTGAATTTTTTTATACGAATTGACAAGTAGCTCGTTCCGAAGAAGTGAGCGCTGGGATGCATGAAAGGCTTGTCAACCAACAGCTAACGCCACAAAAATGTCTTTGATATCCGCCTAATTTTGACCCTCAAACTCGATGGATCGAGAGATCAAGAGAAAGACAGTGGAAAGAAAGAAAAAAGTGTGTGGTTGCGTATGTCATGGCAGTAATGGCGTTTGATTGATAATCTAGTGTCATCCGATATCCACGACACAATGGTTAACTTGATTAAAGCTTTCTGCGAAATGCTGCCCGGATTTCTGTGTCCTCTTGTTGGGGCTAGGTGTTTGTGCTGGGCTCATGAAGAAGGAAGAGAGAGAGATTGAAAGGGAATCATGAATAGCCTGGCGAGTTTAAATTGTTCATGGTCCAAAGAGAATCGAAGATTCATGGGTGTTTTTTGTCCTCTGTTTGTACCTTTTCTCTTTGTAATCTAAAGAAGTATCTCCTACAATTTAGACAATTCATTCAGTTCGCTGATGAAATTGAGAAGTATACTGCTGTGATGATATCACATCCATCACTCAAAATATGTAAAAACTAGATATTTCCTATCTCCAATTTGATGTGGACATAGTATTCATTTCTTTTAGTGCTTAGTTTCTTGACAGTCGGCTTGGCAAAGTTTTTGAATTCTGATCTCTCCTCTTTCATTTTTCCCCAAAAGACTTCTACATATATTTAAAATTATGAAATAGATGGAATTTGCAGTACAATTTTTACTTGAAATTTGTATACAATGTTGTTTACAATATGAATTTAGATTGTTTAACAGTTAAAAAAGTGTTAGTAATGAATTTTGATATGAAATATTTCAATAAATTAAGCATGATTGATTAATATGTTGAACGATTATTTCAAAGTTTATAAGCCAGCGTTTGATAACTTCTTTTAATGCGTATACTACCTATAATAAAAGTTTTACATTCAAATAAAAATTTCAATCAACATCTAGTATTGTATGATTGAAATATATATAGATTGTAGTTATAAATAAGGCTTTTCAGTATTGTAAATGATTTATTAAATAATGTAAGATACAAGTTCTATAATCAAAGTTTTAAGACTGTTCATCATTAATTATTCAATCTAATTGAATAGATAAAACTGAAGTATACACCCTTTATTCACTTTAAGTGGTTATCATTAGGATTCTATGATTGAGCAGTTACAGTATTGGAGAATTTCTTCAGTTGAAATGAATTAAATAAGATGTCTTATTTATTATTAATTCAGAATATGAATAAATTGCAGCATCATGTTTGGTCATAAAAGGTGCTTTCCTCTCTCCATTTCCAACCTGCCACAATGCTACCTGTTCACATCATCACACCAAGCTCCTTCCCCCTCCCCCTCTCTACCCCCTTCCATGCACCCCTCTAGGGAGCCAAGTCCCCCTATCGCATTACCCCACGTTCCCACACCTTAAAAACAGCGATTATTCCATGTTTTATCCCGCGCAGGTGTACAACCAATAACATGTTTATTGATATCTTCATGAAGGGGAAATAAATTAGCACCTGAAGCGGGTTTGAACGCAACTGAAACCATCGACTATCGCAGAAGAAATGTAACTGAAATGTCAATCTCAAATTGAACATTGCCTTTGAGAGGGTCAATAAAATAGATTGGAAATTTCCGCGCCTATCTATCTCTCACTTTTACGGCTTCCACGTCTTCAAGAGCAACAAAGAAGCACTAAGTCATAGCTTCCATTTTGGGGGAAATGACAATGTTTTTTGTTTCTTCAAATAGAGATGATAAGATCAACATCTCTTTTTCTTTCCCTGAAACTCAGGATTTACTTCTCACACCTGAGGTTTCGAGTTGGAAAAAGAGGGAGAATTAAGGCTTTGCAAAGTTTGGATGTTAACGTGAGATAAGCGTCAAGGAAGAGTAGCAGTTTTATCTCTTTTTAGACAAAAATATATAATTTTTATATCTAAGTTATGCGTCATAGTCAAAACTTGTGACTGTCACGAGGGAATCAGAGTACCTCAGCTTTTTAAAAAACTTTTGTAACTCTGTCATTTTCTTGATTATCCATTTTTATGACTCTCTTCAGTATTGAAAATTTTCATTTTTACACCCCACCTTCTGTCCACTGCTTCTCTTTGGTTTGTTTGATATCAGCTCATCTTTATTTGTTGCTGTATCATTCTGTTCTGAGTTTGTATTAATACGAGTGATAATAATACTAATTATGCTCCTATATTACTACCGCTACTACCACTACTACCACTACTACTTCTACTACTACTACTACTACTACTACTACTACTACCACTACTACTACTTCTACTACTACTACTACTACTACCACTACTACTACTACTACTACTACTACTACTACTACTACTACTACTACTACTACTACTACTACTACTACTACTACTACTACTACTGCTGCTACTACTACTTCTACTATTACTACTACTACTACTACTACTACTACTACTACTACTACTACTACTACTACTACTACTACTACTACTACTACTACTACTACTACTACTACTGCTACTACTACTTCTACTACTTCTACTACTACTACTACTACTACTACTACTACTACTACTACTACTACTACTACTACTACTACTACTACTACTACTACTACTACTACTACTACTATTTGTGCTACTACTACTACTCTGGAGATTGGCCAAAACTTTTAAGAAGAAATGAACAAATGGTTTTAGGTGTTTTTTCAGAGTATTGTCTTATCCTCTATCTCCTCTCTTATGATATCTTGGGCCCATCACATGAAACTGGTTATAATTGCTGTATATCATTCTGTTCTGAGTTTGTATTAATATGAGTGATAATAATACTTATTATGCTCCTATACTACTACCGCTACTACCACTACTACCACTACTACCACTACTACCACTACTACTACTACTACTACTACTACTACTACTACTACTACTACTACTACTACTACTACTACTACTACTACAACAACTACTACTACTACTACTACTACTACTACTACTACTACTACTACTACTACTACTACTACTATTTGTACTTCTGCTACTACTACTACTCTGGAGATTGGCCAAAACTTTTAAGAAGAAATGAACAAATGGTTTTAGGTGTTTTTTCAGAGTATTCGTCTTATCCTCTATCTCCTCTCTTATGATATCTTGGGCCCATCGCATGAAACTGGTTACAATTTGCAATAATTGTTAAAAGCTACTAAAATTCTTCAATCTGACTGGCTGATAGTGAATTTGTCATAGTTGTGCATTTGATAGATCTTTTTGAAATGAGACACTGGTCTTTACTTTTGTTTTTCCTTTATCACCCCCCCCCCCTTTCCCTCTTGTTCCCTTTCATCTTTTCATCTAGCACATACATGGCTTCATCGTACCCAAGACCCCGACCAATATCAAGTTTATTTTTAGTCCTTTCAACTCTTTTCATTTCATCAGGGTATTTAATGATTAGGATCCTTTATGAAACTACATGGAAGGGTGTGAGAGAGAAATCAGGGCAGAGTAAATAATAATTTAAGGTCCCTCGGTCTCGCGGGTGACCATCAACAAGAAACTGATAAATACGCTGTCTGATCGCGCCCAGAAAATAGCGAGGAATTCAATTTTCCTGATTTACTACCCAGAAGGTCTTATGAATTTAGTCGTTACACTTGTAACTTATTGTAAATGAAGAAAAATGAATGCTATACTTGAAGCATGTCACTTAGGTATTATAAGTCACTTAAATTGGAACTGAAGTTGATCATAATGTATCAACCCATGGACGCTGATGTATTTCTTTCACATCTCACAAGGATCTCAATACTCCCATTGCCAACTGGGTCGACAATGATCCTGGGGCCGATTGCACGAAGGGTCTTTGCAAGGACCGTTTTTCGTGTCGCCCATTTTTTATGATGCGCCATGTTAAACGCATTTCAAATATATTATCTGCAAACATATTTTATTCGTCCGTTAAAATAAACAAAATATTTGTTTATAAACACCCCAACGACGTGATATCTCACAAAATTGCATAAAATTTGATTTAAAAGCAAGCTTACGAATTGTATTTGTTCAGAAACACCCCACTTATAGCGCATCATAAAAGATGGGCGACACGAAAGAAGGTCCTTGGAAAGACCCTTTCGTGCAATCGGCCCCTGTTCTCTGCATATTATGGTGAAAACTTTGTTAAAAAGTTTTTTATATCTTGTAATTTATAGAAAATTGAAAATGGAGATAGCTGTAGGTATGTCTGCTTTGAGAGAAATTTGGACAGGAAAAAAGATTGGGGGGGGGGGGGTCGCAAAGATTTAGATAGGCCTATGACTTAAATTCCCAGTTGAGCTTACGAATTGTATTTGTTCAGAAACACCCACTTATAGCGCATCATAAAAGATGGGCGACACGAAAGAAGGTCCTTGGAAAGACCCTTTCGTGCAATCGGCCCCTGTTCTCTGCATATTATGGTGAAAACTTTGTTAAAAAGTTTTTTATATCTTGTAATTTATAGAAAATTGAAAATGGAGATAGCTGTAGGTATGTCTGCTTTGAGAGAAATTTGGACAGGAAAAAAGATGGGGGAGGGAGGGGGGTCGCAAAGATTTAGATAGGCCTATGACTTAAATTCCCAGTTGAGTGTGGATTAGTCGGCATAACTGGATTGGTAAGAACATGCTAAT
This sequence comes from Lytechinus variegatus, assembly GCF_018143015.1. Taxonomy (NCBI): domain Eukaryota; kingdom Metazoa; phylum Echinodermata; class Echinoidea; order Temnopleuroida; family Toxopneustidae; genus Lytechinus; species Lytechinus variegatus. The sequence continues at coordinate 21,330,738 of NC_054753.1, read as the reverse complement.
AGGACACATGCTGGGTATTAATCAATAAGATTGTACTTTACATATCATCTGCGCTCCATTTTTTAAGTATAACTTGAAGTCATGCTTAATTGTTATTCTTTGTGAAACACCCCCTGGGTGCCGTAACACAGAGGTTAGTGATTAATTGTACGCTTCATTTTTACGATTGATTGTACATTGTAGTCAATGGAAGCAATTGCAGAAAAATGTTCTATGACTATTGCCAAGCTTTGTGTTGCGGGCCCCTGGTCGCTTTAAGACTTCGATTATTGTCTAAGCACTTCCAAAGACCATACCTCACCTGTAAGATGGGATACCTTTGCTTGGGTGGTTGTGCAAGAGCTCAGGCATTTTCCTACATTTTGAAAGACCGTACCTCACCTTTAAGACGGGATACCTTTGCGTGAGTGGATGTGCAGGGGAGATATGTAAGTGAACCATCAGAGTTTCTCCTCTTCCCCTCCGAGGCTGCGCTCGTCATGACAGACGACACACATGTGACAGTTACCCAACACAATTTGGATCATGTGACCCCTTGCTCGCTTGAGAGCCCTCCCGTGAAGCTGCGAGCTCTTGGGATGACGTCACGCCCGCATAGCAGTGAGGAGGGGATAGTATTAACCTGCTGGTGGGACTGGTTCACCCCCTCAGTTGGTCTCCTACAGGTGTGTGCTGTACCTGTTCAAGGGAGAAGGGGGTTCTTCAAGCAAACATTACAACCTGATATCGTCAACAAGGGATCTGACCCAATGCAGTTATCCATAAAAGTTCAAAATAGGGAGAAAAAGAAAACCATTGCAGTCATTTAAACTTTCAATCCATCCATCCATCTCAGCATTAAACTCCAACATCCATCATTATATTAACTTTGTAACTACCAAATCAATCAGAGAATAAATCATCTGGCTCATATTGCTTGCTACCTGAGACAAGAATATAATCCATCATTAAGGATTTATTTTCCTATAGATATCAAATCGAACCTACCCCTCTTACTGATATTATCACATGGAAATTGTATTTGATAATAACGCCAAAATCTGGTATCTCACTTGGCAATAAAATGATTTTTCATGTTTTGGGGCTACTTTTCATATCGTAGATCTAGGTCTCCTACAACTACGTCATAAGTGTTTGATCTACTATAGTTATGATATGTTTTTAATAGCTTCATTTTTACTTGAATCTCACATCATGGACCTTCTACTGTAGTAGGTCAATGCTCACATGAAGAAACCAGTTAAAACACCACCAGAAACAAAAAGGTTCAAATAGAATAGATATTTGTAAAGAACCTTAATTGAATATTACTTAAATGTAATTATTGAAAGGAGAATAAACAAGTAGTCAATCCCCCTCCCGGACACAGAAACCAAAAAAAGTATGAATAAAATATATATTTGTTGAGATCCTTTCCTGTCTTCTGTCATCGAATCCTGCTTTTCCAATTAGCTTAGTTATGAGAATTGATGGACATGCTAACACAAAGGAAGAGCAAAAACATTTATGAAGAGTTTTATGCGAAAGTGAGCAGCAAGAAAAACAGCTGTGGCAGTTCCCATTAAAACATCGTTCTTGGTTCGTCACTGGACGAGATTAGTGTCGTTCTCTTCCTGGACGTGAACTCGATGACGGAGAACGGCAAAAGTGGAGCAGAAAGTTTTATATCCACTTTGAAAGGCACGTATCATTGTAAGGGTCGAAGTTGGTCATTGGAATAGTGTGTGGAATTTAGAGCGGAGTAACTAGGTGGTTTCAGACCGCCTCGAAGTTTGCCAGTTCCAGGTATTCTCTGATCGGGAAATTTACCCCGATCAGAAAATTCCAGGTATTTTGGTAATGTGAAAGCAAACTATGCGTAATTTCCCTGAAAGAAAATACCCGCTAAATAGTAGGTACTTGGCGAAATTACGAGAACTTTCGCGGGGATTTTTCCAAGGTCGCAGGTATTTTGGCGATGTGAAAGCAAATTACGGGAACTTTTAGCCCAGCGTGTCGTTGGTCGTCGTTGGGCGCGGGAGCTGTGGGTGGCTGCTGGGCTAGTGATTTTGAATCTCGCGCCTTGCCTGCTTATCAGACCATACTGCGCATGCTCGTAACTTCAGGAACTTATCCCGAAGGGTATGTTTCAGGGCGGTGTGAATGCAGGAATAATTAACGGGTATTTTTCAGCCTATAAAAGTTCTCGTAATTTAACGGGGATTCTTGTGATCGAGGCGGTTTGAAACCACCTAATGTCGCCGGAGCAAATGCCATGAAACCGATAATTATGATGGTGGTGGTGGTGATGATGATAATGATGATGACAGTGGTGGAGATGGTGGTGGTGGTGATGATGAGGATGATGATGTCCATATGTTGGTGATGATAATGACTATGATGATGCTCGTGATCGCAAATTGATGCATCTGTGGTGGCGAAAACATGTAATCCACATGAACTGATGCAATCAGCTTTATTCATGACTCAATAGCAGAAGAGAACAATGTTTCACCAAAGCAATAAGATAAAAACCCATTCCTTCTCTTCTGCCTCTGTCATCTGTCAACGGCACTTCACTCCCAAAAGACATGTTTGTTTAATTCATAAATGAGAAAGACTGGAGTGTGTTCGTAAAAGCAATTGTCACGTTCACTCTCAATGAATCCTCTGCTTCACTGGAGATCCAAGACATGACAGGTCGCTCAGTTTGTCATTTTCTTGCGCCCCATGGTACGCTTTTCATTGTTGAAGAGGTGAGTCGAGCTCCTCTGCTTTGTCCTGGGGTTCATGGTGAGCTCTGATGGCTTAACAACTGGATTTGTTAAATGTCATGCAGTTTCTGGGGTGTCTGAATATTTGTGGATTTCAAACATTTAATTAAGTGAAGAATCGGTATGGCTTCATGCGTTAGTGTCTATATTAAATGCAGTTCTGCAGGAAAATGTATAGTGTGGCAAATGTAGATTTATATCTTGGATATTAGTTGAATACAGGGATTTCTGACCAGTTGAATTGTAAGACATCCAATTCATAGAAGGAATCGCTCTTCTTGGGATACCTGGGTTGAGTTTGGAAAGTGTAGAATGATGTATTTAACTTAAGGGGGGGGGGGAGGGTTCAACTAGTTGAAAGAAGTTCATCTAGAGCATCTAGAGAATGATTTATGGCTCCAGAGTTGAGTGTAAATTTGTTTAACTATATGTAGATTGATGTCTTTGACATTAATTGAATGTAGGGATTTCTGACCAGTTGAATCATATAGCATCAGCCAGTGCAAAGAATGAATTGGTCATTCTTGCTTGGGATACCAGGGTTGAGTGCGGCAAATGTAGATTGATGCCTAGTCTGCAGGCACAGACCCTGATTGAGACTTTGATCAACAAGTATGTCTCCATGTTAAGACTAACAAGGGCCTTCAGTACACAAGGCATTAATAGGCTGCACATTCCGACCCGTAACTCAAGCGAAGGGTTTGCACGCAGACTAATTGGTACCCTTGACATTGTTGCATTGAGGGGGGGGATGGGCATTCAGAAAAGTGAAAATGAGTTGCATCCAGTGCATCTCAAAAGGAATTTCCTACTAGGTCACCTGGGTTGAGTGTGGCAATTGGAGGTTGATGCCTTACCATTGGAATTTAATTTCTACTAGGGTATTGAACCATCAAACTTTCAGGCTACAGTCTTCGAGAGGTATCCACTAGGCCACATTCCGACACTGTACAGAGGCGAGCAGTCACCCGCGGGGAGGGATAGGTGAAGAGTCGTGAGGTAATTTGAGGAGTCGGGTGGAAGTGCCAGAAGCAAGTTGTTGTTTATCAATACTTTAGATATCCTCCACTAAGATTATCTGTCAAATATCATCCCGCATTGCACGCTTGACATCTTAAAGTCTCTTTCTCCCCTGGAGAAGTTTTGAAGAAGAGAGGTGAATCTTGGTCACTATCATGCAAACTTAACCGACACAGGGCTCGGAGATATGAAAGTGGCACTTTTCAGTTGTGCTTAATTTTATGTCTTGGTCTAGTACAGTAATAGTAATAATTTATACAGCACACTTCATGATACAAATGTGCTTATCATTATCCCTGTCAGTGGATGCGATAAGTCATTCTTGCGTAAAATGTATGCACATCCTCCACTCACTGGGGAGTATTCCCACCAGTCACTTCGACAATATGAAAACTTTCAGAGATTGTTATTTAACCACTATCAATGGATACAATCAAGTCATTTGTTGCATTCAATGTATACACATCCTCCACTCCCTTGGGACTATTCAAGCCAGTCACCTTGATAGTTTTTATTACCCTGGTTACAGGATTCAATCAGTCTTCGGTGCATTTAAAGTGTTATTCCTCCACTCCCAGGGGAATATTCCTTCCGGTCACTTTGAAGAGGTGAAAGCTTTCACAGAATGTTAATATTAACCATGAAAAACTTTTAATGTGCACACTCTCCTCTTACTAGGGAGTATTCCAAGGAATTCTTTACCTGTCATCATGTGAGGTGATCACAGTCATAGACTACCAACATCAAGTTTTTGATCCCCATTGGTTTCCATCTACATCCTGGGTAGAGAATGGCAAAGTGTGGACCAATGTCTTATGAGAAGACATCAAGTTGGGAATTGAACCCTTGTCCTTCTGCTTGAAAGGCAAGGGCCCCAACCACTAACCGCATTGCATCTGTTCTCTAACCATACATCCCATGACTATATATTTCATTGAGATAAACACTGAAATTATAATAATAATAATAATGGTCAGTTCTGGCATAGCATGCATAACATATAACAAATAAGTCTATGCACTTGAGAAAACAAAGGAGAGGATGAGAAGTGTTGATGGGTTCATTCTGTGGAGGCTAGGTACAGTTTAAATAAGTATGTTTTAAGAGCTGTTTTGAATTTGTTAACTGAATTGATTGTTTTCAGGGAATTCAAGAGTTTGCTCCATAAAACGGGCTACATGAGCAAATGAACGTTCGCCATATGATTTTTTTAATATTGTTAATATTTTAGGTACGACTAATAATTTCATGCTTTGTGAATGTAAATTATGTAATTACGTAATAAAATACAAGATTGCATTCGTATATTTTGTTCTGTGTTGGCCTGTTTGAAATGTAAAAAAGTCATTTTTGAGAGCCAATCAGTTGACGTTTTCCCCCTGTCTGTTTTTTGTTCTTATATCTTGGTTTAGAATGTGGTGAAGATTAAAATGGTCAGAAGTAATTTCCTCCATATTTTTATTCGATCATGTTCACTCTACATGATGTTAATGCATTTAGTGACAGGTTGTCATATCTTCATGAAATATGAAAATGTATTCTATTCCCAGAAAACCACAGAAAAAAAATCCCTGATAGAGATAGATTTACTTTGGGGTTTTATACCTCGACATGATAACAGACATGTTCAAGTATGTCAGACACCATGAATAGATTATTTGAGAGTGTTGGTTGCAGCATCATGCGCTATGATGCCCTCAGAAGGGCCACGCATTAATTACGCCAGTCAGATTCCATATCGGAAGAGCAGGCATTTACACATTTCTTCTGGGTGAGGTGCGGAAGCGAATAGTTTTGAAAATTGTTTTCCCTGTTTTGATGGATTTTTGTTGAGGTTTGGATCGACAGAGACAGGCAGGAGTGAGAGGCTGTCGTCACATTTCAGGATACCTGAGCCGGGTTACGAGAGTCGAGTCTTGTTAAACAGGCAAAGGTGTAGGGTTTTAATTGCCTCGTTTAAGGATTGCTCAGGGGTGGGGGATACCAGATTGCGAAACAAGATTTCACCTTCATCTTCTGGGGAGAGTGTTTCGACACCTTGTCACTCACTTGTCATCCTCGAACCGCTTGATTGCGGCGCATCATCCCTCCGATCACGTGCCTTAGATAAATGTCTTGCGCCAATTCTTCTTAGCGAGAGAGAAGAGCAGTGCTGGATTGTGATAAGGACCCACCTTTTGCTAAAATAAATTTGATGGTACAGGCCACGAAAGCAAAGTAGAATCTCTCTTTTTCTTTCTCTCTCCCTGTCTTTTACCTCTCTTTCACTGTTACTTTCCATGGAGAAGGTTACTGGCAAAGAGTCTGATTTCATTTACCAGTCTCTGAGGAGTTTTTTTTGAGAAGGTGATTTCCACACCGCCAGAGGGGTAGAGGCGAGAGAAAGTTAGAGCAAGACGCGACAGAGAAAAAGAAATCATTCAACCGGTCTTGGATAGTTCTATGGACTCCATTTATTCTTGAATACTTCTCCAATCTCTTCTTCTCGTTAACAAAAGTAGAAACTAAGTTGTTGATGCAGCGGAGATTTGAATCCGGCCCTGTTCTTCTTTATTGTTGCTTAAAAATTTTCCGCTGGTTGGAGAGTGTTGTTCTCCGTTCCATCTTGGGAGATCAAAAGAGTGATGCATTAGGCCATTGAGAGGAGAAGACAAGTTTGAAATCCAATCTAGGGGGAACTAAAAAACTCATCCCCTCGGTCTTGGTAATCCTATCCTTACCTGCAAAATTGGCAACTGTTCCGCTCTTCTTCTTTTTATCCCCTCCTGTTTGTTGCCGAAGAACTCTTGAGATGCGAGAGGAATGAAAACATCTCGCAAACAAGCATTGCTCTCTTGATCCCACCCAAAACTTTCTTTTTGTCGTTTCCTTTGCAGTTCATTTTCAATCATATCAAGGAGAGGTAGTGAACCCTCAGTATTCAGTGTGAATGTCATCGTGTTCACACTCCCTGGAAAAAGTTGTATTACAGATCATAGATGTTTTAAAATCCATGTGTAAACAGGGTGTGGAATTTAGCATATAGGAATATGAAAATGACCCAAATCAAGTAAAAAAAATACAATTTTTTTTAGGAGGTTTAATGAGGAAATTGGTAATTTTTCCATGTATTTGGGTAGTTTTAGATGGAATTCCAGGATGTAAATTTCACAGAAGATGATTTGATGTGTAAGCAACAATATCAATTAGGCCAAGAGATTGACTTTGGCTAGTCTTGTATTCAAATATCTTATGAATCTTTATAAGAAATTTTTATTTATACCATACTTGCATCTCATTTTATTTTTATCTACTAGTATTTCATTAAAAAACCAATTTGTCTAATTTACAGTCTGGCTATTCTTATTTTGTCTAACACTTCTTTGTCTCTTCTAAGAAAAATGATTAGTATAGATTATGGAATGTCTAAAGGAGCCAAATGCCATTCATTTTGGAAAAAACCCTCTTTATCTTTTGTTGCAAAATTGACAATGCGGAGTAAATTTTTTTTTTTTTTCATATGAAATCCTGTTTTCGGTAAAAGCTGTCATGAAATACGTTTGGCATTCTTTCAAAACTTTCAGCCAATGACAACGAAACAACACCTGACACAATAGGAATCGAGCGAGGGCTGGGTGGGGAAGATACGGGGGGGGGGGGGGAGAGTCCACTGGAAGCTGAACAAATTGTAAAGGGAGGGAGGAAACGTTGTTTAAGATCTGTGCTGCCTTTGAACTTGTCCCCCAAGGGGCCCGTTAGAAAGGGGGTCCAGACTGGCGTGGAGGAAAGAGATACAGCGACGCGCTTCCACCAACACTCTGTATCCACGACATAGAAGATGACTTGGGAAATATACTCGTGAGCTTTCCAACGTTTCAAGGACGAGATAACATCTTTACGAGCAGCCCCTGCCAGGTATTCTTTAGTCCTGACAAGAAAGTGGTGTTTCTTAAACTTTGATTTATTTAAAAAAAAACCATTGTTCGGTAATTTTGGATGACTCATTGCTTTAATTCAATAATGCCACTTTTCAGATTAAACTCTGAATTCAGACGTTTTCACCATATTTCCTGGACGTAGAAAACACCATTTTAAATGTAGTAAAGGGTACGTCTTTCTAGATGAGCTTCAGACTTTTAAACATGTGTTCAGTGGTATCCCTGTCAATTGGCATTCAAAGGGAATAAGTACATTTGAAGAAAAACTTGCATTCTTGTTGTCTCTATGACCAAACCAACAAGTTTTTTTTTTCTGAAGTATATTCCACCTAGAGTAAAGCAAGGGTCATGAAATAAAGACTTTAGAAACTTCAATCATATCTCCTTAATATGTATTTTTATCTCATTAAATGCAGCTGCCTTAGACCAACAAATATCTTAATTAACACAAAAATACAATTATCTGATATCTGTTTTAATGTCTTACATATGACAAATTATACAGTATCATTTGGAGGTGTTGCATGCATGCTACTAGATGATGAAAATATAATGGTTAAAGTGTCTCCAAACATGCACTTCTGAGATAAGATATCAGGTATAATCAACAAATTAAGTGTTATTTAGATATCTTTGTTTGTAGAAGCCATGTCATGCCCATCCAGGTGGGAGTTGAATGAATTTTAGTCTAGGGTTTACAAAGAGGGTTCGTTGTGTAGTGCATGTCACATGTCGTTATGCACTTGAGACTTTTTGAATCTTAACTTTGTTAACTAATTTCCTATAAACTTTTCCATTAAAACCATACAAATGAACAAATAGGTAAAGTTATCATGACCAGACATGATGGCTCGGTGGTTTAGCGCCCACCGCGTGAACAGGAGGTCGTGGGTTCGATCCCCGGCCAAGTCGTACTGCTTTAACGTTTCAGAATGGGTAATATTTCAGAACTTTCTGTTTGGCAGGGCCCGCTGGGAGAACATTTCATAAGAGCTGAAGTGGCTATCCTGGGTAAATAATAATTGATATTTGAGTATTATCATGAGTTTACTCTAGGAAACTCACAAAGGTATTTTGGAATTATATGAAAGAAAATGAAATTAACTTTTTTCTCCTTAAAATTCTTGATTGGTTTTCTTCATTTCAGGATCAGTTTATCAAGCAAAATTATTGAATGGATGTTGAAATGGTCCAGTTTTCAGTCTTTTTTTTTAACTCTCTGTCACAGATATGGCTTGCATGTAGTGTAGTACAACTTTGATTTTTTTTTTTGTAAAGTTACTCAAATGTCTTTAAATGATGATTGTAGACTCAATTAGTGATGTGAGTTTTGATTGTTGGCAGGTACACGCATCACCTCATACTCCTGTTTTTTGACATTCTCATCTCTATTCAATTCTTGCCTCATTGAAGCACAGGAGATGAGAGGAGAAAAGGTGGTTTGTTAGAGAGGCCTGGTGCCCAGCTTCTGTCTTGTTATGCCCCTTAGGGGTCCCGCATACACGGAGAGCAGCATCGCACTCCCTATTGTCGCAGCCCACACGTTTCAACCGTCAGTCTCTTTTCACCACCGAGGTAGAATGTACTTTCTCTTCCCTCCTCTCCTTACCTCTGTCGTCTTCCCGTAGGATCCTATTTGTCTGTCTTTAGTAAGCTATAGCGTTGAGGGAACATAGAAAAGAGACCATGTTCCCCGCTCCAACTCGCTCTCCCTATCTCCGCTCTATCTCTCGATTTGGAGCACAGATGAACGCACCGTTAGAATAGCTATTGATAAGTCATCATGCACGGTGGGTAGATCCTTTATGCAACGTGTCAGAGCATATTGGTAAACCTTTTTCACTGGTGTCTCATAACTCTGCAGTGGGCAATAGAACACTTAAGCTGATCCGCCCCGAGTAAGCGCATCTCTCGCTCTTGAAGCCCGTGCAAACTTGTCACAGTATTTGTTTATCCAAACCAAGAATATTCCTGTTACCACAGGTCATAGGAATCAGCTATCGATTTTTAATAAGATCTGGAATCTTAAATCAAGTTTTGAGGTTCTAATTTTTCTACAGGTGATGGTTATCTTCATAAAGAGGCTGACGAAGGTTAGCATCTCGAAAACGAAGCTATCCAATATGTTGCTTCATCTGCTTAATCAGAAGAGGCTATTGATCAGATATCCAGTTGCGCTCACAGCAAGATATCCATATGTTTTTTATCAGCTCGTCAGTTGCGCCCGAATGCTCTTCTTTATCCTCTTGTCTTCCTCATCTCTTCCCTTCTCTCTCCCTCATCTCTCTCCTCTCCCTCTTCTTATTTTACTCCAAAGAGTGTGAATTAAAAGAACGATGGCACCCTGGATGTGAATGCGCGGATAATTGTAGCTGAGGGCAATGCTTTACATTGCTATTGAACTAAATTTATTTATAATTAAAGAGGCTCTCATGCCTTTGTCACAGGGTCATTCACGCCTCGTACAAGGAATTTTCGCGACATAATGGATAGATGAAACGTATTCATCCGACACTCAGCCTATTCTTTGTCCTGCCTCCTAATCCAAACATCCCTTTGCGTGCGGGATTGCGAATCTTTATTGTCGCGTAGCGTTATTCACCCTACGTTCCCTTTCAGCTGTCCAAGTCTTGATATTTTTCCTTTGCCGTTATCAAAGAGCCTCTCCTTTTCCCTTTTCTTCCATCTTTCTTATTTTCCACCTTGATATATTTCCCCCCTCGGATGATTCCTGAGGTGAAAGACGAGACTCTGATACCAACCAAAGAGGAATCCTGTTACTCATAGACCGCTAGACTTCAAATAAGGAGAGGGCCACTGTCTGCCCATCGCCCCTCATCAAGAAGTGCATTTGCACTTTTATCAAATACTCTTGCAATGTTTTCACCAATTGTTATGGTCTAACAATGCCAGGCGGGTCCCCCGAGATGTTTACTGGGTAGACAGACTGGTGAAATGCACATCTCCCATCATAACCCCCAAGTCCCATTTACACCGTGGTGAGTTAGGCAGGTACTTAAAAGATCAGGCCACCAGTCACTTGATGCATTGATTTTTTCCCCCCGAACCCCATCGGTAAACTGGTCCTCGTTGCCCCCTCTACCCCCCAGGAGCCTTTCATGCATTACCCCTCTCAAGAGAATCAATCCCTAGCGATCTTCAACAGGTCTTTTACCACATTACCAGCACTGCTCCGCCCTTGTTTAATGGTCTGTAAAATAAGTAACCCTGTCCTCCGATTCTTCCCCGTCCCCCTCTCATCTTTGCATCTGCCCCCATCAGTAACCAATCTCGTTATCTACCACACGATTTACTTCACCACATCATTACCACCTAACTGACAAATTAATCAATTGTTCCCTAATTATTATACCCATCTCATTCTATTTTACCCCCCAAAGAAAAATCATAAAGCAATATACCACTTCCTGCTTCATGCCCATCAGAGGAAATCTTCTCAACAGTAAGGGTACTTTGTAAGAGTATTATAAGTTCATTCATGAGGGGTAAAAAACAAATTTCAAAAAGCCATTTCTAAGCCAATTAGTTCTCGATGAGCAGGTTTTTACACAAAGGAAACACTATTTCATATTAGTCCATCACCCTCCGAAAATGAAAATAAAAACTTAGCAAACATTTAGACTCTGAAAAACAGCCTAAAATGGAAAGCAGCTCCTTTTTTCTTTTCTGTTTGCCCATTTAGGGTGCAGTTCACGTCCAAAAGGAGCGACAAAAGGGGGGCAATTTTTTGACAGTGACAAAAACTAGAAGGGGCTATACCCAAGTCGATCAATGCAAACTCGTTTGACAGGATGCAAGAAATGACTGAATCAATTTTGAATTTCTAAAGATGTTTATAGATGAAAGTCACAACTTCTGCTGGGATTTGAGAACTATGACTCCATTCTGTTTGGAAGCACTTTCTGCATTTTCTGGAAGGAGAAAGGGCTGGAATTGCCTTTCTTGTTTCGCTTTTCTTGTTTCGCCTTTGGACTGTCAATACCTGTCATGTTAAGCAGACAACAGAGGTACCGTGAATATCTTTGAAAAGATGGAATTTTCAGGAGAATATCACAGCTCTACAGTTACAGGAAATCATTAAAATGTATCGTTTCAAATTTCAAGTGTCACTTTTGTCATTTGGTTTTAATTTTGTCAGAGTTACCAAGTGATTTTTTTTTACTGTGTCCAAGCAAAGGCTTAAGACATGACTAAATAGAGAATTCTTTTTATTTTTTCTCTTCAATTTTGACATCTCACCCCTTGAAAGTATTGAAATGCTAAAAATTCAACTCCTCAATTCCTTAATTGGTTACCTATACATTTGTTTTATTATTTGAATTTCAAATTTATAAAGAACAATGCAATATCTTGGATTGCATCTTTTATTTTAAATATCATTTGTGAAACAATAAATATGCAACTTATAGAGTATAATCCACTCTGCACAGTGCTCAAGGCAATGATGCCATTATTACCCTGGCTGGTCGTTCGTTCCAATGTGTAGCATTTCAAGCAATAAAATGCCTGTGCCAAGTGGTCTGCTGTTGGAAACTCTTCGGGGTCTGAATGCAAAGCCTAAAATGTCTTCTGACTGATTACGTACTGAAAGGGGAAGTTCACCCTGAAGAAAACTTTGTTGTAAAAATAGCAGAAAAAATAGTAAAAAATATTGGTGAAGGTTTGAGGAAAATCCGTTAAAGAGTAAGAAAGTTATTACAGTTCAAAGTTTTGGATTTGTGACGTCATAAACGAGCAGCTGCCCCATGTGTTATGTAATATAAAATGCATGAATTTCAAATTTTTGATGGTTCCTGATGACTTAATTTTGTTTTCTATTCATGATCGGGTGTGAAATGATTTGTCTATTGATATACAAAAGGTACAGTGAAAACCATTTTCAATTTTCTGAGAAAATGACATTTCATTAATTTTTTATCATTTCCTATGTAGGAATGCTGCTCGCATATGACGTCACAAATCAAATAATAGAAATTCTAATAACTTTTTAATTATTTGATGAATTTTTCTCAAACCTTCGGCAATATTTTTTATTATTTTTTCTGCTATTTTTACGATGAACTTTTTGTCAGGGTGAACTTCCCCTTTAAGGCCCTCATAAGGGTTCCATGACATTTACTCTGGCGACGATTGCTCAGCTCTAAATTCCACACGCACATATAGAATGACCAACTTCAACCCTGGGTTTAACACCATCCCTCCCCTTAAACCTAACATAAAATCCAATTGCAACCCTGATCCTAACCCAACATCTTAGATGAAATCAAGCTCAGAGAAATTGTCGCCAGAGCAAATGGGGTGTCGCCCGCTCAAGACCCTCTTGTTGGTCATAGTTTCAATCAGGGTCTGTGCCTGCTGAATAGGTACCCACTCGCTTCCCTTGGGTTGAGTGCAGCACATTATGGATATGAAGTAATTCATGTATTCCTTCTAGTCTGTATTTCTATACCCCTTGTCTCCATCATAATTCAATCCCTACCTAACTCCCACTCACCAATATCTCATAAAAATACTAAAATATCAAAATTCAAAAATACTATAATTCTCTTTTTCACCTCATAGATATATAATTTACACGCTCCCCTGTTATATCCTTGAATAGAATCATTAATATTGACCCATATGAGTTGATAAGACGCCCATCAAAAGCCGTGTCATTGTTGTGTACTCATCCAATCGATGCGTTTCGACTCCTCGTTTGCTCTGTAATACGATGACAAACTCATCGTCTCATTTATGACAGGGGATACCAACCATGCCTAGCCTTGACCTTCAGACTCTTTGATTTCACAAATTTCTTAGAGCACTTCTACATGCATGCTCAGATCGATATCAGATGCAAATCTTCATTTATCGTTCAAAATTCTTTAATCAGAAAGTAAAATTTCTAGGAGAATGAGGAGATTGTAATTATGTATTCAGAAGTTTTCTGTAAACAAAATACCTAATACCGCAGCCAATTCTTAATCTAAATTCAGCATAGTCCATTTGATCCACATGTTATGTGTCTAATTGGAACAAGACCATCTTAATTAGATAGTAAAATGAAAATATATAGGGCCTATTCAGAGATTTTTTCAATGAAAATGTGCCTTACACCACAGCCAATATGTTATACCACTGGCCAGACCAATGGTAAACGCTTGTTTTTGAAAAATAGTACAAAAAACTACTTTCTTTGCATTTTGAACTAACAAGAATTATCTTTCAATGTAATTAATATTTTCAGTGAAAATGAAATATGTTACGAAACAAAAAGATTGTCATAGTATGATGGATATCCGATCAGACAACCTGCCCTATTATTAGCAACATTGTTAATTTTCACCTTTTTGCTCAATTTTCCTCAGTTAAGTCTCTCATTATTATTTTTATTTGACAGCAAATAAAAATTTAATCTTCTTTTCTGATACCAAAATACTATACAAATGAATATGATTGTGGTTTACATCAGATTAACCAATTTCTAAAATAGGCATTGAGAATACTGTTTATGATATTCAGATAACCTCATATATTTCATCAACCATGTGTCTTTCCTATATTTTCTTTTCTCACTGATTGTGGTTCATGTACATCATACTTCTAAGTATTATTCCAAATGATACTCATACTATGACAAGTGATGACAGTATGCGAACATTTGTGCTCTCTTTGATTAAACCATACAATATTCGTTTAATCTTAACCCCAGGTGAAGAACCACACATAAGATCGGGGCGATGTCGCCCCTGAAACATTTAAAAGAGCCGTTGAAAATATTTTTAAAAAATCTATGGAAAATCACCATTAACTGCACAGTGTTAGCTTTATTGCAGATTTTATCTTCACATTATAGACCACATTGGGATGTATAATTCACATTTAATCTTAACACCAAATAAAAAAAACATGCATGGGGTTTCCGTTTGGGGGGGATGTCACCTCCCCCCCTGTAATGCTCAAAAGTGCCCCTTTAAATAAAAAAAAATTTGCTCAATCTCAGCCCTCTTCGCGATCAATCTTGAGATTCAAGCAACCCTGTCTCCACCATTGCAAGAAGACCAATTCGTGTTCGTGCGAGGCATCGATGCAGTACGGTGTGATGCCGTGAATGAATAATCCCGAGTGCGTCTGCACCTGCGAGTTAGCGGGATAATTTGTAAAATAGCGTGCTATTTTGCAAATAATCCTAAGTTGACTTAGGATTGCAATCTTGAGATTAATCCAGTGAACCAGGGCGATAATTGCGTCTCCATTACAAATGATCGTGATATGGATCAGAAATAGCACGCTAATTTTAAAACTCAGGCTGGTGCAGACGGCCCTACTGGGTCCCCTTTTTTATACTTGATTATTATTTATTTATTTTTTTTTTTTGGGGGGGTGTGATTTTTTCTATAACCTGCATAATGCAGTAGTTGTGACCAGAATATCAAGTGAAAGGGTCTGCTGAGGTGCAGACTAACTGAGGGGTTACCGTGAAGCGTAAATTGTCTGTTCGGTATTTACCGAGCATCAAGTGCATCAGTTTTATGGGTCATTTTCTCAGGATATTCAATAAGTTTTCAATAATTTCCACATATTCCTCTGACTCTTTGCATGGCCCGTGTGAAAAAGAGACAGAGTAAGCAGATATTGTAAATATAGAAATTGGAGTAGGAAGTCGGGCAAAAAACGGGGGGGGAGGGGACCTTAAAAAAAAATTGGTCAACTGAGGAGAGGAAGAGATACGAAATTATGTCATTGAATATGTAATAATCAATCAATTTTATGATTTGGGGATATAGTGTTATAACGTAAAGAGTACAAAACAGAAAATGAAAATATGGGAAAAGGGGAACCACTATAAAAGAAAGGAGAAAGAAGATGTTTGGAAATAAACTAGAAAAATAAGTCTGTAGTCTAATTTATTACGTTCTTATTTTAAATGGCAAATTATTCCATAATTTGAGGGTAGTAGTCAAATGCTAGATATCTCAGAGAAATTTTTCTTTTTCAGGTAGGGATTTGAAGAAGCACAGTATCATTACACGCGTGGGAAGCAAGAGATAGATAGATAGAAAAATATTGTAGATTGATCCATAAATATATCTAGATAGATAGATCTATAGATAGATTTTCAGATAGAAAGATAGATCAATTGATAGGTAGATAGATACAGTAGATACAGAGAGAGAAATTGTGAGAGAGACAGAGATAGACATGGATGGATAGAAAGATATTGTAGATTGATCCATAAATATACCTAGATAGATAGATCTATAGATAGATCTACAGATAGAAAGATAGATCAATTGATAGGTAGATAGATAGATAGACAGATGGATCGACAGACAGATAGATAGAGACACATACAGATGAATATGATAGATAATATGTATGTAGAGAAAAATCAGAGATAGTAAGAGTTCGATAGAAATTTTGGTAGAGAGATGGAGATCAAGGGATGGGAGAAGTAATGAAAGTAGAGCAAATGTCGATGCACTGCGCGACAGTCTCCCAATTCCCACAGTTGGTTTACTCCCATCCAACGGTGAAAACACCATTATTGCGCATTACTCGATTCCCATTGATCCTCGTGGATCCCTCTAAGCCATCGATACATATTTCATGCTTCGTGCTAATTTTGAGTCTTTGGTCTTATCTATCTCCAAAAGGACAGGGAACCCTAACTATATTGAATTTCTGAAGTGTCAACAGTCTGATAATCTTTAACGTCTCTTTCGAGAGAACGCTCGGGAGGCAGGATTTGAAGGGTAAAACGAGTACTAGTAAAAACAGGAAATATTGAGATATTTTGGTTGAAATATTCATGGGAAGTTAGTTGTTGATTTTTTAAAATGCTTTTAAAAATCTGTTATTTTGTACTTTTTACGGTTGATACTGTAAAATTCCTACCTCTTTAATTAAGCCTTGCATCTTTTATTCATTCACGCCTCCTCAATTTAGTTTGCCACCGTCTTTCTGTCTTCCTCTTTCCCTCTGTCTCCCTTTCTTTCTCTTTGCACTCTCCAGCATCCTTTCTCATTCACTCTCTCCCTCTCTCTTACATCACACACCCATACACATACCATCTTTCACTCTCTCATTTCTTCTGTCGATCCAACTGCTGTTCGTTCTTTCAGTCAGTCCCACGCCCCCTAACTATCCTAGTCTACATGCAAGTGGGGCCCTCTAACACAGCCATCTGTCATCAATTGCCAGTTTTGAACACTGATCCTGATTGGTTAATAGCGAGGATATTGGATGATATGCGCAACTAACAATGGTTTGCATTGGCTATTGACATGCAATAATTGATTGCAAACCTCTATCTTATGAAAAACTATGATTCTTATAAAGAGTTGCGAATGATCCGATCAACCTCAACTGCATGGAAACCCATCGATGTAAATTTTTGTGATGGGACATTCGTGCAATGTCTTTTTGTAAACAAAGAAGAGGACACTGAAGTATCATAGACAAAGGCCCGTATTCTGAAGTTGGGTTTAACTTAGACTCGGGTTTAAAGTTGTGGTTTAAGTATGGCGAGCCAATTGTCAAATAAATCATTAACAGTAGAGATATTATACTTCAGCTCATTTGGCTCTTAAATCATTCATAATTGTCTAGGAATTTTAAAAAAATTATTGGCTTCACCATCGATGAATCAGGAAAGAGCACAGTAAACATACGAAACATGCAACTTAATAACAAATTTGATACGTTTGGCTTCCCATACTTAAACCACAACTTTAAACCTGAGTTTAACTTAAACCCGACTTCAGAATACGGGCCAAAGAATTTATGAATATACATCATATCAAGAAGATATTTTGAACAAACATGCATTGTAGACGTTGGTTGGCGTTGCTGGCTTTCCATAGTTGTGATTGATAGGATCAGGCGCAACACCTTGTAACACAGGGCCCAGGACAGATAGCATTGATTGCACCCTCACAGCTCATCAACACCTCTGCCCGTCGGATTCCCATCACTTCGGGGCGGCAACACCGGTTCTCCTCACTGGTAGCGCTACCACTCTTCTATTGATTTCCTCCAGCAGGCAGTCACCCACACTGTCACCATGCAGCGCTTAAAGCACCGCCACAGATGGCGTTTCCAGCGGCAGGGGGAGAGCCGGGGATCGATGAATCGTCTCCTAAATGTGTAATTGCAACATCTATCCCTTCGCCCCGTGTGCAGCGACGATTGTCGGTGATCCATTTAAGTAGGGGTATCAAATCGCATTAATGCACGCATTCGATTGTTGTTGACCTTATTCAATTCATCCTTAAGCAATTATTTCAGTATTTTCTTGTGTAATATCTTCAGTTATTTCAGCTATTTGGGTTGCGAATATTTTTAGAAATTGGATGCTTTATCACATTGCACTGTAATGCAAGGCAGACAATTTCAGATGATATCAAATCAAATTTTGAAATTTCTCTGTTCTTAAACAGTTCTTAGATTAATTTCTTTCTGCTTATATTCAATCGTAAATTAATTTATCATATTAGTTTGCAATGATGGCTAATATTTTTTCTTTGTTTATAAGTGGAAACTGAACGTTTGAAAAAAATTGAACTAGAGCTCAAAACTACCACTAACACTTCCATTAGCATAATGGATACATTGCTGATTGCTGTTTTCCATTTTTTTTTTTTTATTCGTTCATATCTATTTTATCAATAATTGTTTGATTGTGGTCACACCCCCATTCTGAAGGTATCTTCATTGCAAGATGTTTCTATTTATCATAAATGGTAATTAAATTAGTTATTTTTCCTCAAAGATGTGAGAGCCAGTAGGTGGTTTCAGACCGCCTCGAAGTTCGCCAGTTCCAGGTATTCTCTGATCGGGAAATTTACCCCGATCAGAAAATACCAGGTAATTTGATAAAGTGAAAGCAAACTACGCGTAATTTCCCCGAAAGAAAATACCCGCTAAATAGTAGGTACTTGGCGAAATTACGAGAACTTTCGCGGGGATTTTTCCAAGGTCGCAGGTATTTTGGCGATGTGAAAGCAAATTACGGGAACTTTTAGCCCAGCGTGTCGTTGGGCGCGGCGGCGTGGGTGGCTGCTGGGCTAGTGAATTTGTATCTCGCGCCTTGCCTGCTTATCAGACCATACTGCACATGCTCGTAACTTCGGGAACTTATCCCGAAGGGTATGTCGCGGGGCGGTGTAAATGCAGGAATAATTAATGGGTATTTTTTAGCCAAAAAAAATTCTTGTAATTTAACGGGGATTCTTGTGATCGAGGCGGTTTCAAACCGCCTTATGTAGTATGCCTAGCAATTGAAACTCTAGAAACTCTCGTTAGAGTGCTCCCCAGGGAGTAGAAAAAGTATGCCAGGATCCGATGACCGGGGTAATTATATACATGTGCATGCATCTGTAAAGTGCTTGGAGATGTTGTTCTGTTGTATTAAGTACAATAGAAAAGTGGAATATTATTATCATTTATGTATAAAGTAAACGAAAAAAAATAGTACCCGAGCTGCATGAGCTTTAAAATGGTCATGATATTGCTCACTTCTTGCATCATGTTCATCATTTTCATCGTTTTTAATTAATTGTAAACATCTTGGACATACAAGTGCCTAAACTTTACTATCATCATACTCAATCTACTTGCAGCTGTTGCCTCATGAAGTTTGTGTAAATAAGATTTCAACTCCAAAGTTTGTGTAATTAAAATTGAATCCAATAACGTCTCATCTCGATCTTGTTCCATTGCACATGTTTAGACGAAGTAGGCCTTTTATAATCTGTAGGAAGAGAAAGAGAGGGAGAGATAGACAGCTAAGCAGAAAGAGTGAAAGGGGATGGGAGAGAGGAAGAGAGAGAGACAGAGAGACACCATTCTCATTATACTTTTTAAAACTAGTTTACTGGAAACTGGTTCAGGAAACCAGTTTGGAAGATCACTTTGCTAGCGTTCCCATATGATCAGCCGAAAGTTGTTTCAAATCCCCTTCGCATAAAGCAGCCTTGTTGCTATGGGAACACTGTCAGTGTGGTGACAATTCGAAACAGCAGCAGAGGCATTCTGCACAGTGTTTGGAGTAGCGTGCTCAAACTCCGCAAAGATCGCTTCCGAAGTACGGTTGTGTCCTCACACTAAAACCAGTTGAACAGGCAAAGTAATCTTCAAAACTACATCGCGAGGCTGTTTTCTGATCCGGTTTAGAAGATCACTTCCAAGACTGCTTTGACCATTCTCATTACAAGTTAAACTAGTTAGGAGTAAACTAGTTTTAGGATGATAGTGAGAATGGTGTCTTAGAGACAGACAGATAAGCAGAAAGAGAGAGAGAGAGGGGATGAGAGAAAGTGAGAGAGAGTGAATGAGAAAACTGCAGGTGAAAATCCAATGATAAAATGGAAGAATAATATCTAACCAGTCAGACACGAAACAAAAAATCAATTAGCAGCATTTGTTAACGAGCTGGCTCACCTAACGTCTAATTGTTTTAGAGAATCCCTGCTGGGGAGTGGCTGTGAGATGAGGGGCGTTATATCCAATGGTGCTACAATCCACACATTTAATATTGTCTCCTCAGTGGAGTCATTATTAAGGTGGGCGTTCAGGTCAGACATCTGTTCCATTGGACGGGTTGTACTTTTTATTGCTTGCAATTGTGGGAAGTTCGTCAATCTGAGATTAAGTGAGACAATGTTCGCTCTCGATCATCCTTTCTGATTACTGCTTCGTGAATTGTGAGTAAATTTTTAAAGCAGTTTATGAGTATATTTATGTTCTGAAGAGATATTCTGTTTTTTAAATTTCAAACATTTGAATTATTATGCATGCCTAATTTGAAGTTTTTATATAAATATGCAAATTTTTCTGGAGAAAATGATGAGGAAGATAATTGATGTATGCGGTAATGAATGCAACGGCAAGAGAAACAAAAAATGAATGAAAGAAAGAGAGGGGGGGGTAAACAGTTTGGGGAGGAATAAATCTTGAATCATTTCTATGACCACTGAAAGGTTGTTTACATGTTAATTATTTTCATGTATTTAATCAGCTGAGCAGATTTTTCCTTTTTTTCTTTCTCTAGGTATGTCTCTCTTGTGCAAAGTGGAACTTCATTTAATTCTAGAAAATAAAGCCTTCGTTTTTCAGTGTCATTGACATTCCACTATTTGCATGTTTTTGAAAATACCCCACATTCCACGGTGAGAATCCTGTTTTTCTTCCTTATATTCTCAATAATTTGATATTTACCTGAGCCTCAAAAAATGGAGGCTTCTTCAAACATTTTCTGTTGGTGGACTAGATTGCTTTCGATTCAGAGAAGACCGCACAACTATTGATTCAACCCATAAACTTTTGACTTGACTATATTGACATACATTTATCAGTTGGAGAATTTGTCTGTGTGTGTGTTTATTTACGAGCGGCAATTTCTTCTTCTTTTGATGAAGAGCTGATTAGGGATCTGTTCCACCTTTGGAAAGCCGAATGTAGTTTGTTTGAGAAGACCAGCCTATTTTGATGATATATCTAGCTGTTTATTTAGGCTGAGTAAATTTGACTATTATGGGTTTTACTCACAGAGACACAATAAATATACTGCTTTTCTTGGTCATGGATATTAATCTGGCATAAATATGTTTTTCCTTAGCACATCTTGGCCTTTCAAGACTATTGGAAAGATGTAGTAATTTTTTTTTGTTCTTTTCTTTGAAAAGTGAAGATGAATGTAGAGTATATGAAATATTGAATGTATACCATCTAGTACACCGAAGATTATACAATAGTTTTTTCTGCACATTGGAATGTTTTTTATCAGAAATATGATGCAATATAAATCGCTTGGAGCATCATCTGTGGATCTATCCAGAAAGGCAAATTGGGAAAAATATTTACACAGTAAAAACTTGAATTTTCATACTACGCTATTTACTATATAATGTAGACCTTACAGTATAGTTGTTTGAATGGTATAACAAGTGCTTTAAATCTTCTATAACATAGTTGGATTTTTATACATAATTCTCAATAACTAAAGCATGGTTGTTTAAACTATTTATCAACTACTTAAGGTTCATATAGTAAAAACTAAAAAGAGTTGTGTAAAAAATAATAACAGCATTTTTACTGTGTATGTGTTACATTTAAACAGTTCAAAAAGGTATTGTTCTTAAAAGCTCTCAGAAATTAGAAACTGTGATCCTCATTTTTTAATATATTATGATATATATTTTTTTCTTTTTTTTACAGACCAGCGATCAATGCAATTCAATATTGATTTATAAACCTGCATGTGACTAATTTTCAATTGCAATGTTTTTTGCAATCTAATACAAAGTTCTTATAAAAAAATGTCAGAAGAAAGGAGAATATGAAATCTGACACAGATAGGTGTAAAATGAATTTGTAGAACAAACAATCCACTGATAGGTAATTGAATTAAATGTGTTTGTCAAAAGAACTGAAGTGTTTGGCCCAAAGAACAGCAGAGGGGGAGTTGTGAACTTTAGCGAATTTGGGAAATGGGGAATTATCAAGAATGGAAAAAGTGAATAAAAAGATGAGAAATTGAATGAAGTGAGAAATAAAGAGAGAAATCACAATTGGACTAATTTGACAGGATAGCTTGGAAGTTGGCTAAAGTTGAAGGGAAGCGAGAAAGGGGATCAGTTTTCCCCTTTCTGAAGGGACCCAAGGGATCGACCAAATCTTGCAACTCACGGTCCTACCTTTTTGTCTCAGGAATCCGCCACTTTCCTGCATCTTCCCCGCAAACTTCTCGAAGCATCCTCTCACCGAAAAAAAGAAGAAAAAAAATTTGCAAAGAGAGGAGAAAGCACGGCTGGGAATAGCAGAGAAAGAACCTTCCTTTATTAATTTATTGCGAAAGAAGTCGTTTAGGAGATGCCCCAACTAAATTGAGGGGGAGGCGATTGTGATCTGTGTAGCAAACTTGTCTCAATTTGGTCGTGTGACACTGAGAAATGCCTTGTTCTGCCGACTCATGGTGCTAAATTTCTTACTTAAGTCTCATCGTGCACCTATTCTCGGCGCCACTGCAGACAGTTCTGATATCGGCAAAGGAAGCCTTTTCTTGAAGGTATATATATCCCGTTTAACGTTACAAAGACATCTCGGAGATGGTTATCACCGCTGACCACCCCAAGCAGACAATTAAACTGGTCACTTTTAACAAGTCATGCTTTATTCTGGAGAAGTATTGATGATGTCATTATTAAAAGAAACAATTTACCACATGTTTACCAACTGATACCACAGTTCAAATATTGTCCACTGTTAATAATCATAATAATAGTGAATGATATTCAGTTCTTGGAGATCTATGCATATTAAATCCAACATAAATGCCCTGTTCATGATGGAAGGTGAGGTTTTAATTGAAAGTTGATCTTCTGTAAGAAGGATTTCATTTAATTTCATTCATTTCATTTTCAACAAAATATGAATCAAATAAATACAATCATAACAAGTCAACATCATAAAACAATATACCAAGGTCATAAAATCAGCTTGAAAAAGACATATTATAAGAAAATTACATACAAAATAATCATGTGTAAATGTGATTTATAATTTGTGAAAATGGATGATCCCACTAATGATGGTTTCTTTATGATTATGATTTATTCTGAAAGTTTTAGTAATAAGTTTGAAAGATAAGTGGAGAGAAAAAAAGTTATTGTCAGAAAATCATGATAGTAAGAAGTGAACTTTCATCTTAATAAGATGCCCAAGGGGCTACAGAACAAAAAAAACCCACAAATTTTCTGTAATTTTACACAATGCATGTAAGTTTACACAGTGCAGTGAGATTTTTACAGGTGTTCTCAAAGCTGCTGATGGAACTTGAACTTTTCAAAAAGAGTATTATAAAGCACAAAAATTTTGAATATCGCAATTAAAATCACCCATGAGGGGCTCTTATGCAGTCTGCGTTGGTACTACTTGCACCTTCTTCTTTATGAAATGTTATGATTTTTTTTGTAAGCAAGGCCCGTCAACTACCAAAATTATTTGAGCTTTGCAAACAGTGTTAAGGTTAAGATCCTCTTCATCCTGTCCATAGATGTTCCGAAAAGTGCAGTGATTTGGTCAATATTTGACCTGGAGTGAACTCTGTGCACCTCGACCTTTTGCCAATCATCAAATGATGAGTATATTGGCTCGCTGATCTTGTCTTACAATGGGGCGTTAAGCCATGTACTCTGACCACCTCAGGCGTAGAAGGTTCCCTCCATTTACAGTCAAAACCTCTTAGAACGAGGAATAATATTTGACCATCAAAGAAACTGATACCCTCCTTTTGTGTATGGTGGCATTCAGATAAGGCTTTTAATGCGGCTTTTGTGCACCTAATTGTTGATCACAGCAGAAACCTCGCAGATAATAAGAAGAAATCACTTAGAACGATCTGCAATTAACACCCTGTTTGGGCGCTTTGTAGTTTTCCCTCTCTGCTTTTGGAGCGGTGTTGAAAAAAAATGAACGGTCCTCCCGTGGGGCTCTTTTTCCTTTGAAATTCATCTTCGAGATCATCAATCTTGCCATATTATCCTGTCTCTTCATCCTCAAAGTTGTTTGAAGTCATTCAGAATCTCTTTTTTTGAAGATTATCAGCTATTATACTGAAGAAAAAAATATTATTCTGCCATGTTAATGATCACACAATGTACACCATTCTTCTTCGCAACCTCAATAGATATTCTATTTCATTCTGGAGTAGTTCAGAGAAATTTGATTATTATGTCTTGTTGATAAAACATACAACTGGGTTTGAAAAAGTGTAGGTGAGCTGTCAGTAATTTCATTTAGAATTTACCCAGCTCTATTGATGTTAGCAATACAAATAAGATCATCATTACTTTCTTATTTACATGTACATTGAAAAAAAAATTGTGGCCAACATGTTAAAGAGAAAATGGATTGCAGTGAGCTCCATTTGTTTCCTTCATTCCTTCGTTTCTTTTGCTATATGGTTTGTTATAACAGTATAATGATAGTTTTCTGTTGAAAGGATGATTGCGGTAGTGAGAGAAACAGACACCTTGTACAGACATTTGTCAGTGATTATTGATCAGGAATCTGTCTGTCTGGATATAATTGATGCACATGTTATAATGTTGCATTTTTGTTGTTTTTTAAGTCAAAGATTCTAGACAAGGAAATGTTTGGATTTCTCCATGGAGTAAGATAAAAGTGTAAATTTACTTATTTTGATATTTACAATATATCTGATATGATAATATTTGAAAGAGTAAAATTTTTTGTCAAAAGTATGAAAATATTTCTATAAATTGTAATTTTCGAAAGAGTGGAAGAAGGTTGTGTAAATGCTCATATTAGTTTAGCCGAGATTCCCTGTTTTCTTTTAGCATCAAAGACTGGAATAATTTGCGCCACACAGATTTAACCTTGGAGATCTGATGTCATTCACTTGATTTTTTTTTGTCTGTTCGTTCTTGCATTTCCTTTTGAAAAGATGAAAAAAAAATCTCAGCATGACTTCTTAATTTAAAGGTGGAATTTTTAATTTGTTTGTGAAATTTACTTTTGCAAAGAACACTTTTATCTTCCCCAAAGGTACATAGTGAATCACCTAAATGGATAGCTTCTTAGAAATATAAATGGAAGGGGAAAATCTGATTTATCATTTGTCTATTAATACAGGTATCATGTCCATATTGCCATTTTAGTCTTTTTCCCATTTCAATGTTGATTTAGGGTGTGTTTATGCTTCCATTGCGAGGACAGAATCAGCGATTTCAAACGTCGATTCAAAACGCCGATCGTAAACGTGGTTCTGGGAGTGCTGTTTATGCTTAACTTTTCAGAGCAAATCATGATCTCCAGCTGGCTTCGCATCGTAAAGCGAGGTCAAATTGGGCGTGCCTTTTTTCAAAAGTTTTTTTTCCGACTTGTTATTACGTGGATATAAGCATGGAGCATTACGACTGTATTGCCCGCGGATTTTCATCTCACCGGAAGCATGTACCAAATGACGTCATTTAAACAGGTTTACGATCGTGGTTCTGTTTATACTTCCCCAGAAAGCCTGATTCTGGTCAAACGACGTTTACAAACGCACCTTTTTGTGAGTTTACGATCGGCGTTTTGAAACAGCGTTTAAATAAAAGTAAGCATGGACGCAACCGTGTTTTGGACTAACCACGTTTGGAAACGCTGATTCTGGCCTGAAAAGTGGAAGCATAAACACGGCCATAGACACCTCACTTTCTCTGTCTATCAATATTCGCCACAGATGGGGAAAAAAAACATGGGAATCATGAGACGAATGTTAATTGGTAATGGAGTTGACATGGAAATGTCTACTACCAATCAATTTTAGGAGGAAGTAGATTGAGTATCCATGAGAGGCTATTTAATGAATGGAATACTCCTGTCTGCTCTTGGGCATTTACGTGAACCCGTTGCATGCCGGAAGAGGGTGCTCGCCATTCAAAATCAATAGGAATTGCAGAACTCGGTCATCATTTGGTTAAAATGATGAACAAAAGAGTGATATCAGCAGTCTCTGAGTCTTTGATTTCCTGTGCATCTTGGCGTATTCTGTTCTTCACGTAGGTGACAAAACTCAAATTAACACTTGGGAGACTAACTCCGAATGGGGGGATACTGATGGTGTTGATGGTGTCTTTGGCGAGGAAACGTTAAAGAGGAATCTGTTTGTAAGGAAGTGTAAGGATTATAGTTATTGAGTTGAATATACAATCTTCCAGGTAGATTGAGATGAATGAGACTGGTAATCATCGTCCACCGATCTCCCCCATCCTCCGAGCAGGTGACGCCTTCAATGCCACGCAGGTGTGTTCCGTGCAACGCATCTCCATCTCTTTCTTGGTACCATCTTTTATTAACCCATCAGTTTGATTACCAAATGAACAGTCTGAAAAGCATTGTGGTCATATATACAATACATCTCCATCTCGATATCTTGGAAACATCTCTTATTAAAAGTCATCAGTCTGATCACTAAATGAACAGTATATCAAGTATTTGGAATAGATGCAACACATCCCATTCCGTTTTGATGGCTAATTTCGATGTTTGTTTATCAGAAATGGTCATGTATTTTTATTTTTCCAAGTTAGAACAAGGAGAGGTGATATCTCCTTGGTTAGAATAAATAGTTCTTAGCTCTCTCTCTCTCCTCCCAAATAAGCATCATGCCATTTGATTGGTCAAACAATTATTGCCCATCCATTTCAAATCGAACAACAAAGTACTTGCCGGTGAACGCATAAGTAGCATCAATGGATGTGCCTATTATTTATCCATTCTCTGCTCTATGTAAAGTGGTTTTGGGGTATTTTTTTCTTCATATTTTCTCAGTCACGGTTGTGCAGTGTTGCGTGTGATTGATAGTGTTTTATCAGATAAAGCTGGAAGGTGTTGGGCCGGATCTCTCTGTCATTACACATTTGATTGCCTGGACACCATAAGAATGAAAAGCAAGCAAGAGAGAGAGAGAGAAGAAAACCAAAAAGAGAGAGATGGGAAATTAATTAGAACAAACAGAAGAAAACAAAGCTCTATTGTGGGACCAACTCCATTGAAACTATGAACTCAGTGTGAAGTCAACATAAATTGTCATTCATATTGTTCAAATATTCAATTCCTTATTATTTTTTCCGCTATATCAATTTTATATTTTTCGTATTACTATTCATAGATAAAATTGCACTTCGCTCTATTTTTTTTTTCTTATGCAAAATTTGATTTGCATACATTGTTATTTATCAACCTCTTAAAAGTACTGACAAGCTACTTTTTGTGGTGTTTTTCTATCCTTTTTTACCTGCACTTGTTCCTTGGTATGTGTTAGGATGTCACATTATTCATAATTATGTCTATATTTGTAGGTTGGTAAGAAGGCATATTTTCTAAATCCTTGATCAATGTTTTGACAATTAATTGGATTTTGAGTTGATATATCTGGTAGTACTATCATTGAAACCTAATTGGTATCCATTTTTCTTCATATTCATTAGGAGAAAACTCAAGGTGTGCCTTGCCCTTATCTGGCACTCAATTAAATAACATAGATTTTTTTCCACACTTTTCAGTATCTTTCTGATTTTTTTTGCTACTTACTATATATTTTGTGTCCATATGTTAATGATATCTGTTGAAGTGCACTTTGAGTGGCTTTGGGTCTCTTTTAGTAGAGTCTCCGCACTTTTCATTGGCTGGGAGGCTTCCACAGCTCAGTGGTTGGTCGGTTCTGGTCCAGCCCAGCCTCTCCCCATGGATTCAGCGGTCACCAATTCTGCTGGCCAGGGAGAGAAGGAAAGAGAGAGAGAAGGAGAAAGACAACTGTAATAGTGTGGGGCGATCTTGCAGAAAGCAGGAAGTGCCTGTAATTATGGTCAAAACTTTTTTTTCTCTCTCTTTTCACTCCGAATCCAATCTTTCTCTCTGAACCACACTCTCAGTGCCCCTTTCTTTGTATGACGGGTAGAGAGAGCTTCCAGTGAGCGGTGAATATCTCTTGCCAGGAGTAGAAAATCAGTTTAGGGCTCTGACTGACTGAGCTGCGTATAAACCCGGTCTTTGATTGAAGAAGCAGAATCCCTCGCGGTGGTGTCGTCCGCCTATCTTCACCGGGGATCAGCGAGCAGGGAATCTCTCGGCATTGAAAGCCAGAAGTTGGCCGTTGATAGCCGCGCTGGTTTGCAGTCACTTTCCTCATTCATCGGTGATAACTTTTAGAAGTTGAGCGTTGTCTTGGCTTTGCCGGCAGTTCTCCTTTTCATCTTTCCTTTGGTTTTGAGAGACTTGTTGCAGTAATTTTTCTCTATTGGAGCATCACTTATTATTACCAATGGTATGTTAAATTATCTTTACTCATATTTACTTATTCTACATGTATATTAGAATTATATTCTATATGTATTCTATTCTACATGTATATGTACTCTATCCTAGTATAAGACATTCAAACTCACAAAACTGCCTGAAAAATAACAATTCCTCTCATGTATCCATGCTGAGACACAATTTTCATTATTTTAAAGATTTTTTTTTAAGAAAGGGATAGGCCTATATATATGTGTGTTCTTGAAGATTTTTTTTTTAATTTGTTTGACTTTTTCATTTTTGTTAAACCAGGGATGAAGTTTACTGTAACATTCCTTGGTCAAACATTAAAAATAATGAAGCTATTCTATTGACAGTCATTTACAATGTCATCTAATCTGAGAATGTGTATTTTATGTGACAGAGGTTAAAGATATTAACATTGCAAATAAAGGAACGGTCTTAAGATTTGTCTGGAGTTTGATTTTTAATAAAAAAAGTTAGACTTATCTGCGCAAGATGATTGTGGAGAATGATATCTCCCCCATCATATCTCTTGGATCAATATTTTCCTAACCTTTGTAAAATTTACATTGCTTTATGAATATTTGAGCCCCACCTTCAACCTTTTTCATTGTCAAGTCTGTCTATCTTGTCTCTTTATGTACATTTGTTAAATTAAAGACAGGTCTGTGTGTTTAAGCGATATTTTCTCTGGAGGAGTAAAATACACAAGTGGGGGGCTCTGCGATTATTCTTGTTTCTGTATTAAGGGAAGGGGCATTTAGGTGCAGCTGGAATAGCCTGAATTTAAAACATTAGGAGGCCAAGTTGTATTGACTGTTTCTAATCGCTCGTTCTAGTGTTTGTTGTCCACTTGAAGCTACTCCAGAAAAAGAGGGCATCTGCTCGGATGAGCTTCAGCTTCGGCCCGCTAGAGTAAAAGATGATCAAGAGGGTGCCCGTTGTCAGGGGGGAATGGGGGGTGTTGCTCTGTGTCAACAAGATGCACAATAGCAAACGCTGGATGCCAGTCGCTGAAAAAAATAAAATAAAAAGCGGATGTCTTGACTTGTGTAAATGAGACACCAGATGTTGCTGATGATACTCTTACTCACGCACATCAAGCGAATATTGACGTTGCATTTTTACGCTGGCAGTTATGGGGGCCGGGCGATGTGCTAAGTTGACCGCGGTATGAGATGGTCCATAATAATTGCATGCAGAGCAAACACAAGTTTGCCCTTCTTCTGGTCCAGTATGCAGATAGGAGTTGACTTAGTTTTTTTGTGGTATTATTAATCGTGTGCTTGTAATTTCTCTCGTGACGTGACGGGGGAGAGAGAGACGATGGAGGCCGAGGGGAAGGAGAGGATATTAAAAGAGAAAGAGAGAGATATGGATGACTTGATGATTGTGAGGGGTGGGTTACGGAGTTAGAAGGATGCTGTGGGTAAACTATCAGTGCGTTTGCTTTGGGAAGAGTTGGTGTGTTTAGGAAACAAAAGCAGACGTGCTCATGGCCTCGAGTCGTCGCGAGTGCTTCACGCCTTAAACACACACGACGACACTTTACACCATGGGTGTGCAAACCGAGCTTAATTCCCCCCAGATATTTCCAAACATATCATAAAGTGGAGCGTCAATTGCTCCTATCATTTTGCCGTGATCCTTTCACTCCTGTCTCATTTATTAAAAGTAATATACCGATGTAACAGGACGTGATCACGTCACAGCCGTAGCGTGAAACCCAGCTCTCGTAATTGGGGCAGTCTTTCTATCCCTGTCTCTGCGTGTTCCGTAGCCGTTTTCGTGTCGAGTTTTTACACATCGCCTTTCTTCAGCACACAAAAGAGTTATTGCCAAGTCAAACAGTCTGAATTTGTCCGGTACAAGATTTCATGTTTTTTTCTCTCTTTCATCTCCTTTTTATTAATATTCAAGAATGAAAAGAAGACAAATGTAATAAAAACGTTGATATTATGTGTCAACCTTTTTTTTGTTCAATGCAAAGACCACTTTTTGTATTGCAGTGAGTTGATATAGGAGAAGAGAAACCCACCTTTTCAATTTAATAGAACACCTTTACAAGTATGAATTTAGAAATCAAAATTTGCATGTTTAAGAGTAGGTAAGTGATACTAATTCAACTATGTGATGAGTTTGTTTATCCACAGCTAACCATGATGTTGATGGAGGAAAATCCTGAATAGCCGAGCTTGAATCTTTCATTTTGGGGGTTATTTTGTTTGTACACAGAACAGCTAGCTCAAACCAACTCCATTCATCACTGTGCATGGTGACCCAATTCTGCCTAACTCTATGGTCTTCGGGATTTCACAGTTAGGCACTTCGGATGTTTGATTATTGCCTTGGTTCTCTGTTGCTGTGACTGCTTTCAATCAAATCACGTAACTGTTGTGAAAGGGATTCATTTACACTGTATAATTCATGTTTTGTAAATATTTCATAGGCCTATGGTATGAGAAATATTCTTCTTCTTGTAGATGACTACTGTGGTCTGTAGATAGACAAAGTACAGCCCTCCTCGTTCTGCTCAAAATAATAATAGCGAATAATAAATTCTTCTGATATATCAATTTGAAATTGCAAATGATCATGATTCATATAGATTCACCCTCCCCTTACCCCTCCCCCCTCAAGAGCAAAACCCTACACACCAGTGAGTTACATTATTAGCCCCCCCCGTGGGGCTATTTCGAGAGGGGTACAACTCTTCCTCCCCTTGGGAGGAAGAGTTTGGCAATGGAAGGGGGGAGACTGGCTCCTTATCTTGATCCCATCGGTGGTCTGCTGTACCTCTATAGAGGATATCAGTCCAGACCATGAAAATAGTCAACACAAATATTTATGTGCATGCAGATAACCAAAAATCCATAACGGTGTCGCTTCGCTGTCAACCAAGTTTCTTTTCCTCTCATTTTAATTACGACTACTTTACTCATGACATCAAAACCAGGCGTTTGTTTGTCTCGAGGCAGACACGGTAGTTGCGATGCGTCGGAGCTGTGGTATCGCCGCTGAGGTGTGTTTGAAGATTTGTTAGGTGAAGGTTGCGTACAAGGTTCTGAGAGGATTGCGTTTTGGGATCAATTTCGTCTATTATTGGATGATTATCTGATGCCAGCTATCCTTCGCTGTTTCCACTCACCTGTTACAAGTTCTGCTGTAATCTTAGGGATGAATAGGTTTCCTTTTTCTCCCTCCTTCCAAATGAGTCATTTCTCACCGATACCATCTACAGATAACCACCTTTTCTTTCATTCATGTTGTTGGGTATGTTCATTGAGTTGTTTGATCTCCTTGGCTTTTGTCCAAGTGAATACTTTGACATTCATTGTTTCATCACCATGTTCTACTTCTTAACCCGTTGACGTCTATATTTGGTGTTTCCACATTGGCTTTGTACAAAGACTGGCCAGTTCCTGAAGTCGTGGAGTAATTACTGGTCATACCTTGTTTATTTCTTGTTTCATTATGAAGTTTGAAGAATCATTAGGCTTTACTATTAATTGTAATTTTTGTTTTAGTTTTAGACTTATAAACTCGTAAAGCAGACCGCCGGACACAATTCATTAGCATCTCTTACCTAAACATAGTCCCTCCTTTAGGTGTGCGTAACTTCCATGAGCATTCTAGTTTTGTATAGTGATCATGACTTTCACCAGTAGGATTCACAACATTTTTTATGCCTACATTTTAAAATTTCTTTGATACAACAGAGAAATATATCAATAGGGGGAATCATACACTTTCTTAAAATGAAACCTTTGACAATCCAATGACCACCACAATACTTTTAATTTAAGATAGCCTTACTTAAGCTTGGTCTGACAATTTAAATGTATTGGTATTTCTTTGTTTACCGTAATAATTAACCATCATCAATATCGTAGTCATTCATTTTGACACAGATGATGGTATTTCAATTGTTAGAGTAGCAATTAATGGTAAATTGCCAATTCGTCCATGGCCAACACGTCCACTCACCACATGGTGTACCTTCATAAGTTAGTCTGATGCCATTCCGTCCATCAACACTTTGTCTAATGGCCATTGGGTCCTATTTCCAATTGGTTCAATCATCACTTCGTCTAATCACCAGTTGGTCATAACCATTTCCTCTCATAACCAGTCGGTCTAATATTCCTTTTTTATTTTCATTCATTTTGCCCAATTAACACGTAGTCTAATTAGACCAAATGTTATATGGACTAAATGGATATTGGACCAACTGGTTATTAGACGAAATGGTGAGCAGATGATATTGCAATTAGACCATGTGGATATTGGACGAACTGATGGTAGACCAGATGAAGGAGAGCAACAATAGACATTTCTACTTTGATCGATGAACAGGCTTCGTCCTACAACATCGTTGGAGTAAACTAATCTATACTAGACCAGATGATAGTAGACGAGTTGGCAATTGGACAAATTGGTATTGGACCAACTGAAAATAAAGCGTAATTAACCATCATATTTTTGTATTGTTCTTTTTGACTCAGATTGTGGATGAGTTTGGGAAAGTGAAGTGCTGGGTCGACGCCAGTGAACCAGGGACAGGAAACTGGATGAAGTACGTGCGCAGCGCCCCCAAGCTGGAGAATCAAAACATGGTGCCAGTACAGGTGGATGGCAAGGTTAGAACACTGAGCTTGCTTAAAGGGGAAGTTCACCCTTACAAAAAGTATTTTGTAAGAATATTAATAGAAAAAATAAAAACAATAATGGTGAAGGTTTGAAGAAACTCAATCTAGATTAAAAAATGTTATTTTAATTTTTATGTTAATTTGTTCCAACATATGCAAGCAGCTTCCCAATATGTTGTGTAGTAAAAAGGATGAAATATCATTTTCTCAATTAGATTTTAATGGTTTGAAATATACCCTCAGTATATCAACAGACAAATCATTTCACACCTGCCCCTTAAAGAAAAAAAGTTATTCATTTTATATTACATAAAGTATAGAGCAGTTGCTCGTACATAACAGTACAATTATAGAAAATATTGGGAAGTTTTAGAATGTCACCAACGTCCTCTTTATTACCATGATAACAGTAGTCATCAGCCAATCAAAATCAAAGATCATCCTCAGATTGCTTTATAAGAGTAAACAAGATTGTGTAACCTTCTTGCATGGAGAGCCTGTTTCTTGTGGGGTCATCAGAATATTTTTTTTTCTAAAAGTATTGGACAGGTCATACAATTTAAGTGTCAGGGAACAGAGCAGAAATTGGGAATTTTCTGTCAAATTATGGATTTTTTAAAAACAAAATCTGAACATCTGAAGCAATTTCCATAAGCAAATTTAGGAAATAGTTTAGTTTTCAAGAAAAAACAATTTTAAAATGCCAAAAATGATTTTGGAACATTGAACAAATTCTTTTGTTCAAGAATAAGAGTAAAAAATAATCCCTCTGTCCAATTATTGACTCTTCTTTTTGTATTTTTACCTGTTTGAAATTTGAATGGCTGTCAATCTAGTCTTAGAAAGAGTTACGATTGATCAAAACCTCAAGTATATAGATATCCATCATTGTCATTATTTTTTAAACAGAAATTTGCACAATATTCTTTGAAAAAAAAGAGAAGCTCTCTGACTTTTCAAGAAAACTTAATGTATGAATAGAAAAGATTTCTAACAAACATGTTGTTTAGATGTTGAGGTTGCTGGCTTTCCATAGTTGTGATGATTGGATCAATCGCAACTCTTTGTAAGACAGACTGTGGCCTCGTTCTTTAAAGATATCTTCACATATTGGTTGTAATTGTTGACCTCAATAAAACGAAACTTCGAAGTCCCATTACATTCCTTATACAATTGCCAATGTAGTTTGAATTAATGATACCTTAGCCTTGTCAGCAATTTGAACCACAATTTCATCCTACCAACTGTTTCACCTCAAACCAAGCCGGCCAGAGTGATAAAACTTCTTGATTCATGCAGCCCATCATTTTCTCCTTTTATTTGCTTTCATCAAAATGTTGCAAATTTCTTTTTTTATGATCTCCAAAAGCTGAAAGTGACAGAAAAATACTCCCTCGAAATTTGACCATTATACCCTTTCATCTGAGGCTATGTTTAATTGGTTGCTGCGTGAGACAGACAAGATTAGAATATAGGGCATTTTCTTCGTCTTATGCCCTTTTAAGTGGATTCTAGGAAAGTAAACTTTGTTAAATTGTCCTGTTTTCATTCATCGATTCAGCATCTCCCTGTTTTGCCTTGAAAAAAAAACATTGATACAGTTTTAACAGTATTTTCACACTTCTATATCCATATTATGTGTTCAGAAAAGAGTGGAAATGCCAATATTGCTGTTTTTCACACAAATTTCAAACTTATAAAAAATGTACATATCTAAAAATTCCTAATACATAAACTTGTAAATGAAAATTGTATCAATGAATGTGAGAAGAAAAAAAGTTACCAATAAATGGGATTAAAACGGATCATGTATGATCTAAATAATCCATTTATTATCCTAAATGGGACGTAATAAACAGAAAAAGGTTTATGTTTAAAATAATCATTTGACTTGCAGGTCTTCTACAAGGCCATTCATAACATAGGCACGGGTGAGGAGTTACTCGTTCTTAAAGATGCAGCCTTTCCTGATCAAGAAGGAAACCCAATACAAATCATAGGTAAGCTATATGATTATATATATATATATATATATATATATAACTAGGAAAAAACTAGAGGGGGGGGGGTTAAAGGTCAAGTCCACCTCAGAAAAATGTTGATTTGAATCAATAGAGAAAAATCAGACAAGCACAATGCTCAAAATTTCATCAAAATCAAATGTAATATAAGAAAGTTATGACATTTCAAAGTTTCGCTTATTTTCAACGAAATAGTTACATGAACGAGCCAGTTACATCCAAATGAGAGAGTCGATGATGTCACTCACTATTTCTTTTGTTTTTTATTGTTTGAATTATACAATATTTCCATTTTTTACGAATTTGACGATTAGGACCTCCTTGCCTGAAGCACAAATTGTTAAAATAATGGAATTCCACAAGTTCAGGGAGGAATGAAACTTCATTTCACATGACAATGACGAGAAGATAAAAATATTTCATATAATAAAATACAAAAGAAATAGTGAGTGAGTGATGTCATCAACTCTCGTTTTGGGATGTAACTGGCTCGTTCATATAACTATTTTGTTGAAAATAAGCGAAACTTTAAAATGCCATAACTTTCTTATTTTACATCCGATTTTGATGAAATTTACAGTGTTATGCTTGTTGATTTTTTTCTCTTTTTATTCAAATCAAGTTTTTGTTGGGGTGGGCTGTCCTTTAAGAAAATTGAAAATGAGAGATCCCCCACCTCCCCCCCCAAAAAAAGGAAGGTTTTTTTTATATATATATATATATCTATACTACTCAGGGCTCTGTCATATTGAAAATGATAGATTCCCCACCCCTAACCCCCCCAAGAAAAGAGCTATAATTAGTTTCGGGGGAACATTTTTTTGTGAACAAGAGTTTGCTAAGCCTGCTGAAAAAAGGTGAAATAGTCTTTCTATCAATATATCATCTTGTTTGTTCTTAGGAATGTGTTTGCTTTAGAAATGGCATGAATTTTCAATGAGCAGATGATCGGTGCTCGCTCATGTTGCTATTTGATATGAATAGATAAGCACATATCGAATTTTGAATAAAGTGCCTCTGAAAAAGTAAAAGTTTTTGTTTGATGATTTTTTCATTCAAATGAATTGAAATGAAAAGTTTGATTCAAACACAAATTGAATTCAATAGATAAAATTCTACAACGAAGTTCTACAAAAGTATAATACACAAAATTATTAAGATTCATAAGGTGTAAAGTTTGTAGTTTAAATATGGTGCATTGCCATATAGCAACAGTTTGAAAAACGAAAGAAGACAATGCAGGTTGGTTGTGCTATCCCTGATAATGAATAGAAAATTTATGTTTGCAAACTAGAATCGTGATAATAAAGGAATGTACAGATTGACGTTTAATCTGTTCACTGTGTTGAAATTCTTTCAGATTGATTTCAATAACCTGCATATTATTTAGATTATTACTCCCAGCCCTCCATGAAATGAATACATTAGAATGTAATTGATAAAAATGCATATCATTATCACTTTATCTCGCAGAAGAGAAGCAGTATGAGTGCGAAGAGTGTCAAAACACTTTCAGGTCAAAGGTCGCGCTGAGGAGACACCAGAAGTATGCTTGTAACAACGCCAACGCCATTTTCTCCACTCTCAATCAGGAGTTCAAAGGTGAGACATGCTATGAATATTCCAAATTGTAAAAAAAAAATCATAAATAATGTTTGTTTGTCCATGTTGATAGCATTAAAAAACACGACGGAGTAATACCATCTTAGGTTGGTGGCAATTAGATTTGTCTTATTTCAAGTTAGATTTCATTCCGCAAACTCAGGCTTTCAATAATTTCAAACGTTGAAAACCAGAAACGAAAGTGGGGAAAGTACATAGCCGAAGTGCATTTGGAAAAAAACTTCAATTCAGTTTTGGAAATCTAAAGCAATAATTCAGTTGAGATTGAAAGGGTAGAGGTAGAGAGTTTAAGGTTAGTGCAAAAAAAAGTAAAGAAATGAAACAATGCAAGATCAGGGTTTTTTTTCTGCGCATGAAGCAAATGGATAGCATGCATAAGCCAAATGTGAAAAAGGCACATTTTAAGAGCTTTTAGAAAGAAGTAAGGGGGAACGCACCTGACATAGATACTGTCAATTAATCAAACATCAATGAGATCTACAATGTGAAGTTAGGTTGGTGCATGCCGAGAGAGAGCGTGTGTCATCTGCTCTTTGAAAATTCATGCCATATCTAAAGCAAACACATTCCTAAGAACAAACAATACAAGATGATATAGTGATAGAAGGTGTCTGAGAATCAACAATGGTGTTTGCGTGGCGAGCACTGACCCGTCTTTATTATCAAATATGAAATGGGATAAACCAACAGAGAGGGCCCTAAAACAAAGGCCTGTACCTGGGGTGTGACGTCGACGTCGTGCGACAAATTACCGACTCGTGCTGCACCTTTTCGTTCAAGCTTCTCTAGCGTTTGGAATCCTTCATATGATGTGTTAGGTGTGATATTTGTTTAAGTAAAAGATATGAGATGGTAGCTGGGAGGTGGTAATGATAATGAAGGATGCACATGCCCCCCCCCCACCTTTGTGCATATAATCACAAAAATCTACTCTGCTCTAAACAAATTTATAGCGTTTTGAGCACTCAGTTCGTACCCGTTTGGATACATAGACAAATTTGTGTAAAGAAGCCTAATATAGATCCTCTACTTTAGTTCTAGAAGTATTGGAAAAGGTAAAATAGTATTGATTGTGACATTGAATAAAAATTAAGGGTAGAAGTTCTTTTCCCAAGTATCTGTCTGCCATAAAGCAATGTAAGGATTTTATTAAATTGTATATATAATACAATATTTGAATTGTTACAGTCACATTCTCAGTGAAAATTAAAATAAGTTCCCCCCAAACTATGTGAAGTTTGTTTTCTAATGGCTATTTTATATTAAAGATGATGTTGTTTTTGAGTAGCGACATGGTCTAGCACATGAGTAAAGCTGTTGTTCCTTGTTTGTATTTTTTCAGCCAATGCAGCAATGGAGACTACCTTGCCAGTGACTGACGAGAGTCGTGCAAATTCAATGTCAGAGTGTTCAGACGAAAAACAGGAAGAGGTTGAAAGCAGACCCAACGAAGAGTTTTCTTGCAACGAATGTGGTCGCACCTTTCACTGGAAATCAGATCTTATCAAGCATCAGGCGACCCATTTCGGCGACAGGATGTACCCTTGCGAGAACTGTGGAAAGTGTTTCTCTGATCCCAGCAACCTGCACCGCCACATCCGCTCACAGCACGAGGGTGCCAGAAGCCATCCGTGCCCAGAGTGTGGCAAGACTTTTGCGACATCCAGTGGCTTGAAGCAACATACGCACATCCATAGCAGCATCAAGCCGTTCACCTGCGAGGTATGCTTGAAGTCCTACACGCAGTTTTCCAACCTCTGCCGACACAAACGCATGCACGCCAACTGTCGCACCCAACTTAAGTGTGCCACGTGTGGCCAGACGTTCTCTACGGTCACCTCGTTGAACAAGCACCGCCGTTTTTGCCACAATGCTCAGGTTTTCAACAGCCAGTTGAACACCTCGATCAATAGCCCTCACAACAATCCAAGCTCGGGTGTCCTCTTGCGCGGAAACGCCCCTCTCCTCGGGATGCCACCATCTAGCGCCCTCTATCAGGCTGGTCTTGCACAGATGTGGAATGCTAATCTGCAACTCTCCCAACAGGCCCTGATGCAGAACAACCTACTTTCTGGTTCCGGCAATAGCAACGGTGTTATCAGGGGACCATATCCTCTGACTTACCCATCTCTTGCAGCCCACCCTTCCCTCTTGACAGGAAACCTGACACCTTCCGCTCTTGCATCAGCCACAGAGAGTACCAACAAGAATGCCAAAGGGATGTCAACAGAGGAATGGCTGCAACACTACACGTTGGGTGCAGGAAGGGACAGAGAGGGTAAGGACCAGACTAGGAAGATCAAGAGGGAGAAAGAAGATAGTGAAGAGAGTGAAGCCTCGGTCAGCACTCCATGTGGAAGTGAGTTGGACTGCAGCTCCTACAGTGATGTTGAGAGTGAAGCAGATATGGAAGTCACAAAGGCCAGAAGAGTGGCTGACTTCGTCAAGAAAGAAATACCAGAGGACGAATGTATGAATGAAAGTGGAAAAATATCACCTGCAGCAAGCGAATCATCCTTACAGAGGAATGGTAGCAGTGAACCCATCAAAGCCATTGCATCCATAGCAGATAGATTCTTCAGTGCAAATTCAGCAGGTGTAGGTTACGGCCTTCTTAAGATGAATCCCATATCAAGGTTAGGCAGTAATCACTCCCCTCCAGCTTTCAAGAAGATAGACAGTCCAGTCAAGAAACTAGAGCAAACCTTTGACCCAACCAAGAATCTACTGAAACCCCACAAGCCTGAAGAAAGGAAAGTAGATGAGCAACCATTGGACCTGAGTGTACCAAGACCAAAGACCAAATCCGCTGATCTTCCAGACAAAGAAGAAAGCCACTTGAGGAGACCACACATTTTTGGTATCCCTTCTTCGCTCATTAGCAAAACAGCAGACATCCCTGTCAGTGTGGCTTTCTCTTACCCAGGATCACTTCCTTTGACCATGGACCCAATCTACAGGGTTCAGAACGGCCATGGACCCCCTCCAGATAAGTACCAAAGGATGGACAATGGAGAGAAAGTTCCTGCTGTCCCTATTCCACTACCTCATTTCCCTCCAATGCCTAAAATTGATTTTTATGCTGCAAATAAGAATCTGATGAAGTTCAGGGGTCTCCCATCTCACCAAGCCTATGCTTTGAACAGCACCATGATGTATTCAGGGTCCAGTCCATCGGACAAGATGGTCATCCGCAGCAAGGATCGCTACACCTGCAAGTACTGCGGCAAGCTTTTCCCTCGATCGGCCAACCTCACTAGGCATCTGCGTACTCACACGGGAGAGCAGCCCTACTCTTGCAAATATTGTGACCGATCCTTTAGCATCTCCTCCAATCTTCAACGCCACGTCCGCAACATCCACAACAAGGAGAAACCCTTCAAGTGTCCTCTCTGCGATCGTTGCTTTGGCCAGCAGACCAACCTTGACCGCCACCTCAAGAAACACGAGAGCGAAGACTTCTCGGGAGATTCTCAGACGCCAGAGAAGATAAACGGTGAAGATAGACCACTCCCCTTGAAGAAAAGTGGTGATTGGTCCGATGAGCTCAGCGAGAAAGACGAGGCCTACTTCACTGAAATAAAAAACTTCATTGGAGTAGCGGAGATGAAAGCTCGACGGGATCTCATGCTAAGAGAACAAGAGGAGAAGATGGCAATTGACAGGAGCAAAGACAACATTGCAAAAGATGAGGGTGGCCATCCAGAAAGGGAGTATGATGAGGGTGAACCAGAAGAGGAGAAGCAACGACGCGAGATGAAGCTCAAGTTGAAGCTTCCATTCCAGGAATCTGCTGACCATTCCAAGGTCATGATGGAAACGGACCTGTACCGTGACGATGAGGATGACAGCATCCCTCGTACTCCGGACTCCGAGCAAGACATGCAGTCAGAAGATGCCATGTCTGTGTCTGAGTACCAAGACGAAGATGACAAAGATGACGATGCGTCTTCGACAGCCCAGCCGGATAGCTTGGGAGGAGATGACGAGACTGGAGACCTTGAAAGGTCGCAGATAAACGGACGACACTCAAAACTCCAGGCATATTCTCTTATGATGGCTCTGTCAGAAGAGGAGCGTAAAAAGAACATTCTATCCAAGGGACAACCATTACTCTGCCCTCCCCAACATACAGCTGCCGTTATTTAAAATCATCTCTGATGTTGCTCCTCTTACTAACAAAACCTACATCCTTTCCATATCATTTTGATATTCTCTGTTTGCTTAAAAAGCAGGTAACCTATTCCCAAAATTCAAATTTTTTTTATATAAAAAAAACTGAACTTTTGTGTAATAGATGCACATATCTAAATTAATGACTATCCTGTACAAAGACAGGTGACTCTTCAACTTGTCTGTACTCAACTAGTTGATAAAACTGGCTGTGTTTCGTGAGTTACGAATAACTACAGATGACTGGTGATCCTTTCTTGCGATACACAATATGTCCCTATGTAGCTGACCCAGCACTTAAGAACATGCTCCAGTCTGCTCAACTTCAGGAAACAGGTTTGTGAAACCGCCACCAGGTTCATTGATGCTGTGCCCTTATTAGCAATTCTGTCGCAGTAGGGCAGTATTACTGGGCCAGTTTACATTAGGTTTACCAGGACAGGATAACTTGTGTGCGGTACTTCCAATTACTAAAATTATCAGATAAATGTAATGGCACATATTTTGAAGTCAGGTATAACTTAGACCATGGTCTAACTCTGTGCGAAAATTATGGGAAGCCAAGAGTGTCAAAATTTGTACTAAGTTGTATGTTCCTTATGTTTACTGTGCTCTTTCGTGATTCATCGATGATGAAGACAATCATCTATATTTCCTAGACAATTATGAATGATTTGAGAGCCACATGAGCTGAAATATGAAATCTCTACTGTTAGCAATTTGTGAAACACTTGGCTATCCATACTTTAACCACAACTTTAAACCTGACTTCAGAATGCGGGCCAACAAGTTTAAAAAGTGAAGTTATGTTCTTTAAAAGGATGAATGAAATTTAGATATTCCAATTATCTATTTCCATCGTTGATTCTTAACTCAATAATTAAAAAAAAAATGAAATTGCATATAACTGATTGATTGTATTCAATAAATGCCGGCATCAAAATCAAAGTCCGTGCTGATCACGATAACCCATTGTGGCACCTCTACTAAATGATTGCTGTCTCTTATTGAAATATCATTGGCTGAATAATAAACTGAAATGGGTTTTTTTTTGGTAAACAATTTTTGAAGTGAAATAATGTTTTAGGCTGATTAATTCCCATATTTTAGATTATAGTCAATCTATAACAGGACATATCTAGAAAAAGCTGATTAGACTCACGTTAGAAGATTTTGGCGTGGATAAGGAACCTTTAAGGTCACTTACCTTTTTTTTAGTTCAGATATTAACCGCATCCTTTGCATGAGACATGATCATGCTCATTTTTAATCCGAGAGATGGTATTCAATACAGTTTTCATTTTTACTATGAAAGTATTCGTTTTTACCAATGCAGGTCACAATAAATTCATAAAGGCTATAATAAGCCTCATATGGTGTTTGACAATCAGATTTCTGTATTCAAAAATAGTGAAGAGATTTTGTATCCACTCTCTGACATTTTGTTCTTTGCGATGAATGTAGCATATACTTTATTTATGAAAAATTGTAAATAGGAATCTAATGACAGATTTTGCCATGTTCATTGTTTCTACTGTACATATTTACTATTTATTAGGAAGGATAATGATTAGTATTTGCAAATGAATGATTCTTTGTGTTTGTATGTTTAAGGGAAATGTCACTGTATTGCCAATTTGACCATCTCTACTGATACTGATCGTGCCAAATGAATCAAAATGAAATACGGCTAACCCCCTTCTAATGTAAGGTGATATATTCCAATGAATTATGAAAAAAAGTCTATTCGAGGGAAACATATTATAGGGAGAATATATTGTAGTTCA
Organism: Lytechinus variegatus; assembly: GCF_018143015.1. Lineage (NCBI taxonomy): Eukaryota > Metazoa > Echinodermata > Echinoidea > Temnopleuroida > Toxopneustidae > Lytechinus > Lytechinus variegatus. Next base: position 21,287,960 of record NC_054753.1, on the reverse strand, counting down.
CTTATAGCTGAAATGTATTCAAAAGTGCTCTTTGAGACATGTAAAATGAAAAGTGCCTTTCCAGATGTTGCTTTCTTGTCAAATTAGGGAAAATAGTTTTGACAAATCTATAAATACTGGACTGCCCATGAATATTTCTTCAAAGTATTCAGATATAATGAAATTGAATGCAACTTAACAGGTTGTATTGAAAAAATTGCATATTGACAATCTGATTTTCTCTAGCTGAATAGAGTGTTCACTATTTGATATAAATTATTGATTTCATGTTTTTTTGGTTAAATAAAAAAGGCTTTGTGATGCTTAATTATTTAACATTGTACAGGAATACAATGAATGTATTTTCAAACATTTCCTGTAGTGAATGATCAGAATTAAAATAATTCATTTTTGTTCCCCCTGGTAGGAGTTTATTGAGCTGTTGTGTTAGGCAAGATTGAAATGAAAGAGCCATATTTCCCAAAGTGATATGATTTCATCAAGTGAAAATGAGATAGAGAGAGGCCAGCTGCTCTGCTTGTCTGTCGTTCTACTTGTCACTTCTGTGTGAAAACTCAAGAAAGCTACAAATCAGAACTTAACTTGATTGAAAAAAAATCAAAGCATAATAATGATAAATTGGTACTTATATAGCACATAATCAAGTAAATACATACAAATCATACAAATTGCTCTGCATTTTATATTGAATTTTTACATTTATTGTGTTTTTATTCATTATAAAGATAAGTAAATAATCAAATAGTATGGAAAAGGGATGATTACAAAATCTGCTTTTAAATCAAATAGCATGATATTGCATTTAGTATTTTACACTTATGATAATGAATAATTAATTGAAATTATGACCAAAAATTTACCTGAATTTTCCCTTATTCATTTCATTGTTATGAAAGAAAGCCATTGTAAAAGTATTTTCTGATGGATGGTTCACTAGTCTTGCCTTCATGCTTTGTTTTTTATTTTTCATTTATTTATACAACTTTTCCCTGTGAAGATAACAGTAAATAGGTCACAGATTTTTGACACTGTGGGCTGATAAATAGGTTGTGCTTACACTTAGTATGTAATATGTGATAGAATGCCGCTGTTTTGACGAAACAGAAGTTACTGATAATGGATGATTTAAAAAAAAAATGTTTTAATCATCTTTCAGAAGAAACCAACTCAAAGCAATTTTGATTATTCTGTGCTCCTAGCCTTTGCCTTCATGAATTTTATTGTAGCAGCATACACATGTTTTTATGTAAAGCTATTTTGTGCTTTGACATAGCTGTATATATGCATATATATATATATTTGTCAATACAAATAACAGAGATTTCTAAAAAGACACATATTGTTTTAGGGCTTTTATCCGCATGTATATACTGGTCACATTAGATGAATTTGTTTTTACCTTTTTTTCCTTTTAAAATGTGAAGTTGTTTACATTTTGTTCAGATTCTTTTGTGCTTGCTCATACAAGGTTTCTACCAAATGTGCTTTAAATGTTAATGTTATTGTGTTCTTAAGATTGGACAACTCAATATTAATGTAGGTGGCTGCGACATTCCAGGGACCCGACTTACAAAGAGTTACGATTGATCCAATCAGCATCAACTGTATGGAAATCCACCGATGTCATAATTTTTTCTTCAGAAAATGTGCATAATGCACTTTGTGAACGAAGAGAAGCAAACTGATTTATCAAGGAAACTAATTCATATGAATATACATCATATCTAGAAAATAATTCAAATAAACATTCATTTCAGATTTTGATGTTGCTGGCTTTCCATAGTTGTGGTTGATCGGATCAATCGCAACTCTGTGTAAGACAGGGCCCAGTTTTTTGTAGAGTATATTTCGCTAGTTTATAGTCTTTTGCACAAATGATACAACCATGGCCGAGGGTGTGTTGAATCAAATGAGACTCTGGATTTTCATTTTTTTTTCATTTAATCATTTTCTCTTTTTTTATGGGGGATGTGGGGGTATTTGAAGCACAAGAGATTGTTCTCGGTGAAAGTCTGCAAATTGAAAATAAGTCAGTTCTTGTTTAAGAAGGGCAGTGGTGTAGTGGTTCTGACTCTCGCCTTGTAATCAGAGGGTCGGGTGTTCAAATCCCACCTCGGCAGCCTAAAGTCCTCGGCAAGGCGTTGATCCACAGTTTGCCACTCCCCACCCAGGTTTTAAATGGGAGCCCGGTAGGATGTGGAAGTAATTGTAGCTTTTCCAGCATTGTTTGCACCTCATCAGCCACTTACTCCGGCTGGAATACTCCCCAGGGAGTGGAGGATGTGCATACGTTGTGTGCGGGGAAGACTGATTGAATTCAGTGCCCGGGTGATATTAATTCTGTAAGTGCTTAGATGTGTACAATGTATGTTTTAAGGGCATTTCATTTTTAAACTAGATTACTGGTATTAAAGAGAAATTCCAGTAGTTGCAGTAAACACTGATTTCATGAGAAAGTCTGTAAAACCAGGCTTAATTGTCAGTTTATCATCGAGGATGAAGATCTGGTACAGTTATATAAACTGAACTTTGTGAAATCTTGAAATCTACGCTGAAAAACGTTCACACTGAAGGTCACCAACACAGATGGCACACGTGGGACAGTGTATTATTATTGCTGGAATAAAGACCCAACGAAAGTGACCGAATCCGCGCTTATTTTGCTTATTTTTCAGCAATTACACAGTTTCTCCCAGAATCCTTTGGCACATATTTTTTATTTATACAAAACAGACACTTGGGTGGTCATTATATTAGATTCTGTAAAAAGTCATTTTGAGATCGTTACCAAAACTGGAATTTATCTTTAAGCTCTGCAAGCATGTGGAAGTGAACTGGTACAGACTTGTTCCTCTTGCTTCTTTACCACCAATGACTTCTTTATAACAGGCCAGATGATTTTTAGTTCTTTGGGAAATTTGTTTTATTACTGATGCTAAGCTGGGCAATAAAAGAGATAACATTATAATGGACTCTCTTTATCTTTATTGACAAAGACATAAAGTTATTTGGTTCATCAGCAAGTTATCATATTTTCTTTTTTTTTTTACTATACTTGTTTACCAGTACAGTGCTATAGATTAAAATTTGAGAATTCATTTTTTTTAGTTTAGCAGTTTCTATGATTTATGATAGTATATAGCTCACATTTTTCAATTTTTTAATGTATTGCCATGTTACATTTTGAATAGTTAGTTTATTTCTTGTTATTTCTTCTTTTTAATTGATTCATGTATTTTTCTTTGCTTTTTATCACATAGTAAGCAATGTTGGTATTGTGTTTTAAAGTCATTCCAGTGGAGATTTTACTTATTGATTTAATCACTTGATAAATACAACATTTAGTAAATGAGAAAAGAAAACTATTCCACATGCTTTAAAAGACATTGTCTGCCCTTACTAGATGTATACATTATGTCATTGCCTCTGTGTATATATTTATGTACATTTTGCTGTAGTACAGAATTTTAAGAGACAATCATTTAAAAGAAAAGGACGAGACAAAATGTATATATATCTTTCGATGCATATTGATCAAGACTCTTTTATGCTTGTGGAGGATAATTAAATTGATGAAATGATAGGAGATGATAGATGTCGTTAAGTTATATCATGATATTTTTGTACAAAATGTACTGTAAGATGTTAGATGCTAGGGTAGTAGGTATTGCATCTTAATTGTTCAATAGGCAGCTTGAATTCACAGTAACAAACTAAGCATCCCTATCAAAGTATGCTAGCTTAATTAGATAACAAGGATTTGTGAACACTATGGCCCCATCTTACAAAGAGTTACGATTGATCCAATCGATCGTAACTCCATGGAAATCCATCAGCGTCATAATTTTTTCTACAGGAAATTTGCACAATGTCTATGTAAACACAGCAAATTTTCAAGAAAACATTGAATGCATGAATATACACCATAGTTTGAAAATATTTTTGAACAAACATGCATAATGGATGTTGATGTTGATGTTGCTGGCCGTCCTTAGTTGTGATTGATAAGAACAACCGCAACTCTTCGTAAGACGGGGCCCGGTTGAAGTTCACATGTTTTTCACACTGAACGACAGACGTTTTCACAGTGAAGATATAAAAGTTCTTAACACTTCTACAATTTATTTCATTAACGGTATCCATATGGGGATGGGGTTATGTGTTATTTGAAATAAATGACTCTGTACAAAACTCTTGATTAAAACATTCATTATGTCATTAATTTGTTTAAATATGAATTCTGCCGTCACTGTAGTTACCAAGTAACAGTAACACAATCGTATAATATCTTAATTCTCATTTTGAGATGTTTTATTTTGACAGTCCCGCCTTGATTTTACGAAGAAAGTAGCTTGAATCGTTTGAGCAAGATATAGGAAGAAGTTTGAATGGACGCCATTGATGTTAAATATAGCACAGGATTAGAGTATACACCCACCGCCGCTGTTTGTTATCAGTAGAATGACAACTGCCGAATAATAATGGTATTAATAAAAGAAGAAAGAGAAAAAAATGAACTTCTTGGAGTGAAAAGTAGTTTTTGTGTGGTTTATTTGATTGCGTGATGCCCCCCCCCCCGTCTCTTCCTAAATATGCCCCTCTCCGTGTTGATGGAAATCAGTGACATTTATGTGTCTTTTGGAACGGATATAATTGCGGGTTGCATTATTTGCGCTGATACGTGTTAGGGGATGAATGAGCGAGTGTGGTAATTCGTGGGCCATGTTGAATGGATCTATTCAATATTCCGCTTTACGGACCGACACGTACTAATCCAATCTTCACCACATGGTGTTTCTTCTTGCCCATCTTTACCAAAGATTTTTTTTCTACACTCGTTTTTGTGATGAGAGAGATATGTATATATATATAGAGAGAGAGAGCGAGAGGAGAGGAGGATATGAAGATGATTTACTTAAAACCAAGATGAACTGTTTATCACTAATTTGGGTAAAATAAAAAAAAAGCTTATAAATTTAGAGTTAACACTACCAGATTCTGGTAAAATAGTTTTAATAGATAATCACTGAGACACCAACATGATTTCTGAGAGTTTCTCGTAAAATGATTTTTAAAAAAGGGAGGGGGAGGGGTGTCATCTCGGATATATTTGTGTTAATTTTGGCAAATAACGGCAATACGGAACGTGAGGATGTGATTTAAATGTAATGGCGACGAATGTGATGGTAATGATTATGATAGATGATGATGATGATGATGATAATGATAGATGATGATAGATGATGATGATGATGATAGATGATGATGATGGTGATTGTGATGGTGATGATGATGATGATGATGATAATGATGATGATGGTGATGATGATGATGATGATGATGATAATGATAATGATGATGATGGTGATTGTGATGGTGATGATGATGATGATAATGATGATGATGGTGGTGATGGTGATGATGATGATGATAATGATAATGATGATGATGGTGATTGTGATGGTGATGATGATGATGATAATAATGATGATGATGGTGATGACGATGATAGGTAAAAATGATGATGATGATGGTGATGGTAATACGATGGATAATGATGACCATGATGATGATGGTGGTGGTAATACGATGGATAATGATGACCATGATGATGATGGTGGTGGTAATACGATGGATAATGATGACCATGATGATGATGGTGGTGGTAATACGATGGATAATGATGACCATGATGATGATGGTGGTGGTAATACGATGGATAATGATGACCATGATGATGATGGTGGTGGTAATACGATGGATAATGATGACCATCATGAAGATGGTGGTGGTAATACGATGGATAATAATGACCATGATGATGGTGGTGGTGGTAATACGATGGATAATGATGACCATGATGATGATGGTGGTGGTAATACGATGGATAATGATTTCATTTCATTTATTTCATTTTCAACAATATATAAATCAAATAAATACAATCATAACAAGTCAACATCATAAAAATATATATCGATGTCAAAAAACTTGAGAAAGACATGCTATAAAACAGTTACATATAAAATAATCATATGTAAAGAAATTGTGATCTATAATTTGTGATGACCATGATGACCATGATGATGATGGTGATGAAGAATATCCAGATGATGGTAGCCGTGGTGGTCATGGTGACGATGATGACTATGAGGATGATGTTGACCATGGTGGTGGTGGTTGCGATGACGATGGTTATTATTACTGTCATTTTGAAGATAGTGTTGTCGTGGTGGTATTAATGGTGATAATGATAATAATAGTGGTGGTGAAGATGGTAGCGATGAAGGTGATGTAGTGATGATAATAATAATGATGGTGGTGGTGATGAGTTTAGGATGATGATGATGCTGCTGCTGATGATGACGAAGATGATGATGGTGATGATGATGACGACGAAGACGATGATGACGAATGTGGCATGGTGGTGGTAAAGATGGCGATGACGACGACGATTATGATGATGATGGTGGTAATGATGATGATGATGATGACGGTGATGATAATAGTTATAACGGAATAACCATCGTTGATACGTATGGTGGTGATAAGCAGGGATAGATTTGGAGGATAATTTAGATATATAAATTGCTTTTGAACGCACGCGATGATCACAATGAAAATGAAATAAGATTATAATGTTTTCCTTGATCTATATACATATATTTAAAACAGCACATTTATCTCGAATGACATGCACAGGAAATAATCTGCATAAAAAACATTAAACGTAGATAAATATAAGGAAGAACTTTAGGTGGACATTTTGATTTAGAAATAATTATTAAAAATGGGCCATGTACGAACACCCACAGGGAGAAAGGAAAGAAATAGAATGGAAGAGAGAGGGGGGGGGGGGTGAAAGAAAGAAAGGGATAAAGTGAAAGAAAGATAAAAGGGAGAAAGAATTAACGAAAGAAACAAAGATGAACAGGAAGAAAAAAAAAAGAAATACAAAATAAAGGAGCAAGGATGAACAGAAGAGTAGGAAAGAAACGTGACAACAGTAATATCGGTTTTTCGAAATAATTATCAAGAAAGACTGATTTCAAAAATGTGTATGATGGCGCTATTCCAACTTTTGAACGGCGGCATTACTTCGGGTACACTTTATACAAGGTCGTTTATGATTGAGAGTGCGTAATCTGTTCTTGATGATTTAAGGGTTTTTTTTTTCATCATCTAATCGTAATAAAATAATTGAAAATAAATCATTATTACTCGGATACTGATAGGGTCTACTATAGCAACAATTTAGTAGAAATTCTATTCATCTCTTGACCATATTAATGAGATCTTTGTCATTTATATAAACAGTGTTTCAGTGGAACTCCAAAGTTAGTGAATCCCACCAAGAAAGAACATAATATGGATTTAAAATGTTCAAGTTCTGCCATGTTTTAGATATCAAATAATTAATTCAGGTGATAAACTATAAAATTCAATAAAGTTTATTTTTCTGGGATCGCTGTTCATTGTAGTGTTGTTGTCTATATTCAACACTCAGCATGAAGAAGTGCATTTTGTGGTGGGGTTCAACTTTTGAGAAGGAACAGATTACAAGGGACGGGAGCAACTATTGCTAAGGTATTAAAAATAAACTAGAAAAATATACAAAGAAAGTAATACCTCCCCCCCCCCGAACAGATATAGAAAAACTTTAAAAGTAAAGAAGGGACAACAATGAGAGACAACAATAAACATTGGAAAAACACCCTTACTGTAAGAAAACAGAATAAACAAGAAAAATACACACACACACAAAAATAAACACAGAAAGAAATAAAAAGGTGGAGAGAGTGGGGGTAGGGGGAGAGTGGGGGAGGGTTAGGGGTGGGAGTTGGGAGAGAATATGAGAAGGTAGATCAGGAGGACATGAGATGAAACCTGAGAGAGAATCAGAGATGAGAAAAAGATACAAATATTTTTTTTCAAATAGAATTATCACTTTAAAAACATTACTGAATGATTTTATTTTACTCAAAGAATATAAAAAGGAATAAAACAATTTCACAAAACAAAATCAATCGACATATAGACTCAGAATTTTCCATTAAAGATTTTTGATCTTGCTACCAAAGAAAATCTCTTAAAAATAAACCATTTAAGTTAGGTTCCCTCACAGAATCACTTCTTGATAGAGGAACAGAGATGCATGCAATATTGAAAATATCAAATAATCTATGCTGGGATTCTTACACATAGAGACAAAAATTATAGAAGAAAATCTTTCCTTTTTTTTACATAATCAGATCTCTAAATGATGAAAAAAAATAAGTTAGGTAACCTAAAAAAAAAATGCTTGATAGAGAAATAGAGATGATTAAAGCATTGGAAATATCAAATAATCCATTCTGCGATTTGTGCGTAATAAAAAAAATCATGGAAAATTGATTCATTTTCTTTTTTACATATTAATAATTGAGTTACACAGTTAACCGTCTTTTAATAAAGAAAAATTCGATAATTCGGGTCAGGTAACCTCATAAAACGTCTTATTAATAGGGAAATAGATTTGCCTGCATGTAATATTAGAAAGATAAAATCATCCACTGTGGGGTTTTGCACATAAAGACGAAATTGCCTAATTTGATAATGACACCCCCTCTATTGATGAATAAATACATAACACGCAGCCAAGTTCAAAGGTAGCTGGGAATACCCAGTTTTATTGTTCAAAGTGGGTGTGTTTGACTTGTAGTTGAATTTGTATTGAAGTACAACAATAGTATGAAGCTGGGGCATTGCGATGTAACACCAACTTGACGTTTCAATATACGTTAGTACTGATAGACATTGAGGAATTTAGATCTCGTGTTTGTAAATTAATTTAGCGATGGCTGAGAAGTGTGGATCAGAGAATGCATCAAGCTCTTCACCGAACCTGATATGTCCACTATGTCTTGATATATTTGTCGAGGCGACAATCTTAACTTCATGTGGACACACATTTTGTAGGCGATGCCTCAAGAAGTACGATCTAACCCACCAGGACCTTGATCACATGGTCTGTCCTCTCTGCAGGGAGACCACCAAGTTGTCCGCCAACCGTGTCGATGATCTCCGCCTCAATGTCTCCATCAACGGATGCGTAGACGATTACCACGCCAAGTGTGGAGGGATGAATGCTGTTCTCGAGATGCGACCAAAATGTTCTGGTTGCAAGCTTCAAGGAGATGCTGTCTCATTCTGCAGAACCTGTAATAACTGCATATGTGATAAATGTTTGCAATGTCATCATTATCTGTCAGTCTTTGAAGATCATGAGATTGTCTCCATGGATGATGTCATCGAAGGGAAGGTCAGCATTGGTCATTTATTCGAGAAGTGTTCCATCCACAAACCAGAGAACAAGGACATGTTTTGTGAGGTTTGTAAGGTCCATGTCTGTCACAAGTGCGTACTCGTTGATCATCAAAATCACAAAGTCAAGAACCAGGTTGACTTTGAGCAGGAGTTGCGACGGAAGGTAAATTTATTCATAATTATCACAGTAAAAATGCTGTTTGAAAATACATTTAACGCTGTTTACCATTGAATCTTTAGTTGTTAAAAAGACAAGAGATGTTTAGAATTTCAAATACCCATGCTTGATTTCAATTGAGAATCAAATCAAAAATCAAACTTTGCTGTTTAAGAGTCTGAACACTTTAAAATATATTCAAACAGGTAATGTATTAAGGTTAAACAGCTTGTATAAAAAATAAAACATTTCGAAAGCGTACTCTTAAAAAAGTTTAGGCAAAAAGGATCAATTATTAACCATCACTGGGTAACACACTATCTGTCAAAATTTGGTAATAAAAACGAATAATTGGGTAATAAAAATAAGCATGTATATATTATATTTTTACCAACATTACCCAACATAGTGGACAGTAGGTTGCCCAGCATTTTAAGTGTGTATAATACTATAGGTAGATTTAACATGGTTATAAATACGGAGGGCGGTCATTGAGCAGAAAATGATGAAAACTAATTAATTGATAAGAATTAACACCAAAGATCATACCACTTTTAATATTGATTTTGATTGTGATGACGATGATAATAATGATAATCACAATATCAAGTTATATAAGATATTCAGAACAGTAATAGTAAAAAATGATAATATTGATAATAATGAAATATCAATGACAAAAATAATGATAATAATACTACTACTAATGATAAGACGAATAATGATAGCTATAATAATGATATAATGAATAAGAATATATAAATCAATATTGATTAATAAAATAACAATAATCATAGATGGTGTTGAATACAGATTGACAATGATATATAATAATTTGTAATACCATCATCAGCATCTAAAATGTTGTTGCATTTAATTTTGTTATTTATTCTTTAAGTTGAACAGCATTAATGATTATTATCGGTATTGTTTCAATGTGACAAACAATTTTGTAATTATATGCTGTCTCTCTTCAAGCTTATTCAGATTGTCGTACGTCATTCTGTATGATTTCTTTGTTTTAGAGTATTAGCATTTGTTATATTCGCCTTTATGGAATATTTCCAGATCTAACTCGCTGTTTTTACATAATACACTTTTATTTCGTAGGTAACAGACCTTGCTCAACGATGTGCTGACAAGAAAGCAGAGCTAGAGAAGAACATTCAGAACATAGAAATACAACGTCATGAGGTACACACTGCAGTGCAGACACTACTAGATGATGTCAAGCAAGCCTACAACATCAAGGCCAAGGAACTGGAAGAAAATCTTCGAAATCTCACCGACTCAATACATGCCTTACAGCATAGTTTTGATGACGACCTCGACGTCTTGAAGTCAAAAGATCGACAGAGGATCAAGAGTATTTGTAGTTCAATTACTTTGGTAGATAATGACAGACTAGGTCATCTTGAGACAGACACTCTATCTGCTCATATCTTGCTCTGTGAGGAGCTGGATGCCATGCTGAAGGAGGTTACTGATCACACTTCTGCAGAAGCTATTAAGAAGAAAGCACAGGAGAAGAGGTTCAAACCAGCAGATGATACTCGTCTTGACCTCGGGAGCATTTCAGAACATACTGATCACACTTCTGCGGAAGCTATTAAGAAGAAAGCACATGAGAAGAGGTTCAAACTAGCAGACGATACTCAGCTTGACCTCGGGAGCATCTCAGGATCAGATCCCAAGATGGAAGTCATTCAGTGTATTGATCTACGGGGAAGGATGTTCGGTATGGCACGGTACTCCCTTAGCACTGTCGCTATCGGGAATGGATGGGATGCACAAGGTATTGATATCATTGATTCAAATGGTGGTAAGCAGCGATATAGTAACATATTAGCCTTAAATGACATGTATTGTTATGATCTGATTTTGCAACGGGACGGGGCGTTATGTGTGTCTATTGGTTCTACAGAAGCCCACATCTACTCTCCCCTTGGCTCCAGGAAAGCAACGATCCACGTGAGAGACAATGGAAATTTTCTCAGAGTTAACAGGAGTCCATCAGATGAAATCATCATTACTAACTATGGAAAACAAGTCTATATCTATGACCCGACAGGATCCACTCTTAAACACACTGTTCAAACAAAGCACAAAACGGAGCAGGCATCTATCACCAGGACGGGTTTGATCGTCACGAGTTCATGTTGGCGCAATCCAAGCATGGTGACGGTCTGTGACAGGGATGGGAATGCTGGTGAGTCTCTACAAGCTCAAAAGGGTGTCTACCTGTTTGCTGCCGTGGATGAGCAGGACTGGGTGTATGTAGCAAGTGTTGATGTGAAGAATAGTAGCGTCGTGATCAGGCTCTATGATCTTGATGGTCTGAACCTGAAGGAAAGAGTTGAGTTCAACGCACTTAATATGACATTGGTTTGGAATTGGTGTTACTTGGTTTCCCTCTCTCCAGACATGCTCGCCTTTGCTTGTGAAAAGAAGTTATATTTCATCAAGGTATCACTGTAATCATGGTAATCCAGATTGTCTCACACCATATAGCATCACAGCCCAATATTGTGTAACATGTATTCACCGAGCTATCCTGATTTACCTCCATGGTTCCATATTCTATTGTTTATCATAATTTCATGATATCTCTTTTCAATGGTAGGATCCATCATGTGACATTCTTAGGAGTATACAAACTAGTCACGCATGCTATAGAACTATCAGTAAAATTCCTTTAAAAATGGGTTCTCCTGGCTAAAAAAAGTAAAATCAGAATATACGTTATGACATACTCCATAACATAAAATGGCAAAACGCTGAAAATTTCATCAAAATCTGATAAAACAACTAATTAATTTGTAAGTTTAGCGATATTTTGTGAAAACAGCTATGACCAGTGATAAGTGGGCTGATGTTGTGTGGTCCCAACTTTCCCTTTTCTTATTTCATTATAGGACATCACAATGCATTGTGTATAAAATTTGTTTCAACAATGATGATATTACAAATCAAAGCAGTAACCAATTTTATAACAGTGTCACCAAGGAAACGCAATGCTTATAAATTTCCTTGTCAAATTTTGATCAGGTTTTCAGTGTTTGTTTGTCCCTCTCAGTCTGAGTACCCCTTCATTATTGTATTGATCTAACTCCTCAAAAAAAGTTTGTAAATCTAACTTTGATCGATAATCCCTCCTCGGTTTTAATGAATATCAATGTGTGATTAATAGCAATAAATAGAACATTTGATTCTCCTTAAAATGATACCCTACATGATATGATTATGGTTCATATGGAGGTGCAGTGCCTTGAAATATGGGGGCAAGGTCAAAATTCAAAATTTGCAAAATGACACAATATTGAAAGTCACTGTTCTTTTTTTCACTGGTGATGAGTAAGTTTCTCAGCGGTTTCTTTTAATTGTTTTCATGCACCTTAACATCAACATTAACAAGGAATCAAACACACCTCTGCACAAGCAAAAACATAACAAACAAACAAACATGCATGGGTATTTGAAACCACGACTCAAACCATGTTATCTCACAGTACCATCACTACAGAAGCAGGGGCTTGGTTTGAATGGATTTTCATCTCTATTGACACAGACAAAATAATCATGTTCTGTATTGACCCGTCATGACTATTTCTGCTCGTTTTGCAGCTTTTTAATTCAGACCTCATCAAACACTTTTGAATCCTGCTTTTTTCCTGATGGCATGATCATAACAAGCATGGTATCATTTTAAAGAGAATTAAATGATCTTTTGAATAATGTTAAATATGCATTGTGTAAAATTGGGAGTTGGGAGAAATTAATGGCTAAACACAGATGTCCAAACTTTCTTTGAGGGGTTTATATTGTGTAAATAATTTTGGGTGTATATATAAAACATGTTGGTGAGGATTGTTATACTGGACTGCGGAGAAAGTGCGGTTGGTTGGTTGTTAGTAATCAACCAGTGAACCGACGGCTTAAGGTCCTCTCCAAGGTACCTGATAATAATATCGTATAAAAGGGCACTAGCGCTCTGACTTGTCATCTAACCCACTCCACCGGATTGAGAGACCAACATAGGCCAACGATTTCATGTATGTGTGTTTATAAGCAACCGTATCCTTGAAGCATATAGCCATGTATCTTTATGATTCAAATGTGTTTGTTCATATTTTCGTAGTTATCGTGTACAGTAATGTACAGTATATGCCCAGCATCAACATATTTCCTTAAAGCGTCGGATATATTTATTCTCATGTTTATTTCATCATGTAATGACTTCATAATTTAATCGGTTGATGAGTCAAAATTTCCATATCCATTTCTTCTCCAATTCCAGGTCGTTAGGCGCAACGAACTTTTCTATTGAATATGATCATTATACAGTGCGCATCGAAACAGTTTACACTTTGAAAAGGCCCTGGGAATTATAAAATATACAACATGTGTGTAATTTTTTACATGTATTCTTGGGTTTGGGTCTCATCTATCTAATGAAAGTAAAAGTTTTGACAGAATGTTACACTTGAGTGAGCACTGTTCATTTTTTAAAAGCTCGCAGAAATCTGCGCAGAAATGCTCGTGTTCACGCTGTGTCAAGGGGAAACATTTCTCATACATTTTCCTTGCACTTTTAGTCAGTTGAAATAAAACAGATACATTCAAGCATTTTGTAACAATTTCGCCACCCAAATTGAAATTTCAACACTTAGTAAGCACAACCTTTACCTTTTTTTGTGCCAGCTGGATGTGTGGACGTAACTAAGTCTGTACAAAAGTTTATATCTGACATCTCCAGCATTTTTCACTAAGTTTTTATCATTAAAAGTGGGTTTACATTTCATTTTTCATTTAACACTTGTTTCTCCACACTTTTTCCAAGCTTGACTACGATTAAAAAAATAAAAACCAAGCCTAAGCCATTTCATGTAAATCACAGCTCAGTGTAAGGCAAATGTCGTCACGATGGCCTATGTGTGTGGGGGTGGGGCACAATGCACCCTTCGAAGTGTTTTGGGCAAGGAAACAAGTTAAAAGGGTAAAAGACGTCTTCAAACCAATTTTACTAGCTAAATTCAACTTTTTATTCATAATTAAGATCTACTTTTTTTCGAATAACTATTTCAAAGTTCTGCGCAAATCATTTTTCACTAACTTTTCAAAAGTAAGCGGTGCTCACTCAAGCGGAAATATTTTTTCGACAGTGACATCGTCATTTGCTTAAAGGGATGGTCTGGGCTGAAAATATTTATAGCTTATTAAATAAAGTAGAATTCCCTAAGCAAAATGCAGAAAATTGCATTAAAATCGGATTAGTTTAGCAATATTTTGTGAAAACAGTCGTCATGAATATTCATTAGGTGGGCTGATGATCTCACATCTCCACTTGTTCTTTTGTATTTTATTATATGAAATTAGGTTTATTCATTCTTTTCCTCCAAGAACTAGAAAAATTGAACTGACAACTGATTTAGTGCATTAGATATTTATTGCTGGAACTTATTTCATAACAAGGAGACATATTTTTCACACAACTATGAAATATAAAAATTATGGTTTTATGTAATAACATAAGAAAACGGAAAGTGGGGATGTGACATCATCAGCCCACCTAATGAATATTTATGACGACTGTTTTCACAAGATATTGCTTAACTTTTAACTGCAATAACTTTAATATTTGTTATCCGATTTTGATGAAATTTTCGGCCTTTTGCTCAGTGAACTCTACTCAATGTATTAAGATATAAATATTTTCAGCCCGGACCATCCCTTTAAATCGATCTGTATCAATCTTAAAATGTGGAAAAATCTTCAGGATATTACAAATGTATAATTTTACAGGATTTTTTTAAGTGTAAACTTTTTTTGATACGCACTGTAGTGCATAATTATGATGATGACCCCCCCCCCCGTTATCTCCTACTCATAATGAAAGAATACAATGTGAACGTAATCACTTTATAAAAAAAGCTCCAAAATAACGTACTGCTGTAAAAAGGCTGTTTATAAATTTTAAGCACGTTGTTAAGCCCAACAGTCTAATAAATATTGTTTGATTTTTTTTAAAGAAGTTGTTGAAAAAAATAAACAATTAGAGAACAATCGCTAGAGGGTATTCATTTGTCTCGCAATCTACTATGGTCAACAAGGAAATTCGTGATCACTTTCGCAAAAAGTGTTCACTAGCTTTCGGAAGTTCGTGACCACTCTCGCAAAAAGTGTTCACTAGCTTACAAGTTCACGAGCTTTCGACACTTTTTGCGAAAGTGATCACGAATTTCCTTGTTGACCATAAGACAAATGAATACCCTCTAGTGATTATTTCAGTCCGCAATAATGAACATATTTATATAGAATTACAGAACAAGTTTAAAGAACTTGTTGTTGGAGTGACATACTTAAACAATGTGTTTTTTTTACTGCTTAGTAACTGTGTAAAATTTGTACATTTTGATTATGTCAAGGAGCTCCTTGATTATGTTCACTCACTGTTGTTTCATGTTGTGGTTGACTCGAACATCATAGAGTAGTTGAGATTTCTTACTGGTAGAAAGGGTATTTTATTACTCAGCATGAGTGCGCCCTCTAACTGAATATACATTATAGGTTATTAGTTGACCACATCACATAAACAGGATACTGTTCAATGTGTCACATTGGCTGGTATTCTGATAGCGATGGTCAGGCAAAATGAATTTTAATGATTTAATTGATACATTGTATACATATATATATATATTTCATTTACTAAAAGTTATCGTGGAATGTAAATATCAATTACCATATTTTTTTAATGTTATTTATCAGTTAATGACTATTCAAGCGATGAGTCATAAATGTTTGGCACAGCGAATTTTTCTATTAGTTTTGGAATTTGATCATAAGCCTATATATGAGATATGATAAGCTGTATATATATATATGAGCAATTGTTGGCATAGCGAACTTTTCTATTACTGAATTCGATCATAAGCCTATATAATATATTGTAACCTAAATATTATGTAGAGTATACTCTGTTGTCTCCTACCATGCCTACGAGGAAAATCAAAACATAAAATCACTTTGCTTAACATAAAATTTGTACATTTTCATTATCATGTTCACACTATGTCACATGTATTTTTCAATATGATCATGATGATATCAAAATATCAGTCACGCTTTATTATTCACTTTAAATTGAAATTGAAACTTTATTTACCAAAATCTTCATTAAAAAACATACAAATCAAGAAATATGGATATTTCAAATAAAATACATTTTAACATAAATAAGAATATTTGAGAATAGTCGAAGGATCAGAGAAAGTAACAAAGGACTTTTAAATTAATGATCATGAATTCAACACAAAACAACACAATAAAAACATATGCAGTCTGGAAATACAGATCAAACAAACATAACATGAATATAATAATTGAATCTATATCAGTATACTATTAGTAGTATAATTTCTGCATTAAGTGGATTTTCAAATGTCTTTTAAGGCTTTGTTCAGTTTTGCACTGTTTGATATTTTGATGAGCTTATTCCAAATAATGGGACAACTACATAAAATTATATTGTTTGAGAAAGAATAGTGACCATATATTGCACGAGTATCGGTTGAATTTCTTAGTATTATGTACATCTATATGTTGGTTTGCAAAAATATATTGTCAAAATTATTAGGCAAAAGGTTGTTTTAATAAGAATGCATAAAAACAGATAATTGAACATTATCATGATTATTGTAGTTAGGAATTTGGGAGAATATTAAATCTTGAGATAAATGATTTAAAACTTGATATATGCTCAATTCTATAATAATAATAATAATATAGGTATATTTACGCAGGGAAGCCACGTTAGTTCTGAAAACTGTTCTCCCAGCGGGCCCTGCTATTATTATTACCCCGGGTTTTTTTTTTCAATATGATCATGATGATATCAATTCTATGATGCCCTCCTCTCCCGTAATGTCTGAAGATTTGCTGAATTTGTGTATTTATATGCTAAAAAGTTACAATTCTAAGTATAAATAAGCTTTTTTTTAGAAATATAATGGTTGGCATTCTAAAGTTCTCACTATCAGGTGACACCAGTTATTTGATTTTTTTGCTCATGCCTGAGCAAAATATGATTCATATCCATGGTATAAACAATGGTTTGTGTGAAAGGCATTTGCTAACATTGTATTGACTTCAAAAAAAAAATCTGACCTGCGAGGTCCCATTTATCACCCGTGTCTGTGCTATGTTAAAAAAATGAAGCCCCAACCCCCCCCCAAAAAAAAAATTATTAAATAAACAAATGAATAAATAAAATAATGAAAATAAAAAATAAAAAATAGCGTCCGAAAATCATTATTTTGTACTTAAAACAAGTGAAATATAAAGTGATCGGAAACACCATCTTTATTTCACACATACACTATGTGTTATATTATTATCGGCATGATAGAAATTACACAAAATTTTCTATTTTAATGTATCAAAAGCATTTCTTTTGAATTTTTTGTTGGCTTCAGAGTTTTTAAGTTGATAGAAAGGCATTTATGTACATATTTCATCTCTCCTTTTTTTAATTCAAGTCTATAACGTTAACTTGTGCCTTTAAAATTAAGGAACTTGGCACAATGAGAGCAGCAGTCTAAATTGAGAATCCCAAATGAAATGATACGCTCATTGCATTTCTTAGTAACAATTGTTTTGAATTATGTTTCCATTTATCAATATGATTGTAAAATACTTGTTGTTCGCTTAGCTCCCGATGAAATTGGTTTTTATTACTTTGGGAAGGGATTCGAGTATGAATCTGAAAACGGATCGAGAAAATGAACAAATGTTCCTTTTGCAAGAGGAAATTATCACACATTCTTTGAGAAAAGATCCCTTTTAAGCGAAATTCATAACATTCATGCTCGCATGCACCATTAAAAGTTGAATATGCATATATTTCCTCGGAATTATTTTACACCTCATCTGCAGAGAACGTATATTTTGGGAGTATGTTTAAAACTTTGCAATGGTAGGTGACATTTTAATAGAACTTTCATTTTGTTTCCATACTGTATATCCTGCATGAAATTAAAGGATCACTCTTGCATGTACGTTTCTGTCCTAAATTAGCTTTTCTTCTTTGTAAATATTTTTGGAGGGGAAATGCATGCAGTCGAGTTATTCTTTGAATTGACAATTTAGTCTTATAACCTTATTATGTATATATGTCACATAAGTATGTGTCATGTACATATATTTCATTTTTAGAATGATTTTATTTATCAATGGGTAAAGAGGGGCTTAAAGTAAATTATTCACATGCTTTGTTTATCACGCGTTCATGGGTTATATGCTTATTTTGCTTTTAAATGTATACACAAATACGTTTTTGTTCATTGATTCATGTATATTGTCATATTATTTCTCTCATTACTGTGATTAGACCTCTATCGGAAGAACATCATCATTATGAATGGCTCTGAATAGAGTGATCCATCTGTATCTTGTACATGTTAAAACATTCGCTTTTGTAATTATTCCTGTACACTCTATATTATCTTGGTGTTATTCTGATAATAAACCCAACCGACCAAACCAAACAACAATGTAGAAATAATGATCAATCCCATATTACCACTACAATAGCTACAACTGCATAATTGATATCATAAAGTCAAGTGATTTTATCATTAGTTTAGGAGAGGAGAGACAGTTAGAGAGCTTGCTAGCGAAACGATTTTATCAGTATTCATGCAAATCGCATACTTACGAAGTTTCAATTTATCCTTTTGATTCTATTGATATTAAGATTTCATTAAATTCTGAATGTAATCAAACTCAATTGAGTTTGTTCCCATTTTAAATACGAACTCGTAAGTTTACGAATTGAAGAGAGAGAGAGGGGGGGGGGGGGGGGGGGGAGGGGGGTATATAAAGAGAGAGAGAGAGTCCGAGAGGCAATCAGAGAGGGAGGGGAGGTATGTACAGAGAGAGGGGAGAGAGGGGGGGGGGGTCCGAGAGGCAATCAGAGAGAGAGGGGCAGGTATATAGAGAGAGAGGGAGAGAGAGAGGGGGGGGGGGAGTCCGAGAGGCAATCAGAGAGGGAGGGGCAGGTATATACAGAGAGAGAGGAAGGGGGGGGGGAATGATCACTTTAAGCATTGTCTGACGTGTAAGGAAAGTTATTTCACGTATACGATTGTCAAAAAAAAAAAATCAACCGAAATAGAATTCCAAATATTTGGAGGGCATGTCCTATTGTGCCCCAACCTTATTATTTATTTATCCATTTATTTATTCATTTATTATTTATTTCATTTTATCTTATTTTATTCCACATTTTTTTTTATTTATCTATTATCATTATATACATATATATATTTTTTTTTTGGGGGGGGGGTGGGGGACTTATCCCCTTCCCCTAGTTTGACCACCGTGCTAACTGAGGCGCTGTGCTAACTGAGGCTCTATAAAGCCGCGCCTCAGTTAGCACGGTGTAAATGTAAATGGGTGTACCTTAACAAAAGACAATAATGAATATCGACAATATGTATGCATGTACACATATTGAGTAATGCAGTATCCCATTCATGTCCTCAAGTTCTCTAATAATATGCAAATTTTAGAATACAGTCTAAATTCAGAATACGTTCATCCACTATCACAATGCTGGTAAAGTAAGCAAATGAATTTCCCCACTTTCAGTATAATTCCTTGATCTCCCACCCCCGTTTCCGATAAATTACAATACCTTTGTTAAAAAAATGTTTTTTTTATAGGAAAAACAAGACACATAAATGGCACTACCTCCTTCCTCTTCAAAACAGTTTTCCGGTTTTAACCTATTTTTGCGAACACGAATATACTTCAAAACGGCATTAATTAAAGGGATTCTACCTACTGGTATTGAAAGAAAATTACTTTATTGCTTCGCTACCTCGCTATAAGGTGGCTTGCCAAAATGGAATTATTGTTATCACCCTAGTGTTACCCAATTTAAACTCGGCATTAAAAATATAAAAAGGGGGATGTTATTAAGTAAACAACCATTAAGCATCCTCAGCTGGCTAAAAGAGCTAGCTCATAGATCACAACCTTTATAGAATAAATTGACCAAAAAAAATATCATCAACCATGAAGGGCGGCCAGAAGGGATGTCGACCTTTTCGAAGTAGTGGTGATAACAAGGGCCTCACTAGTTCTCTTGACACATAATTATGGGAAACGACCCGCCCAGCTTGGTCTGGAGGGCGGCCTGAAAGATATCGACCTATTCGAACTAGAGATGATAACAAGAAGCCTCTTCAGTCCTTAAGGCACATGGTCCCTCCGAGCTGGGCCTAGTCGGAGATGCATCAGACAGTGACAGGATATCCACGAACATGACGAAGAGCTCTTTGGGAAGGACCCTTTTAAAAAGTGTGGATGGGGGGTCCGACCACTTGACCGAAGGTCCGCGACACCGAGGGTCCGCGAGACCGAGGGCCCGCGAGACCGAGGGTCCGCGAGACCGAGGGTCCGCGAGACCGAGGGCCCGCGAGACCGAAGGCCCGCGAGACCGACTTTTTTTCCTTCATCAGGGGGGCGTTTCATCAATATTTTCATCCGACAAGTTATCAGATCTGACATTACAGTAGAAACTTACGTTGCCTAATTTCACTGACACTTCTAAATTATACACTCATTTAGCGTTTATTTTTTATGGTAATTCTGCTACATGATCTTGTGCATTTAATATTTAACAAGAAAATTGGAAATATTATAGAAATACATACACCTGGAACATTGAACCTTCATTATGGGCAATCCTATCTTACATGTCCTAGCATTTTTTTTTTCATTTAAACAACCAAAAATAAGAAGACCAAGAAGGTGAAAGTTTTAAAGAAAAGAACGTAAATTTAAATCAGTATTCCTCCGAGAAGCCTGTCCACGAGGAATGGTCCTCCGGGGGAATTTCCATGGGGGAGTCGCCCTCCGGAGGAGTAATCCTCTCGGGGTGTTGTCATAAAACTCATTTTTTATTATTATTGCTGTTACTATTTTTGTTATCATGATAGCAGCAGCAGCAGTAGTAGAATAAAAAGTCGTAGTAGTAGCAGTAGTAGCCTAGTAGTAGTAGTAGTCGTAGTAGTAGTAGTTGTAGTTGTTGTTGTTGTTGTTGTTGTAGCAGTTACATAATTATTGTTGTTTTTATCATCATTATTACTATCATTATCATAGTAATTATTATTACTATCATTTAAGTCATTATTATCATTCGGCATTTTTGTTTTGCTTTGTTTCATTTTGTCTCTTTTGTTTTATTCATCGCTTTAGTTCAATTTTTAAAAGCGACGCTCCAAAGAAATGGATGAATATTTTTCGAAAACCAGACATCTTTTATAAACAATCCTGTATTTTAAGGTTATTTCTCTGAATTTTGCACTGCATTAATTCAAAATCAACTCATCTCACATGTCTACTCAACTAGCAGATTGTCCACTTAGACTATTCGTCTCTTCCCAGCAGTTTAATTGTTAGTTTTTTTTGTGTGTGTTTCTGTTTTTTTTTTTTGGGGGGGTCCATTCTAACCTTCCAACGAGTCAGTTTTTCAGAACAGTCACTCTGGATGCAACCTCATGAATCATTAATATTGTCGCAATGTTCAGGCCAACAAATTATCAACATGATCAACTTCATGCGTATTTTCCTAGAATACGGTGAATACATATTGAGAAAAGTTCGTCATGCAGCTGGCAGAAAAGGGGGCAGAAAGCGAAGGGTAGCATGCGCGAGCTCCAATTTCAATTTTTTTGTCTGGCAGAAGGGCGTTAGCTTGAGCGATCTCTATGTGAATTGTACGGTGTGAGCGGGAGTTAACGCCCTTCTGGCAGAGTACAATCCCACTTGACCAATGACATGCACCTGAGAACGGGCACATCTTTCATTTTATCTTCTGTCAAAATGGCTCAAGAATTAGACGCATGTGTCAAAGCCGGGATTGGGAGGGGGCTCGTTCTAGTTGCTCATGGCCACAGATATCACAAAAACAAAGTAAATGTGGCATCCATATCTTGGCGTTGTTGGAGGAAGCAATGTCAGGGACAAGCAACAACAAATGTTCTCCAAGTTGACGATGGGGCTCGTCCAAATAGGATGAGGGTAAGTATTCTGTATACATGCCGCATGGCCTCAGTCCCCCACCTTACTGGGTTATCCCACAGATGATGACAGATCGACGAGATTTCGAGACTTATACAAGAACTGAAATATGCGGATCGATTGCATCATTACATAGCCAGAGGGGCGGGGTCGGGGGCGGGGTATCCCTCCCCCCAAGAAAAAAAACACACATTAATTCTTCAACCGGGCTGGACACAAAAAAACAAATACAACACAAAACAAAAGCAAACAAGTGAGAGCAAGCGGGGAAGGGATTGTCGATGTGTCGAAAGGGTGGGTGAGCAGAGCAGGGATGGCCAAACCCTTTCGAGAGAACCCCCCTTCTCCAGTTATCGCGACAGAATGGCTTGAGAGCGGGGAGAACATTCCATGCTAAGACTCCCCAAAAGTAACACTACACATGGCACTTTTTCTATACATTTTATTGGAGTTTTTGAATATTTTGCCCCAGAGTATTCGAGAACACGGTTTTCATTTCGTAAAAGATATGAAAACTCACTTGATTAATGAAGTTTGATGGTTGACATGAGTTTGGGGGAAAAATACAAGAAAGTTGTTTTAGTAGAGTAGATACATTGCACTTTGATCTTTTTGGGGAAACCATTTTCGACTAGCTATTTTGCTAACTTTTGGTTCTCCCTTTAACAGCATTTCTTTTGGTACAAAATCACCCAAACCATTTAATTTATGTTCATGCATATACGATCAATTTTTATGGTGATTTGCTTCATGTCAGACTGCATCAAGACTCTTTTGTATTATATGCTGATATCACATGCATGGGGTATCACATTGTGTTCTTTTATAGACTATGCTTATGTTATGAATTTCATTTATATGATTCATGTTATACAAACACATTCTTGTAAACATGTATTATACATAAATTCATTCATTTAAATATGTTAATGTTGTTGATAAACTCAACTAAAGATAAATTAATAAACACCTATTCATGGGAACTAGGGAGGGGCTTGTCTCGAAAGGGTGTGTTGAGTACACCCGCGTAAATCCACTTTGAGGAGTGGGGGATGATCGAGTTTTTATCCCCCCCCATAGGCGGATCCAGGGGGCGAGGGGCCCGGCTCCCCCTTCTATTGGCGGAGCAAAATAGAAAAAAAAGGAAAGAGTAGGAAGACGAGTGAATAAAATAATAGCAGAGGAAGACTTGAAGAAAAAAAATCTTTCATGTCAGTGTATAAAATTTTTGCTCGCGCTTCGCGCTCGTATTGCCTGTCAGGCGATTCATATATCTTGTTCAACATGGAGCCTACAACTGTAAATATCAAGTTTGGAAGTTAATATACAAAACATATTTCTCCTTGAAAATCGAACTTTCATTAATTTGTGTGATTTACAAATTGATGGTTAAAAAGTGCTCTGCTGTAAAAATGTCAGTTTTATGGTCTGAATATTAACATTTTTTGCTCGCGCTGCGCGCACGCGAAATTGATTTATCAGGTACCTATTATTCTCATGTATTCCCTAAAGTTTTCAAAATATCCCTGTTCAGGTCTGATTGTCAAAACGTATCAGCTAGCGCTGCCATGCTTGCATTTTGATTTGCGAGGTATTTATGTCTCAACAAACTACTTAAATCCCCTTTTCATGGCAGTTTATAAGAAAATTTCGGCTCCCGATTTGCGCTCGCATTAATGGTTAAAAATATATCAACTGAATACTGAAGCATCCTATTCATGATCATAAAAGTGCTTGAAATATACATCGTTCAGGCCATAATATCATCAGATTCCGCGCCCTCATTTTGCATTAATAAATAAGGTATCAATTTAATAATTAAATTGTTCCTTTTGTTTAATCTCGCGCTTAGCAAGATGAATAGGAAGATATATAGTCATCATATTCATATGATAACATGTCCTAAGGATGTCTTGGTCCTATGTCCAAAACTCAAAGTAATGATAAAAAAATATCAGCTCTTTTTCAAGTGCGATTTTATATCCACCTTACAATTTTCCTACAAAGTGTTTGAAATATAAAGCTCAAATTGACCCCCTTTTTCAAATCGGAATATCAAATATTTTAAGCTCGCGCTTCGCGCTCACCTTTATTTTCATGCTAAAAGATATATTTAAAATGCCTAGATTCTATGTCTAAATCTGAAACAGGCGCGTGCATGTTCATTCAGAAAAATTTCTACTCGCCCTTGGTGCTCGAATTATTAATGTAAGAATACCCCCTCTTACTCATCCTTTTCATGATTTACAAAACATGAATAGTGTCCCGTTTTAGGTCTAAAACTAGAATTTTTCCGCTCGAGCTTCGCGCTCGCATCAATTGTTTAGTTATGTAACTATCTTTTCATGATTACAAAAATTAATTTTCCATTCTTTATGTAGAAATGTCATATTTTCTACTCGCAATTCGCGCTCGCCTTATTTGATTGTTGAAATATGTAACATCTTTATGGCTAACTGCAAGCAGGTAGGCCTACATTCCCGATCATTTCAAAACGTGTATCAAAAATTTCTGCTTGCACTTCGTGTTCGTAGTAATTATTGCAGGCACATCTTTTTATTCAGAATGTTCAAATTTTAGGAAAAAATACATACAATAAAAAAAAATTTGCGCTTCGCGCTCGCATTATTAAATAAGGACTATGATATTATATATTTACGTTGATTTAAAGAATAAAAATAAGAAGTGACTCTTAGGACTACCACCGTCAAAGAAACAAACAAAAAATCATCTTCGAGCTGCCGATCGGGGAAAATATGGCTGAAAAAAATTCTGGGCCCCCCTATTGGCGAAGGCTGGATCCGCCCCTGCCCCCTCTATACACACATTCGAATATCTATTTAGCGAGCGGTCAAAGCGAACGAGCCATAAAGAACAACTTTTCTCGTTTTTAATCACATTTCATAATATAATTTTTTTGGTTTTAAATCGCATTTTCAAATAGAAATTTTGAAGTATGTTTTTTTTACTGATTACTTAAAATATATTTTCTTCCCTAAAATGTGGGGGGATATTTGTACACGCCAACCGCCACTCCAAAAAGTGAGAGTGTGGGGGCGGGGTATATCCCCCGGGATTTACGCCAATGGTTGAGTATTCTGATGTACTGGCCAGCCTTTTTTTATATAGAAGATTTTTTAACGGATTAAGATGAGCGAGAGCAGCTAAAGCCCCAGTCACATATAGAGCCCGGACCACCCCGGACCATCCCGAATCTGATCCGGGTGGTCCGGGGAGAGATTCGTGTTGGCGCCTTGGAGGTCCGGGGTGGTCCGTGTTGGTCCTTGAACGTCCGGGAGGCCAACACGGCAGTTTTTGACTGTCAAAAACATCCGGCGTCATCCGTGGACTGCCGGGTTGGCAAAGCCATCCGAGACGGTCCGTGTGGCTGCCGTGTAGGTCCGTGTAGCTGCCGTGTAGGTCCGTGTAGCTGCCGTGTAGGTCCGTGTGGCTGCCTGGAGTATCCTTGGCAGTCCGTGTTCTTTTTCCCCATCGAAATCATTACAGCGCTATTTACTTAATGAACTTTTCAGTAGTTGTTAAACAGTTGACACAAACATGCTTAATTTATTCAAGTGGATGATTAAATGATTCAGGATATTTTCTTACGCTTTGGAGATGGGCCCCAACCTGATATTTGTAAACTTAGTGCATGTATGAATAATTATTTTTCTCTTTTTTCCTAATATTTACCCACTACTTTGTCTGTTATTATTATTTCACATTTCATTTTTTTATATATATTTTATATGTATATGTTATGTACCTGTTACATCGAAATTGTATACTACTGCCCTGCATCGACAGTAATATGCGTCATAACCTGGGCCTATCTTAATTGTTATTATGTTTTGTATAGACTTTGTAAATTTCTTTCCTTTATTGTGATTTCAATGAAGTGATATCAAATCAAATCGAAATTACATTTGTCGTTCAAGATTTAAAGTACTTAACATTTAACAACTACTGTTAAAACAGTAAACTGTGTTGTATAAAAAAAACTGCGTTTTTACTGGTTAAGGAAGTTTTGATATATTTTTAAACACAACATGATAATTTTGCGACAAGGATGAGAAAAAAATGAACAAATAGATAAATAAATAATTAGATAAATATCAGCTCATTGTTATGAACAGATTTTCATTTGCCGTGCTGGTCAATATAGCTGCCGTGTTGGTCCTTGAGCTGACGTGTTGGTCCGTGTAGCTGACGTGTTGGTCCGTGTTGGTCCTTGTCGCTGACGTGTTGGTCCGTGTTGCTGACGTGTTGGTCCGTGTAGCTGACGGGTTGGTCCGTGTTGCTGACGTGTTGGTCCGTGTTGACGACGTGCTCTGCCGGCATGGTCCGTGTAGATCCGTGTGAAGCTGCCGTGTTGATGCCGTGTTTACAGTCATCCGGGGCAAAACTATCCCGGACCTCCCCGGATCATGCCGGCATTGCCGTGTTGATCCGTGAGGATCCGTGTCTATATGTGACTGGGGCTTAAGGAACAATTCAAAGAAACGTCGGACCTTCCTCGTTTCTCGCGGGGGGGGGGGGGGTAGGTACACTCCCCTCCCTGCACCCCCCCCCCCCGGAACGCGCTTCCCGTGCTCACTACTGAAACCTATACTGAAATCCTATGTATGCAATTATTTATAGACGGAATTACTCGGATATATTTGGCTCTGCCCCCCCCCCCCCCCTCTGATAACAGGCACCTGTTACGCCGCTGCAACGAGTCGCCTTAAACCACTCGACCGCGGCAACCAATGAAGGGAAAAAAAGTCGGTCTCGCGGACCTTCGGTCTAGCGGGCTGTCGCCGTGGATGGGACCTGGAGGAGCAGCACGATCAGAAATAAGGGTCGGGTCAGTGGCGGATGAAAGGAAAGATTACCCTTCCACTAAGGGGGGGGGGGGCAGACCAGTTGTTACATTTACGTTAGTTGACTGCATCGGAGCCATTGATCACACCGGAGTCGGACCATGGACCTATTCTCGTAATAGGTCCATGGTCGGACTGAGTGATGTCTTGGTATCCACGATGAAAAACACCAGATGTCTAGGTATACGTCTGGGTCGGTGACAAGTTTGGATGTGGGGGTATTTACACCATTACAAATTCGAACGTGCTGTGAAGGGATGGAGAGTACAGCGGTGGACACGAGCAAGGAATGCGGTACATCTCCAGAGGGCTAAAGATTCAGAATGGTGTTACTGCTGTCCATGGACAGCAGTAACACCATTCAGACGAGGAGTGCTTCCCAAGTATTATTTTTTTTCGATCTAGAGGCAAAATTATTCCAGAAACTGTTCTTAATGTTGGGGGCCACAGCAGGTTTGATTTCTAGGAGTAATTATCGATGAACATTTGACTTAAAAACCCCATAGAGTCAGTGTGTACAAAGGTTTCTTGAGGTGTAGGTGCTATTTGTAGATTAAAATGTGTTTTGTCGGAGGCTTTTCTAGGAACTTTACATAAATATCAGCTTTGTGCTTCCCTATCTGACTTACTGTAATGTTGTATGGGACAATTATACTTTTGAGACTTGCATTGACAAACTAAAGGTTTTACAAAATAAAATTCTGGCGCTTATCATCAATTCAATTTTCAGACATCCTAGTAAACCCTTATCCCTTCAGTTAAAGTTGCTTCCTCTTCTTTTGATGAGTTAGTCAGGTTCAAAGGTAGCTGGGAATACCCGGTACTATTTACAGGAAGTTCGAATCTGGTGTGTTTTTTTTTACTCTTGTAGTTGATTTGGATTTGTATTGAACTACACATTAGCAATAACAGGAAGTGATCATTGTGTTGTAATACGTTAGTACTAACTTGTTATTCGTTGGAAGTTAGATCTCGTGTCTGTAAATTTAAAGCGATGGCTGAGAGTGAGAAGTGTGGATCAGAGAAAGCATCAAGCTCCTCACCGAACCTGATATGTCCATTATGTCTTGATATATTTGTCGAGGCGACAATCTTAACTTCATGTGGACACACATTTTGTAGGAGATGCCTCAAGAAATACGATCTAACCCACCAGGACCTTGATCACATGGTCTGTCCTCTCTGCAGGGAGATCACCAAGTTGTCCGCCAACCGTGTCGATGATCTCCGCCTCAATGACTCCATCAACGGACGCGTAGACGATTACCACGCCAAGTGTGGAGGGATGAATGCTGTCCTTGAGATGTGCCAGAAATGCACCGCTTGCAAGTCTCAGAGAGATGCTGTATCATTCTGCAGAACATGTAATTATTACATGTGCGATGAGTGCTTACATTGTCATCAACATCTTACAGTCGTCTTCGAAGGTCATGAGATTGTCTCCATGGATGATGTCATCGAAGGGAAGGTCAGCATTGGTCATTTATTCGAGAAGTGTTCCATCCACAAACAAGAGAACAAAGATATGTTTTGTGAGGTTTGTAAGGTCCATGTCTGTCAAAAATGTGTACTCGTTGATCATCAAAATCACAAAATCAAGAACCAGGTTGACTTTGAGCAGGAGTTGCGACGGAAGGTAAATTTATTCATAATTATCACAGTAAAAATGCTGTATAAAAATCTATATAACACTGTTCACTATTTGAACCTTACAGTAGTTTTTAAAAAGTTTAAACAACCAGACATTTTTTTTGAGAATCAAATATCATTAATGAAACTTAGCTGTATAAACGTTTAAACACTAAAAAATATTTAAACAAGTAATGTGAGGTTAAACATTTGTAAGAAATGTAGGCAACATTAATTTTTGAAAGCGTATCCTCTTAAAAGGGTTGGTCAAAAAAGGCCAAAGTTTTAACCATCACTGAGTAACATACTATCCATACTACTATTAGTTAAAATCTGTCCAAATTGGGTAATAAGAACTAATAATTCGGTAATAAATTTGCTCAATTAGATAATGATTGCCCAGAATATATAAGCATGTATATATTTCTTTACAAACAAACTTTACCCAACGCAGTGGACAGTATGTTGCCCAACATATTAGGGTGATCATTGATGTCGATGATGAAAATAAATTATTAATAACAAAAAACACCAAAGATCATACCAGGTATTTTAATGATTGTATGATTATCATGATGATAATAATCATCATGATTATCACAATATTAAGATATATAGGATATTAAGAACAGTAACTGGACTTTAAAGATTGAAAAAAATAATATTAATGACAATGAAATATTAATGATAATGATAATTATAGTAAAAAGAATAATAACACTTATAATCATAGACATGAACATTGATTTAAAGAATGACAACAATAATAGATGGTGTTGAATACAGCGCATACATTCGTAATTCCGAAGGTTCGCTTATTCCGAAGGTTCGTATTTCCGAAGGTTCGTAATTCCGAAGGTTCGTCGATCCGAAAACGAAATAAGGTTCGTAATTCCGAAGGTTCTTCGATCCGAAAACGAAATAAGGTTCGTAATTCCGAAGGTTCGTCAATCCGAAAACGAAATAAGGTTCGTAATTCCGAAGGTTCGTTAATCCGAAAACGAAATAAGGTTCGTAATTCCGAAGGTTCGTTAATCCGAAAACAAAATGAGGTTCGTAATTCCGAAGGTTCGTCAATCCGAAAACGAAATAAGGTTCGTTAATCCGAAAACGAAATAAGGTTCGTTAATCCGAAAATTAATTAAGGTTCGTAATTCCGAAGGTTCGTTAATCCGAAAATTACATAAGGTTCGTATTTCCGAAAATGAAAAATTATTCATTTTGGTAACAAAAACGGTGTTGTCATTACAAGATTACACGATATTATGCAATGACGTTAGATGATACGAGCATGTGTTGTGGCCAAAAGCATGTATTTCATTAAGAATAGGCGCCCTGATCAAGCATAGGCTAATATCGATTTAATCTGAGCAATTGCTGCCTATAAGCAAATGGTTTAACCGAATACAGATTGACAATGATAAATAATAATTTGTAATTCCACCATCAGTATGTAAAATGTTGTTGCATGTACTCCAGTTCTATACTCTGTTGAATTACATCGATGATTATTACCGTTAGTATTCAAATATGCCATACAATTTTGTAATTATACGTTGTCTCTCTTCAAGCTTATTCAGAATATTGTATGTTAATTCTGTGTGATTAAACTTTTGTTACCTATATAATTTGTTATTTTTATCCATTATGGAATATTTCCAGATCTAACACGTTGTTTTTACTTATCACACTTTCAATACGTAGGTGACAGACCTTGCCCAGCGATGTGCTGACAAGAAAGCAGAGCTGGAGAAGAACATTCAGAACATAGAAATACAACGTCATGAGGTACACACTGCAGTGCAAACACTTCTAGATGATGTTAGGCAAGCCTACAGCATCAAGGCCAAGGAGCTGGAAGAAAATCTCCGAAATCTCACCGACCAAATAAATGCCTTAAAGCATAGTTTTGATGACGACCTCGACGTCTTGAAGTCAAAAGATCGACAGAGGATCAAGAGTATTTGTAGTTCAATTACTTTGGTAGATAACGACAGACTGGGTCATCTTGAGACAGACACTCTATCTGCTCATATCTTGCTCTGTAAGGAGCTGGATACCATGCTGAAGGAGGTTACTGATCACACTTCTTCGGAAGCTATTAAGAAGAAAGCACAGGAGAAGAGGTTCAAACCAGCAGAGGATACTCGTCTTGACCTCGGAAGCATTTCAGAATATACTGATCACACTTCTGCGGAAGCTATTAAGAAGAAAGCACAGGAGAAGAGGTTCAAACCAGCAGACGATACTCAGCTTGACCTCGGGAGCATCTCAGGATCAGATCCCAAGATGGAAGTCATTCAGTGTGTTAATCTACGGGGAATGATGCACGGTATGGCACCGTACTCCAATAGCACTGTCGCTATCGGGTATGGATGGGATGCACTAGGTATTGATATCATTGATTCAAATGGTGGAAAGCAGCAGTATAGAAACACACCCTTTAGTGACATGAATTGTTATGATCTGGTTTTGCAACGGGACGGGGCGTTATGCGTGTCCACTGGTTCTACAGAAGCCTACATCTACTCTCCCCTTGGCTCCAGGAAAGCAACAATCCACGTGAGAGACAATGGATATTTTCTCAGAGTTAACAGGAGTCCATCAGATGAAATCATCATTACTAACCATGGAAACCAAGTCTATATCTATGACCCGACAGGATCCACTCTTAAACACACTGTTCAAACAAAGCACGAAACGAGGCAGGCATCAACCACCAGGACGGGTTTGATCGTCACGAGTTCATGTTGGGGCAATCCAAGCGTGGTGACGGTCTATGACAGAGATGGGAATTCTGGTGAGTCTCTACAAGCTCCAGAGGGTGTCTACCTGTATGGTGCCGTGGATGAGCAGGACAGGGTGTATGTAGCGAGTGTTGATGAGAAGAATAATAGCATCGTGATCAGGCTCTATGATCTTGATGGTCTGAACCTGAATGAAAGAGTTGTGTTCAATGCACTTAATATGACATTGGATACTTGGTGGTGTTACTTGGTTTCCCTCTCCCCAGACATGCTCGCCTTTGCTTGTTACAAGAAGTTATATTTCATGAAGGTATCACTGTAATCTACGTTATATCACACCATGTAGTATGGAAACTGACGTGCTTTCATCCTGCTATAATACAAATCTACTTTTACACGTGTCGATATTCAGTATTACATGTATATTACCATGTTATAACCTCATCCAATCACAATATCACTTAATGTGATATAAATAACATACAATTTAATTCGTAGAAAATGTCGAAAAAACGAACATGTTTCGCAGCCAGAAGCTGGATAAAACATGTGAATTTTAAAATTTAATTCGACAATATTCGAGTGATAGAAGTGATAACGAAAATGAATCAATGGATGAAGAATAAATACTATACATTATTTTGCACCAATTTTCCGAGTATTGAATATACAATTTCGTCTGCAACAAACAGGCATACCGTGCTTATTATTGTAATTATCAATGATAGCAAAATTACTATTTAAAAACTGAAATATAACTAAGCATTTATTGAAATATAACAAAGTAATCAGCGAACGTAATTAAAAATATATCAAAAGAATTACTATAATACATACTACTGGAGCGTTGTGGCCCAGTGGATTAGTCTTCGGACTTTGAAACAGAGGGTCGTGGGTTCGAATCCCAGCCATGGCGTAATTTCCTTCAGCAAGAAATTTATCCACATTGTGCTGCACTCGACCCAGGTGAGGTGAATGGGTACCCGGTAGGATTTTTCCTTGAACGCTTTAGCGCCTATTAATATGGCGGCTCAGCTACAGCCGGGTAATAATATGATACCAATTATCAAAGTGCAGTAGAGTATATGCACGTAGTAGCTGCGCTATATAAATGGACCTATTATTATTATTATTACTAATGAATATATTTACAGTGCATAAGGGGTACAAACGTACCATAAGCAGAAAGACTACACTCTACACTATTAGACCATTTTGCTTTCACATCATGCGAAGTATTCCTACCAACATACTCCTGCCTATTCGCTATTCGTTATTCAGTTAAATTATCGTGGATGATTGAATGATAAGATGCTTTCTTTTGGACCGTCTATAACAGTGCTTCTCAACCTTTTTTTACTCGAGGACCACTTTGACTCTCAGATTTTTTTCGAGGCCCACCTCCTACCAAACTTTTTTTTTAAGGATGTGACTTCTTGTCTCGATCGACTCAAAGATTGTCTCGACAATTTATTGTAAGGAGCATATTAGTGCATAACTTTATGATCTTCTGCTGCAGTGGCGTTATGAGCAAAAAAAATTGAGGGGGCTTGATATGGCGTATCGCATACAATTAATAAAATGTTGGGAGCGAGCATGGCGAGCAAGCAAAAATTTCGACATTTTTATTACAAAAATCTGAGTTTGTGTCAGATTTTGATACAATATTAAAAAAATAATATGTTTCACCCTTATTCCTTTTCCTTTTTTTTATTTCCTTTTGTCTTTTTTTTCTTGGTCATGAAATATCTGGGGTCAAGTGCCCCCCTATCTGTACGCAGTGTTCTGTAGTGTATTAAATCCAGCGTTTTTCCTCTCGAAACACTCTTTTGGCTTTCGAAGCACTCTTCGGAGGTTTTATGTTTAGGTGTCTCTGAAGCTCTGACGGTTTAAGCGCCTTAATTATTTGACAATAACTTCAGCACATTCGACACACATTGCTTTTAGTTTTGCACTACTGCGCAGTTATGATAAATCCAAATTTAATGTATCCGGGGTCTTTCTTACAGTTACCTCCTGGGACTTTTCAACAGTAGACTTGTTTCCTCCCTCACCCTTTCGCTTTAAAACACGGTCCATTTTGATGAAAGTGTGTTTCGTGATATTTGAACGTAAAGCTCTTAAGCACATTCAAAGCAATCAGTTTGAGAAATAAATGCATTTGCAAAGGTCCGGTGAATGGGCGATAATTAACTACATACACAATATGCATGCACATGAGGCCTGAGGTTCACATCAAAGTTAGATCGAAACCAACATACAATGTGTATATATATGTCTATCACAACAGGCTACCTAGATAGGCGTGCCTTTAGCTTTGTTTGACTCACGGAGACAGATCAAACACACCACTTTCGGACATTAAATAGAACATGTTAAACATACTATAATTTTCCCCCTAATTTTTTTCTTTTCTGGAGCTTCTCGCGGTCCACCTGGGAGAGCTTCGCGGCCCACCAGTGGGCCGCGGCCCACCGGTTGAGAAGCGCTGGTCTATAAGTTCTTGCATTTCATTTTTGATAATTATGTGATCTTCTCCAAGAGGGAAAGATATCCCAACCGCTGATAACCAGTTATTAAAAAATAAAAATAAATATTTGCTGGTAAAAATTATCTTTCTGTTTAACAGTAGTCTTGAGATATACTGTTTTGATGATTATGTGATCTTCTCCAAGAGGGAAAGATATCCTAACCGCTGATAACCAATTATTAAAAAATAAAAATAAATAAACATTTGCTGGTAAACTTATCTTTCTGTTTAACAGTAGTCTTGAAAATATACTGTTTTGATTTTCATTGTTTTATGAATGTTTACGAGACATGGGAAGAATATCTTTATTCTTCTTTTGTCATAAGTCCCTTTCGAAAAGAATTGAAACATCATGCGAAGTTTTCGTAGCATCATATTCATGCATGATCGCTATTTGTATATTATTCATTTAAATCATCGTGGATGATGAAATGATAAGATTTTTTTTAATTATTATGTAATCTTCTCCAAAAGGGAAAGATGTACCAACCGCTTAAAACCATTTGAAAAAGGAAATATTTGCTGGTAAAAACTTTTTATATAGGTATTGTTTCAGAATAGTCTTGAAAAAATTCCATTTTGATTTCCTTTCTTTTAAAAATGCAAGCAAGACATCTCAAGAATAACATTGTTTTCAGTCTTTTAATTTGTCATAACTCCCTCTGAATTTGAATGAATGCAATATAATGGTATTTTGTATATTAGTGAACAGAAGGAGATATGAATAGACACATATTCATTTTGTGAATAGATGCATGGAGATATAAACTTCATCTTAATCATTATATACAAGATCTCGAAGATCTCGCATGATGCTGCATATACACAATGTATTTACATGTATGTATACAATGTATAGTAAAATTACCAGACTTACACTATCTTTATATTATGGTATATGTAGATGCATTCTTAAGAATTGTTTATGTTGCAGTCATATTACACTACGGGCGCCTTACGGCGAGTCTAAATCAGCCGTTTGATCTAATTTTATTCAAACCACCATAATGTAGCTGGTAGAAAAAAAATCTTAAGACGGTCGTTTTCGACTTGCTGTACTGCGGCCGTAGGGGGGAAATATGACTTGCAGCATTAGCACAGAATTCATAATTAAACTTGAATTTTACATCAAATGTTCCATTGTTATTCGACTCGTATATTCCAGTGGTTGGCGTATGTTCTAATGCAGTCGTGTATCATACAATAATCACCTTGAGGATCGCCACAAAACCATGACTTTGACACCCATTTACAAGTTTTTTAAAGATCATTTCTTCAATCTTTATCCCCATTTTGCATATAACGAAAACAAACCGGTGTCAAAAAACTAAACCCGCTCCTTTTTTCGATATTCCGAATGGAATTTAAATCAAGTATGAATTGAAATATATTGACGAGGCTAAAATAAAAATAAATAAATAAAACAAAACTAGTTTTATTTTTAGTACAAGCCCCAAATGCGGAATTCTTTTCGATTGCGAGTTTATAATCATGACAACAGCCTTTCTTTAATAAAAACGTGCTTAAAAACCTTTATACGATGATTCAAGAGACCTTTAACATAGATGGACAACTCCAGGTCGATCTGTGGTTATTTTCTTTTAATAATATTTCATTGTACTTTGAATTTGATGTAAAAGTGACCTTTTTCTTGTGTTAATATCACGATTTATATTTTAGAAATGCATGTTATCGTGTTACTGCTCTCTCAGAGGTTATTCTATGAGATTCTCTTGTATCTGGTTTTTTAGTACCTTGTTTAGAACGATTCTGTTTATCATGGGTGTCGATTTGTGTTGTGAATCTTTAATTTGTTCAAGGGGGGGGGGGTGGCCTATTGTTTCATCCCCCAATTGAAGAGTATGACGTCACGGATCGACTCCAGTGCTGTTTATCCAAAGGGAAAGAGTACTTTAAAAGTAAATTAATGAAAAATTATAGTGTGGAGGAGCCGTGGTGTAGTGGTTTTGACTCTCGCCTTGTAAACAGAGGATGTGTGTGCGAATTCCACCGCGGTCTGGCGTCCTTTGGCGAGGCGTCTATCCACACTTTGTCACTCTGGACCCGGTAGGATGTGAAAGTCATGGTATATCGCAAATACAATCGATACAGCCGCATGAAATAATACTTTTTCCCTGATTGTTTCATTCACTTATTCAGGCCCATTTTTTTTACAGCATACGGAAAAAGTAGTATAATAGCATGAAAATACAGAAATTAATATGTTATCGATAGGCTGACTGATTTATATTTGTAAAATTAATATTTGTAAATATATAAATCCGTTTAATTTAACATTATCAATAAATTTTAATGTTCGATCATTTCATTCGCTAACGTAGACTTCCATGTGTAGTAGAGTAGCTCTATCAAAACAAAAGAGAAAAATGAAAACAAATGGATTTACGATGGCTTTATGAGATATAAAAACAACAAACGAGGGGAAGTCGACCGGGGGCCCGTATACACAAAGCTTAGCAATGATCGTAGAACATTTTTCTACGATTGATTGCATTGACTATAATGTATCATCAATCGTTAAAATCAAGCGTGCGCTTAATTGCTAACCTTTGTGTTACTAGGCCCATTAGTTGCTTTCTAAAAGCTACCCAATCGCATTAACCCCGAAGTAGATCGAGCACATAATTATGGAGGTTTGTTATATCGTTTTTCTTTTCATTGAACCTATGTTTTTCTCAATATTCATTAAACTCTGAATATCATAAATTTGAATCGAGTCTGTTCAAACTTTGAATGCAAACTAGAAAGGATGAGAGAGAGAGGCAATCAGAGGCTGCGTTTATGCGACCTCGACCCAGAATCATGATTTGAATCACAATTTGAATCATGATTCAAAACAGCAGCATGAATCACGATCCGACAGAATCAGCGTTTATACGACCATCTTTCTAACGCTGTTTCTCCCTGAATTCGGGCAGATCCAGTGCGCATCACAGTGCGCAGTTTGACCCAGGAAGTATAGGTCAACATTTTCGCACGTGTTTCTAACTTCACGTCGGCTGCTAGATTTTTGCTGCCGCCGGAGCTAACGAGCAAACGTTTGTGCAAGTGCAACGCTTACTCGGCTTCCGAAAAATAAATCTTTTACTTCCAGAATTCCGTGTATTGTACCTCATATTGTTTTTGATCGGGAACCAGAAGGGGTCATTATCCTCCCTCCCACCTCTCGATCGATTTTTCTTGTCTATGATGGTCCTGAACTGGGCAAGAATTCTGTTAATTTTGTCTCGACAGGCGGTGCCACATCTCCGTTGAAATCCCTCCCTCGCAAGCGCCGCTGAAAAGGATCGTCTTATTTCTGTGAATCCCGTAAGCTTCAGGCTGAGCCCAAAGCACGGGCCAAAGCACAAGCAGAGCCCTGAGTTAATTCATCGTCGATCAGTCCAATTTGTGCCTTTGGAACTTGAAGAAATGATTGATGAAAACAATGAAATATACAAATGACGCTACAGTACAACCCCGGGGGTACAATACACAGAATGATAATTCCTAAATGCTGGCAATACTGCTACACGAAAATTAACCTGCACGAAACACAGCGCGCGCCTTTGAGTCGAACCCGGAAGAAGCACGACACAATGACGTCATAGAATCATGATTCAAATCACGATATCGTTTATACGACCTTTTTCGTTCGTGATTCTACAGAAACGTCTTTCCAAACGCCCCTTTTTTCGTGTTTCATGTTTGTGATTCTAATCATGATTATATTCAATTTCGACTAAACGCAATCGTGATTCTGCAGAATCGTGATTTGAATCATGATTCTAGGGTAAAAAAGTGTCGAATAAACGCACCCAGAGAGAGTTAGGGGGAGAAGGGGAAGAGAAAGAGAGAGAGAGGGAGGGGGGGGGGTAGAATATGGGAGGAGTGGATCAGGAGTACATGAGATGAAACCAGAGATAGAATCAAAGAGAAGAGAAGGATAAGGAGAGAAATCTTTAGAACTATCACAAATGAAAAATAACTGAATAATTTATCTTAACGTCCCTCAACTGTCCCCCAACCGTTTCGATGATCTCTGCCTTAATGTCTCCATCAACGGTTGCGTAGGGTTATAGGAGAGGAATTATATAAACAGAAAATCTTTAGAAATACCAGAAATGAAACATGAATAGAAGGATAAGGAGAGAAATCTTTATAACTATCACAAATAAAAAATAACTGAATAATTTCTTAAGGTCCCCCAACCGTGTCGATGATCTCTGCCTAAATGTCTCCATCAATGGTTGCGTAGGGTTATAGGAGAGGAAGGTAGACAGAAAAATTTTAGAAAACAGAAATGAAACTGTTACGATACTGCAACAAATACTAAAGAAGATTTTTAAATATATATAAAGTTTAAATTTTCCTTTTTTATTACAGGAAATAATTATACATAAACGAAATAAAACCAAATAATCTTACATTAATCTCTTGAAGTGTCTGATGTACAATCCAGGGTTATAGTTCACTGTTATAGTCCAATATATATTCCAGGTAGGCTGGGAAGATTCCTTATTGATGATGGCGATGATGAAACTGATGTTGAAGTCCGATGAATAATAAAAGTCACTGTAACGAGTAGAAATGTCCGTGAAGACGATGGTGATGATGATTAACAGTCAATTTCAACAATCCATGGGTTGAAGCGTGTTCATTGAACAGGTTGATGATGTTGATGATCTCGATGAGACCTGATAATTTCTCTCTCAAAATAACTGCAAACAGTTCATTGATGGTGGGCAAGTAATTCCACACAATATAGATATTCCAGGTGGAAATAAACTGATATGATCTGGTGAAGTGATCTCATATGATGTGATCTCCTGCTCTCATATGATGTGATGATATCCTTAAAGAAACTGCAGCTTTATAAACTCATTACAGCTATCCTTCTAGAATTCACTATAATGGAAAGTTCTAGGATTGCCTTCCAAAAGAACTTTCTCCTTTCAGGAGCAGTCAAAATCCAGAAGACTCTTGAATGACCTCATTGAAATCAACATGTGTAAATAACAGAGCTAAGCCTATTCATTTCCACTACCAATACAATTCTATTGTTTGGCTTTTCCCTATTCAACAATAAAACTCCTTGGCCTTTAAAGAGGCAAGGACTGCATAATAAAAGACATTCTGGAACGTTCTTACAAACATGCTGTGGAATGTACTTGATCATTCTAGGCTATTCTTAAAGAGGAAATAACTAATAGATTAATGTAACTGCTTTCACAATCCTTCTACAATTATTCTTATATATAACAAAACATGAATGAATAATTTCTCTTAAAAACAATATAAAGAAGAACATAAAATCACAATTACACAAAACAATATCAATATACAGACTCAGAAATTAAAGATTAATATCTTTTTTAACCGAATAAGATCTGTCTTACACATATATTAAATTATAAATGATATAGAAAAAGATCCCGCAATGAGTTACACAGAGATTACTCTAAAGATGGCAACTTGATCGTTAAAGTCACGTAATCTATGAATGAAATATCTTCTTGATAGAGAAATAGAGATTTTACAATAGTCATGATAGTGGAAATATCAAATCATACAGTCGGGGATTTTTGCACATGAAGACGAAAATTATATGAAAAAATGATCAGTTTTCATTTTTACACAATGCGGGCCCAAAATCTGAAACCATGTCTCCAAGCAATTAAGAATTGAAGTTGATATGAAAAGGAAAGTATTTAAGAACTATATGGTCCTCTTCAAGGGGAGGGGGGTGCTAGGGAACTGGAATTTAATATTTAAACGTTGCCTGCATGAAATGAGGGGATTAGGAAACGGGAGGTGGGGGGGGGTACTGGTTGGTGATTGAATAAAGGGGATAATGATATCCCTTGGGATCTGCTGCCGTAGCAAGAAAAGGGGGCCGAAAGAAATTACCAGTCCTTCCATTATTATGTGACTACCCTACGGCCTATTAATCTACAAGTAACTCCCTTTGAAATGTGAGGAAAACGTTCATAAGCTCCTACATATCACGCTATGTGTTTTAAAGATTAATTAGATTATAGCTTTCTTTGAATCTGTCATTTTTAATAGGTAAATGATTCTTTAAATCTACCCCTTTTTCTCATTGAGACTATATATTAAAGAACCTTTCAACCAAAACAATCATTTTAAAAGATCTTCTTTTCCAGGTATTATCACGTGACTAATTTTCCAGATCACATTCTACATTGAAATATTGTTTGGTTTCAAATACAAATTAAAGCGCCAATACTCTTAAAACAAATCAGTCAAATTGACTAGACCAGTAGTCAGCTGGGTGCAACTGATATGGCAATCACTGATAGTCACGTTTTTAGAGTGCAGTATCCAACACCACGATCAAATTAAGTCCTTCACAGTAAAAAGTTTTGGGTTTCTTAATACAAGACTGTTTACTATATGAATCTCACAGTAGTTGTTAAACGGTTTAAAGAAACATGCTTGATTTATTAATGTTGTTTCAGACTTTAAACAACGTTTAAACAACTCTTGTAAAGTTGATTTAGCAAAACAGCGTGGTATATGTATACATGTTTTAAACAGCTTCTTGGCTGTGTTGCTTCAGTCAAACAATGCCAAGACCAGCACGGATCGATAAATCTCGAATAATTAGATAATCAGTTGAAAATAGGAATATCTGCATTCTGGCTTATCAACCTTTGTAATAGATAAAACTGACAAGAGTTTGTAGTGGAAGAACAATTCCGATGACATAGTCATCAGGTAGTCACATGGAGTCAGCACCATACATGCTATTGATATATAATTATCATACCCACTTCTATTTTTAGGAAGTTTATACTGCGCAGCAGTGTGCTTTTACCTTTGATTGTAATCAAAAAGTAATACGAGGCTTTTGGATCAATGTGTACTAAATATATTATATAAGCGGAATGAAAAAAATCCCTCTTTCGATGAAATTATGCATACTTAACGCTGCCAAGTTCAAAGGTAGGTGGGAATACCCAGTTCTATTAATAGAAAGTTCCTACTTCAGTTCACAGTAGTGTACTTTTACAATTGCAGCACTACGAATGATTTGTATCGAAATGCACTGTTGGCTTCGTTGTAATGTGATAGTTCTTGTGGTTGGATTTAATTAGATCTCTTTATTTAGCGATGGCTGAGAAGTGTGGATCAGAGAAAGCATCAAGCTCTTCACCGAACCTGATATGTCCATTATGTCTTGATATATTTGTCGAGGCGACAATCTTAACTTCATGTGGACACACATTTTGTAGGCGATGCCTCAAGAAATACGATCTAACCCACCAGGACCTTGATCACATGGTATGTCCTCTCTGCAGGGAGATCACCAAGTTGTCCGCCAACCGTGTCGATGATCTCCGCCTCAATGTCTCCATCAACGGATGCGTAGACGATTACCACGCCAAGTGTGGAGGGATGAATGCTGTCCTTGAGATGTGCCAGAAATGCACCGCTTGCAAGTCTCTGAAAGACGCTGTATCATTCTGCAAAACATGTAATTGTTATATGTGTGATGAGTGCTTACATTGTCATCAACATCTTACCGCGTTGTTTGACGGTCATGAGATCGTCTCCATGGATGATGTCATCGAAGGGAAGGTCAGCATTGGTCATTTATTCGAGAAGTGTTCCATCCACAAACAAGAAAACAAGGACATGTTTTGTGAGGATTGTAAGGTCCATGTCTGTCAAAAGTGCGTACTTGTTGGTCATAGAGCTCATGAAATCAAGAACCAGGTTGACTTTGAGCAGGAGTTACGACGGAAGGTAAATTTATTCATAATTATCACAGTAAAAATGCTGGTTGATATTGTATACATCGCTGTTTACTATGCATACCTTACAGTGGATGTTTAAAATTTCAAAAAACCATGCTTAATTTTAATTGAGAATCAAATATAAAAAAAAATAAAACTTTGCTGTTTAAGAGTCTAAACACTTTAAAATCTATTTAAACAAGTAATGTATAAAGGTGAAATAGCTTATATAAAAAATGAAACAAAGCGTACACTCTTAAAAAGTTTGGGCAAAAAGGACCAATTATTAACCATCACTGGGTAACACACTATCCGTCAAAATTTGGTAATAAAACTATTAATTGGGTAATAAATTTGCTCAATTGGATAATAATTGCTCAGAATATATGAACATGTATATATATATATTTTTTTACAAATATCACCAAACACAATGGACAGTATGTTGCCCAGCATTTTATGTGTGTATAATCGGTAGATTTAACATGGTTATCAATACTCAGGGCGATCATTGAGCAGAAAATGATGAAAACTAATTAATTGATAAGAATTAACACCAAAGATCATACCACTTTTAATAATGATTTTGATTGTGATGACGATAATAATAATGATAATCACAATATCAAGACATATAAGATATTAAGAACTGTAATAGTAAAAATAAAGATGATATTAATAATAATGAAATATCAAGGATAATAATGATGATACTACTACTACTACTGCTAATTATAACACGAATAATGATAGTTATAATAATGATATAATGAATAAGAATATATAAATCAATATCGATTAATAAAATAAAAATATAGATGTTGATGAATACAGAATGAAAATGATATATAATAATTTGTAATACCATCATCAGCATCTA
Source organism: Lytechinus variegatus (assembly GCF_018143015.1). Taxonomy (NCBI): domain Eukaryota; kingdom Metazoa; phylum Echinodermata; class Echinoidea; order Temnopleuroida; family Toxopneustidae; genus Lytechinus; species Lytechinus variegatus. Next base: position 21,244,994 of record NC_054753.1, on the reverse strand, counting down.
AAATGTTGTTGCATTTAATTTTGTTATTTATTCTTTATGTTGAACTACATTGATGATTATTATCGGTATTGTTTCAATATGACAAATAATTTTGTAATTATATGCTGTCTCTCTTCAAGCTTATTCAGATTGTCGTATGTCATTCTGTATGATTTCTTTGTTTTAGAGTATTAGCATTCCTTACATTCGCCTTTATGGAATATTTCCAGATCTAATTCGCTGTTTTTACGTAACACGCTTTCATTCTGTAGGTGACAGACCTTGCTCAGCGATGTGCTGACAAGAAAGCAGAGCTGGAGAAGAACATTCATAACATAGAAACACAACGTCATGAGGTACACACTGCAGTGCAGACACTACTAGAAGATGTCAGGCAAGCCTACAGCATCAAGGCCAAGGAGCTGGAAGAAAATCTTCGAAATCTCACCGACCAAATACATGCCTTAGAACGTAGTTTTGATGACGATCTCAACGTCTTGAAGTCAAAAGATCGTCAGAGGATCAAGAGTATTTGTAGTTCAATTACTTTGGTAGATAATGACAGATTGGGTCATCTTGAGACAGACACTCTATCTACCCATATCTTGCTCTGTGAGGAGCTGGATACCATGCTGAAGGAGGTTACTGATCACACTTCTGCGGAAGCTATTAGGAAGAAAGCACAGGAGAAGAGGTTCAAACCAGCAGATGATACTCGTCTTGACCTCGGGAGCATCTCAGGATCAGATCCCAAGATAGAAGTCATTCGGTGTGTTGATCTACAGGGAGTGATGCTCGGTATGACAAGGTACTCCAATAGCTCTGTCGCTATCGGGTATGGGAGCGATGCACTAGGTATTGATATCATTGATTCAAATGGTGGTAAGCAGCGATATAGTAACATATTAGCCTTAAATGACATGAAATGTCATGATCTGGTTGTGCAACGGGACGGGGCGTTTTGCGTGTCGACTGGTAGTACAGCCTGCATCTACTCTCGCCTTGGCTGTAGGAAAGCAACAATCCAAGCGAGATACAATGGAAATGCTCTCAAAGTTAACAGTGGTTCAACAGATGAAATCATCATTACTAACTATGAAAAACAAATCTATATCTATGACCCGACAGGATCCACTCTTAAACACACTGTTCAAACAAAGCGCGCAACGGAGCAGGCATCTATCACCAGGACGGGTTTGATCGTCACGAGTTCATGTTGGGTCAATCCAAGCGTGGTGACGGTCTATGGCAGGGATGGGAATTCTGGTGAGTCTCTACAAGCTCCAGAGGGTGTCTACCTGTATGCTGCCGTGGATGAGCGGGACAGGGTGTATGTAGCGAGTGTTGATAGGAAGAATAGTAGCGTCGTGATCAGGCTCTATGATCTTGATGGTCTGAACCTGAAGGAAAGAGTTGAGTTCAACGCACTTAATATGACATTGGTTTGGAATTGGTGTTACTTGGTTTCCCTCTCTCCAGACATGCTCGCCTTTGCTTGTGAAAAGAAGTTATATTTCATCAAGGTATCACTGTAATCATGGTAATCCAGATTGTCTCACACCATATAGCATCACAGCCCAATGAATAGTGTGTAACATGTATTCACCCAGCTATCAGTAGTATATATGGTAGGGATAGACCAATGATTGACAGGTGTCAATCATTGGTGATTGACATGTGTCAATCACAATGGTCAATCAATACTTGATGAATAGATTACTCCTCAACTTGGCAATGAATGGGACAGTCCTCCAAGTAGTGAATAGGATAATCTCCTACTTGATTAATCCCCCACTTGGTAATGAATGAGAAAAATCCTCTATTGTAATGAATGGGGTAATCTCCTACTTGACCGAATGGGTTATCTGGAGCTAATCTCCTACTTGTAACTGAATAGGACAAGTAATGAATAGGGTAATTTCCTCATCCCAAATGAATAGGACAAGTAGTGAATAGGGTAATTTCCTCATCCCATATGAATAGGGCCATCTCCTCCTCAATGAATGGGATAATCTCCTACTTGACCAAAAATATCCTACTTGTTACTGAATAGGGTACAGATTAGGTGATGGATGAAGACAATAGAGGTGATGCGCAAACCCTCCGTTTATTATCAAAATATTTAACCTCGAAAAAACAATTATTCAAATCGAGTGTCCATTCGAAGAGCAGGAATGTATCAATGTTGTCGATAGACTCGGGGCACTTTATCATCTGGAATACATTCAATTTTGTATTTCTCGAGATCGAAGTTCAGAATATCTATATATTTACAGAGGGTGGTAAATCGGATCAAATCGTCAAAGTTTATGTTTGCAAGGATTTGATTGAATAAAACAACAAATTACTTTCACTCTTTTGTTTAAGCAAAGTAATTAATATTATTATCATTATTATTATCATAAACACAAATCCTCATGGCAACGCGATTTTCAAGTGTCATGTATGCGGCGCCCCTTTATGCCCCTTTTCCGTTTATTTTCAAAATCCTTGAGGAAACATTTCATGCAGCAAGATTATCACAATGTTGACAGAGGTTCGTAATTGATGAACTATTACATTTATTATTTGGATAGTGTGACCGATAGAGGACGTTGCTATATCATTTTAGAATAAATTTGTTTGGAAACTACTTTCAGAAAAGTTTAGACTATCTCCTTTACAGTAAAGTAACATTGCAAATAGAATCTGTCAATTTTCATTTCGGCCTCTACGATGTGACATACATTGGTCTGTTTTGACGGCGTTACGGGCAATGTTACGGCGGCGTTAGGTGTCGCTAGTGGCGCTAAGGCGCATCTAATGATAAAGTTAAAGCAATATAAAGTGGTAATGCAATTGTTGCACTATCATTTGCAAGCTTAACATCTACGAGTCAACATGAATACTCTCTCAAACCGATTTGCGTGTTCCCTATGCGATAAGACGTACAGTCGCAGGTTTGACGTGAAGAGGCACGAACAAACTGCGCATCGAGAAATGGAAATGGATGAGGAACCGAATGAGACTGAATCTGAGAATGAAGACTCCAGTGATATTAATGAAAATACCATAGAGGAAGATTCTAAAATGATAGAATCAGAAAGCGAAGAAGAAGACAATGGAGATCCTGAAGACAACCTGGTTTATCAAGAATGGTTTAAACTGGCTCTAGCAGCAACCGATGAGATGAGAAATGAAAAATACGAAAAATATATCTCAAGGGGTATGAGTGAGGAAGAAGCTCGAGAGAATGCCCACACAAAAGTTTTATGGGCAGTCAAACGAATATTCTTCGACCACTACTCTTACTTCTTACGACATAGCTTGTATCTTGAAGAAGATGACACCAATCTTGACATTCTATCTGATATCAAAGAAAGAGTAGATAATGGAATGGATATTCGGAAAGCAATTCAACGGGTGTTGGCCAGACACGGAACAAAATTTGATGTCCTATTTCAATACCAAGAAGAAGAGGAGGATGAAGAAGAGATGGAAGGGATTGAAGAAAGCGACAACTAGTGCACATAATTATACAGAACAAACTTTGTAGATTGTAGAAAGCTGTACCTGTATTATGATCATGATAAAATGATATTTTTCCATCATATGCTGATAAGTTCCAAGAGAGTGATCAAATATATTAATACGAATGTACTTTCTGATACCTACAGATTTGAAATATGCATTGCTTGTTAATATCTTGTTTCATACTTGAATTAAAATAACAAAATTTGCTGATGTGAAATATATTTTTGCAAGTGTTTTTTCCCCTTTCTTGTGCTTTGTTGTTGGACAAAACGATGTGATTAAATAAAAATTGATTTCATGACTTTGCCGTTAGATGCGCCGTAACGCCACCTTACGCCGCCGTAACATTGCCGTAACGCCGTCCAAACAGAGCAATGTATGCTGCAATGAAGTGTTTTCAATCATGTCACCTCTAGCTACCAAGTCTACGAATGTAGACCTATATACAGCGAGTCCACAAACGTTCCCAGACATAGCTGAGCTGAAGTTATTCCAAAATGTTGCAGTACTCTCAATCAAATACGGGAGTAGAAAACTTATATCATAATCAAACTTTTATGAAAATTTCATTGGTCTCGTTTCAGCGGTTTTGAATACACACCCTGTTCCGCAGCAGTGGTGCATGTCAGACCTCTCCAAGTTTGCAATATTTTTTTTCTTGGGGGGGGGGTGGGGTTAATTTAGCCGTATACCAGAGGGACTTTTTTGGGACTTAATGAAGTATCATAGTTCAGTCATACCCTCTGTCAACATTGTGATAACCTTGCTGTTATTGGCACTGCATGAAATGTTTTCTCAAGGATTTTGAAAATAAACGGAAAAGGGGCATAAATGCACGCAGGGGCGCCGCATACATGACACTTGAAAATCGCGTCGCCCTGAGGTTTTGTGTTTATACTAATACTAATAATGATAATGATAAGAATGATGAAAATATAAATAACTATCTTAAACAAAAGAGTGAAAGTAATTTGTTGATTCATTCAATCAAATCCTTGCAAACATAAACTTTGACGATTTGATCCGATTTACTACCCTCTGTAAATATATTTCCCATAAAAATTAGATATTCTGAACTTCGATCTCGGGAAATACAAAATTGAATTAAAAAAGTATTCCAAATGATAAAGTGCCCCGAGTCTATCGTCAACATTGATACATTCCTGCTCTTCGAATTGACACTCGATCTGAATAATTATTTGTTTTCTCGAGGTTAAAGATTTTGATAATAAACGGAGGGGCATGCAGGGTCATGCGACAAACAATTGGAAGAAGTGTTAACCCCCACTATCCGATAAATAGAGAGTGTTTGTTTCTGTTAGAGTATGTGTCTGTCTATGAGACATTATAATTTAAATTTGGGACCGACATGTTACATCATATCTTCAATCACCAAACTTCATCGAACTCATTGCCAAATGGTAAATTGTGATCCTCCTATATACCGCAACCCCATGACGCCGTTAGACGCCGCAACGCCACACTGCTGGAATAATATGAGGGAATGAAGTGGATTCCAGCTAAACTCTCTTATTACCCCCCCCCCACAACTCCACGATAATGACGATGCTGATGTTTCGCCGTAGACGCTGCAACGCCAAAATAGTGGCAAAATGGCGGAATGAGACGTACCGATTGGGTGACGGCTATCCTGCATAAAACCATGGAAACTGGAATGTTAAATTGTAAGCGACCCCCAAAATTATGTTCACTGTGTAACCAATAATACTATTCCACTCTAACTTCATGACCATCGAGGGCCACTAATCAATGATGCATCCCTATTGACACCTTAACCAAGTGTTTCACGAGGTCACCGTTAATTCATAATTATCCAATTACAACATGGCTTCTTGCAGGTGTCTTGAAAACTATTTGGCTTTAATAGCTTTATCCTAAACCTAACAAAATGAGGCTGCTTGGAAACATCTGTCGGCATCCAAGACCCCACTCAAAAGAGTGAACTTGACCAACTCACTACCCTAATTCTATTGTCCCATCATCAATTAATCCCTACCCTCCACACATTACAAAAAATCTCCATCTCCATCTTGACCGCTTTGTCTCAGACAGTGTTGAAAAATATTCCATTCCCTTCATTACATTACGAATGATGCTTTCTTGTAATACATTTCATTTTCTTCTTCCATTATTACAAATAAACAATCGGACTCTTCGTCTCTGACTTCATTAAAATCAAGAAACTCCTAATTAAAAAATTTAATATTACCCTATTCAGTACTTGTCCTATTCAGTTACAAGTAGGAGATTAGCTCCAGATAACTCATTCGGTCAAGTAGGAGATTACCCCATTCATTGAGGAGGAGATGGCCCTATTCATCTGGGATGAGGAAATTACCCTATTCATTACTTGTCCTATTTATTTGGGATGAGGAAATTACCCTATTCATTACTTGTCCTATTCAGTTACAAGTAGGAGATTAGCTCCAGATAACCCATTCGGTCAAGTAGGAGATTACCCCATTCATTACAATAGAGGATTTTTCTCATTCATTACCAAGTAGGGGATTAATCAAGTTGGAGATTATCCTATTCACTACTTGGAGGACTGTCCCATTCATTGCCAAGTTGAGGAGTAATCTATTCATCAAGTATTGATTGACCATTGTGATTGACACCTGTCAATCACCAATGATTGACACCTGTCAATCATTGGTCTGTCCCTACCATATATACTACTGCTATCCTGTTTACCTCCATGGTTCCATATTCTATTGTTTATCATAATTTCATGATATCTCTTTTCAATGGTAGGATCCATCATGTGACATTCTTAGGAGTATACAAACTAGTCACGCGTGCTATAGAACTATCAGTAAAATTCCTTTAAAAATGGGTTCTCCTGGCAAAAAATAGTAAAATCAGAATATACATTATGACATACTCCATAGTATAAAATGGCAAAACGCTGAAAATTTCATCAAAATCTGATAAAACAACTAATTAATTTGTAAGTTTAGCGATATTTTGTGAAAACAGCTATGACCAGTGATAAGTGGGCTGATGTTGTATGGTCCCAACTTTCCCTTTTCTTATTTCATTATAGGACATCACAATGCATTGTGTATAAAATTTGTTTCAACAATGATGATATTACAAATCAAAGCAGTAACCAATTTTATAAGAGTGTCACCAAGGTAACGCAATACTTATAAATTTCCTTGTCAAATTTTGATCAGGTTTTCAGTGTTTGTTTGTCCCTCTCAGTCTGAGTACCCCTTCATTATTGTATTGATCTAAAACTCCTCAAAAAAGATTGTAAATCTAACTTTGATCGATAATCCCTCCTCGGTTTTAATGAATATCAATGTGTAATTAATAGCAATAAATAGAACATTTGATTCTCCTTAAAATGATACCCTACATGATATGATTATGGTTCATATGGAGGTGCAGTGCCTTGAAATATGGGGGCAAGGTCAAAATTCAAAATTTGCAAAATGACACAATATTGAAAGTCACTGTTCTTTTTTTCACTGGTGATGAGTAAGTTTCTCAGCGGTTTCTTTTAATTGTTTTCATGCACCTTAACATCAACATTAACAAGGAATCAAACACACCTCTGCACAAGCAAAAACATAACAAACAAACAAACATGCATGGGTATTTGAAACCACGACTCAAACCATGTTATCTCACAGTACCATCACTACAGAAGCAGGGGCTTGGTTTGAATGGATTTTCATCTCTATTGACACAGACAAAAGAATCATGTTCTGTATTGACCCATCACGACTATTTCTGCTCGTTTTGCAGCTTTTTAATTCAGACCTCATCTTGCTTTTTTCCTGATGGCATGATCATAACAAGCATGGTATCATTTTAAAGAGAATTAAATGATCTTTTGAATAATGTAAAATATGCATTGTGTAAAATTGGGAGTTGGGAGAAATTAATAGCTAAACACAGATGTCCAAACTATCTTTGAGGTGTTTATATTGTGTAAATAATTTTGGGTGTATATATAAAACATGTTGGTGAGGATTGTTATACTGGACTGCGGAGAAAGTGCGATTGGTTGGTTGTTAGTAATCAACCAGTGAACCGACGGCTTAAGGTCCTCTCCAAGGGACCTGATAATAATATCGTATGAAAGGGCACTAGCGCTCTGACTTGTCATCTAACCCACTCCACCGGATTGAGAGACCAACATATATAGGCCAACGATTTCATGTATGTGTGTTTATAAGCAACCGTATCCTTGAAGCATATAGCCATGTATCTTTATGATTCAAATGTGTTTGTTCATATTTTCGTAGTTATCGTGTACAGTACTGTACAGTATATGTCCATCAACACATTTCCTTAAAGCGTCAGATATATTTATTCTCATGTTTATTTCATCATGTAATGACTTCATAATTTAATCGGTTAATGAGTCATAATTTCCATATCCATTTCTTCTCCAATTCCAGGTCGTTAGGCGCAACGAACTTTTCTATTGAATATGATCATTATACAGTGCGCATCAAAACAGTTTACACTTTGAAAAAGCCCTGGGAATTATAAAATATACAACATGTGTGTAATTTTTTCACATGTATTCTTGGGTTTGGGTCTCATCTATCTAATGAAAGTAAAAGTTTTGACAGAATGTTACACTTGAGTGAGCACTGTTCATTTTTTAAAAGCTCGCAGAAATCTGCGCAGAAATGCTCGTGTTCACGCTGTGTCAAGGGGAAACATTTCTCATACATTTTCCTTGCACTTTTAGTCAGTTGAAATAAAACAGATACATTCAAGCATTTTGTAACAATTTCGCCACCCAAATTGAAATTTCAACACTTAGTAAGCACAACCTTTACCTTTTTTGTGCCAGCTGGATCTGTGGACGTAACTAAGTCTGAACAAAAGTTTATATCTGACATCTCCAGCATTTTTCACTAAGTTTTTATCATTAAAAGTGGGTTTACATTTCATTTTTCATTTAACACTTGTTTCTCCACACTTTTTTCCAAGCTTGACTACGATTAAAAAAATAAAAACCGAGCCTAAGCCATTTCATGTAAATCACAGCTCAGTGTAAGGCAAATGTCGTCACGATGGCCTAGGTGTGTGGGGGTGGGGCACAATGCACCCTTCGAAGTGTTTTGGGCAAGGAAACAAGTTAAAAGGGTAAAAGACGTCTTCAAACCAATTTTACTAGCTAAATTCAACTTTTTATTCATAATTAAGGTCTACTTTTTTTCGAATAACTATTTCAAAGTTCTGCGCAAATCATTTTTCACTAACTTTTCAAAAGTAAGCGGTGCTCACTCAAGCGGAAATATTTTTTCGACAGTGACATCGTCATTTGCTTAAAGGGATGGTCTGGGCTGAAAATATTTATAGCTTATTAAATAAAGTAGAATTCCCTAAGCAAAATGCAGAAAATTGCATTAAAATCGGATAACAAAGTTAGTTAATTTTAAAGTTTAGCAATATTTTGTGAAAACAGTCGTCATGAATATTCATTAGGTGGGCTGATGATGTCACATCTCCACTTGTTCTTTTGTATTTTATTATATGAAATTAGGTTTATTCATTTTTTTCCTCCAAGAACTAGAAAAATTGGATTGACAACTGATTTAGTGCATTAGATATTTATTGCTGCAACTTATTTCATAACAAGGAGACATATTTTTCACACAACTATGAAATATAAAAATTATGGTTTTATGTAATAACATAAGAAAACGGAAAGTGGGGATGTGACATCATCAGCCCACCTAATGAATATTCTTGACGACTGTTTTCACAAGATATTGCTTAACTTTTAACTGCAATAACTTTAATATCTTCAGGATATTACAAATGTATAATTTTACAGGATTTTTTTAAGTGTAATTTTTTTTTGATACGCACTGTAGTGCATAATTATGATGATGACCCCCCCCCCCCGGTTATCTCCTACTCATAATGAAAGAATACAATGTGAACGTGTAATCACTTTATAAAAAAGCTCCAAAATAACACACTGCTGTAAAAAGGCTGTTTCAAATTTTAAGCACGTTGTTAAGCCCAACAGTCTAATAAATATTGTTTGATTTTTTTTAAAGAAGTTGTTAAAAAAATTTAAACAATTACAGAACAATCGCTAGAGGGTATTCATTTGTCTCGCAATCTACTATGGTCAACAAGGAAATTCGTGATCACTTTCGCAGAAAGTGTTCACTAGCTTTCGGAAATTCGTGACCACTCTCGCAAAAAAGTGTTCACTAGCTTACAAGTTGACGAGCTTTCGACACTTTTTGCGAAAGTGATCACGAATTTCCTTGTTGACCATAAGACAAGTGAATACCCTCTAGCGATTATTTCAGTCCGCAATAATGAACCTATTTAGAATTACAGAACAAGTTTAAACAACTTGCTGTTAGAGTGACATACTTAAACAATGTGTTTTTTTACTGCTTAGTAACTGTGTAAAATTTGTACATTTTGATTATGTCAAGGAGCTCCTTGATTATGTTCACTCACTGTTGTTTCAGCATGTTGTGGTTGACTCGAACATCATAGAGTATAGTTGAGATTTCTTACTGGTAGAAAGGGTATTTTATTACTCAGCATGAGTGCGCCCTCTAACTGAATATACATTATAGGTTATTAGTTGACCTCATCACATAAACAGGATACTGTTCAATGTGTCACATTGGCTGGTATTCTGATAGCGATGGTCAGGCAAAATGAATTTTAATGATTTAATTGATACATTGTATACATATATATATATTTCATTTACTAAAAGTTATCGTGGAATGTAAATATCAATTACCATATTTTTTTAATGCTATTTATCAGTTAATGACTATTCAAGCGATGAGTCATAAATGTTTGGCACAGCGAATTTTTCTATTAGTTTTGGAATTTGATCATTAGCCTATATATGAGATATGATAAGCTGTATATATATATATATGAGCAATTGTTGGCATAGCGAACTTTTCTATTTCTGAATTCGATCATAAGCCTATATAATATATTATAACCTAAATATTATGTAGAGTATACTCTGTTGTCTCCTACCATGCCTACGAGGAAAATCAAAACATAAAATCACTTTGCTTAACATAAAATTTGTACATTTTCATTATCATGTTCACACTATGTCACATGTATTTTTCAATATGATCATGATGATATCAAAATATCAGTCACGCTTTATTATTCGCTTTAAATTGAAATTGAAACTTTATTTACCAAAATCTTCATTAAAAAACATACAAATCAAGAAATATGGATATTTCAAATAAAATACATTTTAACATAAATAAGAATATTTGAGAATAGTCGAAGGATCACAGAAAGTAACAAAGGACTTTTAAATTAATGATCATGAATTCAACACAAAACAACACAATAAAAACATATGCAGTCTGGAAATACAGATCAAACAAACATAACATGAATATAATAATTGAATCTATATCAGTATACTATTAGTATTATAATTTCTGCATTAAGTGGATTTTCAAATGTCTTTTAAGGCTTTGTTCAGTTTTGCACTGTTTGATATTTTGAGGAGCTTATTCCAAATAATGGGACAACTACATAAAATTATATTGTTTGAGAAAGAATAGTGACCATATATTGCACGAGTATCGGTTGAATTTCTTAGTATTATGTACATCTATATGTTGGTTTGCAAAAATATATTGTCAAAATTATTAGGCAAAAGGTTGTTATAATAAGAATGCATAAAAACAGATAATTGAACATTATCATGATTATTGTAGTTAGGAATTTGGGAGAATATTAAATCTTGAGATAAATGATTTAAAACTTGATATATGCTCAATTCTATAATAATAATAATAATATAGGTATATTTACGCAGGGAATTCAGCCACGTTAGTTCTGAAAACTGTTCTCCCAGCGGGCCCTGCTATTATTATTACCTCGGTTTTTTTTCAATATGATCATGATGATATCAATTCTATGATGCCCTCCTCTCCCGTAATGTCTGAAGATTTGCTTAATTTGTGTATTTATATGCCAAAAAGTTACAATTCTAAGTATAAATAAGTTTTTTTTTGAAATATAATGGTTGGCATTCTAAAGTTCTCACTATCAGGTGACACCAGTTATTTGATTTTTTTGCTCATGCCTGAGCAAAATATGATTCATATCCATGGTATAAACATTGGTTTGTGTGAAAGGCATTTGCTAACATTGTATTGACTTCAAAAAAAAATCTGACCTGCGAGGTCCCATTTGTCACCCGTTTCTGTGCTATGTTACAAAAATGAAGCCCCCCCCCCCAAAAAAAAAAATAAATAATAATAATTACATAAATAAATAAAATAATAAATACAAAAAATAGCGTCCGAAAATCATTATTTTGTACTTAAAACAGGTGAAATATAAAGTGATCGGAAACACCATCTTTATTTCATCACATACACTATGTGTTCTATTATTATCGACACGATAGAAATTACACAAAATTTTCGATTTTAATGTATCAAAAGCATTTCTTTTGAATTTTTTGTTGGCTTCAGAGTTTTTAAGTTGATAGAAAGGCATCCATGTACATATTTCATCGCTCCTTTGGTTTTTTTTAATTCAAGTCTATAACGTTAACTTGTGGCTTTAAAATTAAGGAACTTGGCACAATGAGAGCAGCAGTCTAAATTGAGAATCCCCAAATGAAATGATACGCTCATTGCATTTCTTAGTAACAATTGTTTTGAATTATGTTTCCATTTATCAATATGATTGTAAAATACTTGTTTTTCGCTTAGCTAACGATGTCATTGGTTTTTATTGCTTTGGGAAGGGATTCGAGTATGAATCTGAAAAGGGATGGAGAAAATGAACAATTGTTCATTTTGCAAGAGGAAATTATCACACATTCTTTGAGAAAAGATCCCTTTTAAGTGAAATTCATAACATTCATGCTCGCATGCACCATTGAAAGTTGAATATGCATATATTTCCTCGGAATTATTTTACACCTCATCTGCAGATAACGTATATTTTGGGAGTATGTTTAAAACTTTGCAATGGTAGGTGACATTTTAATAGACTTTTTTTCATTTTGTTTCCATACTGTATATCCTGCATGAAATTAAAGGATCACTCTTGCACGTACGTTTCTGTCCTAAATTAGCTTTTCTTCTTTGTAAATATTTTTGGAGGGGAAATGCATGCAGTCGAGTTATTCTTTGAATTGGCAATTTAGTCTTTTAACGTTATTATGTATATATGTCACATAAGTATGTGTCATGTACATATATTTCATTTTTAGAATGATTTTATTTATTAATGGTAAAGAGGGGCTTAAAGTAAATTATTCACATGCTTTGTTTATCACGCGTTCATGGGTTATGCTTATTTTGCTTTTAAATGTATACACGAATACGTTTTTGTTCATTGATTCATGTATATTGTCATATTATTTCTCTCATTACTGTGATTAGACCTCTATAGGAAGAACATCATCATTATGTATGGCTCTGAATAGAGTGATCCATCTGTATCTTGTACAAAAACATTCGCTTTTGTAATTATTCCTGTACACTCTATATTATCTTGGTGTTATTCTGATAATAAACCCAACCCAACCAAACCAAACAACAATGTAGAAATAATGATCAATGACCACTACAATAGCTACAACTGCATAATTGATATCATAAAGTCCAGTGATTTTATCATTAGTTTAGGAGAGGGGAGACAGTGAGAGAGCTTGCTAGCGAAACGATTTATCAGTATTCATGTAAATCGCATACTTGCGAAGTTTCAATTTATCCTTTTGATTCTATTGATATTAAGATTTCATTAAATTCTGAATGTAATCAAACTCAATTGAGTTTGTTCCATCTTTAAATACGAACTCGTAAGTTTACGAATTGAAGAGAGAGAGAGAGGGGGGGGGGGGAGGGGGGTATATAAAGAGAGAGAGAGAGAGTCCGAGAGGCAATCAGAGAGGGAGGGGAGGTATGTACAGAGAGGGGGGGGGGGGTCCGAGAGGCAATCAGAGAGAGAGGGGCAGGTATATACAGAGAGAGAGGAGAGAGAGAGAGGGGGGTGGGAGTCCGAGAGGCAATCAGAGAGGGAGGGGCAGGTATATACAGAGAGAGAGGGAGGGGGGGAATGATCACTTTAAGCATTGTCTGACGTGTAAGGAAAGTTATTTCACGTATACGATTGTCAAAAAAAAATCAATCGAAATAGAATTCCAAATATTTGGAGGGCATGTCCTATTGTGCCCCAACCTTATTATTTATTTATCCATTTATCTATTCATTTATCATTTATTTCATTTTATCTTATTTTATTCCACATTTTTTTATTTATCTATTATCATTATATATATATATATATATATATATATATATTTTTTTTTTGGTGGGGTGGGGGACTTATCCCCTCCCCCTAGTTTGACCACCGTGCTAACTGAGGCGCCGTGCTAACTGAGGCTCTATAAAGCCGCGCCTCAGTTAGCACGGTGTAAATGTAAATGGGTGTACCTTAACAAAAGACAATAATGAATATCGACAATATGTATGCATGTACACATATTGAGTAATGCAGTATCCCATTCATGTCTTCAAGTTCTCTAATAATATGCAAATTTTAGAACACAGTCTAAATTCAGAATACATTCATGCACTATCACAATGCTGGTAAAGTGAGCAAATGAATTTCCCCACTTTCAGTATAATTCCTTGATCTCCCACCCCTGTTTCCGATAAATTACAATACCGCTGTAAAAAAAGTTTTTTTTTATAGGAAAACAAGACACATAAAAGGCACTACCTCCTTCCTCTTCAAAACGGTTTTTCCGGTTTTGACGTATTTTTGCGAACACGAATATACTTCAAAACGTCAACATTAATTAAAGGGATTCTACCTACTGGTATTGAAAGAAAATTATTTTTATTGCGTCGCTACCTCGCTATAAGGTGGCTTGCCAAAATGGAATTATTGTTATCACCCTAGTGTTACCCAATTTAAACTCGGCATTACAAATATAAAAAGGGGGATGTTATTAAGTAAACAACCATTAAGCATCCTCAGCTGGAAAAAAGAGCTAGCTCATAGATCACAACCTTTATAGAATAAATTGACAACAACAAAAAATAATCAACCATGAAGGGCGGCCAGAAGGGATATCGACCTCTTCGAAGTAGGGATGATAACAAGGGCCTCACTAGTTCTCTTGACACATATGGGAAACGTCCCGCCCAGCTGGGTCTGGAGGGCGGCCTGGAAAGATGTCGACCTCTTCGACCTAGAGATAACAAGAAGCCTCTTCAGTCCTTAAGGCACATGGGGAAGACGTCCCTCCGAGCTGGGCCTAGTCGGAGATGCATCAGACAGTGACAGGATATCCACCAAGAGCTCATTGGACAGGACCCTTTTAAGAAGTCTGGATGGGATCCGCAGGAGCAGCAGGATCAGAAATAAGGGTTGGTGTAGCTGTGGCAGAGCCACAAGAGCTATAAATGAATACGAGGCACAGGTCTCAACTGAAGTTGTCTAGCGTTTATTATTATTTGCTTCCATGTCGTTCAACTCCGTGAAAACTGCATGACAAAGATATAAATTGCAAGAATAATAAGCACATGCAAATAAATCTAGTCTCAAACTGTGCTATCATGCTTCAAAACAGTTACCCAAATAAGCGATATCTATTATATGATGAATCGATCACAACCCTATAATCTTGGCTAATTAAACCCAACACACTGCATGCTTGGAAATAACCATATACTCATTTGTCATGCAAGTCATAAACCTCATGCGTTAAAGAAGAATCATATTAGAGCAATACCTTAAGGGTGATACAATAAGAAAATGATAACACATTGTCCCACCTATGCCCTTTCATGTAAGTCTGAGTTCCAATCACTGTGAGGTCATCTTTGGATTTGTCTAAATTGTCTTGAATCTACTCATCCTTCAAAATCCTTTCATATCTGTGGTCAGTAATAAACCTATCATTCACATAATTGTACGTCTCACATCATTGCTTGGAATATACAGTGCATTTTATCTTGTACATTTCATAACACACCTAGATGCATGACATTTCTACTCGTACATTACACTGTGTATTTGCGTACGTGTCATCTACAAATAGTGCAATCATTTGGTTTATATATCCTTCTTAATCTTTATAATCCTTTACACAACACTTATTTTATTGAAAGCAATTGTTAAATCATATATTATACTGACCTCTGTGCCCTTTCGTTGGCTCAAATCCTTTTATATCAGCGATTTCATCAAATTTAAGGCAATCAACAATTCAATTTTGCCGGTTTCAACGTATCGTTAATTATCTGCCGCATGAGGGCGACAAATCATTTAACAAGTCGAGGTCATCAACATGGCTCCTTTAAATTAGTGAGCAAAAAAAAAACTAATTTACCCTTCACTGAATAATTTTGTCAGTCATTAACTATTAATCAGATTCATTTATAAAAAAAATAATTACATACACGATGATACAATAAGCATTACTAAGCAAATTGATACATCATATCACTAAATGTGCAATCCCATTTTTGAAGTTTGGTTAAGAATATCTTGAATACTGATTTAGAATATGGAATTGGTATCATATGAAAATACAAATGACTCATAGGCATTGTTTTCCTTTGAACCATTGTACTGAATTTTCTGAATATAAACACACAAAGTCCATTAAAAAAAAAAAATCTTTCAAATTTATGCAAAGGATTTCACTGAATATGCCCTGTATAAATCTTCAGTCATGACGAGAACTGGCATAACTTACCGAATGTATATAATGAAATTTAAACTCATTCAGTAGGCAAAGGAATTTTCACAAATTTCCAATTGAATTTTGAATTACCTTTCCATGCATACAAATCTTGAATAAAAATAACTCTTTAGTATTTTTTTTCTTTTTATAGTAATGATGTTGAGTATCGACCTACATCAGCCTTTTGACAAGTCGAACCTAGAGTAAACCAAAAAAAAAAATGTACACAATATTCAGGCAAATTTGAACGTTGAGACATTCATGTCATAATAGCTATATCATAATCCAGTCTTATGGAGTTTTGCAAGAAATTGATCAAAAATTAATTTCAAGTTTCCAAATCGATCAAAAGTCCCATTTGTTATTTTTGCTGATCGGTTTTTATGTATCAAAAATGCAATTTGATTTGATTAGCCAAAATTGTTCTATAACTTGTAAAATTGCCACTGACCTTTACGATTGATAGCGATATTTTCTTGCAACACCTCGTTAGTCTTCTCTGCAGACCATTTAAATTGACATAATTCCTTTATTTGCTGATAATTATGTCAACTTGAAAAGAAAAAATTGTCTTGAGCTCCAGACATAAATTTCCAACAAAAAGGTATTAGTCTTTAAAAACTAGACCTGAAATGGGTGGAGCATGTTTGCCTTTGAATTCAGACCCAACTCAGATTTGGACAAAACAACTATTCTTTGAATTCAGACCCAATAAAGATTTTGACAAACAATAATTAGTCTACGAATTCAGACCAAATTTAGATTTCGACCAAACAAAGGTAGTCTACCAATTCAGACCAAATTTAGATTCAATAGGTCTATGAGTTAAAATCAAAGGTGAGGTCTAGTCTCTGAGTTCAGACCCCAAATTGGTCAAATTAGTGTTTCTAGTTTATGGATCACATAGTCTGTCTCTTTCAAATGTTCAAAGTTAATGAAAAATGGCTCCATGGCGGGGAATTAACCCTGTTCGTCCTGGGGTAGAATCAAAACTAGTTTGTGAATCGGACGATCTAAGTAATTCACTGAAGTAGTTCGCTTTCCTGATGCTGCTAGTTTTCGATCACCCACTGCTACCTTCACTTTGCGAACGCGATTGTCTTCTGATTCATACGTTTCGACGATTCTTCCAAGTGGCCATAAGTTTCGAGGTAACTGATCATCTTTGATGATTACGACATCACCAACTCTCATATTACGATGAGTACGAGTCCATTTCTTTCGTGATTGCAGTTGGTTCAAGAACTCTTTTCTCCATCGGCTCCAAAACTCATTACATAGGTGCTGAACCCTCCTCCAGCGCTTCTTCAGGTAAACATCTTCACGAAGAAACCTCCCAGGTGGTGGCAGAATAACCTTCGTCTTTTGGGTCAGTAGGTGGTTCGGGGTAAGTGGTTCTGGGTGGTTGGGTTCATTGAGGAATTCCACAGCCAAAGGACGACTGTTGACTATAGCAGCTGCTTCACAGAGCAAGGTACGAAGCGAGTCATCATCAAGTTGGTGACCATTTCGATGCAGTAATGCATCGAGTATTGTGCGTACTGAACGAATCTGTCTTTCCCATGCCCCTCCCATATGACTTGAGGCTGGGAAATTGAACTTGAAATCAAGATAGTCACAGCCCTCTGAAAGCAGAATGGATGCCACTTTCGTTTGGTCCATTTCTTTCCATGCTTTTGAGAGTTCAGTTGCTGCACCAGTAAAGTTTGTCCCTCTGTCTGATCTCAGCTGCCTGATAGGGCCACGTATAGAAACGAAACGTCGTAATCCATTTATGAAGGCATCAGTAGTCATCGAGTTCAGCGTTTCTATGTGAATTGCTCTTGATGCCATGCAAGTAAAGATGAGGCCATACCTTTTCAACTCTTTTCTGCCTTCTTTGATAGTCCACGGGCCAAAACAATCCACTCCACAGTAAGTAAACGGAGGACTAGGTGTAAGCCGATCTTTGGGAAGATCAGCCATCTTCTGACTTTGGACTGGTTGACGAAGTTTGTGGCAGGTCACACATCTGGAGATAAACTTGGACACAAAGTGACTGCAACCAAGGATCCAGCATCCCTTAGCTCGGATGTGGTTGATTGTCATTCCTCTTCCCTGGTGAGCTATTTCTGCATGGCAATGGGCAACTAGGAGCTCTATAATATGAGACTGTGGGAGAATGGCAGGGCGCTTAAGCTCGAATGGTCCCTCATCCCTTGTCAGTCTACCTCCAACTCTGAGAATTCCTTCAGTGTCTATGAAGGGATCCAATTGATGTAGACGGCTCTTAGACTTGACGAGACGTCTGCCCTTCCGAGTAGCTCCTTCTATGCCGCCCAATATCCGTAGCTCCTCTTCGAAAGCATCTTTCTGAATGTGTCGTATGATTTCTTTCTCAGCATTGACAAGCAGTTCAGTGGACAGAGGTTGAATGGCGATCTTGGCTTTATTTGAACCCTTTTGCTTTTCCTGACAGCATCTCTGGAGGTAAAGCTTGAGACGAAGACAGTTGGCTACTGCCCTCTTGACTTGATGCCAGGAAGAGAATCGTCTGAGTCTCTCAAGATCAAATTTCTCTGCACATTTGGTTGTAGCATGGGAGCGTTTCACCTCAGGATCGTTTGGAAGAATTGTGCTTTCATCCTTATTCTTCTCATCTTCGACGTCATCCATCCACAAGAACTCTGGGCCAATCAGCCATTTCGTCATCTCTCGTTGGTCAACTCTGATCCCTCTAGATGCCTTGTCAGCTGGGTTATCTTTGGTTTCTACATACTTCCACTGAGATGGTGATGAAGCATCTCTGATTTGTTTCACCCTATTAGCAACGAATACATGGAAACGTCTTGTCTCATTCTTAACCTAACCAAGTACGACTCTACTGTCCGTCCAAAAGACTTCTTTGTCGATTGTGAGACCCAGTTCCGTTTTAAGAAACAGGCTTACTTTGACTGAGAGCAAAGCCGCAGTTAGCTCGAGTCTTGGAATCGTAGGTGTCTTCACAGGAGCAACTCTGGACTTTCCAATAACTAGAGCACAGTGTACATCACCCTTCTGATTTATCAGTCTCAAGTAGGTGCACTGACCATAGCCTACACTGCTGGCATCTGAGAAATGATGGAGTTCTACCCTCTGGATTGCACCAAAGTTGTTGGGCTTGAAACATCGTTTGATTGAGAGACTCTCCACCTTTACAATGTCGTTCTTCCATTTTTCCCATCTTGCTTGGAGGTCAGCATTCAGGGGATCATCCCAGTCAGCACCATCTTTGCATAATTCTTGAAGAATTAATTTGCCGGGAAGAATAACTGGAGCTAGTAGACCTAGAGGGTCATACACCGACATCACAGTTGCTAAGATTCCACGTCTAGTTGAAGGCTTCGGGTCAAATGTTAGCCGAAACTGAAATGTGTCTGATTCCACACACCACTGTACTCCTAGTGCCTTCTGGATTGGTAAGTCATTGTGGAATAATTCTTTAGTTGTTAGATCCTTGGCTCTTTCTGCTTCAGGCACATCTTCAATCACCTTTCGAGAGTTGGAGATAAATTTATGTAAGTGTATCCCACCTTTCTTACATAACTCTCTAGTCCTCACGATCAGGTCAGTTGCCTTCTCAGCTGTAGGGACCGACTTCAAACCATCATCAACGTAAAAGTCATGATGCACAAAGTCCTTTACGTCTTTTCCAAATTGCTGTTCATGATCTGTTGCTATCTGCTTGAGGCAGAAGTTTGAACAGCCTGGTGATGATGAAGCCCCGAAAAGGTGTACTCTCATACGCAGATCACATACAGGTTGTCGATAGTCTCCGTCCTTCCACCATAAGAATCGAAGATAGTCACGGTGATCACTTCTGACTTGAAACTGATAGAACATCTCCTGTATGTCACAACTAAAGGCCACATAATCAGTGCGGAATCTACATAATACTCCAACTAGATTATTTGTCAGATCTGGACCGGTCAACAGATGGTGGTTCAGTGCCTCACCGTTGCATTGTGCACTACAATCAAAAACCACAGGAAGCTTGTTGGGTTGTTGCACTCCATGGTGAGGGATGTACCAAAATGTGTCAGCTTCCCTAGATGAGTTTGGAACATATTCTGCATAACCCTTCTCTATCAGTGCCTGAATCTTTTGAGTATAAAGCTTATGATACTCAGAGTCCTTTTCAAATTTTCTCTTTAAGCTGCCTAACCTCTTCAAAGCCATATTCCTGTTGTTTGGCAGCTTAGGATGTGTTTCTTTGAAAGGAAGGGGTGTTTCATAGTGTCCATTGTCTGTGACTCGAATCTGCTCCTCCATTAGTTTCAGAAACTTGGTATCATTCTGAGAGTAAGGACGTTGTGCTCTTTCAGGGGCAAAATCTGCTTCTAAGAGCCTGACGACTTGATGAGGTGCTATCTCCTCTCTAACTGTGGATTGGCATGAGAACATGACTTCTGTATGATGACTGTCTAGCCGCACTTCCTCAGGAAGGACCTTCACCATGGTACGATGGCTTATACCTATTGGGTCATTATCATTACAGCCATGATCCACCATGCCTATGACACTCCATCCCAGGTCAGTCTGCATTGCGAAAGGTCCTCCATGTACCGGTGGGGGAATGACAGCTCGAGGAGTAAGTGCAGTAGGACAATCATAGCCTATAAGTAAGGCTATCTCACAATCCATTAATGGCGATAGGTGATCTTTAATGGACTCCAGATAGGTAAGATTCTCGACGACTTCAGGCGTTGGAATGTGAGTTCTATTCGCCGGCATGATATCACGGGTATAAGATGGTGGTAACATAATCTCCTTATTACCATTCAAGGCCCTCACCTTGAGACCTTTAATTTTCTCGCTTGCAACTCTTTCCTCAGCCTTGGACATTGTTGAGAGGAGTAGGTTGACCTCTGTTCCTGTAACTCCCATTTTTTCCTTCGTCCTTCGAAGGATAAACGTTGTGTCAGATTGGGTATCAAGCATTGCATATACCAACATCTCCTTTGGCTTTGAAGTATGGGATAACCAAACTGGAACAATAGAAGAGGTTTTTGAAGTATGGGAGCTACTCCTGTTGCTTGATGCATGGGATGAATGAGATTCCTCTGCCTCACGTAGAGAGTCATCTTCCTTAGATTGTCGCTTACTACTCCAATTATCATCATGAAGTGGTGTAGGATGTCTTTTCTTACACCTCGAACAAGTGCTCTTATAGCGACATTCCTTCGATCTATGACCAGGCTTAAGACATCCGAAGCACAGATTACATTTGTGGACAAATTTTCGCTTCTCTTCCATAGGCTGTGATGCGAAAGAAGTACACTCTGCCAGACGGTGCTGTCCTTTGCAAAAAAGACAGCCGAGTTTCTTCTTGTTTCCTTCATCTTTCTTCTGTACGCCAGTAGATAGAGTCCTAGCTTTAGACGAAGGCTTCCTTTCCTGAACAGACGTTACTGATACACTTGCTACCTCTGCTTCTTCTACGATAAAGTTCACAAAGACAGGGAATGGAGGGAATGAGTTTGTATCTCTTCTCCATTGAACAACCTTCCGACCCCATCTATGCGTGAGCCAGTCTGGAAGCTTTGACAATAGCTTTCTGTTCTCCCTCTCATCGTCTAGGTGTTTCAAATGATGTACAACCTGAGATGCAGCAAAACACTGACGTAGAAAATCACCATATCTTCTCAGGCCATCTGAATCCCTTGCACCTATCTTAGGCCATGCATCTAGCTTGTCTCGAAATGCATTGGACAAGACAAACGTGTCTCCATAACGTTTGTCCAATTCCTGTCTTGCGATTGTGTAAGCATGGTCGTCACTAAGGAGTGAGTATCCCTGAACTAACTCAAAGGGACGGCCCTTTAGGTATTTCAACAAGTAGTAAAACTTGTCTTCTGGCATGATTCCTTTCCTTTCAATGAGCATGTCATAAGCTCTCTTCCAAGCCGGATACTGTAGGGGGCTTCCATCAAAGACTGGTGGCTCTGGAATAGGGAGTCGATTGAGTCGCATCTGGTCAATCAGACATGATGTGAGGAATTCTGGGTCTTGATGAGGCTCTTGCACAGGATTTGCAGGCTCCTCAAATGTTTGTTGTTGTCTAGGTCTGAGATCTTCGTTTGGAATTGGTTTGTCAGCATTGACTTTCTTTTCAACCCTGTTTTCTTGACGTACTTTATCACTTTGAACGTCATCTGTATTGTTGGGTTGTAACTGTTGATCAAGCCATTGTTGACATCGACGTTTCGATGAAGAACTTGACGTAGACAATCTCAAACTTCCTTGGGTGGCTCTCACTCTGTTGTACGTTTGTTTCATTAGAACTGAATGTTCTTCCTCTAGCTCATCAAGTTTTGCTTCACTATTTTCCTCTTTAGAAAGCATCTTTGCAGCTGTAGAAAATTCTTCTTGAGCTGTTATAGCATCATCCGTAATTGCCTGCAGAGCATCTCTGTGGGATTTTATGGCATTAACTTCTGCATCTTCATCAGTAAGAAGAGCCCTTAATTTCGTTGATGATCTTCTCCATGAAGTAATGCAGCTTTTCCATTTCTTTTCCTTCACTTCTAACTGCCATTGTAATCCCTTATTGGTAGGTTGACGAATTCGCTTGTCACCTCCGACTGCTCCAGGTTCAGATAAGCTTTCCTCGTGATGAGTAGACATTTTCAGATGACTTCCGTTGATGATAATTGCGAAGACAGTCTGACTCTTTAACGGCGATAGAATTCGAACCTCAGCATGGCTAGAGTTTTCACTGTAGCTGTGGCAGAGCCACAAGAGCTATAAATGAATACGAGGCACAGGTCTCAACTGAAGTTGTCTAGCGTTTATTATTATTTGCTTCCATGTCGTTCAACTCCGTGAAAACTGCATGACAAAGATATAAATTGCAAGAATAATAAGCACATGCAAATAAATCTAGTCTCAAACTGTGCTATCATGCTTCAAAACAGTTACCCAAATAAGCGATATCTATTATATGATGAATCGATCACAACCCTATAATCTTGGCTAATTAAACCCAACACACTGCATGCTTGGAAATAACCATATACTCATTTGTCATGCAAGTCATAAACCTCATGCGTTAAAGAAGAATCATATTAGAGCAATACCTTAAGGGTGATACAATAAGAAAATGATAACACATTGTCCCACCTATGCCCTTTCATGTAAGTCTGAGTTCCAATCACTGTGAGGTCATCTTTGGATTTGTCTAAATTGTCTTGAATCTACTCATCCTTCAAAATCCTTTCATATCTGTGGTCAGTAATAAACCTATCATTCACATAATTGTACGTCTCACATCATTGCTTGGAATATACAGTGCATTTTATCTTGTACATTTCATAACACACCTAGATGCATGACATTTCTACTCGTACATTACACTGTGTATTTGCGTACGTGTCATCTACAAATAGTGCAATCATTTGGTTTATATATCCTTCTTAATCTTTATAATCCTTTACACAACACTTATTTTATTGAAAGCAATTGTTAAATCATATATTATACTGACCTCTGTGCCCTTTCGTTGGCTCAAATCCTTTTATATCAGCGATTTCATCAAATTTAAGGCAATCAACAATTCAATTTTGCCGGTTTCAACGTATCGTTAATTATCTGCCGCATGAGGGCGACAAATCATTTAACAAGTCGAGGTCATCAACAGTTGGGTCAGTAGAAGATGAAAGGAAATATGACCCTTCCACTAACAGGGGGGGGGGGCAGACCAGTAATCACATTTACGTAAGTTGACTGCTTCGGAGCCATAGATCACACTGGAGTCGGACTGAGTGATGTCTTGGTATCCACGATGAAAAACACCAGATGTCTGGGTATACGTCTGGGTCGGTGACAAGTTTGGATGTGGGGGTATCTACACCATTACAAATTCGAACGTGCTGTCAATTAGATGGGGAGTACAGCGGTGGACACGAGCAAGGAATGCGGTACAACATCTCCAGAGGGCTACGGATTCAGAGAGGAGTTACTTCTGTCCATGAGATGAGAAGTGCTTCCCAAGTATTAATTTTTGGTTCTAGAGGCAAAATTATTCCAGAAACTGTTCTTAATGTTGGGGGCCACAGTGTTGCTCGTAGTGAGCATGTTCGATTTCTAGGAGTAATTATCGATGAACATTTGAATTAGAAACCCCATATAGAGTCAGTGTGTACAAAGGTTTCTCGAGGTGTAGGTGCTATATGTAGATTAAGATGTGTTTTGTCTGAGGCTTTTCTAGAAACTTTACATACATATCAGCTTTGTGCTTCCCCATCTGACTTACTGTAATGTTGTATGGGACGATTATACTTTTGAGACTTACATTGACAAACTAAAGGTTTTACAAAATAAAATTCTGGCGCTTATCATCAATTCAATTTTCAGACATCCTAGTAAACCCTTATCCCTTCAGTTAAAGTTGCTTCCTCTTCTTTTGATGAGTTGGTCAGGTTCAAAGGTAGCTGGGAATACCCGGTACTATTTACAGGAAGTTCGAAACGGGTGTGTTTTTTTTACTCTTGTAGTTGATTTGAATTTGTATTGAACTACACATTAGCAATAACATGAAGTGATCATTGTGTTGTAATGCGAACCTGGCGTTTCAATACGTTAGTACTAACTTGACTTGTATGTTATTTGACGGAATTTAAATCTCATGTTCGTAAATTGATTTAGCGATGGCTGAGAAGTGTGAATCAGACAAAGTTTCAAGCTCTTCACTGAACCTGATATGTCCATTATGTCTTGATATATTTGTCGAGGCGACAATCCTGACTTCATGTGGACACACATTTTGTAGGCGATGCCTCAAGAAATACGATCTAACCCATCAGGACCTTGATCACATGGTCTGTCCTCTCTGCAGGGAGATAACCAAGTTGTACGCCAACCGTGTCGATGATCTCCGCCTCAATGACTCCATCAACGGACGCGTAGACGATTACCACGCCAAGTGCGGAGGGATGAATGCTGTCCTTGAGATGTGCCAGAAATGCACCGCTTGCAAATCTCAGAGAGACGCTGTATCATTCTGCAGAACATGTAATTATTACATGTGTAATGAGTGCTTACATTGTCATCAACATCTTACAGTCGTCTTCGAAGGTCATGAGATTGTATCCATGGATGATGTCATCGAAGGGAAGGTCAGCATTGGTCATTTATTCGAGAAGTGTTCCATCCACAAACAAGAGAACAACGATATGTTTTGTGAGGTTTGTAAGGTCCATGTCTGTCAAAAATGTGTACTCGTTGATCATCTTAATCACAAAATCAAGAACCAGGTTGACTTTGAGCAGGAGTTGCGACGGAAGGTAAATTTATTCAATATTACCACAGTAAAAACGCTGTATAAAAATCTATATAACACTGTTCACTATTTGAACCTTACAGTAGTTGTTAAGAAGTTTAAACAACCAGACATTTTTTTTTGAGAATCAAATATCATTAATCAAACTTAGCTGTATAAAAGTTTAAACACTAGAAAATATTTAAACAAGTAATGTGAGGTTAAACAGTTGTGAAAAAATGTAGGCAACATTAATTTTTGAAAGCGTATCCTCTTAAAAGGGTTGGTCAAAAAAGGCCAAATTTTTAACCATCACTGAGTAACATACTATCCATACTACTATTAGTTAAAATCTGTCCAAATTGGGTAATAAGAACTAATAATTCGGTAATAAATTTGCTCAATTAGATAATGATTGCCCAGAATATATAAGCATGTATATATTTCTTTACAAACAAACTTTACCCAACGCAGTGGACAGTATGTTGCCCAACATATTAGGGTGATCATTGATGTCGATGATGAAAATAAATTATTAATAACAAAAAACACCAAAGATCATACCAGGTATTTTAATGATTGTATGATTATCATGATGATAATAATCATCATGATTATCACAATATTAAGATATATAGGATATTAAGAACAGTAACTGGACTTTAAAGATTGAAAAAAATAATATTAATGACAATGAAATATTAATGATAATGATAATTATAGTAAAAAGAATAATAATACTTATAATCATAGACATGAACATTGATTAATAGAATGACAACAGTAATAGATGGTGTAACCGAATACAGATTGACAATGATAAATAATAATTTGTAATTCCACCATCAGTATGTAAAATGTTGTTGCATTTACTCCAGTTCTATACTCTTTATGTTGAATTACATCGATGATTATTACCGTTAGTATTTAAATATGCCATACAATTTTGTAATTATACGTTGTCTCTCTTCAAGCTTATTCAGAATATTGTATGTGTTTTTTTCTTTCAATAGCATTTATTTAATCATCTGTATATACATTTCACATTTACATCAAAATACATTAAACGTAATCAAATAATACATACGGAAGACGATACAGAGATTTACCAGTACAATTTTTGTTCATTTCTAGCCTTCTCCGCAATTCTGATTTAAATAAAAACGTTAGATTTGATGGTCTATTGTCTACTTTCCTGTAATTACGTAACAAAATTGATTTATATACAGTCCAAAAGTCTATATTAATGATATCATCTAATTCTTTGTGCTCGTTATTTTTTATCAAAAGATCGACATCGATAACAACGTGTTTATTGAAGACTTTTTTGATCAACCAAATTATATAAGACCAAAAATTTTGATTCAATTTACAAGTAATCAAAGCGTGTGTTATGTCTTCTTCTACATGGCAACTATTACAATAAGCATCTTCGCTTATGCGCCATTTACATAAATTTCTTTTCACAGGCAATATATTGTACAGTATTTTGAAATTAAATGATCTAAGTTTGTTTTCTTTTACTGTTAACAAGTTTCTCTCGAAACAAATATTCCAGCCTATACTCATTTTCGAAATATTTTCCCAAAAGAAACAACAACGTGAATTTGACCCTTCAAGACGTATAATATAATTGTAAAAGTATCTTGAAGGTACATGGTCCAGACATTTTACTGAGTTACCTATTTTTAGTCTGGGTATATCAAGATGCGCAGATTTTTGTAGGTTCTTAATAAAAGATTTTGAGAGCCAAATTTTTGGTATAGCTTGCCTCAATTTTGAATAATAAAAAATGACAGATCTTTTACTATTCTTAAATTTCAACATTGATGAAATTTCGGATACATCTTTAAAGCCTCCATCAACATTCAAAATGTCTTCCAAGTATATTATTCCGCTATTGTACCATTCCTTGAAAAATAGTGGTGATTTATTAAAAACAATATAATAATTGAACCATAAAATATTTTCAACCTTGTGTTCTTTTCTGAATAATATTTCTTTATCAATCAGACTCCAAGCCCGAATTATTTCAACATAAAATGGAGGTATTTTCTTATCAAACAATGGGATAACGTTATGAACCCGAAGGTCGCTATTCAAGATTAGATTAAGAGTTCCAAAACGCTCAAACCAATAATTTCCAAGTGTTTTCCACATATAATTTACCTCATTTGTTAACCTTCCTAACCACCTTAATCTGAAACTGACTACTTTCTTTTCTACATCAACCATTTTCAAACCACCTTGTGAGTAATCTTTGATAACATCACATCTTCTAACCTTTTCCATTCGTGAGTTCCAAAGAAATTTGAAAAACATTCTATTTAGTTTCTTGATAATTATTGATGGAACAGAATTAAACATAAGCAAATGGACTATTGGCTGAGTGCCAGGCATTTAACAATTGTCACTCTACCGTATAATGTCAAGTTTCTTTTACGCCAATTATCTAGAAGACGTTGCATTTTCTCTAACTTATTTTCCCAATCTGCACTGTTAGCAATTTGCTCATTATTAGAGATAAAAAAGCCCAAATATTTTACCGGGTTTTCTGCCCATGTCAGGTCAAGGTCTTGTATTACCCATCGATTCTTTTCCTTACCTATCCATAAGAGTGCAGTTTTTTCTTTGTTAATTTTAGGACCGGCTACACTACCAAAATCTTCCAATTCAGTTAGAATAATTTCTAATGAGCTATCATCTCCAACAAAAAAGGTAGTATCATCTGCATACTGTAATACCTTTAACTCAAAGTGACCATTGATTTCATCAAAACAAACACCTCTTATAGTATCATTTTGCGTATTTTGTTTGCAAAGAATTCAGCTGCAATCACAAACAGAAGTGCCGAAAGAGGACAGCCTTGCCTTATTCCTCTTTGCACTTGAAACTCTTCTGTTATCCTGCCATTTACAATTACTGAACTTACTATTTGATTGTAAAGGACACAGATCCAATTGCGAAATTCATTGCCAAAATTCAACTTGTCTAAGCATTTCATTATAAAAGATATATCGATACAATCAAATGCTTTGGTGAAATCAACCATCATGACCGCACCTTCAACATTTTTTTCATGCATGTAATCTATCATATCTTTAACAATTCTTACATTAAAACCTCCTAATCGTCCTTTAATATACCCTACTTGTGTTTCCATAATAATACTTGTTAAAATCTTTTGTAATCTTAATGCTAGAACTGTTGAAATTATTTTATAGTCACAATTGAGTAGTGTTACTGGTCTCCAGTTCTTTAAATCGTCACTGTTTCCTTTTTTATAAATCAAAGTTATGAGACCTTTTCGTTGTGAAGGCGACATCTGTCCATTACTGAAAAATTCATTGAATGCATTAATTAACAACTCGCCTATTTCTTCCCAGAAAGCTTGATAAAATTCAATGGGCAGGCCGTCCATACCTGGCGCCTTATTCCTCTTCATAGAGAAAACAGCCTTTTTGCATTCTGCCATATTCATTAAGCCTTCACATTTATTTCTTTCTTCTTGACTAAGCCTTTTCACATCTTGTGAGAACACAGTCATATTCATTCATATGATCTAGATTAATATGATTTCTCTTATACAGATCTTCATAATACAGTTTAACTTCTCTTAAGACATGTTGTTGCTTAGTAACTACATGTCTCTTCCCATTCACTCTTAGTTGAGTAATAAGCTTATTTTCCCCATTTTTTTTCTCAAGGGATAAAAAATAGTTTGTGTTTTTTCCCCTTCTTCCGTCCATCTGATCCGTGACCTTACTGCGGCCCCTTTACACTCATTTATGTATAACTTCTCTAACTTTTCTTTAACTTGAAGGTATTTTTCTTTTGATATATCATTATTTCTACTGTCTAAATCACATTCATATTTGGCTAACTCAATTTCCAAAAGTTCTTTTTTACGTTTGCTAAATTTCTGAGCAAATTCTCTACATTTAATCTTCAGAATCTCTAGTTTCATCATAGAGGTATTTTCATTATCACTGAGACATTTTGATATAACATTTCTAATTCCCGTCTTAAAGTTATTGTCACTAAGGTAGGAAGTATTTAGTTTCCAATATCCTGGACCTTTAATTATATCACTCAATCTTAATTTCAAAGAAATTGCATTATGATCTCCCTTAACGACGGGTCTAATGTCTGTAGAGACAACTTTCCCCAACATGTCCTTACTTATTATCCAATAGTCTAATCTGGATGCAATATCCATGTTCATATTTCTCCAAGTGAATTGTTTTACATCTTTGTTAAATTTTCTCCAGACATCTACGAACCCTTTATCTTTCAGCAAAATTTTAATATTGTGTGGAGTTTTATAGTAAAAACTTCTTGACCCTTTTGTATCTTTAACTTGGTCTAATACAGAATTCCAGTCGCCTCCAATAATTAGATAACAATCTTTGTCTTCTTTTGGATATGATCTATTGTTTTTCGTAGTTTCCTAAAAAATGAATCTTTGTTCTTTTTCTCCGTTGGGGCGTACAAATTAATCAGACAATAATTAACAGAGTTCTTCGTGAATCTTATCACTAATAGTCTTCCAGTGTTATCTACACAGCTACTGTCTCTAGTAATGTTGATTTTTATATTTTCCTTTGCTATAACTGCGACACCTCTTGCACGATTGCTTCCATGCGAATAAAAAACTTTGCCTTTCCATTCACTATTAATCACTGGTTCGATCTCCGTCGACCAATACGTTTCTTGGGCTAAAATGAGGTCAGCTTTTTGGTTTTGACACCATTTGAAGAAGATGTTGCGCTTGGTTTTATTGCGCAATCCGCTCACATTAACGCTTAAAATATGACACGTTGACATGATGTAAGAAAATTACGGTGAGACACCAATAAGATTTTTCCTCACTTTTTCTTTGATTTCTTCTCCTTTAGTTTTCTTTTCTTAGCTGGTTTCTTCGCTTCGAGTTGAGATCTGGTCTTCGGCAACTCGGGTGACTCTATCGATACTTCCGATTCTGGACAATCATCCGTCTCGACTTCTAGACTATCACCATCACTCGATTCGTCAGCGCTGGTTTCCGTGTGACCTCGATCCCGGTCTGCTTGTTTAAGACGCTCGCTACGAATGAATTGGGTAATCTTTGACTGTGTGTTGCCCGACGTTTCATCTTGTGAAAGGGTCTGTAATTCGGTAGCCTCTTGGTTGTCAGCTGTTCGTCTCGTTGTCTTGGTAGCGGTCCGTTTCGGCAGCTCAACTCCAGCCTGGTTGTCAGCTATGTGGCTGGTTGTCTTGACGACGGTTCGCATCGGCTCCCTTTTGTCGTTCTGACTTCGCTCCCGAGTATCTAAGGTTCCCTGCTTACCGATCGGCTCCTCTCGGCCTTCTTCGCTTGTTAATCCGGGGTTCGGACAATCTCGTTGTAAGTGCCCTTCCCTCTTGCACATCCGACATACAATCTGGTTTGTGCATGTTGAACGATGATGTCCCTTATTAAGGCAGTTTGAACATATGATTTGATCTTTGATGACTTGGTTTGCATGAAAGACCTTTCCACGAAAATTTCCGAAAGACAAGATTCTCGGAACAGGTTGTGCTGGTTTTTCTATATAGATGACTCTGTCGCCTGTTAGGCAGTTTGTTAGTTGGCCATCTACCCTCAACTTTGGGAACGTAACCTTGCCCGACACCTTGTATTTTCGTTTCTCAAGTTCATCTACAATCACTGAGTTGTCTACAGACAAAGGAATGTCTTTCACAGTTAGTCTAAGAAGGTTCTCGTATCCACCCGCTAGAAATGGGTTAGAATCATATACTGCTATGCATGCATTACGAATGTTCAAACCACTTGCTATCAGTGCAATTCTATAGTCCTGATGTGTAATGTATAGCCTCCATAACCCACCAACTTTCTGTATGCCCATGATATGAGATGTAGGCACAGATTTTAGTAGGGCCTTGTATACTTCTTGACTTTCCAAGTCCTTTTCCATAACATGGGGTACATCCCGATGTTTAAAGAAAACTGGCTTACCAGTAATGATGTGTTTGTCTTTGATCCCTGTTGCCGCTGCGTATGATTGCCTGCCATTGGCTTCCGTGTTATAAGCCGCCATTTTCAAAAATGCAAAGACGTATCATAAACTATATCCAAAATCTGACAGTATCCAGTCCAATTTTCGTCCAAACAACAGATCCCTGCTGCCTTTGTCTATATTGTTCAAATCCAAGTAATTTATATTCCAGATAATCCTTTGATTTTGAATATTGTATGTTAATTCTGTGTGATTAAACTTTTGTTACCTATATAATTTGTTATTTTTATCCATTATGGAATATTTCCAGATCTAACTCACTGTTTTTATCACGTTCTATACGTAGGTGACAGACCTTGCTCAGCGATGTGCTGACAAGAAAGCAGAGCTGGAGAAGAACATTCAGAACATAGAAATACAACGTCATGAGGTACACACTGCAGTGCAGACACTACTAGATGATGTCAGGCAAGCCTACAGCATCAAGGCCAAGGAGCTGGAAGAAAATCTTCGAAATCTCACCGAGCAAATAAATGCCTTAAAGCATAGTTTTGATGACGACCTCGACGTCTTGAAGTCAAAAGATCGACAGAGGATCAAGAGTATTTATAGTTCAAGTACTTTGGTAGATAATGACAGACTAGGTCATCTTGAGACAGACACTTTATCTGCTCATATCTTGCTCTGTGAGGAGCTGGATGCTATGCTGAAGGAGGTTACTGATCACACTTCTGCGGAAGCTATTAAGAAGAAAGCACAGGAGAAGAGGTTCAAACCAGCAGATGATACTCGTCTTGACATCGGGAGCATCTCAGGATCAGATCCCAAGATGAAAGTCATTCAGTGTGTTGATCTACGGGGAGGGATGCGCGGTATGGCACGGTACTCCAATAGCACTGTCGCTATCGGGTATGGGAGGAGTGCACGAGGTATTGATATCATTGATTCAAATGGTGGTAAGCAGCAGTATAGTAACATATTAGCCTTAAATGACATGAAATGTTATGAACTGGTTTTGCAACGGGACGGGGCGTTATGCGTGTCGACTGGTACAAAAGCCCACATCTACTCTCGCCTTGGCTCTAGGAAAGCAGCAATCCACGTGAGAGACAATCGATATGTTCTGAGAGTTAACAGAAGTCCTACAGATGAAATCATCATTACTAACAATGGAAAACAAATCTATATCTATGACCCGACAGGATCCACTCTTAAACACACTGTTCAAACAAAGCACGATACGGAGCAGGCATTTATCACCGGGTCGGGTTTGATCGTCACGAGTTCATGTTTTGCCGATCCATGTGTGGTGACGGTCCATAATCAGGGTACTAATGGATAATTCGTTTTTCATACCCGTTCAGCGTACAGCGAAAACGGAAAATCAGTACGTGGTTCGGTCTTTGAAAACAAAAAACGAAATCACAGCGTGAAAACCCGTGCTGTGATTTCGTTTTTGTTGATCAAAAACAGAATATTGAAATCAGAACTGTTTTGGGCTCTCTCTGATTTCTCATTTTATATTTGTGTTTTTATGTATCAAAAACAAAACCAGAACACGCTCTCCGCTCCGTGATTCCGTTTGTAAAAACGAAAACAGCGAAGACGAGATCAGAGACTCCCTTTTCCAGTCCCTGCAACGTGATTTCGTTTTTCGTACAACCTACAGGCATATTAAAGAGCGCCCTCCAGGAGGTGAGGCAAGTTTCAATGGTGGTTTTGATAAACTGTACGTACCACACATATTATGTTGAAGCCAGTTTAAGAGGAGGTGAGGCAAGTTTCAATGGAGGTTTTTATAACTGTACTCTAAATTATGTTGAAGCCAATTTAAATGGAGGTGAGGCAGGTTTCAATGGAGCTCAGTTTTTTAAAAAGAATAAACTGTACCACACATTATGGTGAAGCCAGTTTAAAAGGAGGTGAGGCAAGTTTCAATGGAGGTTTTTATAACTGTACTCTAAATTACGGTAAAGCCAATTTAAATGGAGGTGAGGCAGGTTTCAATGGAGGTTTTTTTCGAATAAACTGTACTACACGTACATTATGGTGAAGCGGCACCAGTTTAAATGGAGGCGAGGCAAGTTTCAATGGAGGTTTTTATAACGTACTCTAAATTATGGTGAAGCCAATTTGAATGGAGGTGAGGCAAGTTTCAATGGAGGTTTTTTTAAAATTAAAGAATAAACTACATGTACCACACATTATATGGTGAAGCCAGTTTGAAAGGAGGTGAGGCAAGTTTCAATGGAGGTTTTTTATTTAAGAATAAACTGTACCAAACATTATGGTGAAGCCAATTTGAAAGGAGGTGAGGCAGGTTTCAATGGAGGTTTTTTCGAATAAACTGTACTACACGTACATTATGGTGAAGCCAGTTTAAATGGAGGTGAGGCAAGTTTCAATGGAGGTTTTTTTTAAAAGAATAAACTGTACCACACATTATGGTGAAGCCAGTTTGAAAGGAGGTGAGGCAGGTTTCAATGGAGGTTTTTTCGAATAAACTGTACCACACATTATGGTGAAGCCAGTTTGAAAGGAGGTGAGGCAGGTTTCAATGGAGGTTTTTTCGAATAAACTGTACCACACATTATGGTGAAGCCAGTTTGAAAGGAGGTGAGGCAGGTTTCAATGGAGGTTTTTTCGAATAAACTGTACTACACATTATGGTGAAGCCAGTTTAAATGGAGGTGAGGCAAGTTTCAATGGAGGTTTTTTTTTAAAGAATAAACTGTACCACACATTATGGTGAAGCCAGTTTGAAAGGAGGTGAGGCAAGTTTCAATGGAGGTTTTTATAACTGTACTCTAAATTATGTTGAAGCCAATTTAAATGGAGGTGAGGCAGGTTTCAATGGAGCTCAATTTTTTAAAAAGAATAAACTGTACCACACATTATGGTGAAGCCACTTTAAAAGGAGGTGAGGCAAGTTTCAATGGAGGTTTTTTTCAAAAGAATAAACTATACCACACATTATGGTGAAGCCAGTTTGAAAGGAGGTGAGGCAATTTTCAATGGAGGTTTTGTAACTGTACTCTAAATTATGGTGAAGCCAGTTTAAAAGGAGGTGAGGCAAGTTTCAATGGACACACTTGAAAAGGCCATCTTGTAGCTTCTCGTCAACTTCTTGATTCACGATCACGCACGTGGTAGTATCAAAAAATGCCTGCACTGTATGTACTGACTCGATGCAGGCGCTGCGTTCACGTGTATAATTATCGTAGAGGGTGCTCTTTAATATGCCTGTACGTATAGCTCATACAAAAAACGAAATCACGGTGAAGGAAGTGGAGACTCCATTGAAACTTGCTTCACCTCCTTTTAAACTGTCTGCACCATAATGTGTGGTCAGTTTATTCCTTTTAAGAAACCTACATTGAAACTTTCCTCACCTCCTTTTCAATTGGCTTCACCATCATTTGTAGTACAGTTATAAAAAACTCCATTGAAACTTGCCTCACCTCCTTTTAAAGTGGCTTCACCATGTGTGGTACAGTTTATTCTTTTAAAAAAACCTCCATTGAAACTTGCCTCACCTCCTTTCAAACTGGCCTCACCTTTCAAACTGGCTTTACCATGTATGGTACAGTTTATTCTTTTTAAAAAACCTCCATTGGAACTTGCCTCACCTCCATTCAAATTGGCTTCACCATAATTTAGAGTACAGTTATAAAAACATTCATTAAACTTGCCTCACCTCCTTTTAAACTGTCTGCACCATGTGTGGTACAGTTTATTCCTTTTAAAAAACCTCCATTGAAACTTGCCTCACCTCCATTTAAACTGGATTCACCATGTGTGGTACAGTTTATTCTTTCGAAAAAAAACCCTCCATTGAAACTTGCCTCACCTCCTTTTAAACTGGCTTCACCATAATGTGTGGTACAGTTTATTCCTTTTAAAAAACCTTGATCCATTGAAACTTGCCTTATTTAAACTGGCTTGACCTTAATGTGTACAGTTTATTCTTTTAAAAAACCTCCATTGAAACTTGCCTCACCTCCTTTTAAACTGGCTTCACCATAATGTGTGGTACAGTTTATTCTTTTTAAAAAACCTCCATTGAAACTTGCCTCACCTCCTTTCAAACTGGCTTCACCATAATGTGTGGTACAGTTTATTCTTTTTAAAAAACTGAGCTCCATTGAAACCTGCCTCACCTCCATTTAAATTGGCTTCAACATAATTTAGAGTACAGTTATAAAAACCTCCATTGAAACTTGCCTCACCTCCATTGAAACTTGCCTCACCTCCTTTTAAACTGGCTTCAACACAATATGTGCACGGTACAGTTCATTAAAACCTCCATTGAAACTTGCCTCACCTCCTGGAGGGCGCTCTTTAATATGCCTGTAGGTTGTACGAAAAACGAAATCACGTTGCAGGGACTGGAAAAGGGAGTCTCTGATCTCGTCTTCGCTGTTTTCGTTTTTACAAACGGAATCACGGAGCGGAGAGCGTGTTCTGATTTTGTTTTTGATGCATGAAAACACAAGTCACAGAGCGAAAATCGTGTTCTGGTTTTGTTTTTGATACATAAAAACACAAATATAAAATGAGAAATCAGAGAGAGCCCAAAACATTTCTGATTTCAATATTCTGTTTTTGATCAACAAAAACGAAATCACAGCACGGGTTTTCACGCTGTGATTTCGTTTTTTGTTTTCAAAGACCGAACCACGTACTGATTTTCCGTTTTCGCTGTACGCTGAACGGGTATGAAAAACGAATTATCCATTAGTACCCTGATTGTCTATGACAGGGATGGGAATGCTGGTGAGTCTCTACAAGCTCCAGAGTGTGTCTACCTGTATGCTGCCGTGGATGAGCAGGACAGGGTGTATGTAGCGAGTGTTGATTGGGAGAATAGTAGCATCGTGATCAGGCTCTATGATCTTGATGGTCTGAACCTGAAGGAAAGAGTTGAGTTCAATGCACTTAATATGACATGCCAAGATGGGTGGTGTTACTTGGTTTCCCTCTCCCCAGACATGCTCGCCTTTGCCTGCTACGAGAAGTTATATTTCATCAAGGTATCACTGTAATCCACTTTATATCGCACCATGTTGTATGGAAACCGACGTGCTTTCATCCTTCCACAAAATCTACTTTAACACGTGTCGATATTCAGTATTACAGGTATATTACTGACCATGTGATATCTTCATCCAATGATAGAATCACTTAATGTGATATGGATAGTCTTAATTACCATGGTTTCGTATAAATTAGTGAACAGGTGGAGATGTGAATATATAATTTGTATTCATTTTCCAATATATGCTCGTATAAATAAAAACTTTATCTCAATTATTATATACATAATATTGCATATAGGAATGTATTGTATACGGTGTAAAGTATAATTACAAATCGTCCATTATCGTTATATTAATGTGTAGAGTCTTTCTAAGAATTATTTAGAGAAAATTCAAAAAGATAGATTCCACTATCTTTAATTCTAGATTAACTCAAACGTTCAGTTGCTATTCGACTCATATACCATATACTCAAGTGTTCAGTGCCAGATTTTCTCTGTTTACATTCAAGTATATATATGTAACCATGATCGCTTCAGATCCCCCAAATTGACACCATTTATTTGCTTTTTCAAGAACATTCCAGCAATCTCTATCCCCATTTTGCTCGTTACGATAACACATCGGTGTAAAAAATCCAAACCACCTTTTTTTCGAAATTACATATTGTAATTAAGTGAAAATAGAAGATTGTAAACATTGATCTGGCAAAAAAGAAAAATCCAAACAACTAGCCATTATGTATTTTTATTAGTACAAGTCCGAAAAGTTCGGTTTCTTTTTGATTGCAAGTTTAAGATCATGAAAGCAGCCTGAAAAAAAGAAACGTGCAAAAAAAGCAACCCAATCTTTTATGCAATAATTCGAAAGACCTGGTTATCACCTTGAACGTAGAGGGGCAACTCCAGGTCGATTTGTGGTAATTTTCTTTTAAGAACATGTAATTGTACTTTGAATTTGATGTATAAATTATTTTTTCTTGTGTAAATATCACGATTTATATATTATAAATGCATGTTATCGAGTTACTGCACTCTCAGGGGTTGGTCTCTGACATTCTCTTGCGTATAGTTATGACCTATGTTTAGAACGACTCAGTTTATCCACGGGGAAAGAGTATTTTAAAAGGAAATTGATTACAAAATTTATAGCTTTATAATTTCGGCATAAGGTTTCTATTATTTTATAAAACATGTTTCCTGACGCCATGAATGCATCACTATTAGTGACTATGCGTAGCTATTAGATGAATTTATTTTGAATGTATAACCAGTGACATCAGGAGCCAGTAACACATTATTTGAAAGAACAATTCTGATTGGTTCCTATTCAGTCAAGTGAGCAAAATACGCATGCAACGACGATCCTGATTGGCTGTTTCATTTAACGATTAATCGCTATTCTTCGTGTTATCTCGCCTAGTTAGTTCAACATAAAAAAGAGCAAATGGGCGTCGTGTTTTGAAATGCACTTCTTGGGCCTGTCGCACGAACCTTAACAACCATCTTAGATGAATATCTCTACGATTGATTGAATTGACTACAATGTACAATTAATCATGAATACCAAGCATGCGATCAATCGCTAATCTAAATGTTACGGGACCATTATAGACTTAAATGGGAATGGTATAGGTATCGATTATTACCAACTATCTAATATCAAAATATAGAAAAATATTTTATATTTTGATATGCTGACTGTAGAATAAATATTTTGTTTTAGACTTTAATCAAGAATCACCATAACAGATGAAAGACGCATAAAGATGCATGATGATATTACATTATACAAAGGCTACATTTTGATATTCGATTGTTTTTCTCTTAGGCCTATATGTATTAGAATGCATATTATATATCAAAGCAAACGAGACAGCAAATGGATATCCGATTATTTTATGAGATATGTAAACGATGAAGAAAGAAAACAAGGGAAAATTATTCCGAGAGGACAATCTAGAGTTTACTATCTAAAACGACCAATGTATATTTGATTAAAATTGAAGTATATCGAGCACATACCGATTATTCCTTTTGAATTGAATCTATGGATTTCTCTTTTCATTAAATTGTAAATATGATAAAATTGAATTAAATCTGGTCAAACTTTGAACATGTTGAATACTAACTAAATAGAACGGTGGGGGGGGGGGGGTGGTAGTCGGTGGTCGGTGAGAGAGAGAAAGGGAGTGAGAAGATGATTTACTTAAAAACAAAAAACTGTTTATCACTAATTTCGGTAAAAACCCCAAACTTATACATGTATATTTAACATTACCAAATTCTGGTAGAATAATTTTAACAGATAATCACCGAGACACCAACATCAATTCCAAGAGTTTCTATAACAAAAAGGTTGAGGAAGGGGGGGGGGTGTGTCATCTCAAATACATTTGTGAATTGCTAATGTGATGGTAATGATGATGATGGTGATGATGATGGTAATGATGATGGTGATGATGATGATGATGATGAGGATGATGTTGATGATGATAGTAATGATGATGATGATGGTAATGATGATGACGATATATGATGATGATGGTAATGATAGTGATGAAGATAATGATGATTACTATGATAGATGATGATGGTGATGAAGATTATTCAAATGATGGTAGTCGTGGTGGTGATGATGGCGATGATGACTACGTTGATGACAATGGTGGCGGTAGTGGTGGTGGTGATGATAGGGGTGGTGGTTGTGATGACGAAGGTTGTTATTATTATTACTATCATTATGAAGGTAGTGATTTTCGTGGTGTGTTATTGATGATGATAACGATAATAGTGGTGGTGAAGATGATAGCGATAATGACGATGACAGTAGTTTTGAAGATGGTGGTGGTGGTAGTGTTGAGGATGATGACGACGACAATGATGATGATGAAGATAATGGTGACATGGTGGTAATGAAGATGGTAGTAAAGATGGTAAAGATAACGATGATGATGGTAATGATGATGATGACGGTGATGATAATACAGTAGTTATAACGGAATAACCATCGTTAATACGTATGGTGGTGATAAGCAGAGATAGATGTTAATGATGATAATTGAGATATAAATTGCTTTTGAACGCACGCGATGAAAATGAAATAAAATTAGGTTTTCCTTGATCTATATTTAGAACAGCAAATTTATCTCGACTGACATGCTCATGACATAATCTTTATCAAAAAATATTAAGATAAGGAAGAACTTTAGGTGGACACTGATTACGAAATAATTATCAAAATGGGCCATGCACGAACGCTCTGTGAGAAAGGAAGGAAAGAGAATGGGAGAGAGAGGGGGAGGAGGGGGGGGGGGGGCTGAAAGAAAGGGAGAAATAATTAAAGAAAGAAACAATGATGGATAGAAAGAAAAAAATAAGAAATTGAAAAATAGAGTAGCAAAGAGGAATAGGAAAGAAACTTCAAAACAATAATATCGGTTTTTCGAAATGATTATTAAGAAAGTAAGACTGGTTTCAAAACTGTGTATGATGGCGCTATTCCAACTTCTTAAACGGTGCTATTGCTTCGGGTACGCTATGTGCGTAATATTTTCTTGGTGATTTAAGTCTTATTTTTTCAACATGGAATCGTGTTAAGTAAGATAATTGACAATAATTCATAATTACTCGAATACTGATAGGGCCTACTGTAGCAACAATTTAGTAGAAATTCTATTCATCTCTTGATCATGTTAATGAGAATCTTTGTCATTTATATTGACAGTATTACAGTGGAACTCCAAAGTTAGTAAATCCCACCCCAAAAGTGAACATAATAATTATTGTGTTCAGGTTTTGTCATATTTTAGATATGTAATAATGAATTAAGGTGACAAACTTTCAAATACAAGAAATTTTGTTTCTCTGGGCTCGCTGAACATTGTAGTACTGTTGTCTATATTCAACACTCAGCATGAAGAAGTACATTTTTGGCAGGGTTCATTTCCATGCACACTTAATACTATTTTATACAAGATGTTATTATGTAATTATGCTGAGGTAAATGGATTTTGTACTCATACTTTGATTTGTATCTTTATTTGTCATGGACATGAAAATGAACTTCTTGAATCTTGACTAACTTTTCAGAAGGAACAGTGTACAAGGAACGGGTCCGGAGCCACTTTTACTATAAGGTATTAAAAAAACAAAGCTAGGAAAACATACAAAGAAAGTACCCAGGAACAAACTTACATGTAGAAAAAATTAAAAGGAAAGAAGGAACAAAAAAAGACAAAAATGAACATTGATAAATACACCCTTACTATAAGAAAACAGAATGAAAAAAATGAAAATACACAAAGAAAAAATAAACTCGGAAAGAAATAAAGAGAGGGAGAGAGGGGAGAGAGGGGGGGGGGGAGGGGGAGAGGGAGAGGGGGAGGGGGGGGGGAGAGAGAGAATATGACAAGAGTAGATCAGGAGCACATGAGATGAAACCGAGCGAGAATCAGAGATAAGAGAAAGATACAAATATTTTTTTAGATATAATTATCCCAACACAAACATTACTGAATAATTTTCTTTTACTCAAACAATGTAAAAAAGCATAAAACCACAATTTTACAAAACAATATCAATCGACATACAGACTCAGAATTTTCCATTGAAGATTTTTGTTCTTGCTACCGAATAAGATCTCTTGAAAATAGACCATTTAAGTTAGGTTGCCTCATAGAATCATTTCTTGATAGAGAAATAGAGATACAAACAATATTGAAATTATAAAATCATCCATCCTGGAATTTTTAACAAAGTCATGGTAACAAAAAATACTTTTGTTTACATAATCAGATATTTAAATGATGAAAACAGATTCTGTGTGTCTTTAAAGAAAAAAAAAATGGAACATTTAAGTCGGGTAACCTAATAAAATGTTTTCTTGATAGAGAAAAAGAGATGCATAAAATATTGGAAATATCAAATCATCCATTCCGGGATTTTTGCATATATGAATGAAAAAAACATGGACAAGTGACTCTTTGTTTTTTTACAAAATAAGATCTCTCAATGAGTTACACAGAATACTGTCTTTTAATAAAGGAAAATTCGAAAATTCAAGTCAGGTAACCTAATAAAATATCTTCTTGATAGAGAAATATAATTGCATGCATACAATATTTGAAGGATACAATCACCCATTGTGGGATTTTACACATATACACGAAAATGCATGACACCTCTTATCGATGAATAAATACAAAACGCGCAGTCAAGTTCAAAGGTAGTTGATACTACCCTGTCTGATAGACGGCGGATGCGGGGGGGGGGGGGGGGGGGCGGGGAGACGTGTCCCCCCTAAATTCGAGGTGGGGGACGACCCCCCCCCTAATTCTTAGTTGCTAACTTTTTTTTGCTCGTCATTTTTTCTTTCCTGCGTCACCCCCTAAATGTTATGGTTGATGGCCTTTTTTTTTCCTTGTCAAATATTTTTGGTGGTCCCCTAAAATGTTTGGCTTCCGCCGCTAATGCCCGGTTCCATTGTTTTAAAGCGTTCAAACAGGGTGTGTCTGACTTGTAGTTGAATATCTATTGAAATACAATAATAGTATGAAGCTGGGATGCTGGATCACTGCGTATTAACACGAACTGGACGTTTCAATATACATTAGTACTGAAAGACATATGCTTTATATTCGTTGGAATTTAAATCTCGTGTTCGTAAATTGATTTAGCGATGGCTGAGAAGTGTGGATCAGAGAAAGCATCAAGTTCTTCACCAAACCTGATATGTCCATTATGTCTTGA
Organism: Lytechinus variegatus; assembly: GCF_018143015.1. NCBI lineage: Eukaryota > Metazoa > Echinodermata > Echinoidea > Temnopleuroida > Toxopneustidae > Lytechinus > Lytechinus variegatus. Next base: position 21,202,701 of record NC_054753.1, on the reverse strand, counting down.
TATATTTGTCGAGGCGACAATCTTAACTTCATGTGGACATACATTTTGTAGGCGATGCCTCAAGAAATACGATCTAACCCACCAGGACCTTGATCACATGGTCTGTCCTCTCTGCAGGGAGATCACCAAGTTATCCGCCAACCGTGTCGATGACCTCCGCCTCAAATTCTCCATCAACGGATGCGTAGACGATTACCACGCCAAGTGTGGAGGGATGAATGCTGTCCTTGAGATGTGCCAGAAATGCACCGCTTGCAAATCTCTGAAAGACGCTGTATCATTCTGCAGAACTTGTAATTGTTATATGTGTGATGAGTGCTTACATTGTCATCAACATCTTACCGCGTTGTTTGACGGTCATGAGATCGTCTCCATGGATGATGTCATCGAAGGGAAGGTCAGCATTGGTCATTCATTCGAGAAGTGTTCCATCCACAAACAAGAGAACAAAGATATGTTTTGTGAGGATTGTAAGGTCCACGTCTGTCACAAGTGTGTACTTGTTGGTCATAGAGCTCATGAAATCAAGAACCAGGTTGACTTTGAGCAGGAGTTACGACGGAAGGTAAATTTATTCATAATTATCACAGTAAATATGCTGGTTGATATTGTATACATCGCTGTTTACTATGTATAATTTACAGGAGATGTTTAGAATTTCAAACAACCATGCTTAATTTCAATTGAGAATCAAATATAAAAAAATCAAACTTTGCTGTTTAAGAGTCTGAACACTTTAAAATCTATTTAAACAATCTATTTAAACAAGTAATGTATAAAGGTTAAACAGCTTGTATAAAAAATGAAACATTTTGAAAGCGCACACTCTTAAAAAGTTTAGGCAAAAAAGATGAATTATTAATCATCACTGGGTAACACACTATCTGACAAATTTGGTAATAAAAACTAATAATTGGGTCATAAATTTGCTCAATTGAATAATAATTGCTCAGAATATATTCATTTATTTATTTATGTCACCAAACTCAATGGACAGTGTGTTGCCCAGCATTTTATGTGTGTATAATAGGTAGATTTAACATGGTTATAAATACTCAGGGCGAGCAGAAGATGATGAAAACTAATTAATTGATAAGAATTAACACCAAAGATCATACCACTTTAATAATGATTTTGATTGTGATGACGATAATAATGATAATCACAATATCAAGTTATATAAGATATCAAGAACAGTAATAGTAAAAAAAATGATAATATTGATAATAATGAAATATCAATGACAATAATAATGATGTAATAATACTACTACTAATGATAAGACGAATAATGATATGATAATGACATAATGAATTATTATTATTATTTATTTGGCAAAATGAAGAGAACAGAAAGAATACATACAATTCAGATATCAAAGAATAAACAATAAGATAGAAATTAACCACTGGATTGCCAGTGGTAGAAATAGTTAACTCAATAACTGTGGCAATACGCCTTCTGCCCCACTTCCAGTGGTTATAAACATATACATACATTAATTTAAAATTTTAAAATCATACCAAATGTTAAGATCAGTTTAACTTAAGAAAAACCTGAAACTTCCTAACAATATTGTAAATGAATTAGTTATAAATTAATATGTAGCTATAATGTGTCAAGGAAGAATAAACATCTAAATTAAATTAGGAATTCAGCCTCTAATCTGTAGGCCTATATATTACAGGTAGACCTACTTACAAGGTAAATGTTAAAAAAGAACAGGTAAGAAAAAAATCGTACCAAATTACACAGTGCTAAAATAATTCTTTAGCTGTGCCAGCCATGTTGACAGAGCGGTTACGGCCACTCCCGAGCGCAGGAACTCGGGCAACTCTTCCGGGGAAATGAGTTGATTGCAGAGCAATGTAGTCGCTGAGTCCTGGCCCGGAGGTGAACGAACCTTACAGTGTCGACATGTCTGGCATTTACAGCAATGAAACGTTGAAGTTGAATAAGAATATATAAATCAATATTGATTAATAAAATAACAATATAGATGGTGTTGAATACAGATTGACAATGATATATGATAATTTGTAATACCATCATCAGCATCTAAAATGTTGTTGCATTTAATTTTGTTATTAATTCTTGAAGTTGAACAGCATTAATGATTATTATCGGTATTGTTTCAATGTGACAAACAATTTTGTAATTATATGATGTCTCTCTTCAAGCTTATTCAAATTGTCGTGTGACATTCTGTATGACTTATCTTTGTTTTATACTATTAGCATTTGTTATATTCACCTTCATGGAATATTTCCAGATCTAACTCACTGTTTATATCACTTTCAATTCGTAGGTGACAGACCTTGCTCAGCGATGTGCTGACAAGAAAGCAGAGCTGGAGAAGAACATTCAGAACATAGAAATACAACGTCATGAGGTACACACTGCAGTGCAGACACTACTAGATGATGTCAGGCAAGCCTACAGCATCAAGGCCAAGGAGCTGGAAGAAAATCTTCGAAATCTTACCGAGCAAATAACTGCCTTAGAACGTAGTTTTGATGACGACCTCGACGTCTTGAAGTCAAAAGATCGACAGAGGATCAAGAGTATTTGTAGTTCAATTACTTTGGTAGATAATGACAGACTGGGTCATCTTGAGACAGACACTCTATCTGCTCATATCTTGCTCTGTGAGGAGCTGGATACCATGCTGAAGGAGGTTACCAATCACACTTCTGCGGAAGCTATTAAGAAGAAAGCACAGGAGAAGAGGTTCAAACCAGCAGATGATACTCGTCTTGAACTCGGGAGTATCTCAGGATCAGATCCCAAGATGGATGTCATTCAGTGTGTTGATCTACGGGGAGGAATGCACGTTATGGCAAGGCACTCCCATAGCACTGTCGCTATCGGGTATGGGAGCGATGCACTAGGTATTGATATCATTGATTCAAATGGTGGAAAGCAGCGATATAGTAACATATCAGCCTTAAATGACATGAATTGTTATGATCTCATTTTGCAACGGGACGGGGCGTTTTGCGTGTCGACTGGTTCTACAGAAGCCCACATCTACTCTCCCCTTGGCTCTAGGAAAGCAACAATCCACGTGAGAAACAAGGGAAGTTTTCTCACAGTTATTAACAGAAGTCCATCAGATGAAATCATCATTACTAACTATGGAAAACAAGTCTATATCTATGACCCGACAGGATCCACTCTTAAACACACTGTTCAAACAAAGCACGATACGGAGCAGGCATCTATCACCGGGTCGGGTTTGATCGTCACGAGTTCATGTTTTGCCGATCCATGTGTGGTGACGGTCTATGACAGGGATGGGAATGCTGGTCAGTCTCTACAAGCTCCACGGGGTGTCTCCCTGTATGCTGCCGTGGATGAGCAGGACAGGGTGTATGTAGCGAGTATTGTTAGGATGAGTAGTAGCGTCGTGATCAGGCTATATGATCTTGACGGTCTGAACCTGAAGGAAAGAGTTGAGTTCAACGCACTTAATATGACATTGGGTAGAAGTTGGTGTTACTTGGTTTCCCTCTCCCCAGACATGCTCGCCTTTGCTTGTGACCAGAAGTTATATTTCATCAAGGTATCACTGTAATCCAGATTGTCTCACACCATATAGCATCACAGCCCAATGAATATTGTGTAACATGTATTCACCCAGCTATCCTGTTTTACCTCCATAGTTCCATATTCTATTGTTTATCATAATTTCATGATATCTCGTTTCAATGGTAGGATCCATCATGTGACATTCTTAGGAATATACAGACTAGTCACGAATGCTATAGAACTATCAGTAAAATTCCTTTAAAAATGGGTTCTCCTGGCTTAAAATAGTAAAATCAGAATATATATTATGACATACTCCATAGCATAAAATGGCAAAACGCTGAAAATTTCATCAAAATCTGATAAAACAACTAATTAATTTGTAAGTTTAGCGATATTTTGTGAAAACAGCTATGACCAGTGATAAGTGGGCTGATGTTGTGTAGTCCCAACTTTCCCTTTTCTTATTTCATTATAGGACATCACAATGCATTGTGTATAAAATTTGTTTCAACAATGATGATATTACAAATCAAAGCAGTAACCAATTTTATAACAGTGTCACCAAGGAAACGCAATGCTTATAAATTTCCTTGTCAAATTTTGATCAGGTTTTCAGTGTTTGTTTTTCCCTCTCAGTCTGAGTACCCCTTCATTATTGTATTGATATAAAACTCCTCAAAAAAGTTTGTAAATCTGACTTTGATCGATAATCCCTCCTCGGTTTTAATGAATATCAATGTGTAATTAATAGCAATAAATAGAACATTTGATTCTCCTTAAAATGATACCCTACATGATATGATTATGGTTCATATGGAGGTGCAGTGCCTTGAAATATGGGGCAAGGTCAAAATTCAAAATTTGCAAAATGACACAATATTGAAAGTCACTTTTCTTTTTTTCACTGGTGATGAGTAAGTTTCTCAGCGGTTTCTTTTAATTGTTTTCATGCACCTTAACATCAACATTAACAAGGAATCAAACACACCTCTGCACAAGCAAAAACATAACAAACAAACAGACATGCATGGGTATTTGAAACCACGACTCAAACCATGGTATCTCACAGTACCATCACTACAGAAGCAGGGGCTTGGTTTGAATGGATTTGCATCTCTATTGACACAGACAAAAGAATCATGTTCTGTATTGACCCATCATGACTATTTCTGCTCGTTTTGCAGCTTTTTAATTCAGACCTCATCCAACACTTTTGAATCCTGCTTTTTTCCTGATGGCATGATCATAACAAGCATGGTATCATTTTAAAGAGAATTAAATGATCTTTTGAATAATGTAAAATATGCATTGTGTAAAATTGGGAGTTGGGAGAAATTAATGGCTAAACACAGATGTCCAAACTTTCTTTGAGGGGTTTATATTGTGTAAATAATTTTGGGTGTATATATAAAACATGTTGGTGGGGATTGTTATACTGGACTGCGGAGAAAGTGCAATTGGTTGGTTGTTAGTAATCAACCAGTGAACCGACGGCTTAAGGTCCTCTCCAAGGGACCTGATAATAATATCGTATGAAAGGGCACTAGCGCTCTGACTTGTCATCTAACCCACTCCACCGGATTGAGAGACCAACATAGGCCAACGATTTCATGTATGTGTGTTTATAAGCAACCGTATCCTTGAAGCATATAGCCATGTATCTTTATGATTCAAATGTGTTTGTTCATATTTTCGTAGTTATCGTGTACAGTAATGTACAGTATATGCCCATCAACATATTTCCTTAAAGCGTCGGATATATTTATTCTCATGTTTATTTCATTATACAGTGCGTATCAAAACAGTTTACACTTTGAAAAAGCCCTGGGAATTATAAAATATACAACATGTGTGTAATTTTTTCACATGTATTCTTGGGTTTGGGTCTCATCTATCTAATGAAAGTAAAAGTTTTGACAGAATGTTACACTTGAGTGAGCACTGTTCATTTTTTAAAAGCTCGCAGAAATCTGCGCAGAAATGCTCGTGTTCACGCTGTGTCAAGGGGAAAGGGCGGGATCAAACTTACTCTGCGAAACATTTCTCATACATTTTCCTTGCACTTTTAGTCAGTTGAAATAAAACAGATACATTCAAGCATTTTGTAACAATTTCGCCACCCAAATTGAAATTTCAACACTTAGTAAGCACAACCTTTACCCTTTTTGTGCCAGCTGGATCTGTGGACATAACTAAGTCTGATCAGAAGTTTATATCTGACATCTCCAGCACTTTTCACTAAGTTTTTATCATTAAAAGTGGGTTTACATTTCATTTTTCATTTAACACTTGTTTCTCCACATTTTTTCCAAGCTTGACTACGATTAAAAAAATAAAAACCAAGCCTAAGCCATTTCATGTAAATCACAGCTCAGTGTAAGGCAAATATCGTCACGATTGCCTAGGTGTGTGGGGGTGGGGCACAAAGCACCCTTCGAAGTGTTTTGGGCAAGGAAACAAGTTAAAAGGGTAAAAGATGTCTTCAAACCAATTTTACTAGCTAAATTCAACCTTTTATTCTTAATTAAGGTCTACTTTTTTTCGAATAACTATTTCAAAGTTCTGCGCAAATCATTTTTCACTAACTTTTCAAAAGTAAGCGGTGCTCACTCAAGCGGAAATATTTTTTTCGACAGTGACATCGTCATTTGCTTAAAGGGATGGTCTGGGCTGAAAATATTTATAGCTTAATAAATAAAGTAGAATTCCCTAAGCAAAATGCAGAAAATTGCATTAAAATCGGATATCAAATAACAAAGTTAGTGAATTTTATAGTTTAGCAATATTTTGTGAAAACAGTCGTCATGAATATTCATTTGGTGGGCTGATGATGTCACATCTCCACTTGTTCTTTTGTATTTTATTATATGAAATTCGGTTTATTCAAGTTTATTCCTCCAAGAACTAGAAAAATTGGATTGACAACTGATTTAGTGCATTAGATATTTATTGCTGCAACTTATTTCATAACAAGGAGACATATTTTTCACACAACTATGAAATATAAAAATTATGGTTTTATGTAATAACATAAGAAAACGGAAAGTGGGGATGTGACATCATCAGCCAACCTAATGAATATTCATGACGACTGTTTTCACAAGATATTGCTTAACTTTTAATTGCAATAACTTTAATATTTGTTATCCGATTTTGATGAAATTTTCGGCCTTTTGCTCAGTGAACTCTACTCAATGTATTAAGATATAAATATTTTCAGCCCGGACCATCCCTTTAAATCGATCTGTATCAATCTTAAAATGTGGAAAAATCTTCAGGATATTACAAATGTATAATTTTACAGGATTTTTTTAAGTGTAAACTTTTTTTGATACGCACTGTAGTGCATAATTATGATGATGACCCCCCCCCCCCGTTATCTCCTACTCATAATGAAAGAATACAATGTGAACGTGTAATCACTTTATAAAAAAGCTCCAAAATAACATACTGCTGTAAAAAGGCTGTTTCAAATTTTAAGCACGTTGTTAAGCCCAACAGTCTAATGAATATTGTTTGATTTTTTTTTTACAGAAGTTGTTAAAAAGAATTAAACAATTACAGAACAATCGCTAGAGGGTATTCATTTGTCTCGCAATCTACTACGGTCAACAAGGAAATTCGCGATCTTTCGCAAAAAGTGTTCACTAGCTTTCGGAAATTCGTGACCACTCTCGCAAAAAGTGTTCACGAGCTTACAAGTTCACGAGCTTTCGACACTTTTTGCGAAAGTGATCACGAATTTCCTTGTTGACCATAAGACAAAATTGAATACCCTCTAGCGATTATTTCAGTCCGCAATAATGAACCTATTTAGAATTACAGAACAAGTTTAAACAACTAGTTGTTAGAGTGACATACTTAAACAATGTGTTTTTTTTTACTGCTTAGTAACTGTGTAAAATTTGTACATTTTGATTATGTCAAGGAGCTCGTTGATTATGTTCACTCACGGTTGTTTCCTGTTGTGGTTGACTCGAACATCATAGAGTAGTTAGAGATTTCTTACAGGTAGAAAGGGTATTTTATTACTCAGCATGAGTGCGCCCTCTAACTGAATATACATTATAGGTTATTAGTTGACCACATCACATAAACAGGATACTGTTCAATGTGTCACATTGGCTGGTATTCTGATAGCGATGGTCAGGCAAAATGAATTTTAATGATTTAATTGATACATTGTATACATATATATATATATATATATCATTTTATATTAGTTATCGTGGAATGTAAATATCAATTACCATATTTTTTAATGTTATTTATCAGTTAATGACTATTCAAGCGATGAGTCATAAATGTTTGGCACAGCGAATTTTTCTATTAGTTTTGGAATTTGATCATAAGCCTATATATCAGATATGATAAGCTGTATATATATATATATATATATATATATATATATATATATATATATATGAGCAATTGTTAGCATAGCGAACTTTTCTATTAGTTTCTGAATTCGATCATAAGCCTATATAATATATAATAAGCTAAATATTATGTAGAATATACTCTGTTGTCTCCTACCATGCCTACGAGGAAAATCAAAACATAAAATCACTTTGCTTAACATAAAATTTGTACATTTTCATCATCATGTTCACACTATGTCACATGTATTTTTCAATATGATCATGATGATATCAAAATATCAGTCACGCTTTATTATTCACTTTAAATTGAAATTGAAACTTTATTTACCCAAATCTTCATTAAAAACATACAAATCAAGAAATATGGATATTTCAAATAAAATACATTTTAACATAAGTAAGAATATTTGAGAATAGTCGAAGGATCACAGAAAGTAACAAAGGACTTTTAAATTAATGATCATGAACACAAAACAACACAATAAAAACAAATGCAGTCTGGAAATACAGATCAAACAAACATGACATGAATATAATAATTGAATCTATATCAGTATACTATTAGTATTATAATTTCTGCATTAAGTGGATTTTCAAATGTCTTTTAAGGCTTTGTACAGTTTTGCACTGTTTGATATTTTGAGGAGCTTATTCCAAATAATGGGACAACTACATAAAAATATATTGTTTGAGAAAGAATAGTGACCATACATTGCACGAGGATCGGTTGAATTTCTTAGTATTATGTACATCTATATGTTGGTTTGCAAAAATATATTGTCAAAATTATTAGGCAAAAGGTTGTTATAATAAGAATGCATAAAAACAGATAATTGAACATTATTGTAGTTAGGAGTTTGGGAGAATATTAAATCTTGAGATAAATGATTCAAAACTTGATATATGCTCAATTCTATAATAATAATAATAATAATAATAATATAGGTATATTTTCCCAGGGAAGCCACGTTAGTTCTGAAAACTGTTCTCCCAGCGGGCCCTGCTATTATTATTACCTCGTTTTTTTTTCAATATGATCATGATGATATCAATTCTATGATGCCCTCCTCTCCCGTAATGTCTGAAGATTTGCTTAATTTGTGTATTCATATGCTAAAAAGTTACAATTCTAAGTATAAACAAGCTTTTTTTTAGAAATATAATGGTTGGCATTCTAAAGTTCTCACTATCAGGTGACACCAGTTATTTGATTTTTTTGCTCATGCCTGAGCAAAATATGATTCATATCCATGGTATAAACATTGGTTTGTGTGAAAGGCATTTGCTAACATTGTATTGACTTAAAAAAAATCTGATTTACGAGGTCCCATTTGTCACCCGTTTCTGTACTATGTTACAAAAATTAAGCCCCCCCCAAAAAAAAAAAATTATTAAATAAACAAATGAATAAATAAAATAATAAAATAAAAAATAGCGTCCGAAAATCATTATTTTGTACTTAAAACAAGTGAAATATAAAGTGATCGGAAACACCATCTTTATTTCACACATACACTATGTGTTCTATTATTATCGACACGATAGAAATTACACAAAATTTTCGATTTTAATGTATCACAAGCATTTCTTTTGAATTTTTTGTTGGCTTCAGAGTTTTTAAGTTGATAGAAAGGCATCCATGTACATATTTCATCTCTCCTTTGGTTTTTTCTAATTCAAGTCTATAACGTTAACTTGTGCCTTTAAAATTAAGGAACTTGGCACAATGAGAGCAGCAGTCTAAATTGAGAATCCCCAAATGAAATGATACGCTCATTGCATTTCTTAGTAACAATTGTTTTGAATTATGTTTCCATTTATCAATATAATTGTAAAATATTTGTTTTTCGCTTAGCTACCGATGTCATTGGTTTTTATTACTTTGGGAAGGGATTCGAGTATGAATCTGAAAACGGATCGAGAAAATGAACAAATGTTTCTTTTGCAAGAGGAAATTATCACACATTCTTTGAGAAAAGATCCCTTTTAAGCGAAATTCATAACATTCATGCTCGCATGCACCATTGAAAGTTGAATATGCATACATTTCCTCGGAATTATTTTACTCCTCATCTGCAGATAACGTATATTTTGGGAGTATGTTTAAAACTTTGCAATGGTAGGTGACATTTTAATAGACTTTTTTTCATTTTGTTTCCATACTGTATATCCTGCATGAAATTAAAGGATCACTCTTGCATGTACGTTTCTGTCCTAAATTAGCTTTTCTTCTTTGTAAATATTTTTGGAGGGGAAATGCATGCAGTCGAGTTATTCTTTGAATTGGCAATTTAGTCTTTTAACGTTATTATGTATATATGTCACATAAGTATGTGTCATGTACATATATTTCATTTTTAGAATGATTTTATTTATCAATGGGTAAAGAGGGGCTTAAAGTAAATTATTCACATGCTTTGTTTATCACGCGTTCATGGGTTATATGCTTATTTTGCTTTTAAATGTATACACAAATACGTTTTTGTTCATTGATTCATGTATATTGTCATATCATTTCTCTCATTACTGTGATTAGACCTCTATCGGAAGAACATCATCATTATGAATGGCTCTGAATAGAGTGATCCATCTGTATCTTGTACATGTTAAAACATTCGCTTTTGTAATTATTCCTGTACACTCTATATTATCTTGGTGTTATTCTGATAATAAACCCAACCCAACCAAACCAAACAACAATGTAGAAATAATGATCAATCCCATATTACCACTACAATATCTACAACTGCATAATTGATATCATAAAGTCCAGTGATTTTATCATTAGTTTAGGAGAGGAGAGACAGTGAGAGAGCTTGCTAACGAAACGATTGATCAGTATTCATGTAAATCGCATACTTACTAAGTTTCAATTTATCCTTTTGATTCTATTGATATTAAGATTTCATTAAATTCTGAATGTAATCAAACTCAATTGAGTTTGTTCCCATTTTAAATACGAACTCGTAAGTTTACGAATTGAAGAGAGAGAGAGAGAGAGAGAGGGGGGAGAGGGAGGGGGGGGGGGGGAGAGGGAGGGGGGTATATAAAGAGAGAGAGAGTCCGAGAGGCAATCAGAGAGGGAGGGGAGGTATGTACAGAGAGAGAGGAGAGAGAGGGAGGGAGGGGGGGGGGAGTCCGAGAGGCAATCAGAGAGGGAGGGGCAGGTATATACAGAGAGAGAGGGAGGGGGGGAATGATCACTTTAAGCATGGAAAGTTATTACACGTTACGATTGTCAAAAAAAAATCAACCGAAATAGAATTCAAAATATTTGGAGGGCATGTCCTATTGTGCCCCAACCTTATTATTTATTTATCCATTTATTTATTTATTTATTTCATTTTATCTTATTTTATTCCACATTTTTTTTAATTTATATATATATATTTTTTTTTGGGGGGGGGGGGTGGGGGACTTGTCCCCTCCCCCTAGTTTGACCACCGTGCTAACTGAGGCGCCATGCTAACTGAGGCTCTATAAAGCCGCGCCTCAGTTAGCACGGTGTAAATGTAAATGGGTATTTTGAGGCCATGTTACAACCGATAATGTCGCACAAAAGCATAATGTCGCAGATTGCGACATTATACCAAGAGCGTCCGAAGCATAATGTCGCAGTCAACGTCGTAGTTTTTCTAACGCATAATGTCACATGTCGCAACGCATGATGTCGTAGCAAATTGTCAACGCGTAATGTCACATGTCGCAACGCATAATGTCACAGCCGCATTTTTTTTTCAGGACTCGAGCTACAGATAAGATATAAAATATGCTTTCTCTTAGTATTTTGAGACACGAGAAAGAGAATAAAATTATTTGGAAATCAGGATTACTCTTTGTATGGATATTTATCGGTTTATTGCCATTTCATCTACTGCCTTTTTCCCACTATCGCATGGTCTGATATCATTTTGTCTAACATTAGTTAGTCAACTATCAACATAGTCCAATAACCATTTCGTCTACTTACCATCTCGTCTAATAGCCAGTTGGTCTAATATCCACTTGGTGTACTCTCATTATCGTCCATGTTCCATTTGGTCTAACTTCAGTTGGTTCGTTATCACTTTGTCTAAACCCATTTCGGCTAACAATCATTTGGTATTATTGCCATGGGTCCAATCACCAATAGTTCTAATCACCGGCTCTATAGGACAATTACCCCCCCAGACAATCACCTTCCGGACAACTACCCCTTGACAATTAGCCCCCGAGGAAAATTACCCCTGGACAATTACCCCCTGAGGACAATTACCCCCCGGACAATTACCCCCTGGACAATTATTCCCAGACAATTATCATAAACAATTGGTGCACATTCCAGATTAAGATGTGGCTTTAGTCTATAACTTAATACAGTAAGCAAACAAAAAATATGCAAAGATAATATACACAAGAACGCCTTGTAATTTTACCATTTAGGCCCTAAATAGTAAAATTACAAGGTGTTGATGATCTTGTGCTACCGTGACATAAAAATTATGATAGAATTCTGGGTTTCGTAAGGATTTGCAGATGGAGTTCACTTTTTACGGCTTTCTTACTGCGTTCGTTTGATTCCAAGATACTCGAGAATGCCTTGAGTACTTCTTACGTCAAACGTACGACCGTTGTATGCCTCTATGCACTCCCTTTGTCTAGGGGGTTATTGTCTCCGGGGCAGGGTAATAATTCCGGTGGTCCGGGGGGGTTAATTTTCCTAAGGGGTAATTGTCCGGGGGTAATTGTCATCGGGGGCAGTTGTCCAGGGGTAATTGTCCTAGGGGAGTAGTTGTCCAGGGGTAGTTGTCCGGGGGGCAATTGTCCTCAGGGGGTAATTGTCCTCGGGGGTAGTTGTACAGGGGGTAATTGTCCGGGGGTAATTGTCTCGGGGGTAATTGTCCGGGGGTAGTTGTCCGGGGGGTTATTGTCCCGGGGGGGATAAAATTGTCAGGGGGTAGTTATCCGGAAGGGTGATTGTCGGGGGGGGGGGGGTAATTGTCCTAGAACGGGTGATTGGACCTGTTGGTGATTGGACCCATGGCAACGATTCCAAATTATTGTTAGCCGAAATGGATTTAGACAAAGTGATAACGAACCAACTGAAGTTAGACCAAATGGAACATGGACGAAAATGAGAGCACACCAAGTGGTTATTAGACCAATTGGCTTTTAGACCAAAAGGTAATAGACGTAATGATATTGGACAAAGTGGATATTGAACCAATTGAAAAAAATACAATTAGACTAAATGATAATATGAAAAACGGCTATTAGACCAACTGGATATTAGACGAAATGGTTATCGGACTATGTTGATAGTTGACTAACTAATGGTAGACGAAATAATATCACACCATGCGATAGTGGGGGGAAAGGTAGTAGACGATATGGCAATAAATCGACAAATATCCATACAAAGAGTAATCCTGATTTCCAAATAATTTTATTCTCTGTCTCGTGTCTCAAAATACTAAACAAAAGCATAATCTTTAGCTCGAGTCCTGAAGAAAATACCGCTGTGACATTATGCGTTGCGACATGTGACATCATGCGTTGACAATTTGCTGCGACATTATGCGTTGCGACATGTGACATTACCGACCTTTCGTTTTAGGACGCGCACGCTTATTTAGAACGGTTGTTCATTTTGGAAGAGACTTTTGGGCCCGTCGTCATGGTCGTAAAACTCCGTCCTGTAATGCAAATTGTGTGACATGAGATTTTTTTTTCGTTTCGCATCTGGAACGGAAACATTCAATTTGCGTTTCGTGTGCAAAATTCTGGTTGCTACTATGGTAACAGCGATATATCTGATTTAGGACGACTTTCCAAATCCAAATTTGGTTCCTCCCAGAGCTCGAGAGGCCGCCCGGGGGACCCACTTCCATTGAATGGTGGGTACCAGGCGCGACCACACGTAAAAAGGGAAAGAGTGGGTAAGTACGTTACGTATAGGCCTATGTAGCGTTATGAGAGTGTGAGAAACAATGATTAAAATACTGAAAAGGGATATATTTCCACTACTTGTAGGGTGTCACAACCCAAATACTTGTTGAGAGATGCATTTTCATAATCTGGAAAAGACCTTCCCTTGTTTAGGGTGCTTTTCGAAACCCCATGGTCGCTCCTGGTATCCACTCATCAATGGAAGTGTACCCCCCGGCGAACCCCCCCCCCCCCCATTTCTGCGGAAAAGTAAAACATACTGCTCATTTCATTGTGTGCTAGAGGCATATCGTTTATGTAGAAGGTGCTGGGAAATGAAAAAAAAAACTCCTCAAATTTAGACGGTTTATGGCCTGTTTCATGCTGTGTACATGTCAACGCATGGGAAATGATTCGGCTTGAGAGGTGATCTGACCCACGGAATCAATTGCCAGTGATCCACAAATAATGCACATTAAATGCCATATCGATTCGATGGACTGTAATAATTCTATATCTAAGCCTCAATTCGGTAAGTTTTTCCTTACTCAATATGTACTCGATTTGTTTGAACATGGACCTATTACGTGGTTTGAAAAACCACTTTCTTATCCATGTCATAATCTACATTTCGCATGTCTCTAGCCAGCTGGAGTCATAGCCATGATACAGGTGCAGTCCCGCCGCGAGCTTAGGCAGGCAAATTGCATGGCATGGCATGCTGGTATCGTATGAAAGAGCTTTGCACACGAAAAGCAAGATCTATAGGGCCTGTAACACAAAGCATGTCAATTATTGTAAAACAGTTTTCTACGTTTGATTGTATTGACTGTAATGTATAATCAATCTAGAAATTAGAGTCTATGATTAATCGTTAACTTTTGAGTTACCCGACTCTAATCTCGCTTTGTAGAGATTTGCGAAAGGTGCCTATTATGCGTTAGAAAAACTAAGACATTATGCGTTGATTGAGACATTAGGCACTTTCGCATCGGCAACGCAGACGTTAAATCAGCGGTCGTGTGCAAATCACCGACCTATCGATCCGATTCGGGATGATTTTTGCACACGTCACGTCGAGAAGCTTCGTCATATCGGCCTCGCTTTATACTTTACATCGTGACCCTGTTGAGCCCGAGCGCGAGTACTCCACATCACAGATCCTATACTCAAGACAATCACCGCGCCTGTAGAGTAGATGTGCTTATTTTTGTTCTTACACTCCATAAAGGGAACATATATCCGCAAAGTTAATTATTGATTTCCCAATTACAGTGTAAAACAAGATGTTTATCAAAATGCAGGTCTATTATGGATTCTGGTTTTGAAAATGTATGAAATCTTATGAACACCACTTCGATATAATTAATCTAACCTTTTAAATCCCTGATTAATGTAAGAATATTTTGAAATCTAACCCTCCTATTTTTTTTTGGGGGGGGGCATAAAGTCCACATGCCCTTCACCATGTATCCGAGATGGCTTACCGTGCATAGGTACTGGACGGGCAAACCGATCGCTCAGCTCAGGCATGAAGCAGCAGCATCAGCTCCGGACCGGGCCGTGTGTTCATTTTTCACACTGGGGAAATCCCTTGGTTTAATTCCGAGCGCGCGCGCTCCCACGTTTTTCTTTTTCATCATGGCAAATCTACACGAAGTTCAGGATGCGCTTGTTGCAGCCTACATTTTTGATGTCATAGATGAGGAAGAATTCGTCCACCTGGCCGACATCAATGCACCAGTCAATCCTGACATACAATATAGGCATGAATTTCAATTAGATGATCTGAACGACGATGAATGCATGAGTTTTTTCAGGTAAAATTCTTGAACCTTTTCCTACTGCTAGCTAACATACGCAGCTCTATCACCCTATATGCCATGCATGTCTAGTATGATAAAGATAAGACGTTGAGATTGAGATGATTTTTCTGTGTATGAGCACGGCATTTTAAGATTCCAATATAGAGCACCGTAAAAACAGGTAGAATGAGTGATAACGAATGTGGCCATGGGGGAAATATGATAAGTCAAGGTGGAATGAACATGTTTACAAACAGTACGGTAAAGTACGTCGGAAGCGTAATGAACATAGGTATTTGAAATATACACATGAAATCAACATGAGCGGCTTCCACACTGTGGTACGCAGGGTTGTTGCACTTGCTGAAGTTATTGACATGCTGTATGATCAGGATGATGGAATAAGTCTAGGCTGGGGGTTTAAGGCTTACATTAAAGATATAGCATGTATTTCTTGAAAAAGAATTAAATTGTACTCAGATTACTCAGGTGGCTGAGTGGAAGCATAAATGAATTGGCAGTAAAATTAAGCCTCGGGCCCATCAAGTTAGCCTTCATGAGTTTTTCTTCTTTTCCCACAGGGGAACTAAGTTATATGTAATTGGGTATCATGTCATGATTTGGCTTAATGTAACGAAAGGTTTATTTTCATTTGGTCCAATACCAATTCATTTAATTGTCAACTCTACTATCATTTGATGTAATATCCACATGGTTTTATTATCAATTATCATTATCATTTCGTCCACTGACCATTTCGTCTAATAACCAGTTGGTTTAATAGCCATTGAAGTCCATATACCATTTGGCCTAATTTGACGTATGGGGCGTTGCAGGAAACTTGCAATCAAATGCAAGTCTGTGTTCGTTCCTGTTCGTTCCCCAAATCAATCATATGCCGTGCAATCAATTGCAAATTAACGATTGATTGCTAATCTGTTCCATGAAACAAGGAGTGTAATATGATATTTGCTATGGTTGCAAATGATCAATCAATTCTAAAATTGCAAAAAAATAATATTTGCCATTGCAAATATTTTCTTGCTACACACACTAAGTGATAATTGGGCAAAATGAATGAAAATAAAACAGATATTATACCAATAACTGGTTATAAGACGAAATGCTCCTAGACGAACTGATGATAGCCGAAGTGATGGTCTCGGGACCAAATTGTTATTGGACCAATTGGTCGCTAGACGAAATGGTGGACAGACTGGCACTAGACTAAATGAAGGTAGACCATGTGGTGAGCGGAAGAGTTGGCAGTAGACCAACTGGCAATTTACATACCAGAGCAAGCATGGTGATGGGCGCTGTCGCATTGGGACGTACCCCTTTTCCCTACGGTTTTGCCTAAAGTGCGTTATTTCATGTATTTATTATGTTCCTCCTTTTTTGGTAAAAAAAGGAAAGAGGCTATTATTCAGCTCAGAATATTGGACAGACACCCGAAGGAAAGAAAGGAAGAGGGAAGCGGAAAAGAAGGGAGAGTAAGAAAAAGTGAAATATAGGGGCCAAAGGGGAGAGGGGAAAGAAAGGGAGATGGAAGGGAAGCGAGATGGTGAAGAAATGGAAACGAGAGAGAGAAAACAAGGAAAATAGAGAAAATAAGGGAAGGGAATTGGGAAATTGAGTGACTGGGAAGTGAGCAAAAAGAAAAAAATAATGTAATTGTAATTCTGTTACATATTCCCTCTATCCTTCGTCTTTTTTTTCTCTTTTTCCTTCCGTGCCTTTTCCCTGTTATTTTCCTTTTTTTATCTATATCCCCTTTTGTATTACTCGTACTCGTCTTTCTTACTTTCCTCCATCTTTTCATAAATGTCTCATCAGTGTATTTATAGATGTATGTATGAAAACTGACTTTATTGTCGCACACCCCCTTTTCTCTTACACACACACACCCCCTCATATTGTACTGAAATTTTTAAATCACTCACAATACAGCAGTATTTAATTTCTTTTTGTTGCATTACAGATTCCAGAAAGATGATATATATCGTCTGAAACATGCACTAGGCGTTCCGGACAGAATCACCCTTCCAAACAGATCAAATCTAGATGGCATTGAAGCACTCTGCATTGGCCTTCAACGTTACGCCTATCCATGTCGATATGTGGATTTAGTGAAGGACTATGGACGGCCAGTGCCCCAACTCTGTTTAGCATTCAACTGGATTACTAACTTTGTCTATGATGCCCACAGGCATAGGCTGTCAACATTAGAGCAGGGGTGGCTTGCCCCTCAGCATCTTAGAACATTTGCCAATGCTATTCACCAGAAAGGGGCACCTATCAACAACTGCTGGGGGTTCATAGATGGGACCGTGCGTCCAACCTGCCGACCTGGGGTGCACCAACAACTAGTTTACAATGGCCACAAGCGGGTTCATTCCCTCAAATACCAAGCAGTATCCACACCAAATGGCATGATTGCCAACCTGTATGGCCCTATAGAAGGACGGAGACATGATGCGTTTCTCTTACGGGAATCAGGTCTGCTTGCAGAACTTGAACGTTTTTCCCATGACCCAGATGGCAACGTGCTCTGCATCTACGGGGACCCTGCCTATCCACTCAGACCGCAGCTCCAAGTCCCGTTTCCAACAGTGGACATAACCCCAGATCAGGCAGCATTCAACGGAGCCATGGCAACTGTGAGAATTTCGGTAGAATGGACATTTGGTGACATAATCAATTTCTTCAAATTAACAGATTTTAAGAAGACGCAGAGAATCTGTCTTAGTCCTTGTGGGAAAATGTATATTGTCTCTGGGATTGTCACAAATGCCCACACTTGCATTTATAGAAACATTACCTCCTCATATTTTGAACTTGTGCCGCCATCTCTGGAGGAGTACTTTCAATGAAATGGACAAACATTAAAAGTTAATGATTCTTTCAAGTTTTCTATCCCATTTCTATTTCACATAAAGAGGTGAATAAAGTGTTCATATCATGTGTAGTGAATATTAATGCAGTGTGTTTTCATTCTTGTTTGCTGACAGCCAGCTTTACTTTTAAACTCTTAACATGACTTATTTACTTAGTGCATTTCTCTAGATAGTTAAATAAACAAGAGTTAAAATAAAAGGCGTTGCCAAAAATGTTTTACATACCATTTCTCACACATTTGATGGCAACATTGATTGGAATTAGCTTGGGTTTTTTTTCCCAATACTCCTTTTTTATAATTTCTTCACAAGACTTTTGTACATACATTGAACATTCAAATATGTCTTAATGACCAAAACCTTTCTTAGTGTCAGATGTCTTTTAAGTTTTATCTAATTTTGCATTGATTTTACTATTTAATGGAAAAGATTATGGAGAAAAGTCCAAGTTCAACAGTGAAAATTGTATATAGATCCATTGTACAACAAGAAAGTTACATTGGTCACGTTTCGCTTAATTTAACCATGGAGGTCCATGATTTGAAAAAAGGTTATCTCGACATCCTGGTCATTATGCAAATAGGGGGACTGATGATGTTGCCCATTAACTATTAATCATAGGAAATTTAAGATATTTTAGTTTTCTCCTCGATGAAGTTATTTGTATATTCTTCCCTGAATATATGAAATGTATATTATTTGTCTTTATTCCTTGAATTATTATATTTATTTTGTATTATTTTGTACTTCTAGTTTTGAACAAAATATTAGCAAATGCCAGTGACGTTCTAATAAATTCAATTCATTATTTTTACATTTCATGGTTCATTCAATTTTGTCCTTGTCAAATCTGTGAAAATTAAAATCTTGTCAAATTTTAACCAAACAAAACTAACAAAAGGAGGACATCGACTCTCTCATTTTTATGTCAGTGAGTACTGAAAAATAAGCGAAATTTAAAACTGTCCCAAGTGTATTTTACCTCTGACTTTATTTTTTGAGGGTTTTGCCTGCATCTTTATCCATTGATTTAAATCGTTTGTCTGAGGTGGACGACATGACATTTAAAACAAACTAAATATCCGAATGAAAAAAAAATAACACACCTCTCCCAGGAAATTGCAGCTTCTGATCTACATTTGGGGATAAAAAAGGCAGCCAAACAGAATTTAGAAAATAGATACCTTTATTTCTCAAGAGATGTATCACATACCTCGGCAATGAGTCTGATGTCATTCTCATAATATACAACAAAAATGATTTTAAAAAGACAGAATTCTGTATAAAAATACACACAAACCAAATGATCTAAAAAATCAAATGTAATATGCAGCTTTTTTTTGCAATAACCCGTTTCACTCTAGTCACATACTGAATGACATATCAATAAATATTTCTTTTATGTTGAGGGTGATACTTTGAAAGGTACAGTATACAAAACATGAATCTCTTCTTCCGTGTATCACATATTTCAGGGGAAAACTCTTGTTATAGCTTCATGCACACTCTCATAAACATTTATCTTTGGGATGTTTATTTCACTTTAGGCACAGAATACTTCAAATATTCAATGAGTTGAGAATGATGAGAGGACAACACCTCACGTTTCGAGCAAACTTTTTATAGCTTCATGACACTTTTCATGAATTTGTTCTAGTGTTTATTTAAGCAACAAAAAAAAGAAATGTCTAAATTGTGACATATACAGCCTCTCTCTATCTCTTAAATGGTTTCTTTCACTTTAGGCATTGAAATTATTTCTAAAAGTGAATCAAATATTGTACAGTAAACAAACTGATGTAAAAGCCAAATCATCTATGTCAGGTTTAGGTGAATCCATTACATAAAATAATCTCTGGTTATCATGTCACATACCTGTACTGAATAATGAAACCGCTAGATAGAAGTTTACATGCAAGTAATGACATATTTTTATCTATATTTTTGTGCATTACTAAAAAGTAGACATATCTTTTCAAATGACTAAAATAATTATCTAAAATAAATATATAAAAGCATAAATACATATATGTTACCAAGTAAAAATAAAGTTGCACACATTGTAACGGCAAGTATTGTTCGTTCAACGCGTCTCTTTGGTAAAATGTTAAAGAAAATGAAAGATCTGGGTCACACTGAGGACTTTACAAAGTCAAACACACACAGTGAAATAAAAAAAAATTCATAGGGGAATGAAACCAATGGAATAGGCTGGTGTCGGAACAGAAAAATCAAAGAATAAGAAAAAAGAAAGTTTGAGAAAAATCGGACATATAATGAGAAAAATTACGAGCATTTAATTGTTGCAAGCACTAATGCCATGGAGATCCTTCCATTGGCAATGCGACAAGGATGTATGATGTCATATGTGAACAACTTTCCCTCTGATGGACTATAAAATACCCTCAAAATGTATCTTTTTGCCTTTTCTCATGGTGAAACAAACTCTTTATTGATGATGTATTCTTTAAGAATCTTTATTACATGCCCTCCTACAGAAAGAACACATGATCTACTGATAGATATGACAAAAGAGGCAGTAGTGAAATATATAAGTGAAATATATACTAAAGTAATGGGGAGAGTTGTTCACGATTGACATCACACATACTTGTTGCATTTCAAATTTGAGGATCTCCATATCATTAGTGATCGCAATATTCAAATGCTCATAACTTTGTCATTATTTGATCTGTTTCTTTGATTTTTCTGTTTTCACACGAGCTATCTTGTTCCAAAGATTTCATTCTCCTTTAAATTAATTTGGCAAGTAAGTAAAGTTTACACAAAATCATAAGCCTCATCTTGACAGGCAGATGCAACTAAATAACTTAAATTTGCTTATATACTTCTCTTTTTAATATTGAAAGACAAAAAAATATCCATCAAACGGTCACTCCAAACACTATTTTCTTGTATCGGCTATGGACTTCAGAAGAGCCAACATCATTGTCTGCATGTTTTGGTTGTGTTGTTGTTGCTGCTGCTGTTGTTGTTGTTGCTGCTGTTGTTGTTGGAGGAGTTGTTGTTGCTGTTGTAGCATTTGCTGTTGCATTGCTTGAAATTGTCTGTCACGTTTCTCCTCTTCTTCTTTCCGTTTAGCTTCTTCCTCTCGTCTCCTTTCTGCTTCTTCCTCCCGTCTTCTGTTTTCATCCTGAAGTCTCCTCTCCATCTCCTCCCTTTTCAATGCTCGGTCCATCTCCATTTTCCGTTCCAGCAATGATAGGGTACATCGGCCTGTGTTCCTTTGAGACCGTAATCCCGTGCTCCATTCACCTTGGTGTCTGAAATGGAAATATTTTCATAGGTTTTGCAGAAAGGGAAGTGTTAAAAATAAATTGAAATCAAAGTGTTTCTCTCATTTCAAAATCACATCTAATTGTTTTCGATGAAAAACACTGTTTTGCATGGGCCTACATGGTTAGCATATCAACAATATCTCGCCCTATAACAATTGTGGGATGATCACCCCCCCCCCCTGTATAGCTCTAACACTACGCTAATATGATTCTTCTCCCCTCAGAATATAACGTCGCAGCGCCCCATGCAATGATATGACAAAAATGGCTGAAAATTGAACTTAAGTACAAAGTAAATGGCCTTCGTCTGTTATTTTTTCTGTTTGTATAATTGACATTCATCAATTGTTTTGGCTAATTTTACTGATACATTGTCTAACCCTGAGGAGACAACTCAGCTCCGGTCAAAATTAGGTTCCAAGTTTTAAAACCTAACCTTATGGTAAAATTGATAGTAAAATATACAAAACAATTGGAATCAGAGCAGAAAACATAATTTGTATTCAATGAGAACACTTGTCACAGCATAATGGTTAACTTGCCACAATTTTTTTTTTTGGGGGGGGACAGTTGTCTCAAGTGCTGTGTTAGATAGCATCCATGAAGAAAACTTCTGCAAAAATTGAAATTTCAATAAAAATATTAGTGTCTTATTTACTACAATAATGGTAAAAAATATTTTAATCAAGAGTTAATTCAAATCAATAGACAGATATAAAAAGGGATGAGGGTGGGGATGTCCACGAAGGAATCATGGAATTAATCATGAATATTAATTTTCACCCTAAAGATAGACATTGAACTTAAGACACAAATAAGCACTGCTTCAGAAATATAGAATGACGTGGAGATGATGATTGATCCCTCCACATTCTTTGTTGAATGTTTTCAGCTATGGTAAACGGCCAGTAATGTGAACTATACTCGACCATGATTGAACATTAAAATATTACAAAGTGTAGCATTCACTTAACGCATTTAAAATTTGAATAATATTTCAATGCAATATCATGGTATTTTCAGGCAAATAAAGCAGACTTCTCTATCAGTCATATCTTCATTTTGATTTAAAATAGCGATGTAATTATTTGCTTGACATATTTGTGTCGAGGCGAAACACACACGGATTCTATGTACATTGAATTCTGATGTCAAATCGGTAGGTTTATCAATAAAACACATTTTTAGTTTATGTCCTTCACATCACTACCAGTTTGGGGTACATTATGATCTCATTGATCTTGTAGTGACGTGGAGGCTTATACTTACCAGGGGTGGTATTCTGAGGTCATTTTATCTTTAAAATATTTTATTTTATCTCTTAAAATGAAATTGGTATTCTGAGATGACATTTTATCTCTCAGATAAAATTTACAATTTTATCTTGCGTATAAATTTTATCTTGCGTAACTTTTTGATACGCAACAAAACAGTGCCTGCGTAGACAAAGGCATCGCGTATCTGGGTATTGCAACGCAGATGATGTGCTTGCGCCCAAGATAGTTTGAAGAAAAAAATAAAATAAACTTAAAAGAGGGTAGGGGCTATTTTATCTCCGCGACGTTGATTTCACCAATATTTCTAGGTGAATTAACCCCAAATGTTGACATTAAAATGAAGAAAAATTATATATTTATTTAGAATAACACCTTAACGTTATTCCTGTACAATAAGAAAGTATTTCATAAGACTTGTCTTTACTAATATTGTCTTTGAAATGATGCTTGAAAAGATGCGATACAGACCTCGAAAAAAGATGAGAGCATTGTCCTTTTTGTTAAAAAGAAATCTCTGTAAAGACGCGCGAGCGTATAGTGCAAGCGTATTTGAAGTCAAAAATTAACGCAATCTCACTCCTTTGCCACACCTCCTTGTGGAATGGATTTCCATTGGTTGACTGACACGAAAAAGCTATAAAAGCGCGTTTCTAATTGGATATTGATTAAAAAGTAGGTGTGTCTTACAGAGATAAAATGAAGATAAAATGGTTCTCAGAATACCAATTTGGAGAGATTTTAAGGGCATTTTATCTCACTGATTTTAACGGAGATAAAATATTTTATTTTATCTGAGATAAAATGGATCTCAGAATACCACCCCTGCTCTTTTGGAGGGGTAAAAAAAATAAAATCAGGTGTTAATTTCATTTTGAACAGAAATATTGGCATAAAATGTCACAATACCTCTTTCTTGTTTCTCCAAACGTCTCACAAGCTCGTTTCCTCAGCTCAGCTCCAGCTTCTTTCTTCTTCTCTTCATCATTCCTTGCTTTAGGAGCAAACTCTATATCCTCCTCCTCTTGTATCATTTCCTCTATCGCCTGTCTGTTTCTCCTTTCTTCATCAGTTTCATTAATAGCAATGCCACTGTCAGCTCTCTCTTGCCTGTTTCGCATTTTGACTTGGTTTTTCAGTTGATTCGTTTTGTCTCTTACCGCACGGGCGTCGACTCTAAATCCCCTCTGCTGCATGTTTTCCGCAACCTCCTGCCACGCCTTTCCGCGTTGACTGGTTTTCATCTTGTATTGGAAAGGTTTCACAACAATCACCTCCCCAATCAAAATGTTGCAACTCTTTGCGTCCCACGCCATACTGTTTCGGATGAAAAGAACAATAGGTGAAAAGGTAATTTAATACATAAATAGTGTAGGCCTACATATGTTGCTATTTTTTTATATTAAAAAATGTTCATACATTGTGATTAAAAGCATATAAATCCTGCATTAAAATAACCAAAATCTGTTCAAACTGTCTCTCACAAGACCATATTTATCAATCAGACGTTGAAATAAAAAGATAAAATGAGTATCTCCGTTTAATACACCATACATCAGATATTCATACAATATAATGACTTTAAAACGTGCCTCTTCCTATCAACACAAAACTTCTTTACAAACATGTTCATTGTCCCTTTTAATGTTAGACTGACTTTATCTAACAAACGCACTTTCCCCTTTTCGTATCAAAAAAAGGTTCCTCTATGTAACAGCTCTTTTGATGCCCGTAGTGTCGGTTTAACTCATGTAGTTAAACCGACTCATTAACTAATTTTTGTTATTATTTACACCAATTTGTTTATTGCCGCCATTTCGCTCCTGTTTTCTTACACCGAAAGTTCCTCTTACATGTCTTACATGTATGCGATGTGCATCTTCTTACCTCTGATTAAATGCACTGTGCCCTATTTTGATAAAACCCAATTTTCTTTTCTACCTTGTGGAAATCTTTCAGTCCCTTAATCATGTTAATCTTTGCATTACCAATAGAAGAATCTTCATTGATCTTAATTGCCATTCAAATGCCCATAAATCACTTTATTGCTACTCGAACTTCAATCAAAATTTCTGTTAATCTTATTCTTTCATTTTCCTGCTGTCTCACAAGCTAACGTGTCACTGGGGCTTGTCCATTTATCACACAATCCCACGAAAAAAGGGTTTCATTAAAAAATGACATTAATTGACAAATTGAATTTTCATACCGGTTTGTAATTTTGGAAGGCGTTGCCTGCTTTCCAGTGTCATCGCTTCCTCCTTCGTGGGATTGAGACCTGCTGGCTGAAGTTGTCTAAAAAAAAAATAGAAAAAGTGCTAAACTAAAAACAATTATCATTATTATATATTTTTTTATTGCTCATCCTTTATTGTATAAGGTCTGGTAAAAATAACTTGTCTTTGCTTTCTTCTCCATTCCTCTCACTTTTCTTGTCGTTCTTTCTCTTTAAAATATTCTCTTTTTTCATTCTCTTCTCCCTTCATTTTTCCCTCCCTTTCGTTCTTCCTTTCATTGTTTGTTTCATTTTCCCTTCTAATTCTTCCCCTTATTCTTTCTTTTCCTTCCTTTCTAATTCATTTCTGTCTTTCTTCTTTGTTTCTTTTAAAAGAATGAAGGACACATTTTCTTTCCTTCTTTCTTTCCTCCTAATTTTTACCTTTTTCCTTTCTCTTCTTTAGTTTGTCTTTGAGCTTCACACATTTGTTCATCTTCCCTTCCTTTCAATTTCTTTCGTTCTGTATCATTTCAAAGAATAATGGAAACATATTTTTTCTCTCTTTCATTCTTTCTTTTATCCACATTTTATTTCAACTTTCGTTTCATTTTCTCACTTCATCTTTTTTTTCTTTTTTCCTCTCGATTCATCTCTTTTCTTGCGTGTTTTCTTTCTCTTTTTCATTCTTTCGTTCACCCTTCATTCCGATTTTCTAAGTTTTTTTTCAAATGTCTAACTTTTCAAATGTCTAACTCTGTGAAGCCTTCTTTGTTTGTCGATTGTCCCGTATTTCATTTTGTGAAACAGGGTCACCCTGCTATTGCAGCCAAAAAAAGTGTATATTATGAAAGATACTACATAGACCGTAGAATCTCGATTAGAACCCTAGTTTAATAAACTAAAAGGACAGAGAAAAATAACACTATACTAAGTATGATGGCACCTAGTTAGTAAACAGTAGAGGCATAGACCTATGACTAGATCTAGACCTTTTTCAATGCCCGGTTTCAATGTCATTTCAAGCACTTTTATGGCTGATTAGAGTAAAACCTCTCATATGCATGCATAAGTACAACTACCCCGCGTAATACAAGGAGCCAAGATACTCTGGTAAATTTCGTGTGTACATTTTCATGCCTACGTGAAATGTACACATGGAATAAACCGCAGTACTTAGCATTGGCACGCGAAACAAATGACACGTGCCCAAAATAGTACATGCACCTTTGCCCCTGACACGCAAGTAGTCGTATTTTTGCAGTTCTTGAATCTTAATCGATTGGAACCATACAAATTCCTCCATGATTATTTATATTTTTATAATCATACACAAAAGCAAGCCTTGTTACGTCAATCTTCTTGAATCTCACTTTTACTTTGCCGGGCCGGGTTAGCAAATTAGGCGAGCCTACGTACGATTACCCGTTCCGACCTGCCCGGGGCTCGATCTTGCCGTAGGTTCGGTACACGATCAGTGCAATGCCCCTAAATTAGCCATGTCATTATGAGTTGCAAGTACTTCAAGCAAATACTAGTATTTTAAGGAAAATAAGAAACTCACCGAATTCAAACTTAGGTCCATGATGTCCTTCGAATCTCAATTTTTCACTTTTAACGTAAAGCTGTAACCTGTTAGAGTTGACTTTATGACTTTGGCGTTGATTTAGATGACATTTAACTCCAGATACCAGCTCGGATACATATAAGGCGCGTTTTAGGTACAGGCGCGCTGATTGGCTGTTGCTTCCCAGGCAAACCTCGGGGGGAACCACTTCCACTGACGAATTGATACCACTTTAAGTTTCGAAAAGAATCCACAAAATTTTAAATACGTAACAAGCAGGCTCTTGAAAAGGAAAAAAACTTTTTAGAATGGTTGCACCAGGTATCCACTCGTCAATGGAAGTGGCGCCCCCGGGCGGCTTCCTGAGCTCAAGGAGGAATAAAAAATGGCTTTGAAAGGTCGTCCTTCATCGGAGATGTCGCTGTTACCATAGTATTTTGCACACGCATCGCAGATTTATGTTTCCGTTGCAGATGCGAAATCTAAACAAAATCTTCTTGTCACATAATGTAAATTGCATGATAGTCTTTTACGACGGGCCCAAAGTCTCTTCCAAAATCAACTACGGTCATAGATAAGCGTGCGCGTCCTCAAACGAAAGGTCGGGATAATGCGTCGGACGCTCTTGTCATAATCCCGACCTTTCGTTTGAGGACGCGGACGCTACTTTACAACGGTAGTTGATTTTGGAAGAGACTTTTTGGGCCCGTCGTAAAACTCTAGCCAGCAATGCAAATTGTGTGACATGAGATTTTTTTTTCGTTTCGCATCTGCGACGGAAACGTTCAATATGCGTTTCGTGTGCAAAATTCTGGTTGCTACTATGGTAACAGCGATATATGCGATTGAGGACGACTTTCCAAAGCCACATTTGACTCCTCCTAGAGCTCGAGAGGCCGCCCGGGGGGCCCACTTCCATTGATTAGTGGATACCAAGAGCAACCACGCGTAAAAGGGGACAGAGTGGGCAAGTACACTACGTATAGACCTATGTAGCGTTATAAGGGTGTCAAAACGATGTTTAAAATGCTGAAAAAGGGATACTGACATATCCAATACTTGTAGGGTGTCACAATCCAAATACTAAT
The DNA here is from genome assembly GCF_018143015.1 of Lytechinus variegatus. Classification (NCBI taxonomy): domain Eukaryota; kingdom Metazoa; phylum Echinodermata; class Echinoidea; order Temnopleuroida; family Toxopneustidae; genus Lytechinus; species Lytechinus variegatus. Next base: position 21,174,733 of record NC_054753.1, on the reverse strand, counting down.
TAAGAGATGCATTTTCATAATATGAAAAAGACTTACTTCCATTGTTTAGGGTGCTTTTCGAAACTCCATTGTCGCGCCTGGTATCCACTTATCAATGGAAGTGGTCCCCCCGGAATTTGAATCTAATCCCCATTTCTGGGGAAAGTAAAACATAATGCCCATTACGTCGTGTGCTAGAGGCATATCGTTTGTGTAGAAGGCGTACACAATAGAACAAAGAAACCCGTTAGCTCAAACCATGGACCCTATAGGGTCCGTGCTTAAACGTATTGTACATGTATATGCTGTGTACAGAAATGGTTTTGGCTAGTGAGAGAGGTTGATCTGACCCATGAAATCAATTGCCAGTGATCCACAAATAATCCACATTAAATGTAATATCGATTCGATTGACTGTAATGATCTATATCTAAGCGTTCATTCAGTAAGTTTTTCCTCATTCAATATGTACTCGATCTGTTTGAAAAACCACTTTCTTATCCATGTCATAATCTATTTTAGGTCCTGCATTTCGAATATCTCCAGCCATCAGTCATAATATACATGTATGTATAGTGCGGGTGTCGCGGGAAAGGATTTTGCACACGAAAAGCAGATCTGTAGGGCCTGTAACCCCCCTGTAACACAAAGTTTAGCATTGATCGTACAGCAGTTTTCTACGTTTGATTCTATTGACTATAATGTACAATCAATCATAAAAATCAAGTGTATGATTAAGCGTTAACTTTTGTGTAAGGGGACCCCAATATTAGCGTCGGTGAAGATTGCGAAAGGTCCCAATTGTCGCAGACTGCGACATTATGCGTTGGTGCGACATATTATCGGTTGTAACAGACCCCACCCGTACCTTAACAAAAGACAATAATGAATATCGACAATATGTATGCATGTACACATATTGAGTAATGCAGTATCCCATTCATGTCTTCAAGTTCTCTAATAATATGCAAATTTTAGAACACAGTCTAAATTCAGAATACATTCATGCACTATCACAATGCTGGTAATGTAAGCAAATGAATTTCCCCACTTTCAGTATAATTCCTTGATCTCCCACCCCCGTTTCCGATAAATTACAATACCTTTGTTAAAAAAATGTTTTTTTTATAGGAAAAACAAGACACATAAAAGGCACTACCTCCTTCCTCTTCAAAACAGTTTTCCGGTTTTAACCTATTTTTGCGAACACGAATATACTTCAAAACGGCAACATTAATTAAAGGGATTCTACCTACTGATATTGAAAGAAAATTACTTTATTGCGTCGCTACCTCGCTATAAGGTGGCTTGCCAAAGTGGAATTATTGTTATCACCCGAGTGTTACCCAATTTAAACTCGGCATTAAAAATATAAAAAGGGGGATGTTATTAAGTAAACAACCATTAAGCATCCTCAGCTGGAAAAAAAGAGCTAGCTCATAGATCTCAACCTTTATAGAATAAATTGACAACAACAAAAAATAATCAACCATGAAGGGCGGCCAGAAGGGATATCGACCTCTTCGAAGTAGGGATGATAACAAGGGCCTCACTAGTTCTCTTGACACATATGGGAAACGTCCCGCCCAGCTGGGTCTGGAGGGCGGCCTGGAAAGATGTCGACCTCTTCGACCTAGAGATAACAAGAAGCCTCTTCAGTCCTTAAGGCACATGGGGGAGACGTCCCCCCGAGCTGGGCCTAGTCGGAGATGCATCAGACAGTGACAGGATATCCACCAAGAGCTCATTGGACAGGACCCTTTTAAGAAGTGTGGATGGGATCCGCAGGAACAGCAGGATCAGAAATAAGGGTTGGGTCAGTAGAAGATGAAAGGAAATATGACCCTTCCACTAAGAGGGGGGGGGGGGGCAGACCAGTAATCACATTTACGTAAGTTGACTGCTTCGGAGCCATTGATCACACTGGAGTCGGACTGAGTGATGTCTTGGTATCCACGATGAAAAACACCAGATGTCTGGGTATACGTCTGGGTCGGTGACAAGTTTGGATGTGGGGGTATCTACACCATTACAAATTCGAACGTGCTGTCAATTAGATGGGGAGTACAGCGGTGGACACGAGCAAGGAATGCGGTACAACATCTCCAGAGGGCTACGGATTCAGAGAGGAGTTACTTCTGTCCATGAGATGAGAAGTGCTTCCCAAGTATTAATTTTTGGTTCTAGAGGCAAAATTATTCCAGAAACTGTTCTTAATGTTGGGGGCCACAGTGTTGCTCGTAGTGAGCATGTTCGATTTCTAGGAGTAATTATCGATGAACATTTGACTTAGAAACCCCATAGATTCAGTGTGTACAAAGGTTTCTCGAGGTGTAGGTGCTATATGTAGATTAAGATGTGTTTTGTCTGAGGCTTTTCTAGGAACTTTACATACATATCAGCTTTGTGCTTCCCTATCTGACTTACTGTAATGCTGGATGGGACAATTATACTTTTGAGACTTACATTGACAAACTAAAGGTTCTACAAAATAAAATTCTGGCGCTTATCATCAATTCAATTTTCAGACATCCTAATAAACCCTTATCCCTTCAGTTAAAGTTGCTTCCTCTTCTTTTGATGAGTTAGTCAGGTTCAAAGGTAGCTGGGAATACCCGGTACTATTTACAGGAAGTTCGAAACGGGTGTGTTTTTTTTTACTCTTGTAGTTGATTTGAATTTGTATTGAACTACACATTAGCAATAACATGAAGTGATCATTGTGTTGTAATGCGAACCTGGCGTTTCAATACGTTAGTACTAACTTGACTTGTATGTTATTTGACGGAATTTAAATCTCATGTTCGTAAATTGATTTAGCGATGGCTGAGAAGTGTGAATCAGACAAAGTTTCAAGCTCTTCACTGAACCTGATATGTCCATTATGTCTTGATATATTTGTCGAGGCGACAATCCTGACTTCATGTGGACACACATTTTGTAGGCGATGCCTCAAGAAATACGATCTAACCCATCAGGACCTTGATCACATGGTCTGTCCTCTCTGCAGGGAGATAACCAAGTTGTACGCCAACCGTGTCGATGATCTCCGCCTCAATGACTCCATCAACGGACGCGTAGACGATTACCACGCCAAGTGCGGAGGGATGAATGCTGTCCTTGAGATGTGCCAGAAATGCACCGCTTGCAAGTCTCAGAGAGACGCTGTATCATTCTGCAGAACATGTAATTATTACATGTGTAATGAGTGCTTACATTGTCATCAACATCTTACAGTCGTCTTCGAAGGTCATGAGATTGTATCCATGGATGATGTCATCGAAGGGAAGGTCAGCATTGGTCATTTATTCGAGAAGTGTTCCATCCACAAACAAGAGAACAAAGATATGTTTTGTGAGGTTTGTAAGGTCCATGTCTGTCAAAAATGTGTACTCGTTGATCATCTTAATCACAAAATCAAGAACCAGGTTGACTTTGAGCAGGAGTTGCGACGGAAGGTAAATTTATTCAATATTACCACAGTAAAAACGCTGTATAAAAATCTATATAACACTGTTCACTATTTGAACCTTACAGTAGTTGTTAAGAAGTTTAAACAACCAGACATTTTTTTTTGAGAATCAAATATCATTAATCAAACTTAGCTGTATAAAAGTTTAAACACTAGAAAATATTTAAACAAGTAATGTGAGGTTAAACAGTTGTGAAAAAATGTAGGCAACATTAATTTTTGAAAGCGTATCCTCTTAAAAGGGTTGGTCAAAAAAGGCCAAATTTTTAACCATCACTGAGTAACATACTATCCATACTACTATTAGTTAAAATCTGTCCAAATTGGGTAATAAGAACTAATAATTCGGTAATAAATTTGCTCAATTAGATAATGATTGCCCAGAATATATAAGCATGTATATATTTCTTTACAAACAAACTTTACCCAACGCAGTGGACAGTATGTTGCCCAACATATTAGGGTGATCATTGATGTCGATGATGAAAATAAATTATTAATAACAAAAAACACCAAAGATCATACCAGGTATTTTAATGATTGTATGATTATCATGATGATAATAATCATCATGATTATCACAATATTAAGATATATAGGATATTAAGAACAGTAATTGGACTTTAAAGATTGAAAAAAATAATATTAATGACAATGAAATATTAATGATAATGATAATTATAGTAAAAAGAATAATAATACTTATAATCATAGACATGAACATTGATTAATAGAATGACAACAGTAATAGATGGTGTAACCGAATACAGATTGACAATGATAAATAATAATTTGTAATTCCACCATCAGTATGTAAAATGTTGTTGCATTTACTCCAGTTCTATACTCTTTATGTTGAATTACATCGATGATTATTACCGTTAGTATTTAAATATGCCATACAATTTTGTAATTATACGTTGTCTCTCTTCAAGCTTATTCAGAATATTGTATATTTTTTTTTCTTTCAATAGCATTTATTTAATCATCTGTATATACATTTCACATTTACATCAAAATACATTAAACGTAATCAAATAATACATACGGAAGACGATACAGAGATTTACAAGTACAATTTTTTTTCATTTCTAGCCTTCTCCGCAATTCTGATTTAAATAAAAACGTTAGATTTGATGGTCTATTGTCTACTTTCCTGTAATTACGTAACAAAACTGATTTATATACAGTCCAAAAGTCTATATTAATGATATCATCTAATTCTTTGTGCTCGTTTTTTTTAATCAAAAGATCGACATCGATAACAACGTGTTTATTGAAGACTTTTTTGATCAACCAAATTATATAAGACCAAAAATTTTGATTCAATTTACAAGTAATCAAAGCGTGTGTTATGTCTTCTTCTACATGGCAACTATTACAATAAGCATCTTCGCTTATGCGCCATTTACATAAATTTCTTTTCACAGGCAATATATTATACAGTATTTTGAAATTAAATGATCTAAGTTTGTTTTCTTTTACTGTTAACAAGTTTCTCTCGAAACAAATATTCCAGCCTATACTCATTTTCGAAATATTTTCCCAAAAGAAACAACAACGTGAATTTGACCCTTCAAGACGTATAATATAATTGTAAAAGTATCTTGAAGGTACATGGTCCAGACATTTTACTGAGTTACCTATTTTTAGTCTGGGTATATCAAGATGCGCAGATTTTTGTAGGTTCTTATTAAAAGATTTTGAGAGCCAAATTTTTGGTATAGCTTGCTTCAATTTTGAATAATAAAAAATGACAGATCTTTTACTATTCTTAAATTTCAACATTGATGAAATTTCGGATACATCTTTAAAGCCTCCATCAACATTCAAAATGTCTTCCAAGTATATTATTCCGCTATTGTACCATTCCTTGAAAAATAGTGGTGATTTATTAAAAACAATATAATGATTGAACCATAAAATATTTTCAACCTTATGTTCTTTTCTGAATAATATTTCTTTATCAATCAGACTCCAAGCCCGAATTATTTCAACATAAAATGGAGGTATTTTCTTATCAAACAATGGGATAACGTTATGAACCCGAAGGTCGCTATTCAAGATTAGATTAAGAGTTCCAAAACGCTCAAACCAATAATTTCCAAGTGTTTTCCACATAGAATTTACCTCATTTGTTAACCTTCCTAACCACCTTAATCTGAAACTGACTACTTTCTTTTCTACATCAACCATTTTCAAACCACCTTGTGAGTAATCTTTGATAACATCACATCTTCTAACCTTTTCCATTCGTGAGTTCCAAAGAAATTTGAAAAACATTCTATTTAGTTTCTTGATAATTATTGATGGAACAGAATTAAACATAAGCAAATGGACTACTTGGCTGAGTGCCAGGCATTTCACAATCGTCACTCTACCGTATAATGTCAAGTTTCTTTTACGCCAATTATCTAGAAGACGTTGCATTTTCTCTAACTTATTTTCCCAATCTGCACTGTTAGCAATTTGCTCATTATTAGAGATAAAAAAGCCCAAATATTTTACCGGGTTTTCTGCCCATGTCAGGTCAAGGTCTTGTATTACCCATCGATTCTTTTCCTTACCTATCCATAAGAGTGCAGTTTTTTCTTTGTTAATTTTAGGACCGGCTACACTACCAAAATCTTCCAATTCAGTTAGAATAATTTCTAATGAGCTATCATCTCCAACAAAAAAGGTAGTATCATCTGCATACTGTAATACCTTTAACTCAAAGTGACCATTGATTTCATCAAAACAAACACCTCTTATAGTATCATTTTGCGTATTTTGTTTGCAAAGAATTCAGCTGCAATCACAAACAGAAGTGCCGAAAGAGGACAGCCTTGCCTTATTCCTCTTTGCACTTGAAACTCTTCTGTTATCCTGCCATTTACAATTACTGAACTTACTATTTGATTGTAAAGGACACAGATCCAATTGCGAAATTCATTGCCAAAATTCAACTTGTCTAAGCATTTCATTATAAAAGATATATCGATACAATCAAATGCTTTGGTGAAATCAACCATCATGACCGCACCTTCAACATTTTTTTCATGCATGTAATCTATCATATCTTTAACAATTCTTACATTAAAACCTCCTAATCGTCCTTTAATATACCCTACTTGTGTTTCCATAATAATACTTGTTAAAATCTTTTGTAATCTTAATGCTAGAACTGTTGAAATTATTTTATAGTCACAATTGAGTAGTGTTACTGGTCTCCAGTTCTTTAAATCGTCACTGTTTCCTTTTTTATAAATCAAAGTTATGAGACCTTTTCGTTGTGAAGGCGACATCTGTCCATTACTGAAAAATTCATTGAATGCATTAATTAACAACTCGCCTATTTCTTCCCAGAAAACTTGATAAAATTCAATGGGCAGGCCGTCCATACCTGGCGCCTTATTCCTCTTCATAGAGAAAACAGCCTTTTTGCATTCTGCCATATTCATTAAGCCTTCACATTTATTTCTTTCTTCTTGACTAAGCCTTTTCACATCTTGTGAGAACACATATTCATTCATATGATCTAGATTAATATGATTTCTCTTATACAGATCTTCATAATACAGTTTAACTTCTCTTAAGACATGTTGTTGCTTAGTAACTACATGTCTCTTCCCATTCACTCTTAGTTGAGTAATAAGCTTATTTTCCCCATTTTTTTTTCTCAAGGGATAAAAAATAGTTTGTGTTTTTTTCCCCTTCTTCCGTCCATCTGATCCGTGACCTTACTGCGGCCCCTTTACACTCATTTATGTATAACTTCTCTAACTTTTCTTTAACTTGAAGGTATTTTTCTTTTGATATATCATTATTTCTATTGTCTAAATCACATTCATATTTGGCTAACTCAATTTCCAAAAGTTCTTTTTTACGTTTGCTAAATTTCTGAGCAAATTCTCTACATTTAATCTTCAGAATCTCTAGTTTCATCATAGAGGTATTTTCATTATCACTGAGACATTTTGATATAACATTTCTAATTCCCGTCTTAAAGTTATTGTCACTAAGGTAGGAAGTATTTAGTTTCCAATATCCTGGACCTTTAATTATATCACTCAATCTTAATTTCAAAGAAATTGCATTATGATCTCCATAACGACGGGTCTAATGTCTGTAGAGACAACTTTCCCCAACATGTCCTTACTTATTATCCAATAGTCTAATCTGGATGCAATATCCATGTTCATATTTCTCCAAGTGAATTGTTTTACATCTTTGTTAAATTTTCTCCAGACATCTACGAACCCTTTATCTTTCAGCAAAATTTTAATATTGTGTGGAGTTTTATAGTAAAAACTTCTTGACCCTTTTGTATCTTTAACTGGGTCTAATACAGAATTCCAGTCGCCTCCAATAATTAGATAACAATCTTTGTCTTCTTTTTGGATATGATCTATTGTTTTTCGTAGTTTCCTAAAAAATGAATCTTTGTTCTTTTTCTCCGTTGGGGCGTACAAATTAATCAGACAATAATTAACAGAGTTCTTCGTGAATCTTATCACTAATAGTCTTCCAGTGTTATCTACACAGCTACTGTCTCTAGTAATGTTGATTTTTATATTTTCCTTTGCTATAACTGCGACACCTCTTGCACGATTGCTTCCATGCGAATAAAAAACTTTGCCTTTCCATTCACTATTAATCACTGGTTCGATCTCCGTCGACCAATACGTTTCTTGGGCTAAAATGAGGTCAGCTTTTTGGTTTTGACACCATTTGAAGAAGATGTTGCGCTTGGTTTTATTGCGCAATCCTCTCACATTAACGCTTAAAGTATGACACGTTGACATGATGTAAGAAAATTACGGTGAGACACCAATAAGATTTTTCCTCACTTTTTCTTTGATTTCTTCTCCTTTAGTTTTCTTTTCTTAGCTGGTTTCTTCGCTGCGAGTTGAGATCTGGTCTTCGGCAACTCGGGTGACTCTATCGATACTTCCGATTCTGGACAATCATCCGTCTCGACTTCTAGACTATCACCATCACTCGATTCGTCAGCGCTGGTTTCCGTGTGACCTCGATCCCGGTCTGCTTGTTTAAGACGCTCGCTACGAATGAATTGGGTAATCTTTGACTGTGTGTTGCCCGACGTTTCATCTTGTGAAAGGGTCTGTAATTCGGTAGCCTCTTGGTTGTCAGCTGTTCGTCTCGTTGTCTTGGTAGCGGTCCGTTTCTGCAGCTCAAGTCCAGCCTGGTTGTCAGCTATGTGGCTGGTTGTCTTGACGACGGTTCGCATCGGCTCCCTTTTGTCGTTCTGACTTCGCTCCCGAGTATCTAAGGTTCCCTGCTTACCGATCGGCTCCTCTCGGCCTTCTTCGCTTGTTAATCCGGGGTTCGGACAATCTCGTTGTAAGTGCCCTTCCCTCTTGCACATCCGACATACAATCTGGTTTGTGCATGTTGAACGATGATGTCCCTTATTAATGTGATATGGATAGTCTTAATTACCATGGTTTCGTATAAATTAGTGAACAGGTGGAGATGTGAATATATAATTTGTATTCATTTTCCAATATATGCTCGTATAAATAAAAACTTTATCTCAATTATTATATACATAGTATTGCATATAGGAATGTATTGTATACGGTGTAAAGTATAATTACAAATCGTCCATTATCGTTATATTAATGTGTAGAGTCTTTCTAAGAATTATTTAGAGAAAATTCATAAAGATAGATTCCACTATCTTTAATTATAGATTAACTTAAACGTTCAATTGCTATTCGACTCATACTCAAGTGTTCAGTGCCAGATTTTCTCTGTTTACATTCAAGTATATATATGTAACCACGATCGCTTCAGATCCCCCAAATTGACACCATTTATTTGCTTTTTCAAGAACATTCCAGCAATCTCTATCCCCATTTTGCTCGTTACGATAACACAGCGGTGTAAAAAATCCAAACCACCTTTTTTTCGAAATTACATATTGTAATTAAGTGAAAATAGAAGATTGTAAACATTGATCTGGCAAAAAAGAAAAATCCAAACAACTAGCCATTATGTATTTTTATTAGTACAAGTCCGAAAATAGTTCGGTTTCTTTTTTATTGCAAGTTTAAGATCATGAAAGCAGCCTGAAAAAAAAAGAAACGTGCAAAAAAAGCAACCCAAACTTTTATGCAATAATTCGAAAGACCTGGTTATCACCTTTAACGTAGAGGGGCAACTCCAGGTCGATTTGTGGTAATTTTATTTTAAGAACATGTAATTGTACTTTGAATTTGATGTATAAATTATTTTTTTTCTTGTGTAAATATCACGATTTATATATTATAAATGCATGTTATCGAGTTACTGCTCTCTCGGAGGTTAGTCTCTGACATTCTCTTGTGTATAGTTATGACCTATGTTTAGAACGACTCTGTTTATCCTTGGGGAAAGAATATTTTAAAAGTAAATTGATTACAAAACTTATAGTTTTTTAATTTCGGTATAAGGTTTGTTTTATTTAATAATATGTGTTTCATGACGCCGTGAATGCACCACTATTAGTGACTATGCGTAGCTATGAGATAAATTTATTTTGAATGTATAACCAGTGACATCAGGGCCCGGTCAAACGAATTTGAAAGAACAATTCTGATTGGTTCCTATTCAATCTAGTGAGCAAAATACGCATGCAACGAAGATCTTGATAGGCTATTTCATTTAGCGATTAATCGCTAACCCTCGTGTTCCCTCGCCTAGTTAGTTTAACATAAAAAGAGCAAATAGATGTCATGTTTGGAAATGTACTTCTTGGGCCTGTTGCACGAACCTTAACAAGCAACTTAGATGAATATCTCTACGATTGATTGAATTGACTACAATGTACAATTAATCATGAATACCAAGCATACGATCAATCGCTAATCTAAATGTTACGGGACCATTGTAGACTTAAATGGGAATGGTATAGGTATCGATTATTACCAACAATCTAATATCAAAATATAGAAAAATATTTTATATTTTGATATGCTAACTGTAGAATAAATATTTTGTTTTATACTTTAATCAAGAATCACCATAACCATGATAACAGATGAAAGGCGCATAAAGATGCATGATGATATTACATTATACAAAGGCTTCATTTTGATATTCGATTGTTTTTCTCTTAGGCCTATATGTCAGTGTATGAATTAGAATGCATATTATATATCAAAGCAAACGAGACAGCAAATGGATATCCGATTATTTTATGAGATATGTAAACGATGAAGATAGAAAACAAGGGAAAATTATTCCGAGAGGACAATCTAGAGTTTACTATCTAAAACGACCAATGTATATTTGATTAAAATTGAAGTATATCGAGCACATACCGATTATTCCTTTTGAATTGAATCTATGGATTTCTCTTTTCATTAAATTGTAAATATGATAAAATTGAATTAAATCTGGTCAAACTTTGAACATGTTGAATACTAACTAAATAGAACGGGGGGGGGGGGGGGGGTGGTAGTCGGTGGTCGGTGAGAGAGAGAAAGGGAGTGAGAAGATGATTTACTTTAAAACAAAAAACTGTTTATCACTAATTTCGGTAAAAACCCCAAACTTATACATGTATATTTAACATTACCAAATTCTGGTAGAATAATTTTAACAGATAATCACCGAGACACCAACATCAATTCCAAGAGTTTCTATAACAAAAAGGTTGAGGAAGGGGGGGGGGTGTCATCTCAAATACATTTGTGAATTGCTAATGTGATGGTAATGATGTTGATGATGGTAATGATGATGGTGATGATGATGATGATGATGATGAGGATGATGTTGATGATGATAGTAATGATGATGACGATATATGATGATGATGGTGATGATAGTGATGAAGATAATGATGATTACTATGATAGATGATGATGGTGATGAAGATTATTCAAATGATGGTAGTCGTGGTGGTGATGATGGCGATGATGACTACGTTGATGACAATGGTGGCGGTAGTGGTGGTGGTGGTGATAGGGGTGGTGGTTGTGATGACGAAGGTTGTTATTATTATTACTATCATTATGAAGGTAGTGTTGTGATGGTATTAATGGTGATAATGATAATAATAGTGGTGGTGAAGATGGTAGCGATGATGATGATGACAGTAGTTTTGAAGATGGTGGTGGTGGTAGTGTTGAGGATGATTACGACGACAATGATGATGATGAAGATAATGGTGACATGGTGGTAATGAAGATGGTAGTAAAGATGGTAAAGATAACGATGATGATGGTAATGATGATGATGACGGTGATGATAATAGTTATAACGGAATAACCATCGTTAATACGTATGGTGGTGATAAGCAGAGATAGATGTTAATGATGATAATTGAGATATAAATTGCTTTTGAACGCACGCGATGAAAATGAAATAAAATTAGGTTTTCCTTGATCTATATTTAGAACAGCAAATTTATCTCGACTGACATGCTCATGACATAATCTTTATCAAAAAAATATTATTAAGATAAGGAAGAACTTTAGGTGGACACTGATTACGAAATAATTATCAAAATGGGCCATGCACGAACGCTCTGTGATAAAGGAAGGAAAGAGAATGGGAGAGAGAGGGGGAGGGGGGGGAGGGGGGGGGGGGGGCTGAAAGAAAGGGAGAAATAATTAAAGAAAGAAACAATGATGGATAGAAAGAAAAAAATAAGAAATTGAAAAATAGAGTAGCAAAGAGGAATAGGAAAGAAACTTCAAAACAATAATATCGGTTTTTCGAAATGATTATTAAGAAAGTAAGACTGGTTTCAAAACTGTGTATGATGGCGCTATTCCAACTTCTTAAACGGTGCTATCGCTTCGGGTACGCTATGTGCGTAATATGTTCTTGGTGATTTAAGTCTTTTTTCATCATGGAATCGATTTAAGATAATTGACAATAAATCATAATTACTCGGATACTGATAGGGCCTACTATAGCAACAGTTTAGTAGTGATTCTATTCATCTCTTGACCATGTTAATGATAATCTGTGTCATTTATCTTGACAGTGTTACAGTGGAGCTCCAAAGCCAGTGAATCATACACTGTAAAAACTGTGGTGTTAAAACTGATACCAATTGGTGATAATAGAGGACCACACCCTGAAGTGTTAAAATAACACCCTAGAGATTGGACATAACACCAAATGTAACAACCATAGGTGTTGTAATAACACCTATAGGTGTAAAACTAACACCGCCAATTTAACACCGGTGTAAAATAACTGATAGTGGCGGATCCAGAGGGGGGCGCCCGGGCGCGCGCCCCCCCCCCCTATTTTCGCCGGATTTTTTTTTTTTTTTGATGGTTATATTTACTGGATTGGTACAATGTAGTCAATTTCAAGGGCTAGATCTAGTCAAAACTATATTTTAACTTACACTCATGGCCTTTGTGTTCGCACAAATGCACCTCTGTCATACTGTATTGCAATATGTAAATTCCGGAATTCCAGGGCGCGCAAGTCGATTGGTTGGAAAGTTGCACCACTTGTAATCGGGAGCTGCAGTGCAGTGACCAGTGTGAAGATGTTGGATTGGATATCATTTTTCCCGAAATTTTGTGTTTTTTGTAACATGCGTTTGTCCGTCTTTATGGCAAATACATGTAAATTGTAAGTAACAGATCGCGAGAGAAAGTGTCAACGATGCGAATGATAATGTCTATCCCCGAGATTATTCTTCACTCAAAGATGAAGCCCTATATCGGGCGCCACGTGCGCAGCATTATCATTCTGCCTTGGTCATGTACGTTTTCACTGAAATGTATAGGTCAGACATATATTTGTATTTAATGTAAACTAACTTTTACACTTTCTGGTAGATTCAGAGGCATATTATCCATGGCGCCCCAACTAAGTTTCGCCGAAGCAATCATTCCAATCAATCATTACAGTGATTTAAGTGTGCATTTTCTTCTAAAGGTGCTCTCAAAATACGACTTTTGGACATGATTTTTTTGAAAAAGTCCTTGCCGTGGGAGGGCGGTTTCCCCCCTCCCACACCCTCCCCCCGCTCGGTCGCTTCGCTCCCTCGCCGCTGGCGCCCCCCCCCCCTAATTCAAAATCCTGGATCCGCCCCTGACTGACGTGGTCCACACCGGTTAACACCACAGTTTTTGCCTCTCATACAGCATCAGCTTCTTTATTTGCCTTCACCCTTTAGGCAATTAGCTTCCATTCCATATATACAGGGTTTTTTTTCTACTATATAGTCTGCTGTTTTTCCCCCCACACCCAGCGGATCACTATATCAGTTTTATCTACCATATGTATATACATTTATATATTTATTCACATAGTTTCCTTTCTGGATATATTTACATACTGTTATACTTACAGATTTATTTTTACACTTACTTTCTTTTCTTAGTTTGTTTTTTGCTCTTTCATACATACTTATGTCTTTTGCACCTGTTCAGTTTTTCCCCATTCTTTCCCTTTTTTCCTCACTCTTTTGCACCAGTTTATTATGCCTTTCTTTGTTACCTGTTTGACCCACCTCTCACTAATTCTCTTGTTATTCATCTCTTCCTCATACCCTCTATCACTGTTTTGTTCCAGATCCTGTTTGAAGTTGCCTGCCCCTATCTTAATCCCTCTTGGCTTGAGGTCTTTCTTTGGCCTTACTCATACCTACTTCCCTTTGTGTCTGCCTGCTCCTTTTTCTTCCCCTTTATTAACCTGATTGGTCATCTCTTTTCACTAATGCCCCTTTTGTCTCCTTGTTTCTAATGTTGCTAATGGATGTTTGTGGTGCATATCATGGTTGTTCCACTTATATGTTTGTCATTTTGCCTCCGACGAAGATTCTGCTAGGATCGAAAGCTTAGGCCCCTTTTGACTCTCTAATGAATTGATTTGATAAACTTTCAAATTCATTAAAGTTTGTTTCTCTGGGCTCGCTGCGTGTAGTATTGTTGTCTATATTCAGCACGAAGAACTGCATTTTGTGGTGGGGTTCACTCACTTTTGAGAAGGAACAGATTACAAGCAACGGGAACAACTATTACTAAGGTATTAAAAAAATAAAGCTAAAAAAATATATAAAGAAAGTTTTACCCCCGAACGGACATAGAAAAACTTTAAAAGGAAAGAAGGAACAACAATGAGAGACAACAATAAACATTGAGAAAAACACCCTTGCTATAAGAAAACAGAATAAAAAAAATACACAAACAAAGAAAAATAAACACAGAAAGAAATAAAGAGAGGGGAGAGTGAGAGAGAGGGGGGGGGTGGGGGAGGGAGAGGGGAATCATTGGGAGAGAATATGAGAACATGGAACGGGAGCCACTATTACTAAGGTATTAACAATAAACAAAGCTTGGATAACGTACAAAGAAAGTACCCCCGCCCCCCCAAAAAAAAAAAACAAAGAAACAAACAAAAAAGAAGAAACCTAGACCAACTTTAAAAAGGAAAAAAGGAACAACAATGAGAGAAAACAATAAACATTGAGAAAACAACCTTACTTTAAGAAAACAGAATGAAAAAAAAGGAAAAATACACAAAGAAAAAATGAACACAGAAAGAAATAAAAAGGTGGAGAGGGGGGGGGGGGGGGGAGAAGAGGGAGGGGCTGAGGGGGGGGGGGGTGGGAGAGAATATGAGAAGAGTAGATTAGGAGTACATGAGATGAAACCTGAGAGATAATCAGATATGAGAGAAAGATACTAATATTTTTAAAAATAGAATTATCACATTAAAAACATTACTGACTAATTTTCTTTTACTCAAACAATGTAAAAAAAAGAGCAAAAACAAAACAAAACAATATCGATTGATATACAGACTCAGAACTTTCCATTAAAGGGGTGGTCCGGGCGGAAAATATTTTTTCATCTTAATACATCAAGTAGAATTCACCGAGCAACATGCCGAAAAAATCATCAAAATCGGATAATAATAAAGTTATTGAAGTCTAAATTTTAGCAATTTTTTGTGAAAACAGCCGTCAGGAATATTCATTAGGTGGGCTGATGATGTCACATCTCAACTTTCCATTTTCTTATGTTATTACACAAAATCAGATTTTTGTCATTATATCATACTTGTGTGAATAATATGTTTCCCTTATAATGAAATAAGTTGCAGTAATAAATATCTAACGCACTAAATCAGTTGTCAATCCAATTTAGTCCAGGATAGAAGAGGCATAACCTTGTTTTTTTTATATATACAATATTTTTTGATGGTTTCTTGTCAATTCGAGGGTGCTGATTACGAATCTGAATGATGCCACTCGTGTAACCTTGAGCATTTTCCGCAAATTGGCAAAATCCAATATGGCCGCCAAAATATGCAAATTATCCATGAAAATCATAAAATTGTCCTCACATTGGCCGTGAAATGCATGGAATTGTTTGGCAGGAGTGAAATACAATCTTAAAAAATAATTTTTAATAAATATTTATTTTCCTGATATTCAAAATGGCCGCCATAGGCCATTGTATACACTATCATGTACAATATGAATAGGGAAAACTAATTTTCACAAAAATGAGCACTAAACTGCAAAAAATTGCAATGTATGAACGAAGTAATATATGCAAATCACCATTACTAACGAGATATATAATTTTGATGTCATATATGGGAAAATTGCAGTATTTTGATGTCTAAAATAGCCGCCACTGGCCCAAACAGTATTGCGTACAATTGCAATGGGGGCCAAAAAATTCTCAAGAGTGATCACTATAATGCTTATTATGAAGATTAAACAATTGGAATACTGACTATAAACATAATTATTAACGAAATATATTATTAATATGCTATGTATGTGGTAAATGTTGTATTCTGATATTCAAAATGGCTGCCAAATGCCCTAAAAGTATTATACACAATGAGAAATGGGAGAAAAGAAATCACAAGATTGAGCGCTAAAATGCATATATATGTGATAAATTAACTGGATACTGTCTAAAAACGTATTTTCTAACGAAATATATCATTCCGGTTTCAAGTTTGTGTTAAATACTGTATTTCGACTTTCAAAATGGCCGCCATCGACATTAACCGTATTATGTACAATGCAAAGTGGGAAACCAATATTCACAAGAGTGAGCACCATAAATGCACGTAATAGTGATCTATGAGTAAAATATTGTCTGAAACCATCATTTCTATTAAGATATATCATTTATTCTGCCAGTAAGTTGATAAATATGGTTATTTTAAAGTCAAAATGGCCGCCACAGTCCCTTACGGTATTATACACAATATGAAAGGGAACAAATCATTTGAAACAGAATTTGGCTTTGCTTGGTCAAATGGTGATGTATGAGTGGAATATTGTCTGAAAACATGATTTATACCAAAATATATATAATATCTTACGTAATTTAGGTGATAAATACTGTATTTCAACATTCAAAATGGCTGTCATATGCCCTTTTTGTGAACATCATTTGTCTCCACCCTAATTGTATATATACGATAAGTGTTTATGGTGGCCATTTGTAATTAAAAATGCAGCATTTATCACCCGAATTACACAACATTATGATATATCTAGTTAGAAACCATGGTCTTAGACAATAATTCACCTTTACATCACAATTCACAATTATATGCAATATTTAGAGTCAAGCAAAGCCAAATTCTGTCCAAATTATATGTCCCATGTTACAATGTATACAATAATTTGAGGACCTATGGCAGCCATTTTGGATTTCAAAGTACAACATTTATTACCTCCACCATGTCCACGACCAATATGTGATGTATTCAGTGAGAAACTAGAACTGCAATCGTTTCAGAACGATGTGCATGCATTGACGCCTCTGATTACTGTAGATGATATACATTCTCAAAATATTAGAGGGCGCTATTTCTTAAAGGAATGGTCACTGATGCGTAAAACACAGTTAGATTATGTGAAATGATACAATTGGCAAACCCTGAAAATATGAGACAAAAATAAATTCAAAGGAAGTTATGGCAATTCAACTATTTTAAGACTTTGCAATAGAGGGCGCTATTTCTAAAGTTATGGTCACTAATTATGGATAACATGTCTACCAAATTAGAATGAATTTTGATGAGGAACGGTGGCAGGGGAGGACTAACAAATATTACATGTTAATCAAATTGGATATTAGCACATTTTGCTGTCCATAGGAAGTTACATTCTCGAGTAAAAATTTTTAGACCATATTGGCGGCCCATACGTGGTTGTTGAAAATGTGTGCATTGTGAGCAGTATACCATGTGTTCAGATTGACTTATCTTGAAATTTTCTGTTGTAACCTATGTCGTATTTGGTATCACTGGAAAGAGTATTCCAATGCGGTGACATTGATACCACTTTTATTTGTGTGGAAGCAATAGACCGGAAGTAAATGCCATATAAAGAAAGACATTAAAAATGAAGGTTTTGCACAATAATTTTAAGCTACCGTCAGCAATTTGTTAGTTTCTGTTACAAAACATTAACGAACTGTTTAAGTATATATCAATACTCATATCTGCCAAGTTAAAAAGAATAAGCTTCAATAATGAGGAAATAAGAGCAAGTTGAAGTTGTGCTAGCAGTAAAGTGCATTTTGGGGTATTTTGCTGATTTTCGGGAGCATTTTTGAGATATTTCGTCAGTTGTAAGGTATATATTTTTTTAAATGGCATGAAAGGGCATATCTTGAAGACCCTAAATCCAAGAAAGGGTACGGGTTTGGCCATGCATGACGCAATGAGGGGCATTCAAAGATAAGCGTTTTTGAAACTTTAGAGGGCGCTATTTCAATGACGGAAGATCAATGATGCGTGAAAACTTAGTAGCATGTATGTTATGATACCGTGATCAATTTCTAAAAGAATGAGCGCAAAATGAATAAAAACACAAAAGTTACGGCCATTTTACGACTTTTAGACATTACATTTCAATAAATATGAAGTTTTTGAAGGAAGGCTATTTCGGATTTGAATTTAAGGCATGAAGATGGCATTTTGAAGGTCAAGTTATACGTCGCAGATGATGGAGCAACTCTTGGACTATCTATAGCAATTTGTTAGAAGTCTGTAGCATGCAGGATGACTGAGATATGAAAGAATGAAGAATGGTATGCAAATGGACTTGAAATTGACAAAATGGCGCCTGGATGGTCATGCATGAGTGATTTTGGAAAATGGAAGACGAGAGGCACAACTAGGGATGCTGGACAACATGTCTACCAAATTTGGATGAATTTGGATGAGGGACGGAGTCAGGGTAGAGCTAACAAAACCATGTGTTAAACAAATGGGATTTTGGTGGAAGAAGAAGAAGAAGAAGACTAGAACTGCAATCGTTTCAGAACGATGTGCATGCATTGACGCCTCTGATTTAATAGAGGGCAAGAAACAGAAGGAGATAGAGAGAAAACTCTAGATGATATACATTCTCAAAATATTAGAGGGCGCTATTTTTTTAAAGAATGGTCACTGATGCATAAAACACAGTTGGAGTATGTGAAATGATACAATTGGCAAACCCTGAAAACATGAGACCAAAATAAATTCAAACAAGGAAGTTATGGCAATTTAACTATTTCAAGACTTTGCACGAGAGGGCGCTATTTCTAAAGGCTATGGTCACTAATTATGGACAATATGTCTATCAAATAAAAATGAATTTGGATGAGAAATGGAGGCAGGCGAAGACTAACAAAAATTACATGTTAATCAAATTGAATTTTGGCAGATTTTGCCTTCCATAGGAAGTTACATTCTCGAGTCAAAAAGATTTCGTCCATTTTTAGACCATGTGGCCGCTGAACAAAGAGAGAGAGAGAGAGAGATAAAGACGTAGAGAGAGTAATAGAAATAAGCATACAAATTCACTGTCAATTCATTAACGTAACCCAGTGTTAAGTACATATCAGAACGATGTGCATGCATGAACTGAGTTTATCAATGCAATAGACACTGTGTACAATTCTGTTGTTGATAATGCGTGCATAGTGAGCAGTATACCATGTGCTCAGATTGACTTATCTTGAAATTTTCTGTTGTAACCTATGTCGTATTTGGTATCACTGGAAAGAGTATTCCAATGCGGTGACATTGATACCACTTTTATTTGTGCGCAGGCAATAGACCGGAAGTAAATGCCATATAAAGAAAGACATTAAAAATGAAGGTTTTGCACAATAATTTTAAGCTGACGTCAGCAATTTGTTAGTTTCTGTTACAAAACATTAACGAACAGTTGAAGTATATATCAATACTCAAATCTGCCCAGTTAGAAAGAATAAGCTTCAATAATAAGGAAATAAGAGCAAGTTGAAGTTGTGCTGGCATTAAAGTGCCTTTTGGGGTATTTTGCTGATTTTCGGGAGCATTTTTCAGATATTTCGTCAGTTGTAAGGTATATATTTTTTTAAATGGCATGAAAGGGCATATCTTGAAGACCCTAAATCCAAGAAAGGGTACTGGTTTGGTTGTGCATGACGCAATGAGGAGCATTCAAAGATAAGTGTTTTTGAAACTTTAGAGGGCGCTATTTCAATGACGAAAAATCAGTGATGCGTGAAAACTGAGTAGTATGTATGATATGGTACTGTAATCAACTCCTGAATATATGAGCTCGAAATGAATAAAAACAAGAAAATTATGGCCATTTTACGATTTTTTGACTTTACATTTTAATAAATATGAAGTTTTTGAAGGAAGGCTATTTCGGATTTGAATTTAAGGCATGAAGATGGCATTTTGAAGGTCAAGTTATGCGTCGCAGATGACGGAGCAACTCTTGGACTATCTATAGCAATTTGTTAGAAGTCTTTAGCATGCAGGATAACTGAGATATGAAAGAATGAAGAATGGTATGCAAATGGACTTGAAATTGACAAAATGGCGCCTGGATGGTCATGCATGAGTGATTTTGGAAAATGGAAGACGAGAGGCACAACTAGGGATGCTGGACAACATGTCTACCAAATTTGGTTGAATTTGGATGAAGGACGGAGTCAGGGTAGAGCTAACAAAACCATGTGTTAAACAAATGGGATTTTGGTGGAAGAAGAAGAAGAAGAAGAAGAAGAAGAAGAAGAAGAAGAAGAAGATTACGGAATAGGAATATGGAACAAGAACAATGCATTGTCGCCATTGGGCGTCAATGCAAAGAAGAAGACTAGAACTGCAATCGTTTCAGAACGATGTGCATGCATTGACGCCTCTGATTTAATAGAGGGCAAGAAACAGAAGGAGATAGAGAGAAAACTCTAGATGATATACATTCTCAAAATATTAGAGGGCGCTATTTTTTTAAAGAATGGTCACTGATGCATAAAACACAGTTGGAGTATGTGAAATGATACAATTGGCAAACCCTGAAAACATGAGACAAAAAATAAATTCAAACAAGGAAGTTATGGCAATTTAACTATTTCAAGACTTTGCACGAGAGGGCACTATTTCTAAAGGTTATGGTCACTAATTATGGACAATATGTCTATCAAATCAAAATGAATTTGGATGAGAAACGGAGGCAGCCGAAGACTAACAAAAATTACATTTAATCAAATTGGATTTTGGCAGATTTTGCCTTCCATAGGAAGTTACATTCTCGAGTCAAACAGATTTCGTCCATTTTTAGACCATGTGGCCGCTGAACAAAGAGAGAGAGAGATAAAGACGTAGAGAGAGTAATAGAAATAAGCATACAAATTCACTGACAATTCATTAACGTAACCCAGTGTTAAGTACATATCAGAACGATGTGCATGCATGAACTGAGTTTATCAATGCAATAGACACTGTGTACAATTCTGTTGTTGATAATGTGTGCATAGTGAGCAGTATACCATGTGTTCAGATTGACTTATCTTGAAATTTTCTGTTGTAACCTATGTCGTATTTGGTATCACTGGAAAGAGTATTCCAATGCGGTGACATTGATACCACTTTTATTTGTGCGCAGGCAATAGACCGGAAGTAAATGCCATATAAAGAAAGACATTAAAATTGAAGGTTTTGCACAATAATTTTAAGCTGACGTCAGCAATTTGTTAGTTTCTGTTACAAAACATTAATGAACTGTTGAAGTATATATCAATACTCATATCTGCCAAGTTAGAAAGAATAAGCTTCAATAATAAGGAAATAAGAGCAAGTTGAAGTTGTGCTGGCATTAAAGTGCATTTTTGGGTATTTTGCTGATTTTCGGGAGCATTTTTCAGATATTTCGTCAGTTGTAAGGTATATTTTTTTTTAAATGGCATGAAAGGGCATATCTTGAAGACCCTAAATCCAAGAAAGGGTACGGGTTTGGCCGTGCATGACGCAATGAGGAGCATTCAAAGATAAGTGTTTTTGAAACTTTAGAGGGCGCTATTTCAATGACGAAAAATCAGTGATGCGTGAAAACTGAGTAGTATGTATGATATGGTACTGTAATCAACTCCTGAATATATGAGCTCGAAATGAATAAAAACAAGAAAATTATGGCCATTTTACGATTTTTTTACTTTACATTTTAATAAATATGAAGTTTTTGAAGGAAGGCTATTTCGGATTTGAATTTAAGGCATGAAGATGGCATTTTGAAGGTCAAGTTATACGTCGCAGATGACGGAGCAACTCTTGGACTATCTATAGCAATTTGTTAGAAGTCTTTAGCATGCAGGATAACTGAGATATGAAAGAATGAAGAATGGTATGCAAATGGACTTGAAATTGACAAAATGGCGCCTGGATGGTCATGCATGAGTGATTTTGGAAAATGGAAGACGAGAGGCACAACTAGGGATGCTGGACAACATGTCTACCAAATTTGGTTGAATTTGGATGAAGGACGGAGTCAGGGTAGAGCTAACAAAACCATGTGTTAAACAAATGGGATTTTGGTGGAAGAAGAAGAAGAAGAAGAAGAAGAAGAAGAAGAAGAAGACTAGAACTGCAATCGTTTCAGAACGATGTGCATGCATTGACGCCTCTGATTTAATAGAGGGCAAGAAACAAAAAGAGATAGAAAGAAAACTGTAGATGATATACATTCTCAAAATATTAGAGGGCGCTATTTCTTAAAGGAATGGTCACTGATGCGTAAAACACAGTTAGATTATGTGAAATGATACAATTGGCAAACCCTGAAAATATGAGACAAAAATAAATTCAAAGGAAGTTACGGCAATTCAACTATTTTAAGACTTTGCAATAGAGGGCGCTATTTCTAAAGTTATGGTCACTAATTATGGATAACATGTCTACCAAATTAGAATGAATTTTGATGAGGAACGGTGGCAGGGGAGGACTAACAAATATTACATGTTAATCAAATTGGATATTAGCACATTTTGCTGTCCATAGGAAGTTACATTCTCGAGTAAAATTTTTTAGACCATATTGGCGGCCCATACGTGGTTGTTGAAAATGTGTGCATTGTGAGCAGTATACCATGTGTTCAGATTGACTTATCTTGAAATTTTCTGTTGTAACCTATGTCGTATTTGGTATCACTGGAAAGAGTATTCCAATGCGGTGACATTGATACCACTTTTATTTGTGTGGAAGCAATAGACCGGAAGTAAATGCCATATAAAGAAAGACATTAAAAATGAAGGTTTTGCACAATAATTTTAAGCTACCGTCAGCAATTTGTTAGTTTCTGTTACAAAACATTAACGAACTGTTTATGTATATATCAATACTCATATCTGCCAAGTTAAAAAGAATAAGCTTCAATAATAAGGAAATAAGAGCAAGTTGAAGTTGTGCTGGCAGTAAAGTGCATTTTTGGGTATTTTGCTGATTTTCGGGAGCATTTTTGAGATATTTCGTCAGTTGTAAGGTATATATTTTTTTAAATGGCATGAAAGGGCATATCTTAAAGACCCTAAATCCAAGAAAGGGTACGGGTTTGGCCATGCATGACGCAATGAGGGGCATTCAAAGGTAAGCGTTTTTGAAACTTTAGAGGGCGCTATTTCAATGACGGAAGATCAATGATGCGTGAAAACTTAGTAGCATGTATGTTATGATACCGTGATCAATTTCTAAAAGAATGAGCGCAAAATGAATAAAAACACAAAAGTTACGGCCATTTTACGACTTTTAGACATTACATTTCAATAAATATGAAGTTTTTGAAGGAAGGCTATTTCGGATTTGAATTTAAGGCATGAAGATGGCATTTTGAAGGTCAAGTTATACGTCGCAGATGATGGAGCAACTCTTGGACTATCTGTAGCAATTTGTTAGAAGTCTGTAGCATGCAGGATAACTGAGATATGAAAGAATGAAGAATGGTATGCAAATGGACTTGAAATTGACAAAATGGCGCCTGGATGGTCATGCATGAGTGATTTTGGAAAATGGAAGACGAGAGGCACAACTAGGGATGCTGGACAACATGTCTACCAAATTTGGATGAATTTGGATGAGGGACGGAGTCAGGGTAGAGCTAACAAAACCATGTGTTAAACAAATGGGATTTTGGTGGAAGAAGAAGAAGAAGAAGAAGATTACGGAATAGGAATATGGAACAAGAACAATGCATTGTCGCCATTGGGCGTCAATGCAAAGAAGATTACGGAATAGGAATATGGAACAAGAACAATGCATTGTCGCCATTGGGCGTCAATGCAATTACGGAATAGGAATATGGAACAAGAACAATGCATTGTCGCCATTGGGCGTCAATGCAATAATGTTTAAGACAATATCTTTACCCATACATCACAGTTACATCCATTTTATGATTCTCACTCTTGTGAAAATTAGATTCCCTGTTCGCATGTTACATAATTTATTAAGGGCTTGTAGAGGTTATTTTGAATGTCAAAATACAGTATTTATCACCTATATGGAAGAAGAAATGCGATGATTAAAAAAAAATGTTTTCAAATAACGTTTTACTCATACAACAGGATTATATGGATGTCATAGTCAAGCAAATCCAAATTCTTACAAAATTATATGTCCCAATTCACATTGTAGGTAATACTGTTAGGGCCTATAGGGGCCATTTTGAATTTCATAATACAGTATTTATCTCATGCATGACAAAAAGAAATGATATGTCTTGCTATAAAACATGTCGTCAGACAATATTTTATTCATAGATCACAATTACATGCATTTTATGTTTCTTACTCGTGTGAAAATTAGTTTCTTTATCGCATTGTACATGATTAATATGGGGGCTATGGCGGCCATTTTGAATTTCAAAATACAGCATTTACCACATAAATGGCATATTTACAATTATGTTTTTAGTCAGTATTCCACTCGTTTATCTTAATAATCTGCATTTTAATGTTCAATCATGTCATTTTTTTGGCCCCGGCCATTGCCATTGTACACCAATACTCTTTGGGCCAGTGGCGGCTATTTTAGATGTCAAAATACAGCAATGTTCCAATATTTGACATAATAAATAATTTATCTCATTAGTAATGATGATTTGCATATATTACTTCGTTCATACATCGCGATTTTTGCAGTTTAGTGTTCATTTTTGTGAAAACTAGTTTTCCCTATTCATATTGTACATGATAGTGTATACAATGGCCTATGGCGGCCATTTTGAATATCAGGAAAATAAATATTTTGTCAAAAATTATTTTTTAAGATTGTATTTCACTCCTGCCACACATTTTCATGCATTTCACAGCCAATGTGAGGACAAGTTTATGAGTTTCATGGGTAATTTGCATATTTTGGCGGCCATATTGGATTTTGACAATTTGCGGAAAATGCTCAAGGTTACACGAGTGGCATCATTCAGATTCGTAATCAGCACCCTCGAATTGACAAGAAACCATAAAAAAATATTGTATATATAAAAAACAAGGTTTGGTCAATTTTCTATGGGGCCTATCCTGGACTAATTTTTCTAGTTCTTGGAGATTTTTTTTAATAAGCCTAATTTTATATAATGAAATACAAAAGAACAAACAGGAATGTGACATCATCAGCCTACCTAATGAATATTCATGACGACTGTTTTGACAAAATATTGCTAAACTTTAAAATTCATTAACTTTCTTATTTGTTTTCCGTTTTTGGTGAAATTTTAGGCATTTTGCTCAGTGAACTCTACTCTATTTATTAAATTATAAATACTTTCAGCCCGAACCATCCCTTTAAAGATTTTTTTTATAAGATCTCTGAAGAAGGGAACATTTTAGTCAGGTAACCAACAGAATTTCTTCTTGATAGAGAAACACAGATGCATACAATATTGAAAATATCAAATAATCTATGCTGGGATTTCTACACAAAGAGACAAAAAAATATGGGAAAAAATCTTTCCTCTTTTTTTTTAACTAATCAGATCTCTAAATGATGAAAACAGATTCTGTCTTTTAATAAAGGAAAATTGGAACATTTAAGTCGGGTAACCTAATGAAATATTTTCTTTTTAGAGGAAAAAAGAGATGCATAAAACAATGGAAATATCAATCCATTCTGGGATTTATGCATATTATGAAGAAGGGAAAACATGAAATAGTTACTCTTTTTTCTATTTTTATTTAATAAGATATATAAATGAGTTACACAGAATAATGTCTTTTAATAAAGGAAAATTCGAAAATTCAAGTCAGGTAACCTAATGAAATATCTTCTTGATAGAGAAATACTATTGCATGCATACAATATGAAAGATAAAATCATCCATTCTGGGATTTTGCATATGAAGACAAAAATGCCTAATTTGATAATGACACCCCCCTCTATCGAACAATGAATACATAACGGGCAGTCAAGTTCAAAGGTAGCTGGGAATACCCAGTTCTATTGTTAAAGGATGTTCAAGGTGGGTGTGTTTGACTTGTAGTTGAATTAGTATTGAAGTACAACAATAGTATGAAGCTGGACCATAGCGTTGTAACACGAACTTGACGTTTCATTATACATTAGTATTGATAGTCATATATGTTTTATATTCGTTGGAATTTAGATCTCGTGTTTGTAAATTAATTTAGCGATGGCTGAGAAAACATCAAGCTCTTCACCGAACCTGATATGTCCATTATGTCTTGATATATTTGTCGAGGCGACAATCTTAACTTCATGTGGACATACATTTTGTAGGCGATGCCTCAAGAAATACGATCTAACCCACCAGGACCTTGATCACATGGTCTGTCCTCTCTGCAGGGAGATCACCAAGTTGTCGGCCAACCGTGTCGATGATCTCCGCCTCAATGTCTCCATCAACGGATGCGTAGACGATCACCACGCCAAGTGTGGAGGGATGAATGCTGTCCTTGAGATGTGCCAGAAATGTACTGCTTGCAAGTCTCTGAAAGACGCTGTATCATTCTGCAAAACATGTAATTGTTATATGTGTGATGAGTGCTTACATTGTCATCAGCATCTTACCACGTTGTTTGACGGTCATGAGATCGTATCCATGGATGATGTCATCGAAGGGAAGGTCAGCATTGGTCATTTATTCGAGAAGTGTTCCATCCACAAACAAGAGAACAAAGATATGTTTTGTGAGGATTGTAAGGTCCAAGTCTGTCACAAGTGCGTACTCGTTGATCATCAAAATCACAAAATCAAGAACCAGGTTAACTTTGAGCAGGAGTTGCGACGGAAGGTAAATTTATTCATAATTATCACAGTAAAAACTGTTTATAATTACTGTATATACATCGCTGTTTACTATGTAAACCTTACAGTTGTTGCTAAGAATTTGAAACAGACTTAGCTGTTTGATTTATATAAAAGAACTATTTAAACAAGTAATGTGAGGCAGTGGCGTAGCTACGGGGGGGGCACGTGCCCCCCCCCCCAGGTGCCCCTCGAAAAAAAATTGGCAGAGCAAAAAAAAGGGGGAGAAAGAAGAAAAAAGGAAAAGAAGAAAAAAAGAAGAGGAAAATAAGAGGAGGAAGACGAGTGAATAAATTAATGTGAGGGGAAAACTTGCAAAAAAAAATCTATCATGTTACTCTATAAAAGTTTTGCCTGCGCTTCGCGCCAGAACTGCCTGTTCAATGAGATTCATATCTTGCTCAATAGGCTGATATGGAGCAAGTTTTGACGTCAATATACAAAACATATTTTAGCTCGGACATCGAGCTTTCATTATTTTTTTTCATTTACAAATTTAAGTGCTCTGTAAAGTGTCCGTTTTATGGTCTACATATCAGCATTTTAAGCTCACTCTGCGTGGTCACATTGTTTGATTTGCCAAGTTAATATTGTCATCGTGTATTCCATAATGTTCCATAAACAAATGTATTCAGAATGCCCAGATTCTAGGTCTAAATCTAAAACATGCGCAATAGCCTGCATGCATGTTCTTTATTCAAAATTTACTTAAATTATCCAGTTTCACATCAGAATATCAATAATTGTCAGCTCACGCTTCACGATCGCATTATTAATGATACCCAATTAACTATATAACTTTTAGGTCTAAAATCTCAATTTTCTTCCTCTCGCGCTTCGCGCTCGCATCAATTGTTTAGTTACATACCGATCCCATTTATTCATACAAAAAGTGCTTAGAATAACCATTTTTTAGGTCAGAATGTCAAGAAAATTGGCTCGCGCTTCGCGCTCGCATTATTGAAATACATACCTTCTTTTTGGGTAACTGTAAGCAGTCCTTAACCGGGTCCCTTTTCGATAATGCTTGAACAGTTAATACAAATATCTACTCGTGCTTGGCGTTCGCAGTAACCCTCTAGTTACATACGAATCTTGTTAGGATCACACATAACTTTGCCCAGAATATTACATTTTCAGGAAAAAATACATGAAAAAAGTTTTTAAAAAATCGCTCTCGCTTCCCGCTCGCACTTTTTATAAGGCTTATGAGATTATTTCATGTTTATGCTGTTTTATAAGAATAAAATTAAGAAGTGACTGATCGGGGAAAATATAGGTGAAGATAATTTTGGGCCCCGTCCGGACGCGTCCCCTATTGGTGAAAGTCGGATCCGCCCATGTGACACATACACACTTTGGAAAAAAATGGCCGGTGCCCTCCCCCCCTGAAAAAGCAAGGACCCCCCCCCCAGTGCCCCCCAGGAAAAAAATCCTAACTACGCCACTGACATGACGGATGTGAGGTTAACCAGCTTGTGCAAAAATGTAGGCAACATTTTGGGCAAAAAAGACCAAAATCACTGGGCAACATACTATCCATACTACTGTTGGTTAAAATATTCCAAGTTGGGTAATAAAAACTAATAATTGGGTAATAACTTTGCTCAATTGGACAATAATTGCCCAGAATATATAAGCATGCATATATTTATTTTTTACAAACATTACCCAACACAGTGGACAGTATGTTGCCCAACATTTTAAGTGTGTATAATAAGTAGATTTAACATGGTTATAAATACTGAGGGTTATCATTGAGCAGAACATGATGAAGATTAAATGATTAAAGAATTAAAATTTTAAGAATTAAAAATTAAAGAATAAACACCAAAGATCATAACACTTTTAATAATGATTATGATTGTGATGACAATAATGATGATAATCACAATATCAAGATATATATGATATTAAGAACAGTAAAAATAAAAAATAAAGATAATAATAATAATGAAATATCAATGATGATACTACTAGTAATGATGACATGAATAATGATAGCTATAATAATGACATAATTAATAAGAATATATAAATCAATATTGATTTATAAAATAAAAATATAGATGGTGTTGAATACAGATTGACAATGATATAGAATAATTTGTAATACCATCATCAGCATCTAAAATGTTGTTGCATTTAATTTTGTTATTCATTCTTTATGTTGAACAGCATTAATGATTATTATCGGTATTGTTTCAATGACAAACAATTTTGTAATTATATGCTGTCTCTCTTCAAGCTTATTCAAATTGTCGTGTGACATTCTGCATGACTTATCTTTGTTTTATAGTATTATCATTTGTTATATTCACCTTCATGGAATATTTCCAGATTTAACTCACTGTTTTTATCACGTTCTATACGTAGGTGACATACCTTGCCCAGCGATGTGCTGACAAGAAAGCAGAGCTGGAAAAGAACATTCAGAACATAGAAATACAACGTCATGAGGTACACACTGCAGTGCAGACACTACTAGATGATGTCAGGCAAGCCTACAGCATCAAGGCCAAGGAGCTGGAAGAAAATCTTCGAAATCTCACCGACTCAATACATGCCTTACAGCATAGTTTTGATGACGACCTCGACGTCTTGAAGTCAAAAGATCGACAGAGGATCAAGAGTATTTGTAGTTCAATTACTTTGGTAGATAATGACAGACTGGGTCATCTTGAGACAGACTCTCTATCTGCTCATATCTTGCTCTGTGAGGAGCTGGATACCATGCTGAAGGAGGTTACTGATCACACTTCTGCGGAAGCTATTAAGAAGAAAGCACAGGAGAAGAGGTTCAAACCAGCAGATGATACTCGTCTTGACCTCGGGAGCATCTCAGGATCAGATCCCAAGATGGAAGTCATTCAGTGTGTTGATCTACGGGAAGGGATGTACGGTATGGCACCGTACTCCAATAGCACTGTCGCTATCGGGTATGGGGGATATGCACAAGGTATTGATATCATTGATTCAAATGGTGGTAAGCAGCGATATAGTAACATATTAGCCTTAAATGACATGAATTGTTATGATCTGGTTGTGCAACGGGATGGGGCGTTATGCGTGTCGACTGGTTATACAGAAGCCTACATCTATTCTTCCCTTGGCTCCAGGAAAGCAACAATCCACGTGAGAAACAAGAGAAGTTTTCTCAGCGTTAACAGAAGTCCATCAGATGAAATCATCATTACTAACAATGGAAAACAAGTCTATATCTATAACCCGACAGGATCCACCCTCAAACACACTGTTCAAACAAAGCACGATACGGAGCAGGCATCTATCACCAGGACGGGTTTGATCGTCACGAGTTCAAGTTATGCCGATCCATGCGTCACGGTCTATGACAGGGATGGGAATGCTGGTGAGTCTCTACAAGCTCCAGAGGATGTCTACCTGTATGCTGCCGTGGATGAGCAGGACAGGGTGTATGTAGCGAGTGTTGATAAGGAGAATAATAACGTCGTGATCAGGCTCTATGATCTTGATGGTCTGAACCTGAAGGAAAGAGTTGAGTTCAATGCACTTGATATGACATTGGAAGATGAGTGGTGTTTCTTGATTTCCCTCTCCCCAGACATGCTCGCCTTTGCTTGTGACAAGAAGTTATATTTCATCAAAGTATCACTGTAATCCACGTTATATCACACCATGTAATATGGAAACTGACATGCTTTCATCCTGCTACAAATCTACTTTAACACGTGTCGATATTCAGTATTATGTTTATTACTGACCATGTGATATCTTCATCCAATGATAGAATCACTTAATTTGATATAGATACAATACAATTTAATTTGTAGAAAATATGTTTATTTTGGGAAAAAAAGAACATGTGTCACAGCCAGAAACTGGATAAAACACGTAAATTTTAACATTTGGTTTGAAAATAAAATAGTTTTCATGATTAATACGAGTAAAGGAATTAGTTAATAAATAATACACGTTATGTTACACAAATTTTATGTGTATTTGAAATACTATTTAGACTGCAACAAACATAGGACTATCATGCTTACTATTGTGATTTTCAAGTGATAATTTCATAATAAATTACTAACTTAAAACAAAAATATATTTAAGTATTTATTGAGAATATAACAAAGTAATCAGGAAATGTAATTAAAACTAAATCAAGAGAAAGCTATCATACATACTACTGAAAATATTTAGAGTGCACAAGGGGCATAAACGGAAAATAAGCAGAAAGAGTACACTCTACTACAGTGTTGGACCATTTTCTCTCCATTCATGCGAAATGTTCGTACCATGTCCATCATAATTACCTGTTCGCTATTTCCATATTATTCAGTTAAATTATTGTGGATGATTGAATGATAAGATCCTTCCATTTGGACCCTCTAGAAGTTTCTTGCTCTTTATTTTCGGAAAGGGAAATACAAAATGTATAACAACCTCTGATAACAATTTATTTGGGGGGGAACAACATTTGTCGATAAAAACTTATCTTTTTGAAAGGTCTTCTTTCAGAGTAGTCTTGAAAATATTGCATTTTATTTTCCTTTCTTCTCAGAATGTTTACAAGACTGAATAAGTTCTGTCCTCCTTGAAATTGTCATTAGTCCCTCTGAAAAGGAATTGAAGTAATGTAATAGTAATTGGTATATTAGTGAACAGGTGGAGATATGATATATAATTTATTCATATATTAGTGAACAGGTAGAGATATGAATATATAATTTATTCGTATATTAGTGAACAGGTGGAGATATGAATATATAATTTGTTCGTATATTAGTGAATATGTGGACATATGAATATATAATTTATTCGTATATTAGGGAACAAGATGGATATATGAATAGATATTTATATTCATTTGTCAAAATAAGCGTGTATTAATATGATTTTGATCTCAATTGTTATACATAATATTGCATATGGAAAAGTATTGTACGACAGTGTAAAGTATAATTACAAATCTTGCATTACTTTTATATTACGGTGGAGAGGCTTTCTAAGAATTATGAGCGAAAAGTTATACAGAAAAATTTAACTATCTTTAACTTCAGATCAAGTAAACGATTGCTATTTGACTCGTATACTCAAGTTTTTATTTCCCGGTGTTCTCTCTCTACATTCAAGTGTGTAACCATGATCGCTTCAGATCCCAAAATTTGACACTCATTGAAACTGCTCAATATTAGCAGTTTTAAAAGTCATTTCT
Organism: Lytechinus variegatus; assembly: GCF_018143015.1. Lineage (NCBI taxonomy): Eukaryota > Metazoa > Echinodermata > Echinoidea > Temnopleuroida > Toxopneustidae > Lytechinus > Lytechinus variegatus. The sequence goes on along the minus strand of NC_054753.1, from coordinate 21,142,565 downwards.
GCAATCATAATCCCAAATTTGCACCTAACAAATTGGTGTAAAAATAACAAATCTAAACCACCTCTTATTTCGAAATTCAAAATGGAAGTTTAATCAAGTAAAAATAGAAAATAGCCACCTTTGATCTGGAAAAAATAACTAGCTTTTTTAGTTCAAGCCCCACAGGACAAAATTATTTTCGATTGCGATTTTAGGACCATGAAAAAAGCCTTGTTTAAAAACGTTCTAAAAAATCATTTTACGCAATAATTCGAGAGACCAAGGTATCACCATTAACGTAGAGGGACAACTTGAGGTCGATCTGTGGTTATTTCTTTTAATACTATTTCAATGTACTTTGAATTTATTGTATGAATGATTTTTTTCTTGTGTATATATCACGATTTACATATTAGAAATGCATGTTATTGAGTTACTGCTCTCTCAGAGTTTAGTCTATGACCTATGTTTAGAACGACTCTGTTTATCCACGGGGAAAGAGTATTTAAAAAGTAAATTGATTACAAAATTTATAGTTTTATAATTTCGGTATTATTTTTGTATTATTTCAAAACATGTTTCCTGACGCCATGAATGGATCACTATTAGTGACTATGGGTAGCTATTAGATGAATTTATTTTGAATGTATAACCAGTGACATCAGGACCCCGTAATACAAATTTGAAAGAACAATCCTGATTGGTTCCTATTCAGTCTATTGAGCAAAATATGCTTGCAATGACGATCCTGATTGGCTATTTCATTTAGCGATTAATCGCTAACCTTTGTGTTATCTCGCCTAAAAGAGAGCAAATGGGCGTCATGTTTGGAAATGCACTTCTGGGGCCTCTTACACGAACCTCAACAACCATCTTAGATGAATATCTCTACGATTGATTGAATTGACTACAATGTACAATTAAAACCAAGCATACGATCAATCGCTAACCTTTGTGTTTACAGGACCCTTGTAGACTTATATACTGTATAAATGGGAATGGTATAGGTATCGATTATTATCAACTATATAATATAATAAAATAGAAAAAAATATCTTATCTGTTAATATGCTGACTGTAGAATAAAGGTCTTGTTTCATATTTAAATCAAGAGTCATCATTACAGAAGAAAGGCCCTAAAGCTGCAAAGTATATTACATTATACAAAGGCTACATTTTTATATTCGATTGTTTTATTCTCTTAGGCCTATATGTATTAGAATGCATTTAGCAAACCAAAAGAGAAAAACAATAGAAACAAATAATATATCCGATTATTTTGTGAGATAAATAAATGGTGAAGATAGAAAAACGAGAGAAAATTGTTCAGAGAGGACAATCTAGAGTTATTATTTAAAAACGACCAATGTATATTTGATTAGAATTGAAGTATATCGAGCACATACCGATTATTCCTTTTGAATTGAATCTATGGATTTCTCTTTTCATTAAATTGTAAATATGATAAATTGAATCAAGTCTGGTCAAACTTTGAACATGTTGAATACTAACTAAATAGAACGAGGAGGGGGGGGGGGTAGTCGGTGAGAGAGAGAAAGGGGGCGAGAATATGATTTACTTAAACAACAAAAACTGTTTATCACTAATTTCGGTAAAAAAACCCCAAACTTATACATGTATAACCGGTGTGTATAACCGGTGTGTTGGCTCAGTTGGTAGAGCGTCCGTCTCACAACCGGGAGGTCGGCGGTTCAAACCCGGCCGCGTCAGACCAAAAGACGTTAAAAGATGGGAGTTGCTGCTACCCTGTTTGGCGTTCAACAATTAAAGGGATAGAGCCTCGTCGATCTGGCGCTGCACGGTGGCTGCCGGGCCCACGATCAATTGGGCAAAGCAAATTTTCGGAGTATTTCATTTCATGTCTATTTCGAACAATAAATTATGGATTTGGATTTGGATTTGGTATATTTTAACATTACCAAATTCTGGTAGAATAATTTTAACAGATAATCACCGAGACACCAACATCAATTCCAAGAGTTTCTATTAAAAAAAAGTTTGAGGAAGGGGGGGGGGTGTCATCTCGAATACATTTGCGTTAAATTTGCCAATGACGGCTTACGGCACACGGGAATGTGATGGTAACGATTATGATAGATGGTGTGATGATGTTGATGGTAATGATGATGATGGTGGTGGTGATGATGGTGGTGGTGATGATGATGATGGTAATGATGATAATCATGATGGCAATGATTATGACGATATTATGATGATGATGGTGATGATAGTGATGAAGATAATGATGATTACTATGATAGATGATGATGGTGATGAAGATTATTCAAATGATGGTAGTCGTGGTGGTGATGATGGCGATGATGACTACGTTGATGACGATGGTGGCGGTAGTGGTGGTGGTGGTGATGATAGGGGTGGTGGTTGTGATGACGAAGGTTGTTATTATTATAACTATCCTTATGAAGGTAGTGATTTTCGTGGTGGTGTTATTGATGATGATAACGATAATAGTGGTAGTGAAGATGATAGCAATAATGATGATGACAGTAGTTTTGAAGATGGTGGTGGTGGTAGTGTTGAGGATGATGACGACGACAATGATGATGATGAAGATAGTGGTGACATGGTAGTAATGAAGATGGTGGTAAAAATAGTAATGATGATGATGACGGTGATGATAATAGTTATAACGGAATAACCATCGTTAATACGTATGGTGGTGATAAGCAGAGCTAGATGTTAATGATGATAATTGAGATATAAAATGCTTTTGAACGCATGCGATGAAAATGAAATAAGATTAGGTTTTCCTTGATCTACATGTATATTTAGAATAGCAAATTTATCTCGACTGACATGCTCATGACAAAATCTTTATTAAAAAATATTATTTAAGATAAGGAAGAACTTTAGGTCGACACTGATTACGAAATAATTATCAAAATGGGTCATGCACGAACGCTCTGTGAGAAAGGAAGGAAAGAGAATGGGAGAGAGAGGGGGAGGGGGAAGGAGGGGGGGGGGGCTGAAAGAAAGGGAGAAATAATTAAAGAAAGAAACAATGATGGATAGAAAGAAAAAAATAAGAAATTGAAAAATAGAGTAGCAAAGAGGAATAGGAAAGAAACTTCAAAACAATAGTATCGGTTTTTCGAAATGATTATTAAGAAAGTAAGACTGGTTTCAAAACTGTGTATGATGGCGCTATTCCAACTTCTTAAACGGTGCTATTGCTTCGGGTACGCTATGTGCGTAATATTTTCTTGGTGATATAAGTCTTATTTTTTCAACATGGAATCGTGTTAAGTAAGATAATTGACAATAAATCATAATTACTCGGATACTGATAGGGCCTACTGTAGCAACAACTTAGTAGAAATTCTATTCATCTCTTGATCATGTTAATGAGAATCTTTGTCATTCATATTGACAGTATTACAGTGGAACTCCAAAGTTAGTAAATCCAACCCCAAAAATGAACATTATGTGTTCAGGTTTTGTCATATTTTAGATATGTAATAATGAATTAAGGTGACAAACTTTCAAATACAAGAAAGTTTGTTTCTCTGAGCTCGCTGAACATTGTAGTACTGTTGTCTATATTCAACACTGAGCATGAAGAAGTGCATTTTTGGCAGGGTGCATTTCCACGCACACTTAATACTATTTTATACAAGCTGTTATTATGTAATTATGCTGAGGTAAATGGATTTTGTACTCATACTTTGATTTGTATCTGTATTTGATTTATATTTGTCATGGAAATGAAAATAAACTTCTTGAATCTTGACTAACTTTCTACAAGGAACAGTGTACAAGGAACGGGTCCGGAGCCACTTGGTATTAAAAAACAAAGCTAGGAAAACATACAAAGAAAGTACCCAGGAACAAACATACATGTAGAAAAAAAAATAAAAGGAAAGAAGGAACAAACAAAGACAACAAGAAACATTGATAAAGACACCCTTACTACAAGAAAACAAAATGAAAAAAGATAGAAAAATACACAAACAAAGAAAAAAAAATAAAACACAGAAAGAAATAAAGAGAGAGAGAGAGAGAGGGAGGGGAGGGGGAGTTGTGAGAGAATATAACGTCGGCCTTGCGCCAAAAGGGCCTTAACCCGATTTTAGGGGTTCTGAATATTTTATAATAAGTTTCACACATTTCATGTAAAACTTAATAACTTAACACGTTTATCGAAATTGGCTTCAAAAGCAAAAAAACGACCACAAACTTTTGATTATTAGAGAGGCCAAAACCTTTATAAACGCCATTATCTCGGAATGGCCAAAAGCAGTTAAGGCCCTTTTGGCATAAGGCCTTATTAAGATGAGTGGATGAGTGGATCAGGAGTACATGAGATGAAACCCGAGCGAGAATCAGAGATGAGAGACAGATACAAATATTTTTTTAAATAGAATTATCACAACACAAACATTACTGACTAATTTTCTTTTACTCAAAAAATGTAAAAAAGCATAAAACCGCAATTTTACAAAACAATATCAATCGACATACTGACTCAGAATTTCCATTGAAGATTTTTGTTCTTGCTACCGAATAAGATCTCTTAAAAATAGACCATTTAAGTTAGGTTGCCTCATAGAATCATTTCTTGATAGAGAAATAGAGATACAAACAATATTGAAATTATAAAATCATCCATGCTGGAATTTTTACACAAATTCATGGTAACAAAAAATACTTTTGTTTACATAATCAGATATTTAAATGATGAAAACAGATTCTGTGTGTCTTTAAAGAAAAAAAATGGAACATTTAAGTCGGGTAACCTAATAAAATGTTTTCTTGATAGAGAAAAAGAGATGCATAAAATATTGGAAATATCAAATCATCCATTCCGGGATTTTTGCATATATGAATGAAAAAACATGGACAATTGACTCTTTTTGTTTTTTTACGTAATAAGATCTCTCAATGAGTTACACAGAATACTGTCTTTTAATAAAGGAAAATTCGAAAATTCAAGTCAGGTAACCTAATAAAATATCTTCTTGATAGAGAAATATAATTGCATGCATACAATATTTGAAGGATACAATCACCCATTGTGGGATTTTACACATATACACGAAAATGCCTGACACCTCTTATCGATGAATAAATACAAAACGCGCAGTCAAGTTCAAAGGTAGTTGATATTACCCAGTCTGATAGGCAGCGGATGCGGGGGGGGGGGGGACGGGGAGACGTGTCCCCCCTAAATTTGAGGTGGGGGACGACCCCCCCCCCCTAATTCTTAGTTGCTAACTTTTTTGCTCGTCATTTTTTCTTTCCTGCGTCACCCCCTAAATGTTTTGGTTGATGGCCTTTTTTTTTCCTTGTCAAAGATTTTTGGTGGTCCCCTAAAATGTTTGGCTTCCGCCGCTAATGCCCGGTTCCATTGTTTTAAAGCGTTCAAACAGGGTGTGTCTGACTTGTAGTTGAATTTGTATTGAAGTACAATAATAGTATGAAGCTGGGATGCTGGATCACTGCGTATTAACACGAACTGGACGTTTCAATATACATTAGTACTGAAAGACATATGCTTTATATTCGTTGGAATTTAAATCTCGTGTTCGTAAATTGATTTAGCGATGGCTGAGAAGTGTGAATCAGACAAAGTTTCAAGCTCTTCACCGAACCTGATATGTCCATTATGTCTTGATATATTTGTCGAGGCGACGATCTTGCATTCATGTGGACACACATTTTGTAGGCGATGCCTCAACAAATACGACCTAACCCACCAGGATCTTGATCACATGGTCTGTCCTCTCTGCAGGGAGATCACCAAGTTGTCCGCCAACCGTGTCGATGATCTCCGCCTCAATGTCTCCATCAACGGATGCGTAGACGATTACCACGCCAAGTGTGGAGGGATGAATGCTGTCCTTGAGATGTGCCAGAAATGCACCCCTTGCAAGTCTCTGAAAGACGCTGTATCATTCTGCAGAACATGTAATTATTACATGTGTGATGAGTGCTTACATTGTCATCAACATCTTACAGTCGTATTCGAAGGTCATGAGATTGTCTCCATGGATGATGTCATCGAAGGGAAGGTCAGCATTGGTCATTTATTCGAGAAGTGTTCCATCCACAAACCAGAAAACAAAGATATGTTTTGTGAGGATTGTAAGGTCCACGTCTGTCACAAGTGCGTACTCGTTGATCATCAAAATCACAAAATCAAGAACCAGGTTAACTTTGAGCAGGAGTTGCGACGGAAGGTAAATTTATTCATAACCATCACAGTAAAAACTGTTTAAAAATACATATCGCTGTTTACTATTTGAGCCTTACAGTAGTTGTTTAGAAGTGTAAACAACCTTGCTTATTTTTTTTTGAGAATCAATATCAAATTCAAACTGTGCTTATTAACATTTTTTAATCACTTGCGTATTCTATTAAACAACTACCTGTAGGATTGAACACCATTGTATAGAAAAATTAACAACATTTTATACACACATTTTATGCAAGGCTATTTTCTATTGAAAGTTTGATTGAGAATTAAATGTTTAAACTCAAACTTTGCGGTTTAAGAGATTAAATTATTTAAATTAGTTATGTAAGTTTTAACAGCTTGCATATAAATTTCAAACAGTATTTTTACTGCGTATAAAAGGTAGATTTGGTATGCATGGTTATACACTGATATCAAATATTGAGGGTGATCTTTGATATCGAGAAGAATAAAGAGCAATTATAGTTTTTGATAATGATTATGATTGTGAGGACGATAATAATGAAAATAATTGGACTATTACTACTAGTGCTACTACTACTACTACTACTACTACTACTACTACTACTACTACTACTACTACTACTACTACTACTACTACTACTACTACTACTACTACTGCTGCTGCTACTACTACTACTACTACTACTACTACTACTACTACTACTACTACTACTACTACTACTTCTACTACTAATACTACTACTACTACTACTACTACTACTACTACTACTACTACTACTACTACTACTACTACTACTACTACTACTACTACTACTTCTACTTCTACTACTACTACTACTACTACTACCACCACTACTACTACTACTACTACTACTACTACTACTACTACTACTAGTAGTAGTAGTAATACTACTACTTCTACTTCTACTACTACTACTACCACCAGGGGCGGTTCCAGCCTCTGCCAATGGGGGGGAGCCCGATTTTTCTCACCTATATTTTCCCCGAACGGTCGCTCAAAGTTGATTGTTTCTTTGAAAGGGTTGTCCCATGCAGTGGCGTAATGAGCCAAAAAATTTGAGGGGGCTCGAAATGGCGTATCGCGTAAAATTGATAAGAAGTAATATTACATGTATATTTCACTCTTTTCCCTTTCCTATTCTCTTTTTTCGTGATCGTGATTTTTTTTTTGGGGGGGTGGGGGGCAAAACGCACATGTCCTAACAGTAATTTCTTAGCTTTATTCTTATGTAATAATTTCATAAGCCCTATTAAAATAGTGTGAGCACGAAGTGCGAGTTAACAATTTTGAAATTTCATGTATTTTGTCCTGAAAATTCATTTGAACATTTTGGGCAGTGTTTGTAAACTTGAAGAAGATGCGTATGTAACTAGATAATTACTGCGAACGCGAAAAGCGAGCAGATATTTTTATAATGCGTTCTGGCCTTCTCGAAGAGGGACCTGTTAAAGACAATTTGCAGTTAGCCATATACATATTTCAATGATTATATAATGCGAGCGCGAAGCGCGAGCTGAAATTTTTTGACGTTCCGGCCTAAAAAAATAAGGTTTTATGCATTTTTTGTAATCATGAATGGTATAAGTATTATAACCAAACAATCGATGTGAGCGCGAAGAACAAGCGGAAAGAAAAAATTGATTTCAAACTTAAAAACGTGACACTCTCTTCATGTTTTGTAAATCATGAAAAAAATGGGTATAACTTGATATCATCCTACATTAATAATGCGAGCGCAAAGGGTGAGCAGAAAATTTTTGATATTCTGATCTGACACTGGATATATAGGCTCATAATGATTGAAAGAGAGAACAAGCTGCGTATCTGAATAAACATGCTTGCGCGTGTTTTAGATTTCGACCTAGAATCTGGGCATTCTAAATACCCTTTTTCATCATGAAAATCAATAAAGCGAGCGCGAACCTCGAGCTTAAAATATTTGATATTCCAATCTGAATAAAGGTCAAATTAAGCTCTGTATTTCAAGCACTTTGTAGGAAAAATATGAGGTGGATATGAATCACAGTTAAAAAAAGATCTGATATGTTTCATTATTATTACTTTGAGTTTTGACATAGGACAGGGACATTCTAAGAACATTATGTCATCATATTTTTGATAAACTGTCATGAAATGGGGATTTTTAGTAGTTTGTTATATAATTAATATTGAGATACACAAATCAAATCACCAATCAACATGCGAGCGTGTAGCGCTAGCTATTACGTTTTGGCAATTTGACCTGAATAGGGATATTTGAAAACTTTATGGAATGCAGGAAAATAATAGGTACCTGACAAATCAAATTTTGCGAGCGCGCAGCGCGAGCAGAAAATGTTAATATTCAGAAGATAAAACAAATTCTTGCAGAGCACTTTTAAAAATCAATCTGTAAATGAAATAAAATAATTATAGTTTGAATATCCGAGCTGAAATATGTTTTGTATATTGACTACAAAATTTGATATTTAAGTTCCATATTGAGCAAAATATATTAATCCCCTAAAAGGCAATGCGAGCGCGAAGCGCGAGCGAAAATTTTATACTGTACAGTGGCATGAAATATTCTTTCCACTCATCTTATTTTATTCATTCGCCTTCCTCCTCTCTGATGTTCCCCCTTCTTTTTTCTTCATTCTTTTCCCTTCTTTTTCCTTTTTTTCTTTCTTTCCCCCTTTTTTCTTTTTTTTGCTCCGCCAATAGGGGGGGGGGGGGGGGGCCGGGCCCCTTGGGCCCCCTGGATCCGCCTATGACTACCACTACTACTACTACTACTACTACTACTACTACTACTACTACTACTACTACCACCACCACTAATAACTAATGATAATAATATTTTTAATAAAAAACTAAAATAGTGATAATCATTATTATGATAATAATGGATGCTGTTGATTACACAATGATAATGATTATAATTTGTAATACCATCATCAATATTATAACTGTTGCATCTAATCCAGTTGTTCTTCATTCTTTATGTGAATTACAGTGATGCTTACTATCGTTATTGTTTCAATGTGACATGCAATTTATGGATATATGTGGTCTCTTTTCGAGCTTATTCAGAATATTGTCTGTTACTCTGTGTGATTTACTTTCGTTTCGTATATAATTTGTTGTTTTATCATTTAAGGATCCAAATCTAACTCGCTGTGTTTACTAACTTTACTTATCACACTTTCAATTCATATAGGTGACAGGCCTTGCCCAACGCTGTGCCGACAAGAAAGCAGAGCTGGAGAAGAACATTCAGAACATAGAAATACAACGTCATGAGGTACACACTGCAGTGCAGACACTACTAGATGATGTCAGGCAAGCCTACAGCATCAAGGCCAAGGAGCTGGAAGAAAATCTTCGAAATCTCACCGACCAAATACATGCCTTACAGAATAGTTTTGATGACGACCTCGACGTCTTGAAGTTAAAAGATCGACAGAGGATCAAGAGTATTTGTAGTTCAATTACTTTGGTAGATAATGACAGACTAGGTCATCTTGAGACAGACACTCTATCTGCTCATACCTTGCTCTGTGAGGAGCTGGATGTCATGCTGAAGGAGGTTACTGATCACACTTCTGCGGAAGCTATTACGAAGAAAGCACGGGAGAAGAGGTTCAAACCAGCAGATGATACTCGTCTTGACCTCGGGAGCATCTCAGGATCAGATCCCAAGATGGAAGTCATTCAGCGTGTTGATCTACGGGGAGGGATGCACGGTATGGCAAGGTACTCCCATAGCACTGTCGCTATCGGGTATGGGTGGAATGCACAAGGTATTGATATCATTGATTCAAATGGTGGAAAGCAGCGATATAGTAACATATCAGCTTTAAATGACATCAATTGTTATGATCTGGTTTTGCAACGGGACGGGGCGTTTTGCGTGTCGACTGGTAATACAGAAGCCCACATCTACTCTCCCCTTGGCTCTAGGAAAGCAACAATCCACGTGAGAAACAGTCTATCTCTTAGAGTTAACAGAAGTCCATCAGATGAAATCATCATTAGTAAGTATAGAAAAGAAGTCTATATCTATGACCCGACAGGATCCACTCTTAAACACACTGTTCAAACAAAGCACAATACGAATCAGGCATCTACCACCAGGACGGGTTTGATCGTCACGAGTTCATGTCATTTCGATCCAAGCGTGGTGACGGTCTATGACAGGGATGGGAATGCTGGTGAGTCTCTACAAGCTCCAGAGGATGTCTACCTGTATGCTACCGTGGATGAGCAGGACAGGGTGTATGTAGCGAGTGTTGATATGAAGAATAATAATGTCGTGTTCAGACTCTATGATCTTGATGGTCTGAACCTGAAGGAAAGAGTTGAGTTCAACGCACTTAATATGACATCGGTTTGGAGTTGGCACTTGGTTTCCCTCTCCCCAGACATGCTCGCCTTTGCTTGTTGGAAGAAGTTAATTTTCATCAAAGTATCACTGTAATCCACGTTATATTTTACGTTATTTGTTTGTTTGTTTGTTTTTTTTTTTGGTGTGCACCTCCTTAGTGTGGTAGTCCTCTCACTTAGACTCTGAAGGTTTTCATTTATTTGGTAATAATTACTGCTTGATTTTGGTATTTGTTATTATAGATTGATGTTTTATTGGTCAAGGAACAGTGTAGACAATTTTTAGATAATAATTTTGTTTCGATATTTGTATATTTGAGTGCCAATTTTGACATTGGTTTCTGTACTTGAACTGTAATGTATTGCCAATACACACAGTACAGTGCATAAGCTATGTAGTGAATGTGATTGTGCCCTCCTATTGACTATAGTTCTTTGTATTCCATTTGAATGTTCTATTGAGCTGGTAAGCTTCTTTTGTACCTGCCTGTCTAGGTATTTTGTAATAATGCAGGGTACTAGACTACTGAAAGTGTTCTTTTGTGTAACTCTAGTTTCATCTGCTTTGAGGGTTTATGGTGACTTTGACTTGCCTCTTGTATGTAGGAACTGGTGGCTTAACCCACAGCACTGTGTAAATAATAGAGTGAAGTATTTTAGTAAGCCGGTCTTGTACTACTGTAATACTACAGCTTACTTCCATTTGAGTACTATAATATCTGGTGATATCGAGCCCAATCCAGGGCCACAACAACCTGGTATCATTCATTCCGATCATGACACCACCTTACATTATATTAATCATTCAACTTCAAATCGTATATGTTATGATGTTAACACCGGCAATCCACACCAGCTGTTAGTTCAGTCTGTGTGGAACAGAGTTTGCGATCTTGGTATCGGTCGACGACGTCGAACTCATCGCGGACGTAAGCGTAGGATTCCAAGATCGCAATCTCCGGCACCAACTACTTTGTTCTCAAATGGCCTCCATATTGGCTTGTGGAATGCACGGTCCTTGACCAATAAAACTCATGCAGTTACTGATTTAGTTGTTGATAATCAGCTTGATATTTTAGTCATAACTGAATCATGGCTCTCTGGGGACAACAGTAGAGATGCCCACACTTTGGCAGATCTGAAATCCTCTTTGCCAAATTATGACTACACAAACCAACCCCGTGTATCCTCTAGGGGTGGTGGTATTTTTGTTCTTTACAAATCAACAATACGGTGTACTGTTAATCCAAATCACAACTTTTCCTCCTTTGAGTTATTAGATTTAACTCTAAATCTCACTGCATCCTCTGTCGTTAGGTTATACTGTGTTTATCGCCCCCCTCCTTCCACGAGTAACAACTCATCCAATAGGATCTTCTTGGAAGAGTTTTTAACTCTCCTAGAAACCGTAACTGTTAATGACGTCTGTCCTATATTACTTGGGGATTTTAATGTACACATAGATAACCCAAATGATAATTCTGTAAAGTCATTCTTGGATGGTGTAGATTCTCTAGGGTTTAAGCAGCATTTTCAAGGAGCCACACACCGTGCCGGCCACACCCTGGACCTACTTTTCACTAGAGACTCAGACTCCAATGACATCCACCATGTCAACGTCTTCGCTGTCTTCGATGCCTTCGGATCATTCTGCCCTTGTTGCCAGAGCTAACCTCACCAAGCCACAGAACCCCAAGAAGAAAGTCAGCTATAGACAGTATCGCAGTATTGACATGGATTCCCTGTGTAATGACATTAGACTATCAATTGGTTCACTTCTCGACCATAGTTGTCCCTCTGTGGTTGCTGGTCATTACAATGCCTTCTTCAGTACTTTATTGGATAGGCACGCTCCCCTCCAGACGCGAACCATCACAATTCGACCTAAATCACCATGGTTCACCGATGAGATACAGGAGGCAAAGAAACGAAGACGCCGAGCAGAACGTCGTATGATGAAGTCGGGACTTTCTTCAGACAAGGAACTTTATCGTATAGAGTGTGAATCCTACTATGAATGTATCGGTATCTTCAAGGCTAATTAGTAAACTTACCTTAAGAATCTTATGCCGATGCCGATACCAAGATGCTTTTCGGTCTTGTGAAGTCACTCTCCTCACCGCATCACTCGCCGACTCTTCCTGATCACTCATCTGACTGTGAACTGGCCAATAGCTTTGCTAAGTTCTTTGTCAAGAAGATATCCAATGTGGTATCAGCTTTCCCTGACCCATCTTTATCACCAGCATCCACTCTTCCAGTCGGTCCTCAGTGCAAATTTTCGGAATTTCGTCCTGTCTCTGATCAGGAAGTCAGGAAACTCATCATATCACTGCCATCAAAGCACTGCAAATTGGACCCAATTCCGACCTGGTTATTGAAAGACACTCTTCACGATATCCTGCCATTCATCACTAAGCTGTTCAACATTTCTTTGTCCTCCGGTCTCTTCCCCGAACCATTCAAGTCATCTCTACTCCTTCCTCTCCTCAAGAAGCCTACACTCGACCCAAATTCGCTAAATAACTACCGTCCGATCGCAAACCTTCCTTTCCTCGGTAAGGTCCTTGAGAGAATTGTATCATCACAGCTCAGAGTTCATCTTGAGGGATTCGGCATGTTTCCTGTGCCTCAGTCTTCTTACAGGAACCATCACTCGACAGAGACTGCGTTGGTCAAACTTTTCAACGACTTTCTGCTGGCTGTGGACAAGGGCGACGAAATAGCATTGGTCCTTCTTGATTACACAGCCGTTTTTACTCTATTGACCACAGTCTGCTATTAAGTCGCCTTGAGAAGGAATTCTCCATCACGGGAACTGTCTTGGAATGGATCCGCTCATATCTTCATGGTCGGTCCCAACAAGTAATTATTAATGATACGGTTTCTGAACCATTCCCCTTAATTTGTGGTGTTCCGCAGGGTTCCGTAGTCGGTCCACTACTTTTCATTCTTTATACCAGTCCACTGTCCAAACTCATAGATTCTCACCAAGGTGTTCAGCACGTAATGTACGCTGATGACACACAAATTTATGTTACTCTCAAACCCAATGCGAAGGCTGAAGCAGCGCAAAAGCTCCATAGCTGCCTTGAAGACATTAAGATATGGTCTCTGAATAACAAACTCTGCCTTAATGAACGAAAATCTGAGATCATACACATATCCTCAAAATTCAGAAACACTACTCCATTCCCGGACTTATCTACTGATAATGTTTCCCTGAAGGGTAGTGAGTGTGTACGCGACCTTGGTGTAATGATTGACAACAATCTTACACTTCAAGATCATATCAAGCAAATTTGCAGGTCTGCGTCATATGGTATTTTTAAAATTGGAAGGATTAGGAAATTACTAGACCGACCCGCAACTGCTAAACTAACACATGCATTTGTTTCCTGTCACCTAGATTACTGTAACTCAATATTTTCTAACCTCCCTCATACATACCTTGTTCCACTACAACGGGTTCAAAACTCTGCTGCTAGATTAGTCTCTCTCAGTAGGAAATCCGAGCACATAACTCCAATTCTGCGTTCTCTTCATTGGCTCCCCATACATCACCGTATCTCTTTCAAAGTTCTCCTTCTCACCTACAAAATTCTCAATGGCCAAGCCCCAAAATATCTTACAGATCTCATTTCCCTACGTTCTAGTACCTCCTCAAGACCTCTTCGTTCATCGTCTACAATGCAGTTAACTCCTGGACCTCGAACCTCTACAAAATATGGTGACCGCGCTTTTTCTTCAATTGCCCCTTCCCTTTGGAATAAGCTACCATCTTACATTCATAATGCCAAGTCTGTGAATCAGTTCAAAACCCTACTCAAAACCTACCTGTTTAACAGATGATTCAAAGTTGTGGGTCGGTCAATTGGAGGTGCACACCAGTTTTGAGTTTTGATTATTACAATAGTTGTATTACCTGTTTCATTATCCCCTGCCACTCTTTTTTTTTAACCCAAGTACAAACCATAAACAGAACACAGTGCGCTTAGAAACAACAGTAGTAAGCGCCTTATAAATGTTATGTATTATTATTATTATATCACACCATGTAGTATGGAAACTGACATGCTTTCATCCTGCTACAAATCTACTTTAACACGTGTCGATATTCAGTATTACATGTTTATTACTGACCATGTCATATCTTCATCCAATGATAGAATCACTTAATGTGATATAGATACAATACAATTTAATTTGTAAAAAATATGTTTATTTGTAAAAAAAAAAAAAAGAACATGTGTCACAGCCAGAAACTGGATGAAACACGTACATTTTAACATTTGGTTTGAAAATAAAATAGTTTTCATGATTACTACGAGTAAAGGTATTAGTTAATAAATTATACACGTTATGTTACACAAATTTTATGTGTATTTGAAATACTATTTAGTCTGCAACAAAGATAGGACTATCATGCTTATTATTGTGATTGTCAAGTGATAATTTGATAATAAATTACTAACTTAAAACAAAAATACATTTAAGTATTTATTGAGAATATAACAAAGTAATCAGGAAATGTAATTAAAACTAAATCAAGAGAAAGCTATCATACATACTACTGAAAATATTTAGAGTGCACAAGGGGCATAAACGGAAAATAAGCAGAAAGAGTACACTCTACTACAGTGTTGGACCATTTTCTCTCCATTCATGCGATATGTTCGTACCATGTCCATCATAATTACCTGTTCGCTATTTCCATATTATTCAGTTAAATTATTGTGGATGATTGAATGATAAGATCCTTCCATTTGGACCCTCTAGAAGTTTCTTGCTCTTTATTTTCGGAAAGGGAAATACAAAATGTATAACAACCTCTGATAACAATTTATTTGGGGGGGAACAACATTTGCCGATAAAAACTTATCTTTTTGAAAGGTCTTCTTTCAGAGTAGTCTTGAAAATATTGCATTTTATTTTCCTTTCTTCTCAGAATGTTTACAAGACTGAATAAGTTTTGTCCTCCTTGAAATTGTCATTAGTCCCTCTGGAAAGGAATTGAAGTAATGTAATAGTAATTGGTATATTAGTGAACAGGTGGAGATATGATATATAATTTATTCATATATTAGTGAACAGGTGGAGATATGAATATATAATTTATTCGTATATTAGTGAACAGGTGGAGATATGAATATATAATTTGTTCGTATATTAGTGAATATGTGGACATATGAATATATAATTTATTCGTATATTAGGGAACAAGATGGATATATGAATAGATATTTATATTCATTTGTCAAAATAAGCGTGTATTAATATGATTTTGATCTCAATTGTTATATACATAATATTGCATATGGAATAGTATTGTACGACAGTGTAAAGTATAATTACAAATCTTGCATTACTTTTATATTACGGTGGAGAGGCTTTCTAAGAATTATGAGCGAAAAGTTATACAGAAAAATTTAACTATCTTTAATTTCAGATCAAGTAAACGATTGCTATTTGACTCGTATACTCAAGTTTTTATTTCCCGGTGTTCTCTCTCTACATTCAAGTGTGTAACCATGATCGCTTCAGATCCCAAAATTTGACACCCATTAAAACTGCTAAATATTAGCAGTTTTAAAAGTCTTTTCTGCAATCGTAATCCCAAATTTGCACCTAACAAATTGGTGTAAAAAAATCTAAACCACCTCTTATTTCGAAATTCAAAATGGAAGTTTAATCAAGTAAAAATAGAAAATTGCAATCTTTGATCTGGAAAAGAATAACTAGCTTTTTTAGTACAGGCCCCACAGGACAAAATTATTTTCGATTGTGATTTTAGGATCATGAAAACAGCCTTGTTTAAAAGCGCTCTAAAAAAAACTTTTACGCAATAATTCGAGAGACCAAGGTATTACCTTTAACGTTGCTGGACAACTTCAGGTCGATCTGTGGTTATTTTCTTTTAATACCATTTCAATGTACTTTGAATTTATTGTATGAATTATTTTTTCTTGAGTATATATCACGATTTATATATTAGAAATGCATGTTATTGAGTTACTGCTCTCTCAGAGGTTAGTCTATGACCTATGTTTAGAACGACTCTGTTTATCCACGGGGAAAGAGTATTTTAAAAGTAAATTTATTACAAAATTTATAGTTTTGTAATTTCGGTAAGGTTTGTATTATTTTATAAAATGTTTCCTGACGCCATGCATGTATCACTATTAGTGACTATGCGTAGCTATGAGATGAATTTATTTTGAATGTATAACCAGTGACATCGGGGTCCCGTAATACATTATTTGAAAGAACAATTCTGATTGGTTCTTATTCAGTCTAGTGAGCAAAATACGCATGCAACGACGGTCCTGATTGGCTATTTCATTTAGCGATTAATCGCTAACCTTTGTGTTATCCCGCCTAGTTAGTTCAACATGAAAAAAAAAGAGCAGATGGACCTCATGTTTTGAAATGCACTTCTGGGGCCTGTTACACGAATTTTAACAACCATCTTAGATGAATATCTCTACGATTGATTGAATTGACTACAATGTACAATTACTCATGAATACCAAGCGTACGATCAATTGCTAACCTTTGTGTTACGGGACCCTTGTAGACCTACATACTGTATAAATGGGAATGGTATAGGTATCGATTATTATCAACTATATAATATAATAAAATAGAAAAATATTTTATATTTTGATATGCTGACTGTAGAATAAATATTTTGTTTTATACTTTAATCAAGAATCACCATAACAGATGAAAGGCGCATAAAGATGCATGATGATATTACTTTATACAAAGGCTACATTTTGATATTCGATTGTTTTTCTCTTAGGCCTATATGTCAGTGTATGAATTAGAATGCATATTATATATCAAAGCAAACGAGACAGCAAATGGATATCCGATTATTTTATGAGATATGTAAACGATGAAGATAGAAAACAAGGGAAAATTATTCCGAGAGGACAATCTAGAGTTTACTATCTAAAACGACCAATGCATGTTTGATTAAAATTGAAGTATATCGAGCACATACCGATTATTCCTTTTGAATTGAATCTATGGATTTCTCTTTTCATTAAATTGTAAATATGATAAAATTGAATTAAATCTGGTCAAACTTTGAACATGTTGAATACTAACTAAATAGAACGGGGGGGGGGGGTGGTAGTCGGTGGTCGGTGAGAGAGAGAAAGGGAGTGAGAAGATGATTTACTTAAAAACAAAAAAAAACTGTTTATCACTAATTTCGGTAAAAAAACCCAAACTTATACATGTATATTTAACATTACCAAATTCTGGTAGAATAATTTTAACAGATAAGCACCGAGACACCAACATCAATTCCAGAGTTTCTATAACAAAAAGGTTGAGGGAGGGGGGTGTCATCTCGAATACAGTTGTGAATTGCTAATGTGATGGTAATGATGATGGTGATGATGATGATGATGATGTTGATAATGATAGTAATGATGATGATGGTAATGATGATGACGATATATGATGATGATGGTGATGATAGTGATGAAGATAATGATGATTACTATGATAGATGATGATGGTGATGAAGATTATTCAAATGATGGTAGTCGTGGTGGTGATGATGGCGATGATGACTACATTGATGACAATGGTGGCGGTAGTGGTGGTGGTGATGACGAAGGTTGTTATTATTATTACTATCCTTATGAAGGTAGTGATTTTCGTGGTGGTAACGATAATAGTGGTAGTGAAGATGATAGTGATAATGATGATGACAGTAGTTTTGAAGATGGTGGTGGTGGTAGTGTTGAGGATGATGACGACGACGATGATGATGAAGATAATGGTGACATGGTGGTAATAAAGATGGTAGTAAAGATGGTATAGATAACGATGATGATGGTAATGATGATGATGACGGTGATGATAATAGTTATAACGGAATAACCATCGTTAATACGTATGGTGGTGATAAGCAGAGATAGATGTTAAAGATGATAATTGAGATATAAATTGCTTTTGAACGCACGCGATGAAAATGAAATAAGATTAGGTTTTCCTTGATCTATATTTAAGATAGCAAATTTATCTCGACTGACATGCTCATGACATAATCTTTATTAAAAAAAATATTATTTAAGATAAGGAAGAACTTTAGGTGGACACTGATTACGAAATAATTATCAAAATGGGCCATGCACGAACGCTCTGTGAGAAAGGAAGGAAAGAGAATGGGAGAGAGAGGGGGAGGGGGAGGAGGGGGGCTGAAAGAAAGGGAGAAATAATTAAAGAAAGAAACAATGATGGATAGAAAGAAAAAAATAAGAAATTAAAAAATAGAGTAGCAAAGAGGAATAGGAAAGAAACTTCAAAACAATAATATCGGTTTTTCGAAATGATTATTAAGAATGTAAGACTGGTTTCAAAACTGTGTATGATGGCGCTATTCCAACTTCTTAAACGGTGCTATTGCTTCGGGTACGCTATGTGCGTAATATGTTCTTGGTGATTTAAGTTTTATTTTTTCAACATGGAATCGTGTTAAAGGGGAATCCAGCTCAAATAAAAACTTGTTTTTATAAGAAAAAGAAAAATCAGACAAGTTGATAGGTGAAGGTTTGAACAATATTGGACAAACAACAAGAAAGTTATGAATTTTAAAAAGTTGTAAATATTGGTGATCACTTTACCCATGGAGACTTCAAATTGGCCACATATGTGATGCCATAGTGATGTAAGGCAAGGACTACTCTCCATTGACTCCAATACATATTATGGCTAAAATGTCATTTTTCCCAAAAGTTGTATTTCAAATTATATTTTTCTTTCATGAGGACATAAAACAATACACTATACCTGGGTTATGTTTATATTACTGCGCTGGGGGAATGGGTACTCAGGAGAAAACCACGAATCTCTGATAATAAAGTACATGGCCTATGGGAAAGTTGTCCTTGCCCCTTGTCATAATCTAATTATCCAGTTGCCAATTTGGAATCTACATAGTATTAGTGATTTCAATTTCAAAGTAGCTATAACTTTCTTACTGCTTGGCCGATTTCTTTCAAACTTTCACCATTCTGTTTAATTTATTTTTCTCCTTCCCAACACAACTGTTTAAGGCCAAGGCTGGATTCCCCTTTAAGTAAGATAATTGACAATAATTCATAATTACTCGGATACTGATAGGGCCTACTATAGCAACAGTTTAGTAGTGATTCTATTCATCTCTTGACCATGTTAATGAGAATCTTTGTCATTTATCTTGACAGTGTTACAGTGGAGCTCCAAAGTCAGTGAATCCTACCAAAAATAAACATGATTATGTATTTAGAATGTTCAAGTCCTGCCAACTTTTTTTTAGATATCTAATAATGAATTGATTTGATAAACTTTCAAATTCAATAAAGTTTGTTTCTCTGGGCTCGCTGCGTATTGTAGTGTTGTTGTCTATATTCAACACTCAGCATGAAGAAGTGCAATTTGTGGTGGGGTTCAATAACTTTTGAGAAGGAACATATTACAAGCAACGGGAACCACTATTACTAAGAATGGGGGGGGGGGTAGTTACTGAGAGAGAGGGACCGAGAAGAGAGGGGAATATGCAGATGATTTATTTTATCACTAATTTCGGTAAACCTCCTCCCTCTTATACATGTAAAGTTAACACTACCAGATTCTGGTAGAATAGTTTTAATAGATAATCACCGAGACACAAACATGAATTCTGAGAGTTTCTAGTAAAGAAACAAAAAAAAAGTTGAGGAAGGGTGGCATCTCGAATACAATTCAAAAGTTTATTGATAAAAAATCCTGACAATTAAGGATCATCATAAAAAAACAAAGAAACATACGAAAAAAAATAATACAACATAAACATAGCATAGTAACAACGAGGTATTCAACAACAAAAAATACAAAGAAAAAAAAACAGAAGAAAAATTCCATTGGATGAAATGTTAGATGCGAGATATATAAATGCATATAATATACATACACGTACATAATATACCTAAACATTAATACGCCATATATACAAATACATAAGTATAATATATTTTACTTTCAAGCATCCTAAGTCTCTCCACGTACATATAACATATAACACATAATTTGCTAATATCCATGTCATTGCTACCTAATATTATTTGGATTTTGTTTTTGTTGGTTATTTTCATAAAATCCGGCAGTACTTTAACTTGTTAAATAATTTATTTTGTATACATAATTTATAATACGTTTTGTGTTAAATTTGCTAATGACGGCTTCCGGAACCCGGGTATGTGATATAAGCGACATGGCGACGAATGTGATGGTAATGATTACGATAGACGATATGATGATGATGATGATGATGATGGTGGTGATGGTGGTGGTGGCGATGATGATGATGGCGATGATGATGGGGTAATGATGGTAATGATGATGACGATGATAATTGTGGTAATATTGATGGTAATGATGATGGTGATTGTGATGGTAATGATGATGATGGTGATGGTGGTGGTGATGATGGTAATGATGGTGATGATAGATGATGATGGTGGTGATGGTGATAATGATTACGTTGATGATGACGACGATGATAGTGATGATGATGTTCGTAAAGATTACGATGATAGATGATGATGATGGTGGTGGTGGTGGTGATGAAGATTATTCAAATGATGGTAGCCGTGTTGGTGATAGGGGTGGTGGTCATGGTAACGACGGTGACTATGAGGATGATGGTGGTGATGATGATGGTGGTGGTGATGAGGATAGGGATGGTGGTTATGATGACGATGATTATTATTACTATCATTATGAAGGTAGTGTTGTGGTGGTATTAATGATGATAATGATAATAATAGTGGTGGTGAAGATGGTAGCGATGATGATGATGACAGTAGTTTTGAAGATGGTGGTGGTGGTAGTGTTGAGGATGACGACGATGACGATGATGATGATGAAGATAGTGGTGGCATGGTGGTGATGAAGATGATGGTAAAGATGACAGTGATGATAAGTTATAACGGAATAACCAACGTTAATACGTATGGTGGTGAGAGATAGATGTGAAGAAGGATAGATAATTGAGATATAAATTGCTTTTAGAGGCGATGATCATAATGAAAATAAAATAAGATTATAATGTTTTCATTGATCTATTTACATGTATATTCCAAACAGCAAATTTATCTCAACTGACATGCGACCAGTGTGTTGGTAGTTGGTAGTCAGTTGGTAGAGCGTCCGTCTCACAACCGGGAGGTCGGGGGTTCAAACCGCGTCAGACCAAAAGACGTTAAAAGATGGGGGTTGCTGCTACCGTGTTTGGCGTTCAACGATTATATAGAGCCTCGTCGATCTGGCGCTGCACAGCGGCTGCGGGGCCCACGATCAATTGGGCAAAGCAAATTTTCGGAGTATTTCATTGCATGTCTATTTCGAACAATAAATTATGGATTTTCATAAAATAACCTTTTATGAAACAAATCATCAAACTTGAATAAATATTGAAGTTAAGGAAAAAAATCTAGGTAGACACTTTGATTTAGAAATTAAAAACACCTAGGGGACAAAGGAAAGAAAAAGAATGTGGGGGAGAGAGAGAGAGGAGGGGGGGGGGTGGTGAACGAAAGGGAGAAAGAATCAAAGAAAAGAAGTAAGAAATTAAAAAAATAAAATTGAAAAGAAGAGTCGGAAAGAAACATCAAAACAATAATATCGGTTTTTCGAAATGATTATTAAGAAAGTATACTGGTTTCAAAACTGTGTATGATGGCGCTATTCTATCTTCTTAAACGGTGGCATTACTTTTGGTACACTATGTGCGTAATAGGTTCTTGGTGATTTAAGTCTTTTTTTTCATCATGGAATCGTTTTAAGATAATTGACAATAAATCATAATTACTCGGATACTGATAGGGCCTACTATAGCAACAGTTTAGTAGTGATTCTATTCATCTCTTGACCATGTTAATGAGAATCTTTGACATTTATCTTGACAGTGTTACAGTGGAGCTCTAAAGTCAGTGAATCCTATCAAAAAATAAACATGATTATGTATTTAGAATGTTCAAGTCCTGCCATTTTTTTTTAGATATCTATTAATGAATTGATTCGATAAACTATCAAATTCAGTAAAGTTTGTTGATGACTCGCTGTACATTCTACATTTAACACTCAGCATGAAGAACTGCATTTTGTGGTGGGTTCACCAACTTTTGAGAAGGAATTGTGTACAAGGAAGGGGAGCCACTATTACTAAGGTATTAAAAAATAAACAAAGCTAGAAAAATGTTCAAAGAAAGAACAACACAAAACGCAAACAAACACAGAAAAACTTTAAAAGGAAAGAAAGAACGGAAAAAAGAGAGACAGAAATATTAAGAAGCATTAAAAAAAGTACGACTAGAAAACAGAATGAAAAGACAGAAAAATACACAAAGAAAAAAATAAATACAGACAAAAGGAAATAAAACAGAGAGAGTGGGAAAATCGGGTGAGAGAAAGGGAGAGAGAGAGAGGGAGGGGGTATATAAAGAGAGAGAGAGTCCGAGAGGCAATCAGAGAGGAAGGGGGAGGTATATACAGAGAGAGAGATAGGGAGGGGGGATGATCACTGTAAGCATTGTCTGACGTGTAGGGAAAGTTATTACACGCATACGATTGTCAAAAAAAATCAACCGAAATAGAATTCCAAATATTTGGAGGGCACGTCCTATTGTGCCCCAACCTTATTGTTTATTCATTCATTTATTTATCTATTTATTTCATTTTATCATATTTTATTCCACATTTTATTTTTTTTAATTTATCTATTATCATTATAATTTTTTTTTATTTTTTTTTTTTGGGGGGGGGGGTGGGGGACTTGTCCCCTCCCCCTAGTTTGACCACCACTAACTGAGGCGCGGCTTTATAGAGCCGCGCCTCAGTTAGCACGGTGTAAATGTAAATGGGTGTTTTGAGGCCCCACCCGTACCTTAACAAAAGACATTAATGAATATCGACAATATGTATGCATGTACACATATTGAGTAATGCAGTATCCCATTCATGTCTTCAAGTTCTCTAAGAATATGCAAATTTTAGAACATTTACATTCATGCACTATCACAATGCTGGTAAAGTAAGCAAATGAATTTCCCCACTTTCAGTATAATTCCTTGATCTCCCACCCCTGTTTCCGATAAATTACAATAACGCTGTAAAAAAAATTGTTATAGGAAAAACAAGACACACAAAAGGCACTACCTCCTTCCTCTTCAAAACGGTTTTTCCGGTTTTAACCTATTTTTGCGAACACGAATATACTTCAAAACGGCAACATTAATTAAAGGGATTCTACCTACTGGTATTGAAAGAAAATTACTTTTAATGCGTCGCTACCTCGCTATAAGCTGGCTTGCCAAAATGGAATTATTGTTATCACCCTAGTGTTACCCAATTTAAACTCGGCATCAAAAATATAAAAAGGGGCATGTTATTAAGTAAACAACCATTAAGCATCCTCAGCTGGCAAAAAGAGCTAGCTCATAGATCACAACCTTTATAGAATAATTTGACAAAAAAAATCATCAACCCTGAAGGGCGGCCAGAAGGGATGTCGACCTCTTCGAAGTAAGGATGATAACAATTCCCTCACTAGTTCTCTTGACACATATGGGAAACGTCCCACCCAGCTGAGACTGGAGGGCGGCCTGGAAAGATGTCGACCTCTTCGAACTAGAGATGATAACAAGAAGCCTCTTCAGTCCTTAAGGCACATGGGGGAGACGTCCCTCCGAGCTGGGCCTAGTCGGAGATGCATCAGACAGTGACAGGATATCCACCAAGAGCTCATTGGACAGGACCCTTTTAAGAAGTGTCGATGGGATCCGCAGGAACGGCAGGATCAAAAATAAGGGTTGGGTCAGTAGAAGATGAAAGGAAATATGACCCTTCCACTAACAGGGGGAGGGGGCAGACCAGTAATCACATTTACGTAAGTTGACTGCTTCGGAGCCATTGATCACACTGGAGTCGGACTGAGTGATGTCTTGGTATCCACGATGAAAAACACCAGATGTCTGGGTATACGTCTGGGTCGGTGACAAGTTTGGATGTGGGGGTATCTACACCATTACAAATTCGAACGTGCTGTCAATTAGATGGGGAGTACAGTGGTGGACACGAGCAAGGAATGCGGTACAACATCTCCAGAGGGCTACGGATTCAGAGAGGAGTTACTTCTGTCCATGAGATGAGAAGTGCTTCCCAAGTATTAATTTTTGGTTCTAGAGGCAAAATTATTCCAGAAACTGTTCTTAATGTTGGGGGCCACAGTGTTGCTCGTAGTGAGCATGTTCGATTTCTAGGAGTAATTATCGATGAACATTTGACTTAGAAACCCCATTGATTCAGTGTGTACAAAGGTTTCTTGAGGTGTAGGTGCTATATGTAGATTAAGATGTGTTTTGTCTGAGGCTTTTCTAGGAACTTTACATACATATCAGCTTTGTGCTTCCCTATCTGACTTACTGTAATGTTGGATGGGACAATTATACTTTTGAGACTTACATTGACAAACTAAAGGTTTTACAAAATAAAATTCTGGCGCTTATCATCAATTCAATTTTCAGACATCCTAGTAAACCCTTATTCCTTCAATGAAAGTTGCTTCCTCTTCTTTTGATGAGTTAGTCAGGTTCAAATGTAGCTGGGAATACCCGGTACTATTTACAGAAAGTTCGAATCGGGTGTGTGTTTTTTTTTACTCTTGTAGTTGATTTGAATTTGTATTGAACTACACATTAGCAATAACATGAAGTGATCATTGTGTTGTAATGCGAACCTGGCGTTTCAATACGTTAGTACTAACTTGACTTGTATGTTATTTGACGGAATTTAAATCTCATGTTCGTAAATTGATTTAGCGATGGCTGAGAAGTGTGAATCAGACAAACTTTCAAGCTCTTCACTGAACCTGATATGTCCATTATGTCTTGATATATTTGTCGAGGCGACAATCTTAACTTCATGTGGACACACATTTTGTAGGAGATGCCTCAAGAAATACGATCTAACCCACCAGGACCTTGATCACATGGTCTGTCCTCTCTGCAGAGAGATCACCAAGTTATCCGCCAACCGTGTCGATGATCTCCGTCTCAATTCTCCATCGACGGATGCGTAGACGATTACCACGCCAAGTGTGGAGGGATGAATGCTGTACTTGAGATGTGTCAGAAATGCACCACTTGCAAGTCTCTGAAAGACGCCGTGTCATTCTGCTTAACATGTCATTGTTATATGTGTGATAAGTGTCTGCTTTCTCATCAACAGCTAACCATGTTCTTTGACGGACATGAGATCGTAGCCATGGATGATGTCATCGAAGGGAAGGTCAGCATTGGTCATTTATTCGAGAAGTGTTCCATCCACAAACAAGAGAACAAAGATATGTTTTGTGAGGATTGTAAGGTCCATGTCTGTCAAAAGTGTGTACTTGTTGGTCATAGAGCTCATGAAATCAAGAACCAGGTTGACTTTGAGCAGGAGTTACGACGGAAGGTAAATTTATTCATAATTATCACAGTAAAAATGCTGGTTGATATTGTATACATCGCTGTTTACTGTGTATACCTTACATTGGATGTTTAGAATTTCAAACAACCATGCTTAATTTTAATTGAGAATCAAATATAAAAAATCAAACTTTGCTGTTTAAGAGTCTAAACACTTTAAAATCTATTTAAACAAGTAATGTATAAAGGTTAAACAGCTTATATAAAAAATGAAACAAAGTGTACACTCTTAAAAAGTTTGGGCAAAAAGGATCAATTATTAACCATCACTGGGTAACACACTATCTGTCAAAATTTGGTAATAAAACTATTAATTGGGTAATAAATTTGCTCAATTGGATAATAATTGCTCAGAATATATAAACATGTATATATATATATTTTTTTACAAATATCACCAAACACAATGGAAAGTATGTTGCCCAGCATTTTATTTGTGTATAATAGGTAGATTTAACATGGTTATAAATACTCCGGGCGATCATTGAGCAGAAAATAATGAAAACTAATTAATTGATAACACCAAAGATCATACCACTTTTAATAATGATTTTGATTGTGATGACGATGAATCACAATTTCAAGACATATAAGATATTAAGAACAGTAATAGAAAAAAAATAAAGATAATATTAATAATAATGAAATATCAAGGATAATAATGATGATACTACTACTACTACTGCTAATTATTACACGAATAATGATAGTTATAATAATGATATAATGAATAAGAACATATAAATCAATATTGATTAATGAAATAAAAATATAGATGGTGTTGAATACAGATTGACAATGATATATAATAATTTGTAATACCATCATCAGCATCTAAAATGTTGTTGCATTTAATTTTGTTATTTATTCTTTAAGTTGAACAGCATTAATGATTATTATCGGTATTGTTTCAATGTGACAAACAATTTTGTAATTATATGCTGTCTCTCTTCAAGCTTATTCAGATTGTCGTGTGACATTCTGTATGACTTATCTTTGTTTTATACTATTATCATTTGTTATATTCACCTTCATGGAATATTTCCAGATCTAACTCACTGTTTTTATCACTTTCAATTCGTAGGTGACAGACCTTGCCCAACGATGTGCCGACAAGAAAGCAGAGCTGGAGAAGAACATTCAGAACATAGAAATACAACGTCATGAGGTACACACTGCAGTGCAGACACTACTAGATGATGTCAAGCAAGCCTACAACATCAAGGCCAAGGAACTGGAAGAAAATCTTCGAAATCTCACCGAGCAGATAAATGCCTTAGAACATAGTTTTGATGACGACCTCGACGTCTTGAAGTCAAAAGATCGACAGAGGATCAAGAGTATTTGTAGTTCAATTACTTTGGTAGATAATGACAGACTAGGTCATCTTGAGACAGACACTCTATCTGCTCATACCTTGCTCTGTGAGGAGCTGGATGCCATGCTGAAGGAGGTTACTGATCACACTTCTGCGGAAGCTATTAAGAAGAAAGCAAATTGGAAGAGGTTCAATCCAGCAGACGATACTCGTCTTGACCTCGGGAGCATCTCAGGTTCAGATCCCAAGATAGAAGTCATTCAGTGTGTTGCTCTACGGGGAGAGATGTCCGGTATGGCAAGGCACTCCCATAGCACTGTCGCTATCGTGTATGGGGATTATGCACAAGGTATTGATATCATTGATTCAAATGGTGGTAAGCAGCGATATAGTAACATATTAGCCTTAAATGACATGAAATGTTATGATCTGATTTTGCAACGGGACGGGGCGTTATGCGTGTCTATTGGTTCTACAGAAGCCCACATCTACTCTCCCCTTGGCTCTAGGAAAGCAACAATCCACGTGAGAGACAATCGATATCTTCTCAGAGTTAACAGTAGTCCATCAGATGAAATCATCATTACTAACTATGGGAATCAAGTCTATATCTATGACCCGACAGGATCCACTCTCAAACACACTGTTCAAACAAAGCACAAGACGGAGCACGCATCTACCACCAGGACGGGTTTGATCGTCACGAGTTCATGTTGGGACTATCCAAGGGTGTTGACAGTCTATGACAGGGATGGGAATGCTGGTGAGTCTCTACAAGCTCCAGAGGATGTCTACCTGTATGCTGCTGTGGATGAGCAGGACAGGGTGTATGTAGCGAGTGTTGATGTGGATAATAGTAGCGTCGTGATCAAGCTCTATGATCTTGATGGTCTGAACCTGAAGGAAAGAGTTGAGTTCAAAGCACTTAATATGACATTGGATACTTGGTGGTGTTACTTGGTTTCCCTCTCCCCAGACATGCTCGCCTTTGCATGCTACGAGAAGTTATATTTCATCAAGGTATCACTGTAATCCACGTTATATCACACCATGTAGTATGGAATCTGACGTGCTTTCACCCTGCTACAAATCTACTTTAACACGTGTCGATATTCAGTATTACATGTATATTACTTACCATATGATAACCTCATCCAATGACAAAATCAGTTAATGTGATATTGATAGTCTTAATTACCATGGTTACTTCTAATGTACGAGTTATACATCTAAAAAAATGAATCAAATTTATAAACTTAACGTCACACCAGTTTCATGTGTATTCTACATGTACAGTATATAATATTTAGTCTGCAACAAGCATACATGTAGGCCTATCGTATTTATCATTGTAGCTATCAAGTGATAGAAAAATTACTTAAAAAACAAAAACATAACTAAGTATTTATTAAGAATATAACAAAGTAATCAGCAAATGTAATTAAATATAAATCAAGATAATCACTATCATACATGATAATGAAAATGTTTACAGTGCACAAGGGAAATTTATAAGCAGAAAGAGTACACTCTACCGTATTAGACCATTTTGCTTTCACATCACGCGAAAAATTCGTATCATCATACTCATGTCTATTCGCTATTTGTATATTTTTCAGTTAAAATTATCGTGGATAATGGAATGATAAGATGCTTTCTTTTGGACCGTCCATACGAATCTTGCTCTTTATTTTCGATGTGATCTTCTCCAAGAGGGGAAGATGCCAACTACTGATAACCATTCACTTGGAAAATGAAATATTTGCCGGTGAAACCTGCCTTTTTTTATAGATATTAGTAGTCTTAAAAATATACTATTTTGATTTCCTTACTTCTTTGAGTGTTTTCATCTGAAGAATAATATTTTTTTTCTATTCTTCCTTTAATTTGTCATAAGTCACTGTGAAAAGAATAAAAGCGATGTAATGGTAATTTGTATATTAGTGAACAGGGGGGAATGTGAATATATAATCTATATTCATTTGTCAATATATGCGTGTATAAGTATAAACTTGATCTCAAATATTATATACATAATATTGCATATAGAAATACATTGTATATGGTGTAAAGAATAAGTAAAAATCTTGCATTATTGTCAGGTGCAGAGGCTTTCTAAGATTTATTGAGAGAAAATTCGTAGAGATAGATTTCACTATCTTTAACTTCAGATTAAGTTAACGATTGCTATTCAACTCGTATACTCAAGTTTTCATTTTCTCTCTCTACATTCAAGTATGTAACCATGATCACTTTAAATCCCAGTATTTGACACCCGTTTAGTAGTTCTTAAAGAATATTTCTGCAATCGTTAACCCAAATTTGCATCTAACAATTTGTGTAAAAAATAACAAAACTAAACCACCCCTTATTTCGAAATTCAAAATGGAAGTTTAATCAAGTAAAATTAAATAATTGTAAACATTGACCTGGAAAAGAAAAATAACATTTACAGCTTTTTTAGTACAAGCCCCAAACGACGAAACTCTTTTTGATTGTGAGTTCAGGATTAAGAAAACAGCCTTTCTTTAACCGTGCTACAAAAAACTTTTTACACACTAATTTGAGATAGAAATTAACGTAGATGAACAACTCCAGGTCAATCCGTGGTTATTTTCTTTAATAACATTTCATTCTATTTCCAATTTGATGTATAAATAATTTTTTTCTTGTGTAAATATCACGATTTATATTTTTATAAATGCATGTTATCGAGTTACTGCTCTCTCGGAGGTTTTATTCTATGAGATTATCTTGTGTATAGTTATGACCTCTGTTTAGAACAATCGCTAATCTTTATGTTGCCATGGTTATAAGACTGTTTATATGGGAATGGTTTAGGTATAGATTATTACCAACTATATAATGTAAAAATTGAAAAAAAAAATATCTCTTAATATGCTGACTGTTGAATAAATATGTTGTTTCATACTTAAAGGACAAGTTCACCCAAAGAAATAAGTTGACTTGAATGAAAATATAAAAATCCAACAAGAATAACACTGAAAATTTCATCAAAATCGGATGAAAAATAAGAAAATTATTTTAAAATAATATATTACAGAACTTTAAGATGCACATCCTGGTCGGTATGCAAATGAGGATACTAATTACTGATGATGTCATCCACTCTATTTCTTTTGTATTTTATTCAATGAAATATGAAATATTCGAATTTTCACCTAATTGTCAAGTAAAACAACGATTAATTCATCTCTGAACATGTGTAACTACTATTGTTTGATATATATGGTTCAGTCAGGTTGTTCCTTATAGTCAAATTGGTAAACAAAAATGAAATATTGTATAATTCAAACAATAAAAACCAAAAGAAATAGTGAGAGAGAGACATCATCGACTGTCTCATTTGCTTGTCACTGAGTTTTGTACATGTATTTCACTGTTTTGTGAAAAATAAGCGAAACTTTAAAATGAAATAACTTTCTTATTTTACATCCGATTTTGATGAAATTTTCAGCGTTATGCTAGGTTGATTTTCCTCTTTTTCAGTTCAACCAACACTCTTCTGGGGTGGACTTGACCTTCAAATCAAGAATCATCATTACAGAAGAAAGGCGCCTAAAGCTGGAAGTCATTTTATTACATTATACAGTGGCTACATTTTGATATTCGATTGTTTGATTCCCTTAGACCTATATGTATTATAATGCATATATCAAAGCAAACGAGACAACAAATGGATATTAGATTATTTTTAAAGATATAAATGGTAAAGATAGAAAACGAATGAAAATGATTCCGAGAGGACAATCTAGAGCTTGCTATTTAAAAAACAACCAATGCATATTTGATTAGAATCGAAGTTTATCGAGAAACGAACATTCTTCCCTTTGAATTGAATCTATGGATTTCTCTTTTCATTAAATTGTAAATATAACATTGAATCGAGTCTGTTCAAACTTTGTTTATATTGAATACTTACTACATACGGTTGCAAAAGGAAAAGAGGATGGAGGGGGGGGGGTAGTCGGTGAGAGAGAGGGGAGGGGAACATGTAGGTATAGACAGAGGTGAGAGGTAGATAGAAAGTAAGTATATATACAGCTGTATGTAAGTATTTATGAATTATTTTCGTTGTGAATCTGCCATTTCTATGGAATCATTAAAAACAGTAATGCTAAAAATAGATCCAACAACAAGTAGCATATAGTACGCCTCTGGCAGTGTCTCGCCTACATTCAATATTGCACCATGCTGACTTTGAAAACGACTATAGAATAATTATTCACAAAAAACACCATTCATAAATATGACAATAACATGCTGTGTTTATTGAACCTAAATGACATCTCATTTTTATTATATCACCCATGACTTGTATAGGATGATCAGTGGTCCTTGATTCCCTAAATATGTCCACATTAATATACCAATAAACTTTCAAAGATATGATGGCAATTAATTCAACAAATGCCCCCAGTGTGGCCAAAGTTCATTGACCCTAAATGACCGTTGACCTTGGTCATGTGAGTTGAACCTCATGGAGGATGTTCACTGATACTTGATTACTCTTACGTCCAAGTTTCATGAATTGGATCCATAGACTTGAAAAGTTATTACGGCAATTCAACAAATACCCCCAACATGGTCAAAGTTCATTGACCCTAAATGACCTTGATCCTTGTTATGTGATCTGTTGTACTTATTTACCCTTACCTTGGTTTATATGATGACTTTTAAAAATTTAACCTTAGGTTATAATCTTAAATATTGATAATCCCGCTCTGCTATGCAGGCGAGGCAACCCCCCAACAATATAAAAATGTTTGTCCCTTAGTTGACTTAATCATTTGTCTCATCAATTTTACGAGAGACATAATTGGAGCTTTTTATCTATACATAAATGGAGCTAAATCCTTCAGCTGCCTGGCCAGGATATGACAATAAATTCAACATAATTTTGTGCAAACACACATATGAATATATCCAAAATGATGATAATTATAATAATAACAACAATAATAATGATAATATTAATGATTATAATAATAATAATCATTATAATAAGAATAACAATAATAGTAATAATAATAAATGTTTTACGTCCTATATCTCCTTAACCGAAACTATGTCTATAAGCAATTAAGAACTATAAGCAATTAAAGTTACTAAGAACTAGATTGCCCTCTTCAAAAAGGGGTGCTAGGGAACTGACGCTTGAAATGAGGATGTTATAGGAACGAAGAGGAGGGGGGGGGTTGACTGGTTGGTGAATGGAAAAGGATGGAAATAATATAATCATTTTAAAAGATCTTCTTATCCATGTATTATCGCGTGACAAATTTTCCAGATCATACCCTTTATTGAAATATTGTTTGATTTTAACTTAAAATTATGGCGCCCAGAGTCAATCTCTACGATGTAACCAATTCCTTAATCACAGTCAGTATTTTTTTAATACAACGCTGTTTACTATATAAAGCTCACAGTAGTTGTTAAACGATATAAAGAAACAAGCTTGATTTATTAATGTTCTTTAAGACTTTAAACAATGTTTAAACAACTACTGTATAACAGTTGATATAGCAAACAGCGTGGTATATATACATGCTTTAAACAACTTTTTGGCTGTGTTGCTTCAGTCAAACAATGCCAAGGCCAGCACGGATCGATAAATCTCGAATATAAATATTGCATATAGGAATGTATTGTATACGGTGTCAAGTATAATTACAAATCGTCCATTATCGTTATATTAATGTGTAGAGTCTTTCTAAGAATTATTTAGAGAAAATTCATAAAGATAGATTCCACTATCTTTAATTCTAGATTAACTTAAACGTTCAATTGCTATTCGACTCATATACTCAAGTGTTCAGTGCCAGATTTTCTCTGTTTACTTTCAAGTATGTATATATGTAACCACGATCGCTTACGATCCCCCAAATTGACACCATTTGCTTTTTCAAGAACATTCCAGCAATCTCTATCCCCAAAAGTTCGGTTTCTTTTTCATTGCAAGTTTAAGATCATGAAAGCAGCCTTAAAAAAAAGAAACGTGCAAAAAAAGCAACCCAAACGTAGAGGGGCAACTCCAGGTCGATTTGTGGTAATTTTCTTTTAAGAACATGTAATTGTACTTTGAATTTGATGTATAAATTATTTTTTCTTGTGTAAATATCACGATTTATATATTATAAATGCATGTTATCGAGTTACTGCTCTCTCAGAGGTTAGTCTCTGACATTCTCTTGTGTATAGTTATGACCTATGTTTAGAACGACTCTGTTTATCCACGGGGAAAGAGTATTTTAAAAAGAAATTGATTACAATTTTTTTTAGCTTTATAATTATGGCATAAGGTTTGTATTATATTATAACACATGTTTCCTGACGCCATAAATGAATCACTATTAGTGACTATACGTAGCTATTAGATGAATTTATTTTGAATATATAACCAGTGACATCAGGGCCCGTAGCACATTATTTGAAAGAACATTTCTGATTGGTTGTTATTCAGTCTAGTGAGCAAAATACGCATGCAACGACGATCCTGATTGGCTATAATTTCATTTAGCGATTAATCGCTAACCTTTGTGTTATCCCGCCTAGTTAGTTCAACATGAAAAAAATCAAATTGGCGTCATGTTTGGAAATGCACTTCTGGGGCCTGTTACACGAACCTCAACAACCATCTTAGATGAATATCTCTACGATTGATTGTATTGACTACAATGTACAATTAATACCAAGCATACGATCAATCGCCAACTTTTGAGTCACAGGACCCTTGTAGACCTACATACTGTATAAATGGGAATGGTATAGGTATCGATTATTATCAACTATATAATATAATAAAATAGAAAAAAATATCTTATCTCTTAATATGCTCACTGTAGAATAAAGGTCTTGTTTCATATTTAAATCAAGAGTCATCATTACAGAAGAAAGGCCCCTAAAGGTGCAAAGTATATTACATTATACAAAGGCTACATTTTTATATTCGATTGTTTTATTCTCTTAGGTCTATATGTAATAGAATGCATTTAGCAAACCAAAAGAGAAAACAATAGAAACAAATAATATATCCGATTATTTTGTGAGATATATAAATGGTGAAGATAGAAATTGAGAGAAAATTGTTCAGAGAGGACAATCTAGAGTTTGGTATTTAAAAACGACCAATGTATATTTGATTAGAATTGAAGTACATCGAGCACATACCGATTATTCCTTTTGAATTGAATCTATGGATTTCTCTTTTCATTAAATTGTAAATATGATAAATTGAATCAAGTCTGGTCAAACTTTGAACATGTTGAATACTAACTAAATAGAACGAGGAGGGGGGTAGTCGGTGAGAGAAAGGGAGTGAGAAGATGATTTACTTAAAAACCAAGAACTGTTCATCACTAATTTCGGTTAAAAACCCAAACTTATACATGTATATTTAACATTACCAAATTCTGGTAGAATAATTTTAACAGATAATCACCGAGACACCGACATCAATTCCAAGAGTTTCTATTAAAAAAAAGGTTGAGGAAGGGGGGGGGTGTCATCTCGAATACATTTGCGTTAAATTTGCTAATGACGGCTTACGGCACACGGGAATGTGATGGTAATGATTATGATAGATGATGTGATGATGTTGATGGTAATGATGATGATGGTGGTGGTGATGATGATGATGATGATGGTAATGATGATGATGATAATCATGATGGCAATGATTATGACGATATATGATGATGATGGTGATGATAGTGATGAAGATAAAGATGATTACTATGATAAATGATGATGGTGATGAAGATTATTCAAATGATGGTAGTCGTGGTGGAGATGATGGCGATGATGACTACATTGATGACAATGGTGGCGGTAGTCAGTGGTAGTGGTGGTGGTGGTTGTGATGATAGGGGTGGTGGTTGTGATGACGAAGGTTGTTCTTATTATTACTATCATTATGAATGTATAGTGATTTTCGTGGTGGTGTTATTGATGATGATAACGATAATAGTGGTGGTGAAGATGATAGTGATAATGATGATGACAGTAGTTTTGAAGATGGTGGTGGTGGTAGTGTTGAGGATGATGACGACGACAATGATGATGATGAAGATAATGGTGACATGGTGGTAATGAAGATGGTAGTAAAGATGGTAAAGATAACGATGATGATGGTAATGATGATGATGACGGTGATGATAATAGTTATAACGGAATAACCATCGTTAATACGTATGGTGGTGATAAGCAGAGATAGATGTTAAAGATGATAATTGAGATATAAATTGCTTTTGAACGCACGCGATGAAAATGAAATAAGATTAGGTTTTCCTTGATCTATATTTAGAACAGCAAATTTATCTCGACTGACATGTTCATGACATAATCTTTATTAAAAAAAATATTATTTAAGATAAGGAAGAACTTTAGGTGGACACTGATTACGAAATAATTATCAAAATGGGCCATGCACGAACGCTCTGTGAGAAAGGAAAGAGAATGGGAGAGAGAGAGGGGGAGGGGGAGGAGGGGGGGGGGGGCTGAAAGAAAGGGAGAAATAATTAAAGAAAGAAACAATGATGGATAGAAAGAAAAAAATAAGAAATTAAAAAATAGAGTAGCAAAGAGGAACAGGAAAGAAACTTCAAAACAATAATATCGGTTTTTCGAAATGATTATTAAGAAAGTAAGACTGGTTTCAAAACTGTGTATGATGGCGCTATTCCAACTTCTTAAACGGTGCTATTGCTTCGGGTACGCTATGTGCGTAATATGTTCTTGGTGATTTAAGTTTTATTTTTTCAACATGGAATCGTGTTAAAGGGGAATCCAGCCCAAATAAAAACTTGTTTTTATAAGAAAAAGAAAAGTCAGACAAGTTGATAGGTGAAGGTTTGAACAATATTGGACAAACAACAAGAAAGTTATGAATTTTAAAAAGTTGTAAATATTGGTGATCACTTTACCCATGGAGACTTCAAATTGGCCACATATGTGATGCCATAGTGATGTAAGGCAAGGACTACTCTCCATGGACTCCAATACATATTATGGCTAAAACGTCATTTTTCCCAAAAGTTGTATTTCAAATTATATTTTTCTTTCATGAGGACATAAAACAATACACTACCTGGGTTATGTTTATATTACTGCGCTGGGGGAATGGGTACTCAGGAGAAAACCACGAATCTCTGATAATAAAGTACATGGCCTATGGGAAAGTTGTCCTTGCCCCTTGTCATAATTTAATTATCCAGTTGCCAATTTGGAATCTACATAGTATTAGTGATTTCAATTTCAAAGTAGCTATAACTTTCTTACTGCTTGGCCGATTTCTTTCAAACTTTCACCATTCTGTTTAATTTATTGTTCTCCTTCCCAACACAACTGTTTAAGGCCAAGGCTGGATTCCCCTTTAAGTAAGATAATTGACAATAATTCATAATTACTCGGATACTGATAGGGCCTACTATAGCAACAGTTTAGTAGTGATTCTATTCATCTCTTGACCATGTTAATGAGAATCTTTGTCATTTATCTTGACAGTGTTACAGTGGAGCTCCAAAGTCAGTGAATCCTACCAAAAATAAACATGATTATGTATTTAGAATGTTCAAGTCCTGCCAACTTTTTTTTAGATATCTAATAATGAATTGATTTGATAAACTTTCAAATTCAATAAAGTTTGTTTCTCTGGGCTCGCTGCGTATTGTAGTGTTGTTGTCTATATTCAACACTCAGCATGAAGAAGTGCAATTTGTGGTGGGGTTCAATAACTTTTGAGAAGGAACATATTACAAGCAACGGGAACCACTATTACTAAGAATGGGGGGGGGGGGTAGTTACTGAGAGAGAGGGACCGAGAAGAGAGGGGAATATGCAGATGATTTATTTTATCACTAATTTCGGTAAACCTCCTCCCTCTTATACATGTAAAGTTTACACTACCAGATTCTGGTAGAATAGTTTTAATAGATAATCACCGAGACACCAACATGAATTCTGAGAGTTTCTAGTAAAGAAACAAAAAAAAAAGTTGAGGAAGGACGCATCTCGAATACAATTCAAAAGTTTATTGATAAAAAATCCTGACATTTAAGGATCATCATAAAAAACAAAGAAACATACGAAAAAAATAATACAACATAAACAGCATAGTAACAACGAGGTATTCAATAACAAAAAATACAAAGAAAAAAAACAGAAGAAAAATACCATTGGATGAAATGTTAGATGCGAGATACATAAATGCATGTACATACACGTACATAATATACCTAAACATCAATACGCCATATATACAAATACATAAGTATAATATCATATTTTACTTTCAAGCATCCTAAGTCTCTCCACGTACATATAACATATAACACATAATTTGCTAATATCCATGTCATTGCTACCTAATATTATTTGGATTTTGTTTTTGTTGGTTATTTTCATAAAATCCGGCAGTACTTTAACTTGTTAAATAATTTATTTTGTATACATAATTTATAATACGTTTTGTGTTAAATTTGCTAATGACGGCTTCCGGCACCCGGGTATGTGATATAAGCGTCATGGCGACGAATGTGATGGTAATGATTACGATAGACGATATGATGATGATGATGATGATGGTGGTGATGGTGGTGGTGGCGATGATGATGATGGCGATGATGATGGGGTAATGATGGTAATGATGATGACGATGATAATTGTGGTAATATTGATGGTAATGATGATGGTGATTGTGATGGTAATGATGATGATGGTGATGGTGGTGGTGATGATGGTAATGATGGTGATGATAGATGATGATGGTGGTGATGGTGATAATGATTACGTTGATGATGACGACGATGATAGTGATGATGATGTTCGTAAAGATTACGATGATAGATGATGATGATGGTGGTGGTGGTGGTGATGAAGATTATTCAAATGATGGTAGCCGTGGTGGTGATAGGGGTGGTGGTCATGGGAACGACGGTGACTATGATGATGATGGTGGTGGTGGTGATGATGATTATGGTGGTGGTGATGAGGATAGGGGTGGTGGTTGTGATGACGATGGTTATCATTACTATCATTATGAAGGTAGTTTTGGTCGTGGTGGTATTAATGGTGATAATGATAATAATAGTGGTGGTGAAGATGGTAGCGATGATGATGATGACAGTAGTTTTGAAGATGGTGGTGGTGGTAGTGTTGAGGATGACGACGACGATGATGATGATGAAGATAGTGGTGGCATGGTGGTGATGAAGATGGTTGTAAAGATGACAGTGATGATAAGTTATAACGGAATAACCATCGTTAATACGTATGGTGGTGAGAGATAGATGTGAAGAAG
This sequence comes from Lytechinus variegatus, assembly GCF_018143015.1. Taxonomy (NCBI): domain Eukaryota; kingdom Metazoa; phylum Echinodermata; class Echinoidea; order Temnopleuroida; family Toxopneustidae; genus Lytechinus; species Lytechinus variegatus. The sequence continues at coordinate 21,103,850 of NC_054753.1, read as the reverse complement.
GATAATTGAGATATAAATTGCTTTGGGACGCGATGATCATAATGAAAATAAAATAAGATTATAATGTTTTCATTGATCTATTTACATGTATATTCCAAACAGCAAATTTATCTCAACTGACATGCGACCAGTGTGTTGGTAGTTGGTAGTCAGTTGGTAGAGCGTCCGTCTCACAACCGGGAGGTCGGGGGTTCAAACCGCGTCAGACCAAAAGACGTTAAAAGATGGGGGTTGCTGCTACCGTGTTTGGCGTTCAACGATTAAATAGAGCCTCGTCGATCTGGCGCTGCACAGCGGCTGCGGGGCCCACGATCAATTGGGCAAAGCAAATTTTCGGAGTATTTCATTGCATGTCTATTTCGAACAATAAATTATGGATTTTCATAAAATAACCTTTATGAAACAAATCATCAAACTTGAATAAATATTGAAGTTAAGGAAAAAAATCTAGGTAGACACTTTGATTTAGAAATTAAAAACACCTAGGGGAGAAAGGAAAGAAAAAGAATGTGGAGAAAGAGAAAGGAGGGGGGGGGGGGGGGTGAACGAAAGGGAGAAAGAATCAAAGAAAAGAAGTAAGAAATTAAAAAAATAAAATTGAAAAGAAGAGTCGGAAAGAAACATCAAAATAATAACATCGGTTTTCGAAATGATTATTAAGAAAGTAAGACTGGTTTCAAAACTGTGTATGATGGCGCTATTCTATCTTCTTAAACGGTGGCATTACTTTTGGTACACTATGTGCGTAATAGGTTCTTGGTGATTTAAGTCTTTTTTTTTCATCATGGAATCGTTTTAAGATAATTGACAATAAATCATAATTACTCGGATACTGATAGGGCCTACTATAGCAACAGTTTAGTAGTGATTCTATTCATCTCTTGACCGTGTTAATGAGAATCTTTATCATTTATCTTGACAGTGTTACAGTGGAACTCCAAAGTCAGTGAATCATACACTGTAAAAACTGTGGTGTTAAAACTGACACCAATTGGTGTTAATAGAGGACCACACCCTGAAGTGTTAAAATAACACCCTAGAGATTGGACATAACACCAAAGGGTGCAAATGTAACAACCATATGTGTTGTAATAACACCTATAGGTGTAAAACTAACACCGCCAATATAACACCGGTGTAAAATAACTAATGTGGTCCTCTATGTACACCGGTTAACACCACAGTTTTTGCTGTGTACCAAAAATAAACATGATTATGTATTTAGAATGTTCAAGTCCTGCCATTTTTTAAGATATCTAATAATGAATTAATTTGATAAACTTTCAAATTCATTAAAGTTTGTTTCTCTGGGCTCGCTGCGTATTGTAGTGTTGTTGTCTATATTCAACACTGAGCATGAAGAACTGCATTTTGTGGTGGGGTTCAATAACTTTTGAGAAGGAACAGATTACAAGGAACGGGAACCACTATTACTAAGGTATTAAACAATAAAGCTAGACAAATATACAAAGAAAGTACTACCCCCCGAACGGACATAGAAAAACTTTAAAAGGAAAGAAGGAACAACAATGAGAGACAACAATAAACATTGAGAAAAACACCCTTACTATAAAAAAACAGAATAAAAAATATACAAAAATAGAAAAATAAACACAGAAAGAAGTAAAGAGAGGGGGAGAGTGAGAGAGAGAGAGGGGGGGAGGGGTGGGGGAGGGAGAGGGGAATCATTGGGAGAGAATATGAGAACATGGAACGGGAGCCACTATTACTAAGGTATTAACAGTAAACAAAGCTTGGATAACATACAAAGAAAGTACCCCCGCCCCCCCCAAAAAAAACAAACAAACAAAAACAAAAAAGAAGAAACCTAGACCAACTTTAAAAAGGAAAAAAGGAACAACAATAAGAGAAAACAATAAACATTGAGAAAACACCCTTACTTTAAGAAAACAGAATGAAAAAAAAGGAAAAATACACAAAGAAAAAATGAACACAGAAAGAAATAAAAAGGTGGAGAGGGGGAGGGGGAGAAGGGTGAGAAGGGAGGGGAGAAGGGGGAGGGGGTGAGGGGGGGGGTGGGAGAGAATATGAGAAGAGTAGATCAGGAGTACATGAGATGAAACCTGAGAGAGAATCAGAGATAAGAGAAAGATACTATTTTTTTTCAAATAGAATCACATTAAAACATTACTGATTGATTTTCTTTTACTCAAGCAATTAAATAAAGAGCATAAAACCACAATGTCACAAAACAATATCAACATATAGACTCAGATGCATTAAAGATTTTTGATCTTGCTACCAAATAAGATCTCTTAAAAATGGACCATTTAAGTTAGGTTACCTCACAGAATCACTTCTTGATAGAGAAACAGAGATGCATGCAATATTGAAAATATCAAATAATCTATGCTGGGAATCTTACACATAGAGACAAAAATTATGGAAGAAAATCTTTTCTTTTTTTACATAATCAGATCTCTAAATGATGGAAAAAATAAGTTAGGTAAACTAAAACAAAATTCTTGATAGAGAAATAGAGATGATTAAAACACAAATAATCCATTCTGCGATTTGTCCATGATAAGAAAAAAAATCATGGAAAATTGATTCATTTTCTTTTTTACATATTAATAATTGAGTTACACAGAATACCGTCTTTTAATAAAGAAAATTTCGAAATTAGGGTCATATAACCTCATAAAACGTCTTATTAAAGGAAACCAAAACCCAAGAAGAGAAGTAATCTTATTGGAAAGAGTAAAATGAGAGGAACAATTTAAAAAAAAGTTTCATCAAAATCGGTTATGAAATAAGCAAGGTATGGGTGTTTGAAAACTCTTGTTGTACTGTCTATGAGCATCCTCAAATTGGCAAACGTGCTTCAAAATGGCTGAGTTTGTGGACAACTCTCCATTTGTTTTGTACACAAATTTTCAGATTTTCTTCATTATCTTTCAAATTGCATCTTGCCTCCTTCTGAGCACAACATATGTCATGGGAAAATATAATCCACACCATATATGTCAAGGTCAGGAGGAGATAATGTGAAATATGTAAAATACAGGGGAAAATCTGAAAATATGTGTACAAAACAAATGGAGAGTTGTCCACAAAATCAGCCATTTTGAAGCACGTTTGCCAATTTGAGGATCCACATAGTAAGTACAACAAGACTTTTTAATCGTCCATAACTTAGTTATTTCATAACCGATTTGATGAAACTTTTTTTTAATTGTTCCTCTCATTTTACTCTTTCCAATAAGATTGCTTCTCTTCTTGGGTTTTGGTTTCCTTTAATAGAGAAATAGAGTTGCCTCGGAAGTTGCCTGCATACAATATTCGAAAGATAAAATCACCCATTGTGGGATTTTGCACATGAACATGATGAAGACAAAAATGCTTAATTTGATAATGACACTCCCTCTATCAACGAATAAATACATAACGCGCAGTCAAGTTCAAAGGTAGGTGGGAATACCCAGTTCTATTGTTGAAAGTGGGTGTGTTTGACTTGTAGTTGAATTTGTATTGAAGTACAACAATAGTATGAAGCTGAACCATTGCGTTGTAACTCGAACTCGACGTTTCAATATACATTGAGGAATTTATATCTCGAGTTTCTAAATTTATTTAGCGATGGCTGAGAAGTGTGGATCAGAGAAAGCATCAAACTCTTCACCGAACCTGATATGTCCATTATGTCTTGATATATTTGTCGAGGCGACAATCTTAACTTCATGTGGACACACATTTTGTAGGCGATGCCTCAAGAAATACGATCTAACCCACCAGGACCTTGATCACATGGTCTGTCCTCTCTGCAGGGAGATCACCAAGTTGTCTGCAAACCGTGTCGATGATCTCCGCCTCAATGTCTCCATCAACGGATGCGTAGACGATTACCACGCCAAGTGTGGAGGGATGAATGCTGTCCTTGAGATGTGCCAGAAATGCACCGCTTGCAAGTCTCTGAAAGACGCTGTATCATTCTGCAAAACATGTAATTGTTATATGTGTGATGAGTGCTTACGTTGCCATAAACATCTTACCGCGTTGTTTGACGGTCATGAGATCGTCTCCATGGATGATGTCATCGAAGGGAAGGTCAGCATTGGTCATTTATTCGAGAAGTGCTCCATCCACAAACAAGAGAACAAGGATATGTTTTGTGAGGATTGTAAGGTCCATGTCTGTCAAAAGTGTGTACTTGTTGGTCATAAAGCTCATGAAATCAAGAACCAGGTTGACTTTGAGCAGGAGTTGCGACGGAAGGTAAATTTATTCATAATTATCACAAATGCTGGTTGATATTGTATACATCGCTGTTTACTATGTATACCTTACAGGAGATGTTTAGAATTTCAAACAACCATGCTTAATTTTAATTGAGAATCAAATATAAAAAAATCAAACTTTGCTGTTTAAGAGTCTGAACACTTTAAAATCTATTTAAACAATCTATTTAAACAAGTAATGTATAAAGGTTAAACAGCTTGTATAAAAATGAAACATTTTGAAAGCGTACACCCTTAAAAAGTTTAGGCAAAAAGGATCAATTATTAACCATCACTGGGTAACACACTATCTGTCAACATTTGGTAATAAAAACTAATAATTGGGTAATAAATTTGCTCAATTGGATAATAATTGCTCAGAATATATAAACATGTATATATATACTTTTTTACAAATATCACCAAACACAATGGACAGTATGTTGCCCAGCATTTTATGTGTGTATAATAGGTAGATTTAACATGGTTATAAATACTCAGGGCGATCATTGAGCAGAAGATGATGAAAATTTAATAATTAATAAGAATTAACACCAAAGATCATACCACTTTTAATAATTATTATGATTGTGATGACGATAATAATGATAATCACAATATCAAGTTATATAAGATATTAAGAACAGTAATAGTAAAAAAATGATAATATTAATAATAATGAAATATCAATGACAATAATAATGATGATAATAATACTACTACTAATGATAAGACGAATAATGATATAATAATGGCATAATGAATAAGAATATATGAATTAATAATGATTAATAAGATAATATAAATGGTGTTGAATACAGATTGACAATGGTATATAATAATTTGTAATACCATCATCAGCATCTAAAATGTTGTTTCATTTGATTATGTAACTTATTCTTTATGTTGAACTACATTGATAATTATCATCGTTATTGTTTCAATATGACAAACAATTTTGTAATTAAATGATGTCTCTCTTCAATCTTATTCAGATTGTCGTATGTCATTCTGTATGATTTCTTTGTTTGTAGAGTATCAGTATTTCTTATATTCACCTTCATGGAATATTTCCAGATCTAACTCACTGTTTTATCACGTTCTATACGTAGGTGACAGACCTTGCTCAGCGATGTGCTGACAAGAAAGCAGAGCTGGAGAAGAACATTCAGAACATAGAAATACAACGTCATGAGGTACACACTGCAGTGCAGACACTACTAGATGATGTCAGGCAAGCCTACAGCATCAAGGCCAAGGAGCTGGAAGAAAATCTTCGAAATCTCACCGACCAAATACATGCCTTAGAACGTAGTTTTGATGACGACCTCAACGTCTTGAAGTCAAAAGATCGACAGAGGATCAAGAGTATTTGTAGTTCAATTATTTTGGTAGATAATGACAGACTTGGTCATCTTGAGACAGACACTCTATCTGCTCATATCTTGCTCTGTGAGGAGCTCGATGTCATGCTGAAGGAGATTACTGATCACACTTCTGCGGAAGCTATTAGGAAGAAAGCACAGGAGACGAGGTTCAAACCAGCAGATGATACTCGTCTTGACCTCGGGAGCATCTCACGATCAGATCCCAAGATGGAAGTCATTACGAGTGTTGATCTACAGGGAGTGATGCTCGGTATGACAAGGTACTCCAATAGCACTGTCGCTATCGGGTATGGGGGATATGCACAAGGTATTGATATCATTGATTCAAATGGTGGAAAGCAGCGGTATAGAAACACACCCTTAAGTGACATGAATTGTTATGATCTGGTTTTGCAACGGGACGGGGCGTTATGCGTGTTGACTGGTTCTAGAGAAGCCTACATCTACTCTTCCCTTGGTTCCAGGAAAGCAACAATCCACGTGAGAAACAATGAATCTTTTCTCAGAGTTAGCAGGAGTCCATCAGATGAAATTATCATTACTAACTATGGAAAACAAGTCTATATCTATGACCCGACAGGATACACTCTTAAACACACTGTTCAAACAAAGCACGATACGAGGCAGGCATCTACCACCAGGACGGGTTTGATCGTCACGAGTTCATGCTATACCAATCCAAGCGTGGTGACGGTCTATGACAGGGATGGGAATGCTGGTGAGTCTCTACATCTACAAGCTCCAGAGGATGTCTACCCGTATGTTGCCGTGGATGAGCAGGACAGGGTGTATGTAGCGAGTGTTGATAAGAAGAATAGTAGCGTCGTGATCAGGCTCTATGATCTTGATGGTCTGAACCTGAAGGAAAGAGTTGAATTCAAAGCACTTGATATGACATTGCAAGAGTATTGGTGTTACTTAGTTTCCCTCTCCCCAGACATGCTCGCCTTTGCTTGTGGCAAAAATTTATATTTCATCAAGGTATCACTGTAATCCACGTTATATCACACCATGTAGTATGGGGACTGACGTGCTTTCATCCTGCTACAATACAAACTTACTTTAACACGTGTCGATATTCAGTATTACATGTATATTACTAACCATGTGATATCTTCATCCAATGATAGAATCACTTAATGTGATATACTACTGATAATAATAATAATAATAATTAAATATTTGTATAGCGCACATATTTGTCGATGACACTCAAGGCGCACAATTAACTTATGTAAAACAGAAATGAAATAAATAAATACCAAAAAAAATTGAACAAACTGACAAGAAATTACAATGGTTTAGTATAAATTAGTGAACAGGTGGAGATGTGAATATATAATTTATATTCATTTTCTAATATATGCGTATTTAAATACAAACTTTATCTCAATTATTATATACATAATATTGCATATAGGAATGTATTGTATACGGTGTAAAGTATAATTACAAATCGTCCATTATCGTTATATTAATGTGTAGAGTCTTTCTAAGAATTATTTAGAGAAAATTCATAAAGATAGATTCCACTATCTTTAATTCTAGATTAACTTAAACGTTCAATTGCTATTCGACTCATATACTCAAGTGTTCAGTGCCATATTTTCTCTGTTTACATTCAAGTATATATGTAACCACGATCGCTTACGATCCCCCAAATTGACACCATTTATTTGCTTTTTCAAGAACATTCCAGCAATCTCTATCCCCAAAAGTTCGGTTTCTTTTTCATTGCAAGTTTAAGATCATGAAAGCAGCCTGAAAAAAAGAAACGTGCAAAAAAAGCAACCCAAACTTCTATGCAATAATTCGAAAGACCTGGTTATCACCTTTAACGTAGAGGGGCAACTCCAGGTCGATTTGTGGTAATTTTCTTTTAAGAACATGTAATTGTACTTTGAATTTGATGTATAAATTATTTTTTCTTGTGTAAATATCACGATTTATATATTATAAATGCATGTTATCGAGTTACTGCTCTCTCAGAGGTTAGTCTCTGACATTCTCTTGTGTATAGTTATGACCTATGTTTAGAACGACTCTGTTTATCCACGGGGAAAGAGTATTTTAAAAGGAAATTGATTACAAAATTTTTAGCTTTATAATTTCGGCATAAGGTTTGTATTATTTTATAACACATGTTTCCTGACGCCGTGAATGAATCACTATTAGTGACTATGCGTAGCTATTAGATGATTTATTTTGAATGTATAACCAATGACATCAGGGTCCCGTAACACATTATTTGAAAGAACAATTCTGATTGGTTCTTATTCAGTCTAGTGAACAAAATACGCATGCAACGACGATCCTGATTGGCTATTTCATGTAGCGATTAATCGCTAACCTTTGTGTTACATAGTTAGTTCAACATGAAAAAAAGAGCAAATGGAGCTCATGTTTTGAAATGCACTTCTGGGGCCTGTAACATGAACCTTAACAAGCATCTTAGATGAATATCTCTACGATTGATTGAATTGACTACAATGTACAATTAATCATGAATACCAAGCATGCGATCAATCGCTAACCTAAATGTTACGGGACCATTGTAGACTTAAATGGGAATGGTATAGGTATCGATTATTACCAACTATCTAATATAAAAATATAGAAAAATATCTTATATTTTGATATGCTGACTGTAGAATAAATCTTTTGGTTTATACTTTAATCAAGAATCACCATAACAGATGAAAGGGGCCTCAAGCTGCAAATCATATTACATTATACAAAGGCTACATTTTGATATTCGATTGTTTTTCTCTTAGGCCTATATGTATTAGAATGAATATTATATTTTTAAAGCAAACGAGACAACAAATGGATATCCGATTATTTTATGAGATATGTAAACGGTGAAGATAGAAAACGAGGGAAAATTATTCCGAGAGGACAATCTTAGAGTTTACTATCTAAAAATGCATATTTGATTAAAATTGAAGTATATATATCAAGCACATACCGATTATTCATTTTGAATTGAATCTATGGATTTCTCTTTTCATTAAATTGTAAATATGATAAAATTGAATTAAATCTGGTCAAACTTTGAACATGTTCAATACTAATTAAATAGAACGGGGGGGGGGGGGTAGTAGTCGGTGGTCGGTGAGAGAGAGAAAGGAAGTGAGAAGATGATTTACTTAAAAACAAAAAACTGTTCATCACTAATTTCGGTAAAAAACCCCAAACTTATACATGTATATTTAACATTACCAAATTCTGGTAGAATAATTTTAACAGATAATCACCGAGACACCAACATCAATTCCAAGAGTTTCTATAACAAAAAGGCTGAGGAAGGGGAGGGGGGGGGGGGTGTCATCTCGAATACATTTGTGAATTGTACTGCAAAGTCTAGTGACAATCTGTATAACAGAAACAACTTCTTTTGTACTTGCACTGTAATTACATTCTGCAACGTTGTATGTTTTATTCATAAAACAAACTTTATTGTGTTTTTTTTCCTATTATAAGAAAAACACTTTGAAAAAAAGGAGAGAAGAGAAACATTTTACCCTTCCAGGTATCATTGCCAGTGTGTTGATTATACTTATGCAAACTGTACAATATGTCATTTCAACTACCTGGTTGGAACAATTACTTTTAGTCTCGTACTTAACATTCCTTCATATAGTATTTTTCCCGCCACTTCTCGAGTTCATCCCTACATACAGCCCACCTTTTATGTATCAACCCCTTTATCTTTCTCTATCCAATTAAGCTTTGTCCCAAATTGGATGACGAAATTCATTCTCGGACTTTTAAACTGTCAGGAAAGATACGATTAGCATATTTTATTTCATAAAAGGTTGTTCTCTATTATTTAAACCTCAATGCATGCAATCACCTTGAATTATTACATCCACAGGTGTCACGTAGGCGTGATTATCATGCACCATCGATCATTCCCCGCCTACCAAATTGTCCATGATTATTATTGGTCGATACGTGAGCATGTAAGAACATGAAGACTGACCATGGGCAAACCTCATTGACATTTGCCTAATCATTTTTTGTTCTGTTCTCTGTCCCTTTACAATTACAAATCATTACGTAATGAAGTTTATGTACAGCTAGCAAAACCAGAATACCGCAAGTGAACTTTTTTGTACTTGCACTGTAATTACATTCTTCAACGGTATTCATAAAACAACCTTTTATTGTTTATATTGTTATTAGACGAAAATTTGTTAATTCAATTGCTTTTATCCTTTGATTAAAAGAAAGGGAGACAGAAGGGGAAAAATCTACCCTTTTATGCATGTTGATTACGCTGATACAAGTGTATAAACTGTGCATTATATGTCCTTTCTATTACATGGTTGTACCATTATCTTTAGTCACGTACTTAACATTTTTCCATATAGTATTTTTCCCGCCACTCCTCGAATTCATCCCTATATTTACACGAACCCTTTTGTGTACCAAACGCTCAATGTCTCTATCCAATTAAGCATTGTCTCAAAGCGGATAACCAAATTCATTATTTGACTTGTAAACAGTCTGCTGGTGAAAATATGCTAAAAGTTTGTACTGTACCTTCATTTCATGTAAACTCAATGTAATCAATTTGCATTATCTCATCCCAGGTTTCAATCACTAAGGCGTGGTTACGCACCACTGATCACTTCCCACTCCTCAATGAAACTTTCGATTAAACAATAGTAGTCCAGGATAGAAGAGGCGTAACCTTGTTTTTTTATATATACAATATTTTTTGATGGTTTCTTGTCAATTCGAGGGTGCTGATTACGAATCTGAATGATGCCACTCGTGTAACCTTGAGCATTTTCCGCAAATTGGCAAAATCCAATATGGCCGCCAAAATATGCAAATTACCCATAAAAATCCTAAAATTGTCCGCACATTAGCTACGAAATGCATGAAATTGTGTGGCAGGAGTGAGATACTCCCTGAAAAAACAATTTTTGACAAAATATTTATTTTCCTCATATTTAAAATGGCCGCCATAGTCCATTGTATACTCTATTATGTACGATATGAATATGGAAAACTAGCTTTCACAAAAGTGAGCACTAAACCGCCAAGAAATCGCGATGTATGAACGAAGTGATATATGCAAATCATTATTGCCAAAGAGATATACCATTTATTATATCATAAATGGGAAGATTTCTGTATTTTGATATCTAAAATGGCCGCCACTGGCCCAAACAGTATTACGTACAATGGCAATGGGGGCCAAAAAATTCACAAGAATGATCACTAAAATGCATATTATTAAGATTAAACGAGTGGAATAGTGACTAAAAACATAATTATTAACGAAATATATTATTAATATGCCATGTATGTGATGAATGTTGTATTTAGATATTCAAAATGGCTGCCAAAGGCCCTAAAAGCATTATCCACAATGAGAAAGTGGGGCAAAGAAATCACAAGAGTGATCACTAAAATGCATATTATATGTGATAAATTCATGGGATACTGTTTAAAAACGTATTTTCTAACAAAATACATCATTCAGGTTCAAAGTTTGTGTTAAATACTGTATTTTTACTTTCAAAATGGCCGCCAGAGACATTAACAGTCTTATGCACAATGCAAAGTGGGAAACCAATATTCACAAGAGTGAGCACCATAAATGCAGATATTAGTGATCTATGAGTAAAATATTGAAAGCATGATTTCTATTAAGAGATATCATTTATTCTGCCAGTTAGGTGATAAAAACTGTTATTGGAAAATCAAAATGGCCGCTACAGGCCCTTAAGATATTATGCACAATGTGAATGGGAACAAATTATTTCATCAGAATTTGGCTTTGCTTGGCCAAATGGTGATGTATGAGTGAAATATCGTCTGAAAACATGATTTATGACAAAATACATCATCTCATTATGTAATTTATGTGATAAATACTGTATTTCAACATACAAAATGGCTGCCATATGCCCTTTTTGTGAACATTATTTGTCTACACTAAAATTGTATATTATACGATAAGGGCTTATGTTGACAATTTTCAATTTAAAAATGCAGTGTTTATCACCTTAAATACACAACATTATGATATATCTCGTTAGAAACCATGGTGTTAGACAATATTTCACCCTTGCATCAGAATTCACAATAATAGGCAATATTTAGAGTCAAACAAAGCCAAATTCTGTCAAAATTATATGTCTAATGCTACAATGTACATAATACTTTTAGGACCTATTGCAGCCATTTTGGATTTCAAAGTACAGCATTCATAACCTCCACAACCAATATGTGATGTATTTAGTTAGAAATCATGTTTAAGACAATATTTTTACTCGTATATCACAGTCATATGCATTTCATGATTCTCACTCTTGTGAAAATTAGTTTCTCCATTCGCATTGTACATGATAAATATAGGGATTATGGCGGCCATTTTGAATGTCAAAATACAGCATTCATCACATAAATTACATAAGATATCATATATTTTGTTATAAATCATGTTTTCAGACGATATTTCACTCATACATCCCCAATTGGCCAAGCAAAGCCAAATTATGCTGAAATAATTTGTTCCCATTCACATTGTGTATAATATCGTAGGGCCTGTAGCGGCCATTTTGACTTTCCAATAACAGTATCTATCACCTATCCGGCATAGTAAATGAAATCTCTTAATAGAAATTATGCTTTCATACAATATTTTACTCATAGATCTCTAATATCTGCATTTATGGTGCTCACTCTTGTGAATATTGGTTTCCCACTTTGCATTGTGCATAAGACTGTTAATGTCTCTGGCGGCCATTTTGAAAGTAGAAAAACAGTATTTAACACAAACTTTGAACCTGAATGATGTATTTTGTTAGAAAATACGTTTTTAAACAGTATCCCATGAATTTATCACATATAATATGCATTTTAGTGATCACTCTTGTGATTTCTTTGCCCCACTTTCTCATTGTGGATAATGCTTTGAGGGCCTTTGGCAGCCATTTTGAATATCTAAATACAACATTCATCACATACATGGCATATTAATAATATATTTCGTTAATAATTATGTTTTTAGTCACTATTCCACTCGTTTAATCTTAATAATATGCATTTTAGTGATCACTCTTGTGAATTTTTTGGCCCCCATTACCATTGTACGCAATACTGTTTGGGCCTGTAGCGGCCATTTTGACTTTCCAATCACAGTATCTATCACCTATCTGGCATAGTAAATGATATCTCTTAATAGAAATTATGCTTTCAGACAATATTTTACTCATAGATCTCTAATATCTGCATTTATGGTGCTCACTCTTGTGAATATTGGTTTCCCACTTTGCATTGTGCATAAGACTGTTAATGTCTCTGGCGGCCATTTTGAAAGTAAAAATACAGTATTTAACACAAACTTTGAACCTGAATGATGCATTTCGTTAGAAAATACGTTTTTAAACAGTATCCCATGAATTTATCACATATAATATGCATTTTAGTGATCACTCTTGTGATTTCTTTGCCCCACTTTCTCATTGTGGATAATGCTTTGAGGGCCTTTGGCAGCCATTTTGAATATCTAAATACAACATTCATCACATACATGGCATATTAATAATATATTTCGTTAATAATTATGTTTTTAGTCACTATTCCACTCGTTTAATCTTAATAATATGCATTTTAGTGATCACTCTCGTGAATTTTTTGGCCCCCATTACCATTGTACGCAATACTGTTTGGGCCAGTGGCGGGCATTTTAGACATCAAAATGCAGAAATGTTCCCATTTATGACATAATAAATGATGTATCTCCTTAGTAATGATGATTTGCATAATATTACTTCGTTCATATATCGCGATTTTTTGCGGTTTAGTGCTCATTTTTGTAAAAATTAGTTTTCCCTATTCATATTGTACATAATAGAGTATACAATGGAATATGGCGGCCATTTTGAATATCAGAAAATAAATATTTTGTCAAAAATTATTTTTTCAGAGTGTATTTTACTCCTGCCACACGCTTCCATGCATTTTATAGCCAATGTGCGGACAATTTTAGGATTTTATGGGTAATTTGCATATTTTGTCGGCCATATTGGATTTTGCCAATTTGCGGAAAATGCTCAAGGTTACACGAGTGGCATCATCCAGATTCGTAATCAGCACCCTCGAATTGACAAGAAACCATCAAAAAATATTGTATATATAAAAAAACAAGGTTTGGTCAAGTTTCTATGGGGCCTATCCTGGACTATAGTTGGCGGGTTCGTGTAGTCACTGACCTTGTAGTCCCCACCAGTCTTTTTGACAGTGCTTATCATTCTTTAAATCAATTGTTTGTTTGTTTTTGTACTTCAACATTTACTTCATTTACTCTAAATGATCGCAAACTTAAACAAACTTTTATGTTCGTTTTTATATGACTGTCTTAGCAGTATTTTGTTTTTATAAGATGTGAGAAACTTATCGTTTCTGGCTAATGGATCTGACATCATGTTTGCCTTTTTCCCTTCTTTTCATTTTTCTTGATATTCATCTCTCAAGCATACCAATTCATGTCCTTTCAAAACAGATTTTTTTTTTTACCGATAGAAACCACTGTAAATAATCAAATGTTCGATATAGCTGAATTTAGGCTCTGTTTGTTAATTATGTCTTGTCTCGATTCCCCCTTTGTTAATTCTAAGTATTGCTGCTGAAATTGTTTTATTGTATTTTTTTTTGGTGGTCGGGCTTTGCTCTTCTGCCTATTCATCATTGACCAAGATGGGTCTTATTCATTTTGTACTTGTATATTATGTTCCAATTGCTGATACACGAGCACCACTTTCAAACATGAACACATCTTCACGCACACACACAATCACCTGCACCACTTGCACACTTGCAGTTGACCTCTCTCCAAACCTCCGGTACTTTACATTTTCACGCCCCCCTGTCTGAGTCACATACCTTTACCCCGGACATCATTATTGAGAATTCGCAAGATAGCAAATATTACACTCCCCAAGAATTTAATAACAAATTTAATAATACTTCAGACAATATTTCACTTTTTCATGCAAACATACGAAGTATAAATAAAAACTTTGAATATTTAGTTAACCTCTTACACTCATTAAACAACTTTCCCTTTTCCGTAATTGGCTTAACCGAAACATGGTTACATGAAAATTCCCCAGATATTTTTAATCTACCTAATTATAATTTAATAAGGACTGACCGTAAAGAAAGAAGAGGTGGTGGTGTTGCCTTTTATATTTCACATAATCTTAAATTCACAGTTCGTTCTGATGCAAAATTATCTCATGCAGAGTCTTTGTTCATAGAGATCGAAAATACTAGTTCCAAAAACATTATCATAGGATTGGTTTATAGACCCCCTAATTCAAATACAGACCTCTTTCATGATGAATTAGAACAATTTCTTTATAAAATAGGGGATGAAAACAAACATATTTTTCTACTCGGTGATTTTAATATTAACTTCTTGCCATCAATCGATAATAATAATGCAACTAATTTCATGAAATTGATGTACTCATTTGGCTTCCTTTCTATCATTAATAAACCCACCAGAATAAGCGATTTAAATTCATCAACTCAAATTGACAACATTTTTTCGAACATCCATAATAGCAAAGCTATCGGAGGGATCCTCTGTTCTGAAGTTTCGGACCACCTACCTATATTTTTAACTTGTAAATGTAAACTATCTTACCCAAAATCAAAAAAAGAATATTTTTATCGTAAAGAATCTAAACAAAATATAGAACTATTAAAGCAAGATTTATTTTTAGAAGATTGGGAAGACGTTTACGATGAAGTAAATCCCAATATTGCCTACAATCACTTTAATAATAAATTAAAACATTATTATGAAAAAAATATCCCTTTAGGTAAAGCTAAAACCAAACGTAATAAACCCCAAAATCCTTGGATAACAAAAGGTCTACTGAAGTCAATACAGACACGCAATCGACTCTATAAGTCCCATTTGCGCAATCCAACTGATAATTCCTTAAAAACATATAAAATATATCGTAATAAACTAACTAAATTGATTCGAATATCCCGAAAATTGCACTATACTAACAAAATAAATAATGCCAGTGGTAATACAAATATAACTTGGAAAATTATTAAAGAAGTCTTGGGTACAAAAACCCACCCTCCACCTAATGATAACATTACTCTTAATGGATCTAAAATACTTCATCCCAGTCTTTATGCAAACTCATTCAATTCTTTTTTTACGAATATCGGACCCGAATTAGCAAATAAAATAAATACTCCCAATGCACATTTTACAGATTATCTGTCAGATCCAAATCAGGAGTCTCTGTTTCTAACCCCAACGAACCCTTCTGAAATTGTCAACATTGTCCGTACCCTTCACAGTTCTAGATCTTCTGGGTCTGATGGCATCAGTATGTTTTTACTTAAGCAAATAATTCACCCTCTTGCTAGCCCCTTGGCTCACATATTTAATAACTCCTTATCTCAAGGCGTTTTCCCAGATTTATTTAAGATAGCTAAAGTCAATCCAATTTTTAAGAAAGACAATCCTCACGAAATAAGTAATTACCGTCCCATCTCTTTACTTCCAACAATATCAAAAATTCTAGAAAAAATAGTATACACAAGACTTTACAAATTTATCAACAAACACAATATTCTAAATTCGAATCAATATGGTTTTTAGGAAATATTATTCAACAGACTCGGCTTTACTTCAAATTTATGACAAAATGAGTAATGCCATAGCAAATAAAGAACACGTTATTGGTATTTTTTGCGATTTAAGTAAAGCATTTGATACTCTTAACCACGATATTTTACTCTCCAAACTCAATCATTATGGAATACGAGGCCAATCTCTCTTATGGTTCAAAGATTACTTGAATAATCGAAGGCAATATGTTACTTTTAAAAATGATGACTCTGATTCTCTTTTAGTTCAATGTGGTGTTCCACAGGGTTCGATTTTAGGTCCTCTTTTATTTTTACTCTATATTAATGATATTATAAAAACCTCCTCTATTTTGTCATTTGTCTTATTTGCTGACGATACAAATATATTTTATTCTCATCAAGACCTTAATTCATTAAACTATGTAGTAAATCGTGAAATTTACAAGGTGTCTAACTGGTTTAAGGCCAACAAACTTTCTTTAAATACAAAAAAGACACATTTTATGTATTTCAGACATCAATCTCATAATATCAACACACCGATTTACATTAACATTGACGGTACGCCTTTAGAACAGAAAACCAATTCAAAATTTTTGGGTGTAATTATGGATGAATTTCTGTCTTGGAACCAACACATACACCATGTTTCAATGTGCGTTTCAAAAAGTATTGGAATCATTTCAAAGTTAAAATTCCTTCCTCATAAAACTTTATTCTTATTATACAATTCGTTAGTTCTTCCATATATATCATACTGCAATATCGTTTGGGCAAACTGTGGCTCTTCTAAACTAAACTCTATATTTAAACTACAAAAAAGAGCTATCCGTATGTGTACAGGCTCACATTACTTGGCTCATACTGACCCATTGTTTCACAAACTCAAAACATTAAAAATCTTTGATATTAATAAGATTCAAATTGCTATATTTATGTTTAAGTATTTTAATAATCAACTTCCTCAGTCTTTTAATAATATGTTTAGATTCAACAGGTCTGTCCATTCCTACCCAACCCGCATATCTGGAAACCTCCACCTCACTAACCCCAAATTATTAATAACCCACAAATCCATTCGACATTACGGTCCCGATATTTGGAACAATCTTCCAGACAATATCAAATCATGTTCAACAATCTACTCATTGAAAGCTAATATTAAACGTAACATTATTACATCTTACGCAGCCCCCTCTTAAACTTAATATCTCAACTGCTCTCTGCCGCACCTGCACCTACACCTGCACAGCACCCACTTGATCAATGAAGAACTATTACGTACCTTTTATGAGGCCTCCATCATCATCAAGCCTTATCGCTCACGATGGCGGTCTCCTGCATTTATTTATAACCTTGTTTTGAAAAAATGTATAACACATCTTTTTTTGTTAATATTTATTTACAATATTTATACTATGCGACTATTATTTTGTTATAATCATGTATTACCTTTGTAAATATTGTATATATGTATTTTGTAATTCTGATATTGATGTGAATGCAGAAATAAATAAAATCAAATCAAATCAAAATCAAATTGCTAATGTGATGGTAATGATGATGGTGATGATGATGATGATGAGGATGATGTTGATGATGATAGTAATGATGATGATGGTAATGATGATGACGATATATGATGATGATGGTGATGATAGTGATGAAGATAATGATGATTATTACTATGATAGATGATGATGGTGATGAAGATTATTCAAACGATGGTAGTCGTGGTGCATGGTGATAGGGGTGGTGGTGATGATGGCGATGATGACTACGTTGATGACAGTGGTGGCGGTAGTGGTGGTGGTGGTGGTGGTGATGATAGGGGTGGTGGTTTTGATGACGAAAGTTGTTATTATTATACTATCATTATGAAGGTAGTGATTTTCGTGGTGGTGTTATTGATGATGATAATGATAATAGTGGTAGTGAAGATGATAGCGATAATGATGATGACAGTAGATTTGAAGATGGTGGTAGTGTTGAGGATGATGACGACGACAATGATGATGATGATGAAGATAGTGGTGACATGGTGGTAATGAAGATGGTGGTAATGAAGATGGTGGTAAAAATGGTAATGATAACGATGATGATGGTAATGATGATGATGACGGTGATGATAATAGTTATAACGGAATAACCATCGTTAATACGTATGGTGGTGATAAGCAGAGATAGATGTTAATGATGATAATTGAGATATAAATTGCTTTTGAACGCACGCGATGAAAATGAAATAAAATTAGGTTTTCCTTGATCTATATTTAGAACAACAAATTTATCTCGACTGACATGCTCATGACATAATCTTTATCAAAAAAATATTATTAAGATAAGGAAGAACTTTAGGTGGACACTGATTACGAAATAATTATCAAAATGGGCCATGCACGAACGCTCTGTGAGAAAGGAAGGAAAGAGAATGGGAGAGAGAGGGGGAGGGGGAGGAGGGGGGGGGGCTGAAAGAAAGGGAGAAATAATTAAAGAAAGAAACAATGATGGATAGAAAGAAAAAAATAAGAAATTGAAAAATAGAGTAGCAAAGAGGAATAGGAAAGAAACTTCAAAACAATAATATCGGTTTTTCGAAATGATTATTAAGAAAGCAAGACTGGTTTCAAAACTGTGTATGATGGCGCTATTCCAACTTCTTAAACGGTGCTATTGCTTCGGGTACGCTATGTGCGTAATATTTTCTTGGTGATTTAAGTCTTATTTTTTCAACATGGAATCGTGTTAAGTAAGATAATTGACAATAATTCATAATTACTCGAATACTGATAGGGCCTACTGTAGCAACAATTTAGTAGAAATTCTATTCATCTCTTGATCATGTTAAAGGGGAATCCAACCCAAATAAAAACTTGTTTTTATAAGAAAAAGAAAAATCAGACAAGTTGATAGGTGAAAGTTTGAACAATATTGGACAAATAACAAGAAAGTTATGAATTTTTAAAAGTTGTAAATATTGGTAATCACTATACCTATGGAGACTTCAAATTGGCCGCTTATGTGATGTCATAGTGATGTAAGGCAAGGACTACTCTTCCATGTACTTCAATACATATTATGGCTAAAATGTCATTTTCCCCAAAAGTTTTATTTCAAATTGTATTTTTCTTTCATGAGGACATTAAACAATATACTACCTGGGTTATATTTAGATTACTGCCCCAGGGGAATGGGTACTTAGGGGAAAGGCACAAATCCCTGATAATAAAGTACATGGCCTATGGGAAAGTTGTCCTTGCCCCTCGTCATAATTTACTTACACAATTGCCAATTTGAAATCTACATAGTATTAGTGATCTCAATTTTAAAACAGCAATAACTTTCTTGTTGCTTGTCTGATTTTTTTCGAACTTTCTACATTCTGTTTAATTTATTTTTCTCCTTACCAACACACCATTTTATGGCCAAGGCTGGATTCCCCTTTAATGAGAATCTTTGTCATTTATATTGACAGTATTACAGTGGAACTCCAAAGTTAGTAAATCCCACCCCAAAAATGAACATAATATGTGTTCAGGTTTTGTCATATTTTAGATATGTAATAATGAATTAAGGTGACAAACTTTCAAATACAAGAAAGTTTGTTTCTCTGAGCTCGCTGAACATTGTAGCGCTGTTGTCTATATTAAACACTGAGCATGAAGAAGTGCATTTTTGGCAGGGTTCATTTCCATGCACACTTAATACTATTTTATACAAGCTGTTATTATGTAATTATGCTGAGGTAAATGGATTTTGTACTCATACTTTGATTTGTATCTGTATTTGATTTATATTTGTCATGGAAATGAAAATAAACTTCTTGAATCTTGACTAACTTTTCACAAGGAACGGGCCCGGAGCCACTTTTACTAAGGTATTAAAAAAACAAAGCTAGGAAAACATACAAAGAAAGTACCCCCGAACAAACATACATGTAGAAAAAAATTAAAAGGAAAGAAGGAACAAACAAAGACAACAAGAAACATTGATAAAGACACCCTTACTACAAGAAAACAAAATGAAAAAAAGATAGAAAAATACACAAACAAAGAAAAAATAAAACACAGAAAGAAATAAAGAGAGAGGGAGGGGGAGGGGGGAGTTGTGAGAGAATATAAGATGAGTGGATCAGGAGTACATGAGATGAAACCCGAGCGAGAATCAGAGATGAGAGAAAGATACAAATATTTTTTTTAGATAGAATTATCACAACACAAACATTACTGACTAATTTTCTTTTACTCAAACAATGTAAAAAAGCATAAAACCACAATTTTACAAAACAATATCAATCGACATACAGACTCAGAATTTTCCATTGAAGATTTTTGTTCTTGCTACCGAATAAGATCTCTTAAAAATAGACCATTTAAGTTAGGTTGCCTCATAGAATCATTTCTTGATAGAGAAATAGAGATACAAACAATATTGAAATTATAAAATCATCCATGCTGGAATTTTTACACAAAGTCATGGTAACAAAAAATACTTTTGTTTACATAATCAGATATTTAAATGATGAAAACAGATTCTGTCTGTCTTTAAAGAAAAAAATGGAACATTTAAGTCGGGTAACCTAATAAAATGTTTTCTTGATAGAGAAAAAGAGATGCATAAAATATTGGAAATATCAAATCATCCATTCCGGGATTTTTGCATATATGAATGAAAAAAACATGGACAATTGACTCTTTTTGTGTTTTTACATAATAAGATCTCTCAATGAGTTACACAGAATACTGTCTTTTAATAAAGGAAAACTCGAAAATTCAAGTCAGGTAACCTAATAAAATATCTTCTTGATAAAGAAATATAAAATTGCATGCATACAATATTTGAAGGATACAATCACCCATTGAGGGATTTTACACATATACACGAAAATGCCTGACACCTCTTATCGATGAATAAATACAAAACGCGCAGTCAAGTTCAAAGGTAGTGGATACTACCCTGTCTGATAGGCGGCGGATGCGGGGAGACGTGTCCCCCCGAAATTTGAGGTGGGGGACGACCCCCCCCCTAATTCTTAGTTGCTAACTTTTTTTTGCTCGTCATTTTTTCTTTCCTGCGTCACCCCCTAAATGTTTTGGTTGATGGCCTTTTTTTTCCTTGTCAAAGATATTTGGTGGTCCCCTAAAATGTTTGGCTTCCGCCGCTAATGCCCGGTTCCATTGTTTTAAAGCGTTCAAAGAGGGTGTGTCTGACTTGTAGTTGAATTTGTATTGAAGTACAATAATAGTATGAAGCTGGGATGCTGGATCACTGCGTATTAACACGAACTGGACGTTTCATTATACATTAGTATTGATAGACATATATGTTTTATATTCGTTGGAATTTAGATCTCGTGTTTGTAAATTAATTTAGCGATGGCTGAGAAAACATCAAGCTCTTCACCGAACCTGATATGTCCATTATGTCTTGATATATTTGTCGAGGCGACGATCTTAACTTCATGTGGACACACATTTTGTAGGAGATGCCTCAACAAATACGACCTAACCCACCAGGATCTTGATCACATGGTCTGTCCTCTCTGCAGGGAGATCACCAAGTTGTCCGCCAACCGTGTCGATGATCTCCGCCTCAATGTCTCCATCAACGGATGCGTAGACGATTACCACGCCAAGTGTGGAGGGATGAATGCTGTCCTTGAGATGTGCCAGAAATGCACCCCTTGCAAGTCTCTGAAAGACGCTGTATCATTCTGCAGAACATGTAATTATTACATGTGTGATGAGTGCTTACATTGTCATCAACATCTTACAGTCGTATTCGAAGGTCATGAGATTGTCTCCATGGATGATGTCATCGAAGGGAAGGTCAGCATTGGTCATTTATTCGAGAAGTGTTCCATCCACAAACAAAAGAACAAAGATATGTTTTGTGAGGATTGTAAGGTCCACGTCTGTCACAAGTGTGTACTTGTTGGTCATAAAGCTCATGAAATCAAGAACCAGGTTGACTTTGAGAAGGAGTTGCGACGGAAGTTAAATTTATTCATGATTATCACAAATGCTGGTTGATATTGTATACATCGCTGTTTACTATGTATACCTTACAGGAGATGTTTAGAATTTCAAACAACCATGCTTAATTTTAATTGAGAATCAAATATAAAAAATCAAACTTTGCTGTTTCAGAGTCTAAACACTTTAAAATCTATTTAAACAATCTATTTAAACAAGTAATGTATAAAGGTTAAACAGCGTGTATAAAAAATGAAACATTTTGAAAGCGCACACTCTTGAAAAGTTTAGGCAAAAAAGATGAATTATTAATCATCACTGGGTAACACACTATCTGACAAAATTTGGTAATAAAAACTAATAATTAGGTCATAAATTTGCTCAATTGGATAATAATTGCTCAGAATATATTTATTTATGTCACCAAACACAACGGACAGTATGTTGCCCAGCATTTTATGTGTGTATAATAGGTAGATTTAACATGGTTATAAATACTCAGGGCGATCATTGAGCAGAAGATGATGAAAACTTATTAATTGATAAGAATTAACCCCAAAGATCATACCACTTTAATAATGATTTTGATTGTGATGACGATAATAATGATAATCACAATATCAAGACATATAATATATTAAGAACAGTAATAGTAAAAAAATGATAACATTAATAATAATGAAATATCAATGACAATAATAATGATGATAATACTACTACTACTAATGATAAGACGAATAATGATATAATAATGACATAATGAATAAGAATATATGAATTAATAATGATTTATAAAATAACAATATAGATGGTGTTGAATACAGATTGACAATGATATAGAATAATTTGTAATACCATCATCAGCATCTAAAATGTGGTTGCATTTAATTTTGTTATTCATTCTTTAAGTTGAACAGCATTAATGATTATTATCGGTATTGTTTCAATATGACAAACAATTTTGTAATTATATGCTGTCTCTCTTCAAGCTTATTCAAATTGTCGTGTGACATTCTGTATGACTTATCTTTGTTTTATAGTATTATCATTTGTTATATTCACCTTCATGGAATATTTCCCGATCTAACTCACTGTTTTTATCACGTTCTATACGTAGGTGACAGACCTTGCTCAGCGATGTGCCGACAAGAAAGCAGAGCTGGAGAAGAACATTCAGAACATAGAAATACAACGTCATGAGGTACACACTGCAGTGCAGACACTACTAGATGATGTCAGGCAAGCCTACAGCATCAAGGCCAAGGAACTGGAAGAAAATCTTCGAAATCTCACCGACCAAATACATGCCTTACAGCATAGTTTTGATGACGACCTCAATGTCTTAAAGTCAAAAGATCGACAGAGGATCAAGAGTATTTGTAGTTCAATTACTTTGGTAGATAATGACAGACTGGGTCATCTTGAGACAGACACTCTATCTGCTCATATCTTGCTCTGTGAGGAGCTGGATGCCATGCTGAAGGAGGTTACTGATCACACTTCTGCGGAAGCTATTAAGAAGAAAGCACAGGAGAAGAGGTTCAAACCAGCAGACGATACTCGTCTTGACCTCGGGAGCATCGCAGAATATACTGATCATCCATCTACGGCAACCTTAAATAAGAAAGCACAGGAGAAGATGTTCAAACCAGCAGACGATACTTGTCTTGACCTCAGGAGCATCTCAGGATCAGATCCCAAGATGGAAGTCATTCAGCGTGTCGCTCTACGGGGAGGGATGTCCGGTATGGCACGGTACTCGCAAAGCAGTGTCGCTATCGGGTATGGGATGTATTCACAAGGTATTGATATCATTGATTCAAATGGTGGAAAGCAGCGGTATAGAAACACACCCCTAAGTGACATGAATTGTTATGATCTGGTTTTGCAACGGGACGGGGCGTTATGCGTGTCGACTGGTTTTACAGAAGCCTACATCTATTCTTCCCTTGGCTCCAGGAAAGGAACAATCCACGTGAGAAACAGTCGATATTTTCTCAGAGTTAATAGGAGCCCAACAGATGAAATCATCATTACTAACTATGGAAAACAAGTCTATATCTATGACCCGACGGGATCCACTCTTAAACACACTGTTCAAACAAAGCACGATACGGAGCAGGCATTTATCACTGGGTCGGGTTTGATCGTAACGAGTTCATGTTGCGACAATCCAAGCGTGGTGACGGTCTATGACAGGGATGGAACTGCTGGTGAGTCTCTACAAGCTCCAGAGTTTGCCTACCTGTATGCTGCCGTGGATGAGCAGGACAGGGTGTATGTAGCGAGTGTTGATGTGGATAATAGTAGCGTCGTGATCAGGCTATATGATCTTGACGGTCTGAACCTGAAGGAAAGAGTTGAGTTCAATGCAGTTGATATGACATTGAAAGATGAGTGGTGTGACTTGGTTTCCCTCTCCCCAGACATGCTCGCCTTTGCTTGTTGGAAGAAGTTATATTTCATCAAGGTATCACTGTAATCCACGTTATATCACACCATGCAGTATCGAAACTGACATGCTTTCATCCTGCTACAAATCTACTTTAACACGTGTCGATATAAATTTACTTACCATGTGATATCTTCATCCAATGATAAAATCAGTTAATGTGATAGAGATACGGTACAATTTAATTCGTAGAAAATGTGTTAATTGAAAAAAAAGACTATGTGTTGCAGCCACAAGCTCGATAAAACGTGGAAATTTTAACATTTAATTCAACATACAAGTGATAAATAAAATGAATCAATTAATAAAGTGTAAAAATGCATGTCATTTTGCACCAATTTTCCGAGTATTGAATATACTATTAAGTCTGCAACAAACATAGGGCTATCGTGATTATCATTGTAATTATCAAGTGATAGCAAAATTACTAACTAAAAAAAACCAAGATATAACTAAGCATTTATTGAGAATATAACAAAGTAATCAGCAAACGTTATTAAACATGTATCAAAAGAATTACTATGATACATACTAATGAGTATATTTACAGTGCATATAAAGGGGTATAAACGTACCATTAGCAGAAAGATTACACTCTATATACAGTATTAGACCATTTTGCTTTCACATCATGCGAAGTTTTCGGACCATCATATTCATGCATGATCGCTATTTGTTATTCAGTTAAATTATCGTGGATGATTGAATGATGAAATGCTTTCTTTTGGACCGTCTATAAGTTCTTGCATTTTATTTCTGATAATTATGTGATCTTCTCAAAGAGGGAAAGATATCCCAACCGCTGATTACCAGTTATTAAAAAATAAAAAAAAAAAATATTTGCTATTAAAAAATTATCTTTCTGTTCAACAGTAGTCTTGAAAATATACTGTTTTGATTTTCATTGTTTTATGAATGTTTACGAGACATGCGAAGAATATTTGTATTCTTCTTTGTCATAAGTCCCTTTGAAAAAGAATTGAAGCAATGTAATGGTACTTCGTATATTAGTGAACAGGTGTAGATATGAATATATATAACTTATATTCATTTGTCAATATATGCGTGTATAAAGTCTTGATCTCAATTATCATATACATAATAGTGCATATAGAAATGTATGGTATACGGTGAAAGTATCGTTATATTAAGGTGTAGAGGCTTTCTAAGAATTATTTAGAGAAAATTCATCAGATAGATTTCACTTTGATTTAAGATTAAGTTCACGATTGCTATTCGACTCGTGTACTCAAGTTTTTATTGCCCGGTGTTCCCTCTCTACATTTAAGTATGCAACCATGATCACTTTAAATCCCACCATTTGACATCCATTAAAACTACTCAATATTAGCAGTTTTAAAAGTCTTTTCTGCAATCGATATCCCAAATTTGCACCTAACATATTGGTGTAAAAAATAACAAAACTAAACCACCCCTTATTTCGAAATTCAAAATGGAAGTTTAATCAAGTAAAATTAGATGATTGTAAACATTGATCTGGAAAAATAAAAATAACAACTAGCTTTTTTAGTACAGCCCAAACGACGAAATTCTTTTTGATCATTAATACACATTTTGAAAAAAAAACGTTCTAAAAAAAACTTCAAGCAATAATTCAAGAGACCAAGGTATCACGTATAACACAGACAATTCCTGGTCGATCTGTGTTTTTTCCTTTAGTAACATTTCAAATGTACTTTAAATTTAATGTATGAATTATTTTTTCTTGTGTAAATATAACGATTTATATTTTATAAATGCATGTTATCGAGTTACTGCTCTCTCAGACGTTGGTCAATGAGATTTTCTTGTGTATAGTTATATGACCTATGTTTAGAACGCTGTTTAAAATTTCAAGCGCGTTGTTTAATCTCGTCACTCTGACAACTTTTGTTTAATTTTTTAAACAGCTGCTTAAACTTTTTAAACAACTGTGTAAACTTTGTAAATTTGTTTAAAAAGTTTTAAAAAATTACAAAAAAAAGTTTAAACAACTTGTTGTTAGAGTGACAGGATTAAACAACGTGCTAATTTTTTTACTGTGTAGAACGACTCTGTTTATCAATGGGGGAAAGAGTATCTTAAAAGTAAATTGATTACAAAATTTATAGTTTTGTAATTTCGGTAAGGTTTGTATTATTTTAAAACACGTTTCATGACGCCATGAATGAATCACTATTAGTGACTATGCGTAGCTATGAGATGAATTTATTTTGAATGTATAACCAGTGACATCGGGGTCCCGTAATACATTATTTGAAAGAACAATTCTGATTGGTTCTTATTCAGTCTAGTGAGCAAAATACGCATGCAACGACGATCCTGATTGGCTATTTCATTTAGCGATTAATCGCTAACCTTTGTGTTATATAGTTAATTCAACATGAAAAAAAGAGCAAATGGACCTCATGTTTTGAAATGCACTTCTGGGGCCTGTTACACGAACCTTAATAACCATCTTAGATGAATATCTCTACGATTGATTGAATTGACTACAATGTACAATGAATCATGAATACCAAGCATACGATCAATCGCTAATCTAAATGTTACGGGACCATCGTAGACTTAAATGGGAATGGTATAGGTATCGATTATTACCAACTATCTAATATCAAAATATAGAAAAATATCTTATATTTTGATATGCTGACTGTAGAATAAATCTTTTGGTTTATACTTTAATCAAGAATCACCATAACAGATGAAAGGGGCCTCTAGCTGCAAATCATATTACATTATACAAAGGCTACATTTTGATATTCGATTGTTTGTTTCTTAGGCCTATATGTATTAGAATGAATATTATATATCAAAGCAAACGAGACAACAAATGGATATCCGATTATTTTATGAGATATGTAAACGATGAAGATAGAAAACGAGGGAAAATTATTCCGAGAGGACAATCTTAGAGTTTACTATCTAAAAATGCATATTTGATTAAAATTGAAGTGTATATATCGAGCACATACCGATTATTCCTTTTGAATTGAATCTATGGATTTCTCTTTTCATTAAATTGTATATATGATAAATTGAATCAAGTCTGGTCAAACTTTGAACATGTTGAATACTAACTAAATAGAACGAGGGGGGGGGGGGGGGGTAGTCGGTGAGAGAGAGAAAGGGAGTGAGAAGATGATTTACTTAAAAACCAAGAACTGCTTATCACTAATTTCGGTAAAAAAAAGCACCAAACTTATACATGTACATGTATATTTAACACTACCAAATTCTGGTAGAATAATTTTAACAGATAATCACCGAGACACCAACAATAATTCTAAGAGTTTTTATAAAAAAAAAAAAGGTTGAGGAACGGGGGGGGGGGATGTCATCTTGAATACATTTGTGAATTGCTAATGTGATGGTAATGATTATGATAGATGATGTGATGATGATGATGATGTTGATGATGGTGATGTTGATGATGGTGATGTTGATGGTGATGATGATGATGAGGATGATGATAATGGTAATGATGATGATGATGATAATGGTAATGATGATGATGATGATGATGATAATGGTGAAGATGATGATGATAATGGTAATGATGATGATGATGATGATAATGATGGCAATGATGACGATATTATGATGATGATGGCGATGATAGTGATGAAGATGATGATGATCGTATGATAGATGATGATGGTGATGAAGATTATTCAAATGATGGTAGTCGTGGTGGTGATGGGGGTGGTGGTGAGGATGAATATGATAATGACAATGGTGGCGGCGGTAGTGGTGGTGGTGATGAGGATAGGGGTGGCGGTTGTGATGACGATGGTTATTATTACTATCATTATGAAGGTAGTGTTGTGGTGGTATTAATGGTGATAATGACAATAATAGTGGTGGTGAAGATGGTAGCGATGATGATGACAGTAGTTTTGAAGATGGTGGTGGTGGTAGTGTTGAGGATGACGACGATGATGATGATGATGAAGATAGTGGTGGCATGGTGGTGATGAAGATGGTGGTAAAGATGACAGTGATGATAAGTTATAACGGAATAACCATCGTTAATACGTATGGTGGTGAGAGATAGATGTGAAGAAGGATAATTGAGATATAAATTGCTTTTCGACGCATGCGATGATTTCAATAAAAATAAAATAACATTATCATGTTTTCCTTGACCTATATATTCATATTCAAAACAGCAAATTATCTCGACTGACATGCGCATAAAATAATCTTTATTTAAAAAATCATTAAACTTAGATAAATATTTCAGATAAGAACTTTAGGTGGATACTTTGATTTAGAAATAAATACTTAATTGGGCCATGTAAGAGAAAGGAACGAAAGAGAGAAAGAGGGGGTGTGAAAGAAAGGGAAAGAGAATTAAAGAAAGAAAGAAAGATGGATAGAAAGAAAAAGTATGAAACACAAAAAATGAAGGAGCAAATATGAAAAGAAGAGTAGGAAAGAAACAATAATATCGGTTTTTCGAGGAAATAATTTACAATAAAATAAAACTTGTTTTAAAATTGTGCATGGTGGCGCTATTCCATCTTCTTCAAGGCCCTATATAAATGTTTATATAGGGCCTTGATCTTCTTGAATGGCGTCATTAACATACAAGGTCGTTTATGATTGAGCGCGAAATATGTTCTTGATGATTTAATTTTTTTTCCCATCATCGAATCGTAATAAGATAATTGAAAATAAATCATAATTACTCGGATACTGATGTGGCTTACTATAGCAAAAATCTAGTAGAATTTTTATTCATCTCCTGACCTTGTTAATGAGAATATTTGTCATTTATTTAGTCCAACTGTCAACCGATGGGCCGCGAGAAACTACAGATGGAGAATAGAAAACACTATAGTAGGGCCTATATTGGGAGTTGGGAGACAATACGAGAGGAGTGGATCAGGAGTACATGAGATGAAACCCGAGCGAGAATCAGAGATGAGAGAAAGATACAAATATTTTTTTAAATATAATTATCACAACACAAACATTACTGAATAATTTTCTTTTACTCAAACAATATGAAAAAGTTCATAAAACCACAATTTAACACAAAAAATTATCAATCCACATACAGACTCAGAACTTTCCATTAAAGATTTTTGTTCTCGTTACTGAATACGATTTCTCAAAATATGAAATATTAGTCATGTAAACCAACAGAATCTCTTCTTGATAGAGAAACAGAGATGCATACAATATCGAAAATATCAAATAATCTATGCTGGGATTTTTACACATGAAGACAAAAATTATGGAAAAAATTACCCTTTTTTACATTATCAGATCTCTAAATAATGAAAACAGATTCTGTCTTTTAATAAAGGAAAATTGGAACATTTAAGTCCGGTAACCTAATGAAATATTTTCTTGATAGAGAAAAAGAGATGCATAAAACATTGGAAATATCAAATCATCCATTCTGTGATTTATGCAAAGGCCTATGAAGAAAGATGAAAAATTGACATTTTTTCTTTTAAAAAAAAAAAAAAAGATATATGAATGAGTTACACAGAATACTGTCTTTTAATAAAGGAAAATTCGAAAATTCATGTCTGGTAACCTAATAAAATATCTTCTTGATAGAGAAATTAGAATTGGATGCATAATATATTTGAAAGATAAAATCATCCAAATGTGGGATTTTGCACATGAAGACGAAAATGCCTAATTTGATAATGCCACGCCCTTTATCAACGATATACAGTGCGTATCAAAAAAGTTTACACTTAGAAAAAATCCTGTAAAATTATATATTTGTAATATCCTGACGATTTTTCCACATTTTAGCATTGGTACAGATCCATTTAAGCAAATGACGATATAACTGTCGAAAAATATTTCCGCTTGAGTGAGCACCACTTACTTTTGAAAAGTTGGTGAAAAATGATTTGCGCAGAACTTTGAAATAATTATGCGAATAAAAGTAGACCTTAATCATG
Organism: Lytechinus variegatus; assembly: GCF_018143015.1. Lineage (NCBI taxonomy): Eukaryota > Metazoa > Echinodermata > Echinoidea > Temnopleuroida > Toxopneustidae > Lytechinus > Lytechinus variegatus. The sequence continues at coordinate 21,073,214 of NC_054753.1, read as the reverse complement.
AAGAACACGTGGAAATTAGCAAGAAAAATTGATATGAAGATATCTTTTACCTTTTTAAACTTGTTTCCTTGCCCAAAACACTTCGAAGAGTGCATTGCGCCCCATCCCACTCCCCCACACACCGAGTCCATCGTGATGATATTTGCTTTACACTGAGCTGTGATTTACATGAAATGGCTTAGGCTTGATTTTCATTTTGTTAATCATTGCCAAGCTTGGAAAAAGTGAGGAGAAACAAGTATTAAATAAAACTGAAATGTAAACCATCTTTAAATGATAAAAACTTAGTGAAAAATGCTGGAGATGTCTGATATAAACTTTTGTTCAGATTCAGTTATGTCCTCAGATCCAGCTGGCACAAAAAGGGTAAAGGTTGTGCTTACTAAGTGTTGAAATTTCAAATTTGGGCGGCAAAATTGTTACAAAATGCTTGAATTTTGTAACAATCCGTTTTATTTCAATTGGCTAAAAGTGCTAGGGAAATTTATGAGAAATGCTCAGGGTAAGTTTGATTTCGCCCTTTCCCCTTGACACAGCGTGAAAACAAGCATTTCTGCGCAAACAAATTTCTGCGAGCTTTACAAAAATGGACAGTGCTCACTCAAGTGTAACATTCTGTCAAAAATTTTACTTTCATTGTATAGATGAGCCCCAAACCCATAATTATGTGTGAAAAAATTACCCACATGTTGTATATTTTTTAATTCCCAGGGCTTTTTCAAAGTGTAAACTTTTTTTGATACGCACTGTATAACGCGCAGTCAAGTTCAAAGGTAGCTGGGAATACCCAGTTCTATTGTTATAGGATGTTCAAAGTGGGTGTGTTTGACTTGTAGTTGAATTTGTATTGAAGTATGACAATAATATGAAGCTGCATCACTGTGTTATAACTCGAACTTGACGTTTCAACATACATTAGTCCTGATAGACATACATGTATATGTTTATAGTTGGAAGTTAGATCTCGTGTTTGTAAATTAATTTAGCGATGGCTGAGAAGTGTGGATCAGAGAAAGCATCAAGTTCTTCACCGAACCTGATATGTCCATTATGTCTTGATATATTTGTCGAGGCGACGATCTTAACTTCATGTGAACATACATTTTGTAGGCGATGCCTCAAGAAATACGATCTAACCCACCAGGACCTTGATCACATGGTCTGTCCTCTCTGCAGGGAGATCACAAAGTTGTCTGCCAACCGTGTCGATGATCTCCGCCTCAATGTCTCCATCAACGGATGCGTAGACGATCACCACGCCAAGTGTGGAGGGATGAATGCTGTCCTCGAGATGCGACCAAAATGTTCTGGTTGCAAGCTTCAAGGAGATGCTGTCTCATTCTGCAGAACCTGTAATAACTACATATGTGATAAATGTTTGCAATGTCATCAATATCTGTCAGTCTTTGAAGATCATGAGATTGTCTCCATTGATGATGTCATCGAAGGGAAGGTCAGCATTGGTCATTTATTCGAGAAGTGTTCCATCCACAAACCAGAGAACAAGGACATGTTTTGTGAGGTTTGTAAGGTCCATGTCTGTCACAAGTGCGTACTCGTTGATCATCAAAATCACAAAGTCAAGAACCAGGTTAACTTTGAGCAGGAGTTGCGACACAAGGTGAATTTATTCATAATTATCACAGCAAAAACGCTGTATAAAAATCCATATAACACTGTTCACTATTTGAACCTTACAGTTATGTCGTTGTTTAGAAGTTTAAACAATCAGAATTTTTTTCAGAATCAAATATCAATAATCAAACTTAGCTGTTTAAAAGTTTAAACACTTAAAAAAATAGTTCAGTCAGTCGGCAAGCCCCTGTGTTAATGAGCAAATTGGCAAGATTTATCCAAGTCCTCTCGTGGCTGAATTCATGTCCCTGCAAAATCTCGTGAATTGTGAGACTTTTTTCTCAAAGAATTTAACCACTTTCTCCTGGAGTAAAATTGATTATTTTTGTACCATTGGGAAGAGTAAATGTTACTCTTTCATATTGGTTATTTCTTTTGAATAAGATATTTTGATAAATAAGTATTTTTTACCAGAAAAGATGCATCAAACAGAATTTTCTTCCTCTGTTTTCACTTGCAAATTGTGCAACATTTTGTGTTTTAGGTACCAACATTATTTATATCATCAGAAAGCTCAAACTCTATACTTTCTTACAATGTCACTCTTGATATGTGGCATCTTTTAGATGGGTCAGCAGCCAGCTTTTTCCATCAAGATGCAAGACGAGATTTGTAAAATTTCTGAGTAACATAAAATCCAGAGTTCTGATTGGCTGAATAATGTTTTCACAACAACAGGCGCGGGTTATTTGAAGAGATTACCACATGGTGAGTGTGACCTTGCAGAGGCCCAGTGTGGGGAACATTGGAATTTGCGTGGGTGTGTGGTCTCTGTGACCAATCAGAGTGCAGTATTCTTGTTTTTGAGCTGCTAAATGTACTTGGCCTATGAAAAGCTGGCTGCTGACCCTTCTAAGATACATCTTCTTATACAAATTATATCATATTAAAGCGTAGATCTTCAGCTTTATTATGATCTAAAAATCATTTGTGCTCAAACAGAAATCAAGTGTGAAAACAACAACATTTGTTGCATGAAAAAAATCATTTTGTTTCATGTTTTATATCAAAAGTTTTCCCTATATTACAACATTTTTTAAAAATTCCAAACACATGACCTGAAAAAATGATTCGTCTTATTTACAAAGATACCAAAAACATGAAATCTGGTTAATATTTAGAGCAGCAATGGCAGAATAAAAAGAGGTGTTTTGGTTCGCACCAAGCTCATTTATAATGCAAAAACCCTATAGTCATGAATATCACTTGGATAAAAGAAGCTACTTTTTCAGGGCTTGCCGACTGACTGATTTAAGCCAGTAATGTGAGGTTAAACAGTTGTATAAAAATGTAGGCAACATGTTTAGAGCGTACACTCTTAAAAAGGTTGGGCAAAAGGCCCAATTTTTAACCATCACTTGGCAACATATTATCCATACTACTATTAGTTAAAGTCTGTCCAAATTGGGTAATAAAAACTAATAATTGGGTAATACATTTGCTGAATTTGAGAATAACTGCCCAGAATATATAAGTATGTATATATTTTTTGTACTAACAAACATTACTCAACACAGTGGACAGTATGTAGATTCATGATGAAAACACCAACGATCACACCATTTTTTTTTAATGATTACGATGATGATGAAACTGATGACGACAATAATGATCATCACAATATCAAGATATACAAGATATTAAGAACATTAACAGTAAAAGAATAAATAATACTAATAAAATAATGATAATAATTAAGGTAACAGGAATAATAATAGTCATGATAATGATATAATGAATAAGACTATAGAACAGAATATTGATTAATAAAATAACAATATATATAGATGTTGTTGAATACAGATTGACAATGATATATGATGATTTTTAATACCATCATCAGCATCTAAAATGTTGTTTCATTTGATTATGTAACTTATTCTTTGTGTTGAACTACATTGATGATTGTTATCGTTGTTGTTTCAATATGACAAACAATTTTGTAATTATATGCTGTCTCTCTTCAATCTTATTCAGATTGTCGTATGTCATTCTGTATGATTTTTTTGTTTGTAGAGTATCAGTATTTCTTATATTCGCCTTTATGGAATATTTCCAGATATAACTCGCTGTTTTTACTTATCACTTTCAATTCGTAGGTGACAGACCTTGCCCAGCGATGTGCTGACAAGAAATCAGAGCTGGAAAAGAACATTCAGAACATAGAAATACAACGTCATGAGGTACACACTGCAGTGCAGACACTACTAGATGATGTCAAGGAAGCCTACAGCATCAAAGCAAAGGAGCTGGAAGAAAATCTTCGAAATCTTACCGAGCAAATAACTGCCTTAGAACGTAGTTTTGATGACGACCTCGACGTCTTAAAGTCAAAAGATCGACAGAGGATCAAGAGTATTTGTAGTTCAATTACTTTGGTAGATAATGACAGACTGGGTCATCTTGAGACAGACACTCTATCTGCTCATATCTTGCTCTGTGAGGAGCTGGATACCATGCTGAAGGAGGTTACCGATCACACTTCTGCGGAAGCTATTAAGAAGAAAGCACATGAGAAGAGGTTTAAACCAGCAGATGACACTCGTCTTGACCTCGGGAGCATCTCAGGATCAGATCCCAAGATGGATGTCATTCAGTGTGTTGATCTACGGGGATTGATACACGGTATGACAAGGTACTCCAATAGCACTGTCGCTATCGGGTATGGGAGCAATGCACAAGGTATTGATATCATTGATTCAAATGGTGAAAAGCAGCGACATAGTAACATATTAGCCTTAAATGAAATGAATTGTCATGATCTGATTTTGCAACGGGACGGGGCGTTATGCGTGTCCACTGGTAGTACAGAAGCCTACATCTACTCTCGCCTTGGCTCTAGGAAAGCAACAATCAACGTGAGAAAAAATATTAATAAACTCAGAGTTAACAGGAGTCCATCAGATGAAATCATCATTACTAACTATGGAAAACAAGTCTATATCTATGACCCGACAGGATCCACTCTTAAACACACTGTTCAAACAAAGCACGATACGAGTCAGGCATCTACCACCAGGACGGGTTTGATCGTCTCGAGTTCATGTTGGGGCAATCCAAGCGTGGTGACGGTCTGTGACAGGGATGGGAATGCTGGTGAGTCTCTACAAGCTCCAGAGGGTGTCTACCTGTATGCTGCCGTGGATGAGCTGGACAGGGTGTATGTAGCGAGTGTTGATGAGAAGAATAGTAGCGTCGTGATCAGGCTCTATGATCTTGATGGTCTGAACCTGAAGGAAAGAGTTGAGTTCAACGCACTTAATATGACATTGGTTTGGAATTGGTGTTACTTGGTTTCCCTCTCTCCAGACATGCTCGCCTTTGCTTGTTGCAATAAGTTATATTTCATGAAGGTATCACTGTAATCTACGTTATATCATACCATGTAGTATGGAAACTGACATGCTTTCATCCTGCTACAAATCTACTTTAACACGTGTCGATATACACTACTCAAAAAAAGTTAAGGACCACTTTTTAAAACGTATATGATTTTTTTATACAAGGTGTTTTATTTCTGGAAATACCTCAGTACAACTGTCCTGAATGTCCTTAAACACACTGTAATCAATTTCACGCATGGGTGGTTTCAGTTGTTGCACACTGTCGCTCTCATCACTGCACATCCTGAAAAGTGGGTTCACAGGGGTATCAACTATCGACATGAAGAGGAAAAAACGAATGTCTGAGTGTCTTTCAGGCAGCCTAGTATCGCGTATGACCTCCTCCTGCAGCAATAACGGCTTCACAGCGCTGTCTCATGGAGCTAATGAGGTGATTAATGTCTCTGACGACCAGTGCATCCCATGCAGCCTCCAGAGACACACCCAGCTGCTGCAGTCCAAGTGGATGGGCTTCGAGCTGCTGGATACTTCTCCCCATCTTCCCCATCATGTCCCAGACGTGCTCTGTCGGGTTCAAGTCCGGGAACCTCGCTGGCCATTCCATACGCTCAATTCCATGGCCCTCAAGGAACTCGGTCACCACCCTAGCTCGGTGGGGACGGGCATTGTCATCCATCAAAATGAAGTTTTCACCCACATTTTCAGCAAATGGCACCACAATAGGTTCGAGGACTTCATCCCTGTACCTCATTGCTCTCCCTGGGACCACGTAGAGACGAGTATACGGTTGTCATAGGTGATGCCTCCCCCATAACGGTCATGTTCTGCAATACAGGGGTCAGCAAATCTCTCTCCTGGTCGCCTCCAGACTCTCAAACGTCCATTGTTGTGGTCAAGGGAAAATCTGCTCTCTTCTGTGAACAGAACTCTACGCCATTGCTGTCTGGTCCATCTGACATGCTGCCGAGCCCAGTTGAGATGAATTCTTCTGTGAGCAGGGGTGAGTAGGACACACTGAGCTGGCCGTCTGGCATTCAAATTTGCTCTGTGAAGTCGGTTACGGATTGTTTGAGTGGAAACAATCACTCCAGTTGCTGCAGTGAAGTCATTATTGAGGCGGCGTGCACTGTGAAAGCGGTTGCGAAGACTGAGATTCGTCAAGTAGCGATCATCTCTAGGGGTTGTTGAAACTGGTCGGCCACTACGGGGTCTCTCAGAGTATAGCCCTGTCTCTCGGTGTCTTTCACTTGCTCTGCTAATGACACTGCGTGACACGCCCATCACTCTGGCTACTCTTCGCTGACTGAGGCCAGCTTCGAGCATCCCTAGGGCTCTGGCTACATCTGTTTCACTTAGGTGGTGTCTTGGCATTGCTGTTGTAGGCAAGTTGTTGATTCTAAAGACAATAATTGCTTTGGAAGCCACTTTTATACGGGCCCACTGCAATGATGTGAGAAACATCGTGAAAGAACTGCATGTTTGAAATTGATTTCATTGTGTTTGAGGATATTCAGGACACCTGTATCCTGGCATTACTGTTGTCAGCAATTTGTTGATTGTAAAGACTAAAGACAGAAAATGCTTTTGAATCCACTTTTGTACCACTTCACAATGGGCCCGCTTTTCAGGATATGCAATGATGTGAGAGACATCATGCAACAACTGAAACCAATGCCCGTCCCCACCGAGCTAGGGTGGTGACCGAGTTCCTTGAGGGCCATGGAATTGAGCGTATGGAATGGCCAGCGAGGTTCCCGGACTTGAACCCGACAGAGCACGTCTGGGACATGATGGAGATGATGGGGAGAAGTATCCAGCAGCTCGAAGACCATCCACTTGGACTGCAGCAGCTGCGTGTGGCTCTGGAGGCTGCATGGGATGCACTGGTCGTCAGAGACATTAATCACCTCATTAGCTCCATGAGACAGCGCTGTGAAGCCGTTATTGCTGCAGGAGGAGGTCATACGCGATACTAGGCTGCCTGAAAGACACTCAGACATTCATTTTTTCCTCTTCATGTCGATAGTTGATACCCCTGTGAACCCACTTTTCAGGATGTGCAGTGATGAGAGCGACAGTGTGCAACAACTGAAACCACCCATGCGTGAAATTGATTACAGCGTGTCTAAGGACATTCAGGACAGTTGTACTGAGGTATTTCCAGAAATAAAAACACCTTGTATAAAAAAATTATATACGTTTTAAAAAGTGGTCCTTAACTTTTTTTGAGTAGTGTATGACTTACCATGTGATATCTTCATCCAATGATAAAATCAGTTAATGTGATAGAGATACGGTACAATTTAATTCGTAGAAAATGTGTTAATTGAAAAAAAAGACTATGTGTTGCAGCCACAAGCTCGATAAAACGTGGAAATTTTAACATTTAATTCAACATACAAGTGATAAATAAAATGAATCAATTAATGAATTGTAAAAATGGAAGTCATTTTGCACCAATTTTCCGATTATTGAATATACTATTCAGTCTGCAACAAACACAGGCCTATATATCGTGCTTATCATTGTAATTATCGAGTGATAGCAAAATTACCAACTTAAAACCCGAAATATAACTAAGCATTTATTGAAAATATAACAAAGTAATCAGCAAACGTAATTAAAAATAGATCAAGAGAATTACTATGATACATACTAATGAATATATTTACAGTGCATAAGGGGTATAAACGTACCATAAGCAGAAAGAGTACACTCTACAGTATTAGACCATTTTGCTTTCACGTCATGCGAAGTATTCGTACCATCATACTCATGCCTATTCGCTATTTGCTATTCAGTTAAATTATCGTGGATGATGGACTGATAAGATGCTTTCTTTTTGACCGTCTAGAAGATTCTTCCATTTTATTTTTGATTATTAATTATGTAATCTTCTCCAAAAGGGAAAGATGTACCAACCGCTTAAAACCATTTATTTGAGAAATGAAATATTTGCTGGTAAAAACTTTTTGTATAGGTATTGTTTCAGAATAGTCTTGAAAAAAATCCATTTTGATTTCCTTTCTTTTAAAAATGCAAACAAGACATCTCAAGAATAACATTGTTTTCAGTCTAATAATTTGTCATAAGTCCCTCTGAATTAGAATGAAAGCAATATAATGGTATGTTGTATATTAGTGAACAGAAGGAGATATGAATAGACACATATTCATTTTGTGAATAGATGCATGGAGATATAAACTTCATCTTAATCATTATATACAAGATCTCGAAGATCTCGCATGAGACTGCATATACACAATGTATTTATGTATACAATGTATAGTAAAATTACCAGACTTACACTATCTTTATATTATGGTTTAGATGCATTCTTAAGAATTGTTTATTTTGCAGTCATATTCCGCTACGGGCGCCTTACGGCGAGTTTAAATCAGCAGCCGTTTGATCTAATTTTATTCAAGCAACCATAATGTAGCTGGTAGAAAAAAAATCTTAAGACGGTCGTTTTCGACTCGCTGTACTGCGGCCGTAGGGGGGAATGTGACTGCTGCATTAGCACAGAATTTATAATTAAACTTGAATTTTACATCAAATGTTCCATTGTTATTCGACTCGTATACTCCAGTGGTTGGCGTATGTTCTAATGCACTCGTGTATCATACAATAATCACCATGAGGACCGCCACAAAACCATGACTTTGACACCCATTTACAAGTTTTTTAAAGATCATTTCTGCAATCTTTATCCCCATTTTGCAGATAACGAAATCAAACCGGTGTCAAAAAACTAAACCCGCTCCTTTTTTCGATATTCCGAATGGAATTTAAATCAAGCATGAATTGAAATATATTGACGAGGCTAAAATAAAAATAAATAAATAAAATAAAACTAGTTTTATTTTTTAGTACAAGCCCAAAATGCGAAATTCTTTTCGATTGCGAGTTTAGGATCATGACAACAGCCTTTCTTTAATAAAAAACCTGCTTAAAAAAACCTTTATACGATGATTCAAGAGACCTTTAACGTAGATGAACAACTCCAGGTCGATCTGTGGTTATTTTCTTTTAATAACATTTCATTGTATTTTGAATTTGATGTAAAAATTACTTTTTTCTTGTGTAAATATCACGATTTATATTTTAGAAATGCATGTTATCGAGTATGAGATTCTCTTGTATATAGTTTTTTAGTACCTTTGGCAAGCGTCTATCCACACTTTGCCACTCTCGACCCAGGTGCTAAATGGGTACCCGGTAGGATGTGAAAGTCATCGTATATCGCAAATACAATCGATACAGCCGCATGAAATAATACTTTTTCCCTGATTGTTTCATTCACTTATTCAGGCCCATTTTTTACAGCATACGGAAAAAGTAGTATAATAGCATGAAAATACAGAAATTAATATGTTATCGATAGGCTGACTGATTTATATTTGTAAAATTAATATTTGTAAATATATAAATCCGTTTAATTTAACATTATCAATAAATTTTAATGTTCGATCATTTCATTCGCTAACGTAGACTTCCATGTGTAGTAGAGTAGCTCTATCAAAACAAAAGAGAAAAATGAAAACACATGGATTTACGATGGCTTTATGAGATATAAAAACAACAAACGAGGGGAAGTCGACCGGGGGCTCGTATACACAAAGCTTAGCAATGATCGTAGAACATTTTTCTACGATTGATTGCATTGACTATAATGTATCATCAATCGTTAAAATCAAGCGTGCGCTTAGTTGCTAACCTTTGTGTTACTAGGCCCATTAGTTGCTTTCTAAAAGCTACCCAATCACATTAACCCCGAAGTATATCGAGCACATAATTATGGAGGTTTGTTATACCGTTTTTCTTTTCATTGAACCTATGTTTTTCTCAATATTCATAAAACTCTGAATATCATAAATTTGAATCGAGTCTGTTCAAACTTTGAATGCAAACTAGAAAGGATGAGAGAGAGAGGCAATCAGAGAGAGTTAGGGGGAGAAGGGGAAGAGAAAGAGAGAGAGAGAGAGAGGGGGTAGAATATGGGAGGAGTGGATCAGGAGTACATGAGATGAAACCAGAGATAGAATCAAAGAGAAGAGAAGGATAAGGAGAGAAATCTTTAGAACTATCACAAATGAAAAATAACTGAATAATTTATCTTAACGTCCCTCAACTGTCCCCCAACCGTTTCGATGATCTCTGCCTTAATGTCTCCATCAACGGTTGCGTAGGGTTATAGGAGAGGAATTATATAAACAGAAAATCTTTAGAAATACCAGAAATGAAACATGAATAGAAGGATAAGGAGAGAAATCTTTAGAACTATCACAAATAAAAAATAACTGAATAATTTCTTAACGTCTCCCAACCGTGTCGATGATCTCTGCCTAAATGTCTCCATCAATGGTTGCGTAGGGTTATAGGAGAGGAAGATAGACAGAAAAATCTTAGAAACCAGAAATGAAACATGAATGAATAATTTCTCTTAAAAACAATATAAAGAAGAACATAAAATAACAATTACACAAAACAATATATATCAATATACAGACTCAGAAATTAAAGATTAATATCTTTTTTAACCGAATAAGATCTGTCTTAAACATATATTAAATTATAAATGATATAGAAAAAGATCCCGCAATGAGTTACACAGAGATTACTCTAAAGATGGCAATTTGATCGTTTAAGTCACGTAATCTATGATTGAAATATCTTCTTGATAGAGAAATAGAGATAATACAATAGTGGAAATATCAAATCATACAGTCGGGGATTTTTGCACATGAAGACGAAAATTATATGAAAAAATGCTCATTTTCATTTTTACACAATAAGATTCCTAAATGAGTACAGATTACTGGGTTGCGGGCCCAAAATCTGAAACCATGTCTCCAAGCAATTACTAATTGAAGTTGATATGAAAAGGAAAGTATTTAAGAACTATATGGTCCTCTTCAAGGGGGGGGGTGCTAGGGAACTGGAATTTAATATTTAAACGTTGCCTGCATGAAATGAGGGGATTAGACAACGGGAGGTGGGGGGGGGTACTGGTTGGTGATTGAATAAAGGGGATAATGATATCCCTTGGGATCTGCTGCCGTAGCAAGAAAAGGGGGCCGAAAGAAATTACCAGTCCTTCCATTATTATGTGACTACCCTACGGCCTATTAATCTACAAGTAACTCCCTTTGAAATATGAGGAAAACGTTAATAAGCTCCTACATGTCACGCTATGTGCTTTAAAGATTAATTAGATTATAGCTTTCTTTGAATCTGTCATTTTTAATAGGTAAATGATAGTTTAAATCTACCCTTTTTTCTCATTGAGACTATATATTAAAGAACCTTTCAACCAAAACAATCATTTTAAAAGATCTTCTTTTCCAGGTATTATCACGCGACTAATTTTCCAGATCACATTCTACATTGAAATATTGTTTGGTTTCAAATACAAATCAAAGCGCCAATACTCTTAAAACAAATCAGTCAAATTGACTAGACCAGTAGTCAGCTGGGTGCAACTGATATGGCAATCACTGATAGTCACGTTTTTAGAGTGCAGTATCCAACACTGCGATCCAATTAAGTCCTTCGCAGTAAAAACTTTTGGGTTTCTTAATACAAGACTGTTTACTATATGAATCTCACAGTATAGTTGTTAAACGGTTTAAAGAAACATGCTTGATTTATTAATGTTGTTTCAGACTTTAAACAACGTTTAAACAACTCATGTAAAGTTGATTTAGCAAAACAGAGTGGTATATGTATACATGTTTTAAACAGCTTCTTGGCTGTGTTGCTTCAGTCAAACAATGCCAAGACCAGCACGGATCGATAAATCTCGAATAATTAGATAATCAGTTGAAAATAGGAATATCTGCATTCTGGCTAATCAACCTTTGTAATAGATAAAACTGACAAGAGTTTGTAGTGGAAGAACAATTCCGATGACATAGGCATCAGGTAGTCACATGGAGTCAGCACCATACATGCCAGGGGCGGATCCAGGATTTTGAAATAGGGGGGGCGCCAGCGGCGAGGGAGCGAAGCGACCGAGCGGGGGGAGGGTGTGGGAGGGGGGATACCCCCCTCCCACGGCAAGGACTTTTTCAAAAAATCATGTCCAAAAGTCGTATTTTGAGAGCACCTTTAGAAGAAAAATGCACACTTAAATCACTGTAACTTCATGAATAAAAGACACATACTGACTCATTTAGGAGCTGGTTTCCAGTCACACACCGTATAAGCGGTCATTCAAAACATACATTTGGCAAAGGCTCTTCACTTGCTTGCATCGTGTGATTGAAACGTCAAATTTAAATGATACGAAACTGAGACTTGTAATCGATAAGTTCCGAATAATCCATTCTGTTTATTGTCATTTGTGTATTTACATTGTGTGTTTCAAACGAGAATTGTTTAGTCGTATGGCAACATAAAATTTGGTTCTTTTTTCCTCAAAATGCACAGTAAATTGTTACAAACTACAGAAAAAAACGACATCATCTTCTGGTAATCAACCTTTTCCCTCGTATTATTTTCAAATCATCTTCAATAATCCAGTCATTCTGCACAACCTCAAAGTAATATAATGCTTCTTAAGGGGATTCTCATCATTTTTATTGTTTACGTTTTCGATTTTGCTGGCAATTTTTTTTAAAAGATATATTGTAATCAGCAAACCTATAGATTATCAAACATTAAAAATGGGGTAAGGGGGGGGGGGGTTAATGTCACAATTTCTACTTTTTAACAATACACAATGTGTCCTCGGGACGTTTTTCCCCAGCACGAAAGTATTTTTATTCTCCCCCCAACCCCCATCCCCCCCCCCCCGTTACATAAAATCTTCGCTCCTTACGCTGACATATAGCTGCCTATACACAGCAAACGCGGAGTGGGGTCGACTGGTGATTGAGAATATACAATTTTGCTCCTTGATAATTCGTTGGAATGATTGCTTCGGCGAAACTTAGTTGGGGCGCCCTGGATAATATGCCTCTGAATCTACCAGAAAGTGTAAAAGTTAGTTTACATTAAATACAAATATGTCTGACCTATACATTTCAGTAAAAATGTACATGACCAAGGCAGAATGATAATGCTGCGCACGTGGCGCCCGATATAGGGCTTCATCTTTGAGTGAAGAATAATCTCGGGGATAGACATTATCATTCGCATCGTTGACACTTTCTCTCGCGATCTGTTACTTACAATTTACATGTATTTGCCATAAAGACGGACAAACGCATGTTACAAAAAAACACAAAATTTCGGGAAAAAATGATATCCAATCCAACATCTTCACACTGGTCACTGCACTGCAACTCCCGATTACAAGTGGTGCAACTTTCCAACCAATCGACTTGCGCGCCCTGGAATTCTGGAATTTACATATTGCAATACAGTATGACAGAGGTGCATTTGTGCGAACACAAAGGCCATGAGCGTAAGTTAAAATATAGTTTTGACTAGATCTAGCCCTTGAAATTGACTACATTGTACCAATCCAGTAAATATAACCATCCCCCCCAAAAAAAAAAAAATCCGGCGAAAATAGGGGGGGGGGGCGCGCGCCCGGGGCGCCCCCCTCTGGATCCGCCACTGCATGCTATTGATATATAATTATCATACCCACTTCTATTTTTAGGAAGTTTATACTGCGCAGCAGTGTGCTTTTACCTTTGATTGTAATCAAAAAGTAATACGAGGCTTTTGGATCAATGTGTACTAAATATATATAAGCGGAATGAAAAAAAATCCCTCTTTCGATGAAATTATGCATACTTAACGCTGCCAAGTTCAAAGGTAGGTGGGAATACCCAGTTCTATTAATAGAAAGTTCCTACTTCAATTCACAGTAGTGTGCTTTTACAATTGCAGCACTACGAATGATTTGTATCGAAATGCACTGTTGGCTTCGTTGTAATGTGATAGTTCCTGTGGTTGGATTTGATTAGATCTCTTTATTTAGCGATGGCTGAGAAGTGTGGATCAGAGAAAGCATCAAGCTCTTCACCGAACCTGATATGTCCATTATGTCTTGATATATTTGTCGAGGCGACAATCTTAACTTCATGTGGACATACATTTTGTAGGCGATGTCTCAAGAAATACGATCTAACCCACCAGGACCTTGATCACATGGTCTGTCCTCTCTGCAGGGAGATCACCAAGTTATCCGCCAACCGTGTCGATGATCTCCGCCTCAATGTCTCCATCAACGGATGCGTAGACGATTACCACACCAAGTGTGGAGGGATGAATGCTGTCCTTGAGAAGTGCCAGAAATGCACCGCTTGCAAGTCTCTGAAAGACGCTGTATCATTCTGCAGAACATGTAATTATTACATGTGTAATGAGTGCTTACATTGTCATCAACATCTTACAGTTGTCTTCGAAGGTCATGAGATTTTATCCATGGATGATGTCATCGAAGGGAAGGTCAGCATTGGTCATTTATTCGAGAAGTGTTCTATCCACAAACAAGAGAACAAAGATATGTTTTGTGAGGATTGTAAGGTCCACGTCTGCCACAAGTGCGTACTCGTTGATCATCAAAATCACAAAATCAAGAACCAGGTTAACTTTGAGCAGGAGTTGCGACAGAAGGTGAATTTATTCATAATTATCACAGCAAAAGCGCTGTATAAAAATCTATATAACACTGTTCACTATTTGAACCTTACAGTCATTGGCGGCGGAAGCAAAACATTTTAGGAGGGGACAACCAAAAATTTTTTGACAAGCAAAAAAAAAAGGTTCTCAACCCAAAAATTTTAGGGGGGACGTAGGAAAATAAATTGACAAGCAAAAAAAAAAAAAAAAGGTCATCAACAACAAATTTAGGGGGGAACCGTCCCCCCCCCCTCCTCAAATTTAGGGGGGACACGTCCCCCCCGCTTCCGAATCAAATATCAATAATCAAACTTAGCTGTTTAAAAGTTTATTAGAGCGTACGCTCTAAAAAAAAAATTAACCATCACTTGGCAACATACTATCCATACTACTATTAGTTAAAGTCTGTCCAAATTGGGTAATAAAAACTAATAATTGGGTAACAAATTTGCTGAATTGGACAATAAATGCCCAGAATATATAAGTATGTATATATTTTTGTACTTAAACACATTACCCAACACAGTGGACAGTATGTAGATTTAAAATGGTTATAATTACTCAGGACGATCATTAAAGTCCACCTCAGAAAAATGTTGATTTGAATAAATAGAAAAAATGAGCACAATGCTAAAAATTTCATCAAAATCGGATGTAAAATAAGAAAGTTATGACATTTCAAAGTTTCGCTTACTTTCAACAAAATAGTTATATGAACGAGCCAGTTACATCCAAATGAGAGAGTCGATGAGGTCACTCATTCACTATTTTATTTTTATTGTTTGAATTATACAATATTTCAATTTTTAGGAATTTGACGAAAAGGACCTCCTTGCCTGAAGCACAAAATGTTAAAATAATGGAATTCCACGCGTTCAGGGAGGAATGAAACTTCTTTTCACATGACAATGACGAGAAAATAAAAATATTTCATATTTCATATAATAAAGTACAAAAGAAATAGTGAGTGAGTGATGTCATCAACTCTCTCATTTGGATGTAACTGGCTCGTTCATATAACTATTTTGTTGAAAATAAGCGAAACTTTAAAATGCCATAACTATGTTACTTTACATCCGATTTTGATGAAATTTTCAGTGTTATGCTTGTTGAATTTTTCTCTTTTTATTCAAATCAAGTTCTTGCTGGGGTGGACTTGTTCTTTAATGTCGATGATGAAAACACCAACGATCACGCTATTTTTTTTAATGATTACGATGGTGATAAAACTGATGACGATAATAATGATAATCACAATATCAAGATATTCAGGATATTAAGAACATTAACCGTAAAATATAAAAATTAATAATACTAATATGATAATGATAATAATAGAGGTAGCAGGAATAATAATAGTCATGATAATGATATAATAAATAAGAATATAGAACAGAATATTGATTAATAAAATAACAATATAGATGTTGTTAAATAATGATTGAAAATGATATATAATAATGTTAATACCATCATCAGCATCTGAAATGTTGTTGCATTTAATCCGTTCTTTGATCTTTATGTTGAACTAATGTACATTGGTGATTATTATCGTTATTGTTTCAATATGACGTACAATTTTGTGATTATATGTTGCCTCTCTTCAAGCTTATTCAGAACATCGTATGTCGTTTTGTATGATTTATCTTCTTTTTTTATAGTATTATTACTTGATATTTTCACCTTTATGGAATACTTCCAGATCTAACTCACTGTTTTTATCACTTTCAATTCGTAGGTGACAGGCCTTGCTCAACGATGTGCTGACAAGAAAGCAGAGCTGGAAAAGAACATTCAGAACATAGAAATGCAACGTCATGAGGTACACACTGCAGTGCAGACACTACTAGATGATGTCAAGCAAGCCTACAGTATCAAGGCCAAGGAGCTGGAAGAAAATCTTCGAAATCTCACCGAGCAGATACATGCCTTACAGCATAGTTTTGATGACGACCTCGACGTCTTGAAGTCAAAAGATCGACAGAGGATCAAGAGTATTTGTAGTTCAATTACTTTGGTAGATAATGACAGACTGGGTCATCTTGAGACAGACACTCTATCTGCTCATATCTTGCTCTGTGAGGAGCTGGATACCATGCTGAAGGAGGTTACTGATCACACTTCTGCGGAAGCTATTAGGAAGAAAGCACAGGAGAAGATGTTCAAACCAGCAGACGATACTTGTCTTGACCTCGGGATCATCTCAGGATCAGATCCCAAGATGGATGTCATTCAGTGTGTTGATCTACGGGAGTGGATGCAAGGTATGACAAGGTACTCCAATAGCACTGTCGCTATCGTGTATGGGGATTATGCACAAGGTATTGATATCATTGATTCAAATGGTGGAAAGCAGCAGTATAGAAACATATTAGCCTTAAATGACATGAAATGTTATGATCTGGTTTTGCAACGGGACGGGGCGTTATGCGTGTCTATTGGTTCTACAGAAGCCCACATCTACTCTCCCCTTGGCTCCAGGAAAGCAACAATCCACGTGAGAAACAATACAAATTTTCTACACGTTAACAAAAGTCCATCTGATGAAATCATCATTATTAACTATGGAAAACAAGTCTATATCTATGACCCGACAGGATTGACTCTTAAACACACTGTTCAAACAAAGCACGATACGGGTCAGGCATCTACTACCAGGACGGGTTTGATCGTCACGAGTTCATGTCGGGGCAATCCAAGCGTGGTGACGGTCTATGACAGGGATGGGAATTCTGGTGAGTCTCTACAAGCTCCAAAGGGTGTCTACCTGTATGCTACTGTGGATGAGCAGGACAGGGTGTATATAGCGAGTGTTGATGGGAAGAATAGTAGCGTCGTGATCAGGCTCTATGATATTGATGGTCTGAACCTGAAGGAAAGAGTTGAGTTCAAAGCACCTAATATGACATTGCATAGTAATTGGCGTTACTTGGTTTCCCTCTCCCCAGACATGCTCGCCTTTGCTTGTTGGAAGAAGTTATATTTCATCAAGGTATCACTGTAATCCACGTTATATCACACCATGTAGTATGGGGACTAATTTGCTTTCACCCTGCAACAAATCTATTTTAACACGTGTCGATATTCAGTAATACATGTATTACATGTATATTACCATGTGATAACCTCATCCAATGACAACATCAGTTAATGTGATATTGATTGTCTTAATAACCATGGTTACTTCTAATGTACGAGTTATACATCTAAAAAAATGAATCAAATTTATAAACTTAACGTCACACCAGTTTCATGTGTATTCTACATGTATATAATATTTAGTCTGCAACAAGCATAGGCCTATCGTATTTAACTTTGTAGCTATCAAGTGATAGAAAAATTACCCAAAAACAAAAACATAACTAAGTCTTTATTAAGAATATAACAAAGTAATCAGCAAATGTAATTAAATGTAAATCAAGATGATCACTATCATACATGATAATGAAAATGTTTACAGTGCACAAGGGGAATTAACGGTATATAAGCAGAAAGAGTACACTCTACCGTATTAGACCATTTTGCTTTCACATCACGCGAAAAATTCGTATCATCATTCTCATGCCTGTTTGCTATTTGTATATTTTTCAGTTAAATTATCGTGGATAATGGAATGATAAGATGCTTTATTTTGGACCGTGCATACGAATCTTGCTCTTTATTTTCGATGTGATCTTCTCCAAGAGGGGAATATGCAAACCACTGATAACCATTCATTTGGAAAATGAAATATTTGCTGGTGAAACCTGTCTTCTTTTTTTTTATAGATATTAGTAGTCTTAAAAATATACTATTTTGATTTCCTTGCTTCTATGAGTGTTTTCATCTGAAGAATAATATTTTTTTCTATTCTTCCTTGAATTTGTCATAAGTCACTGTGAATAGAATAAAAGCAATGTAATGGTAATTTGTATATTAGTGAACAGGTGGAAATATGAATATATAATCTATATTAATTTGTCAATATATGCGTGTATAAGTATAAACTTGATCTCAAATATTATATACATAATATTGCATATATAGAAATACATTGTATATGGTGTAAAGAATAAGTAAAAATCTTGCATTATTGTCATATTAAGGTGCACAGGCTTTCTAAGATTTATTTAGAGAAAATTCGTAGAGATAGATTTCACTATCTTTAATTTCAGATTAAGTTAACGATTGCTATTCAACTCGTATACTCAAGTTTTCATTTTCTCTCTCTACATTCAAGTATGTAACCATGATCACTTTAAATCCCAGTATTTGATACCCGTTTCTTAAAAGAATATTTCTGCAATCGTTAACCCAAATTTGCATCTAACAATTTGTGTAAAAAAAAAAAACTAAACCACCCCTTATTTCGAAATTCAAAATGGAAGATTAATGAAGTAAAATTAGATAATTGTAAACATTGACCTGGAAAAGAAAAATAACATTTACAGCTTTTTTAGTACAAGCCCCAAACGACAAAATTCTTTTTGATTGTGAGTTCAGGATTAAGAAAACAGCCTTTCTTTAACCGTGCTACAAAAAACTTTTTACACACTTATTTGAGATAGAAATTAACGTAGATGGACAACTCCAGGTCAATCCGTGGTTATTTTCTTTAATAACATTTCATTCTATTTCCAATTTGATGTATAAATAATTTTTTTCTTGTGTAAATATCACGATTTATATTTTTATAAATGCATGTTATCGAGTTACTGCTCTCTCGGAGGTTTTATTCTATGAGATGATCTTGTGTATAGTTATGACCTCTGTTTAGATCAATCACTAACCTTTATGTTGCCATGGTTGTAATACTGTTTATATGGGAATGGTATAGGTATAGATTATTACCAACTATATAATGTAAAAATTTGAAAAAAATATTTTATCTCTTAATGTGCTGACTGTTAAATAAATATCTTGCTTCATACTTAAAGGACAAGTTCACCCAAAAAATAAGTTGACTTGAATGAAAACATAAAAATCCAACAAGAATAACACTGACAATTTCATCAAAATCGGATGAAAAATAAGAAAACTATTTTAAAATAATATATTACAGAACTTTAAGATGCACATCCTGGTCGGTATGCAAATGAGGATACTGATGATGTCATCCACTCTATTTCTTTTGTATTTCATTCAATGAAATATGAAATATTCGAATTTTCTCCTAATTGTCAAGTAAACCAACGATTAATTCCTCTCTGAACATGTGTAATCACTATTGTTTGATACTATATGGTTCAGTCAGGTTGTTCCTTATTGTCAAATTGGTAAAAAACATGAAATATTGTATAATTCAAACAATAAAAACCAAAAGAAATAGTGAGAGAGAGACATCATCGACTGTCTCATTTGCTTGTCACTGAGTTTTGTACATGTATATCACTGTTTTGTGAAAAATAAGTGAAACTTTAAAATGAAATAACTTTCTTATTTTACATCCAATTTTGATGAAATTTTCAGCGTTATGCTAGTTTGATTTTCCTCTTTTTCAGTCCAACCAACACTCTTCTGGGGTGGACTTGACCTTCAAATCAAGAATCATCATTACAGAAGAAAGGTACCTAAAGCTGGAAGTCATTTTCTTTCATTATACAGAGGCTACATTTTGATATTTGATTGTTTTATTCTCTTTGACCTGTATGTATTATAATGCATATATCAAAGCAAACGAGACAGCGAATGGATATTCGATTATTATTTGGTATAAATGGTGAAGATAGAAAACGAATGAAAATTATTCCGAGAGGACAATCTAGAGCTTGCTATTTAAAAACAACCAATGCATTTTGATTAGAATCGAAGTATATCGAGAAACGAACATTCTTCCCTTTGAATTGAATCTATGGATTTCTCTTTTCATTAAATTGTAAATATAACATTGAATCAAGTCTGTTCAAACTTTGTTTATATTGAATACTTACTACATAGAGCGGTTGCAAAAGGAAGAGGATGGAGGGGGGGGGGGGGTAGTCGGTGAGAGAGAGAGGGGGGGGGGGGTGAAAGAAAGGGAGAAAAGGGAGAAGAATTAAAGAAAAGATGTAAGAAATTATAAAACTAAAGGAGCAAAGATGAAAAGAAGAGTAGAAAAGAAACAACAAAACTAGCGGTTTTCGAAATAATTTTATAAGAAAGTAAGACTGGTTTCAAAACTTTGTATGATGGCGCTATTCTAATTTCTTGAACGGCGACATTACTTCGGGTACACTTAAAGGTCGTTTATGATTGAGAGTGCGTAATATGTTCTTGTTTTTTTTTTCATTATCGAATCGTAATCAGATAATTGAAAATAAATCATAATTACTCGGATACTGATAGGGCCTACACTACAGCAAACATTTAGTAAAAATACTATTCAAAACTATTCATCTCTTGACCATGTTGATGAGAGTCTTTGTCAGATTTCCAAACTTTATCCCTGATGTACTATTCTAGTCACCTGGTCTATACAATGCCTTTTGTTCTTAAAATTTGAATACTCTACCGGTAAAGCTTACACAACATCTACATTTGAAAATAATAGTGCTCATCCTAATGAAAATCACAAAAGTCATTTGAGAAAAGTTGATCATGAGCTAACCGTGAACTGGCTTATAAAGTTTGTTTCTTTTGGCTCGCTGTACATTGTATACAGTTATAGTGCTTTTGTCTATATATTCAATACTCAGCATGAAGAAGTGCACTTTGTGATGGTGTTCATAAACTTTTGAGAAGGAACAGATTACAAGGAACGGGAGCCACTGTTACTAAGGTTTAAAAAAAAATAGAAAAAGTACATAGACGGAGCAACAAAAAAATACAAACAGAAAAAAAATTAAAAAGGAAAGAAAGAACAAAAAAAAAGAGAGAGACAAAAATTAACATTGAAAATATTACTCCTAGAAAACAGAAACAGTGGGAGAAAGAGGGGGGGGGGGGGAGGGTATAGGGAAGGGCAAAAAATAACATGAATTCTGTTTTAGAGACTATATATACAGCTACAGACTGGTGTCAAAAAAACGTAAGATTTTATGCAACAATGAGCATGATGAGAAATGCATGTGAGAGATTCTTTTGCTATAATATGATTGAGTTAATTTGCATACATGTATCTATTGTGTATTGTGTGAAAAAATTGTATATGCCCTTTTTGTTGAGCAAGGCGAGCCTTTCTTTTTAACATCTGCTTGGAATACTTTTTTTAATTAGAAAATTGGGAGGAGATCCCAGTAGCTTTCCAGTAGTCTTCTTGTCATTGTATCTTTAGACTTTGTTTGTGAAGCAAACATTATTATTGCAGTCTTAGACAGACGCCATTTTTAGCTTCCATGTTGATTCAACTTTGAATATCGACTTTAAACTAAAATCAACCCCTTTTTACTGCCTCTTTCGACAGATATTGGCTGAAACTTTTACGAGCCTGTATATGAAGTCAGATTTAAGCAAAAAATATATTGTTTTTATGCCTGTATTGAAAAAGCCATCGGTGAGTTAAGTTGTGATTTCTTCTAACTTTTATTAAAAAACAAACAAACAAAACTTTGAAAAACTTCAGAGATGATTTGAAATCATATTGATGAAAATTGTGAGAATCCGTATGGATTGATTGATTGATAACGAATTTATTCATTCCAAAATTTTAACAAAGTTACAAAGTAAAGCAAAATATAATATAACATTTTGAAATGAAATAGGAACCTTCTGGAAAGCAAAGCTTGTGATCGAAGGTTTCCTTCAATAAATAAGTCATATTAATGCAAAAACAATATATATCTATATATAATATACAAATCATATCGTTCTTGTTGAAGTTCAAAATATATATAATATACAAGTCATCATATCTTTCTTGTAAAAACTATATGTAAATCCTTGTTAAATATGTATATTTTTACATATTCTTTCAAGTAGAAGATAAACAAGGCTGGATTATATTACAAGATATGAAGAAAAGTGAAAAGGACACACAAGACAAAAACGTTGCGAAAACAGGACGTGACAGAACGGTACAAGAACAAGACATGACAAAAAGCTAAACCAAAACAAGACAGACGAAATATTACAAGAACAGACAAATAAAAAAAAGACAACAAAAAAGGACAAAAACGAGTAAAAGAAAAACAAAAAACAAATCTGCACAGGTAGAGCGAATGAAAGGAGACAGGAAAAGAAGCGAAATAAAGGCAGGGGGTGGGGGGGAACAGAAGATCCATAAGATATCCTAAGTATGATGAATGATGTGAGTGTTATAGTTATCGGTTAGTCTTTTTTTAAGTGCTCTATTGAAGCTATGAATGGTTGGCTTATTTTGTAAAGTTTGCGGAAGTGAATTCCAAAGTTTGATACCAGAAGATATGAACAGTTTGTTTGTTAATAATGTCCTTGTTCTAGGTAAATGGAAAAGTCCAGCAGATCTTGTAGGGTAATGATGTACATTGATATTTCGTGTGAACATAGAATAAAATACGTCTGGTAGTTCATCTTTACTAAGGTTGAACATAAAAGATCCAAGATTATAATGGTAAAGATCATGTATCTTAAGAATTCCATGAGTTTTAAAAAGCACATTCGTATGTGCCCGATAATGAGAATGCCAAATAACGCGCAAAGCTTTTTTCTGAAGTAGTAAAAGTCTATTCAAATGAAAATCAGCACAACTCCCCCATGCAATAATACAAAAGTTCAAATGCGGGAGTATCAGCGTAGAGTATAAGTTTAATAATATACGAGTCGGGAAATAGAATTTAACTTTATTTATAATTCCAATATTTTTGAAATTATTTTGCATGTGTTATCTATATGGAAATAATTCTGCTTGTAAGAAAAATGATATACATCATAAAAAATAGGTTATTTTGCAAAGTTTATGTGACAGTTGACTGAAACTTCGTGAAAAATATTTTTCAATGTGATTTGAACCTCAAAAGTTACAAAAAAATAAAACAAGTTTTTATTGATTATATTATGACATGATCAGTTGCGTAATGGGGGGGGGCAGGAGCTGCCCCAGCGGATTACACCGGGAAAATAAAAAAAACGGGAAAAAGAGAAAAGGACGAAATAAATTTAAAAAAAGAAAGAAAGGAAGGAAGGAAGGAAGGAAAGAAAGAAAGAGAGAAAGAAAGAAAGAAATAAAGAAATGGGGGAAATGGAAAGGAAAAAAGAAAAGAAAACTGAAGAATAAAACATTAAAAAAGAAAAATATGTGAGAAAGAAGTAATCATTCCGAAATACTAATTAGCATGACCAGTAAGAACGGGAAATAAATCAAATGATGAAAAAATCCCCCTAAAGGCGGTATTATGGAATTCGGAAGAAAAGGGACAAGATAAAACAACAGGGCTGCCGAGGATTGAAAGTAAAGAACGGAAAAGAAAAATGGGTGACATATAACACTGTGTATGAAGTCGATCATTAGATTGTTAAATCTCCAAAGCTACCAGGGGCTCTGCCCCAGATACCATGCAGTGGGGGGGGGGGGGGGGTTCATCTGTAATCTTCAAAGGGCTCTATATACAGCCCCCTGTATGGACCAAGGACTGCATTAAGCTTCACGGTGAAGCACTGATGACGTACAGGGGGGGTCCACAGCCAAAAGGAAATAAAAGAAAATAAAAAGGCAACGAAATTAAATGAAAACAATGAATATTTTTTGCTATATGATGTAAAAATCTATCACATAATTAAAATTTAATTTCAACCATGTCAGAAGGCAGTGTTTCTTTCTTACTAACTTCACTCGCAGGCGACTTTTTACAAATTTTCCCACATTTCCTATTGTGTGCCCGCTCAAAATATTTGGATTATCACGCAACTGCGTTGAATTAATGTGTTGTGTGAAAGCTTTACACGCGATTTGATTAAAAATAGCGGCCATCTATGGGTTTCAAATGGCTTTGATAATTATCAAGAGAATATCACCCGCATAGCAGTGTCGTATGGAAGGGTTTGGACCACGGCCCTGAAAGTTTTACATCCAAACAAAAAAGAACGGAGGAAAGAAAAAAAAAGCAAAGGAATGTCTAAGTCTATAGTTATAGCATGAAAAGGTGTATTTTTCATCTCTCGCTTCGATCGCTCGGGATTTATATTAGGCAAATATTTGTAACACGTGCCATACTTTGCCCCTTATTTTTTATGCTCGTGCCCAATCATGAAAACGAAAACAGTGGCTCACAGACCAGGAAAAAAAGAGAAAAGGGTGAAATATACTATTTTCTGAATATTATGTCAAAATCCATCAAAAATTAGATTTTTGTCATGAAAATGTCAAAAATTTTGCTCGCTCGCTTCGCTTACTCGTAACTTAAAAAAATTGCACGTTACGCCATATCTGGCCCCTTTCAAGATTTTAGCCTCATTACACCATTGCGTGTCTATACCATGATATGACCAGGAAACCTATGCCCCCCCCCCCTCTCCAAACCCCGTTACGCTCCTGGACATGATAGACAAAAATAACTTCAGGTTGATGTTATTGTTAGGATACATCGTATAGTAGAGAAATTCTTAGATGGTTCCAAGTTTGGGTTATGCTGCCTTTTTACAAAGGAAAATTGGAACATTAAAGTCAGGTAACTTAATAAAATATCTTGATAGAGGAATAGAGATGCACATCCAATATTGGAAATATCAATTGATCCATTCTGGGAATTATGCCGTGAAGACAAAAATGCCTAATTTGATAATGACACCCCCTCTATCGATGAATGAATATACAACCCGCAGTCAAGTTCAAAGGTAGCTGGGAATTCCCAGTTAGTTATACGTAGTGTTATAGGATGTTCAACTGTTCAAAGTGGGTGTGTTTGACTTGTAGTTGAATTTGTATTGAAGTACACAATAGCATGAAGCTGCATCACTGCGTTGTAACCCAAACTTATCGTTTCAGTGCGTCAATACCTATAGACATATATATATATATATATATATATATTCGTTGGAATTTAGATCTCGTGTTTGTAAATTAATTTAGCGATGGCTGAGAAGTGTGGATCAGAGAAAGCATCAAGTTCTTCACCGAACCTGATATGTCCATTATGTCTTGATATATTTGTCGAGGCAACAATCCTGACTTCATGTGGACACACATTTTGTAGGCGATGTCTCAAGAAATACGATCTAACCCACCAGGACCTTGATCACATGGTCTGTCCTCTCTGCAGGGAGATCACCAAGTTGTCTGCCAACCGTGTCGATGATCTCCGCCTCAATGTCTCCATCAACGGATGCGTAGACGATTACCACGCCAAGTGTGGTGGGATGAATGCTGTCCTCGAGATGTGCCAGAAATGCACCGCTTGCAAGTCTCTGAAAGACGCCGTGTCATTCTGCTTAACATGTCATTGTTATATGTGTGATAAGTGTCTGCATTCTCATCAACAGCTAACCATGTTCTTTGACGGACATGAGATTGTCTCCATGGATGATGTCATCGAAGGAAAGGTCAGCATTGGTCATTTATTCGAGAAGTGCTCCATCCACAAACAAGAGAACAAAGATATGTTTTGTGAGGACTGTAAGGTCCATGTCTGTCAAAAGTGCGTACTTGTTGGTCATAGAGCTCATGAAATCAAGAACCAGGTTGACTTTGAGCAGGAGTTACGACGGAAGGTAAATTTATTCATAATTATCACAGTAAAAATGCTGGTTGATATTGTATACATCGCTGTTTACTATTACAGTGGATGTTTAGAATTTCAAACAACCATGCTTAATTTTAATTGAGAATCAAATATAAAAAATCAAACTTTGCTGTTTAAGAGTCTAAACACTTTAAAATCTATTTAAACAAGTAATGTATAAAGGTTAAATAGCTTATATAAAAAATGAAACAAAGCGTACACTCTTAAAAAGTTTGGGCAAAAAGGATCAATTATTAACCATCACTGGGTAACAGTATGTCAAAATTTGGTAATAAAACTATTAATTGGGTAATAAATTTGCTCAATTGGATAATAATTGCTCAGAATATATAAACATGTATATACAGTATATATTTTTTTTCCAAATATCACCAAACACAATGGACAGTATGTTGCCCAGCATTTTATGTGTGTATAATAGGTAGATTTAACATGGTTATCAATACTCAGGGCGATCATTGAGCAGAAAATGATGAAAACTAATTAATTGATAAGATTTAACACCAAAGATCATAACACTTTTAATAATGATTTTGATTGTGATGACGATAATAATGATAATCACAATATCAAGACATATAAGATATTAAAAACAGTAATAGTAAAAAAATGATAATATTAATAATAATGAAATATCAATGACAATAATAATGATGATAATAATACTACTACTAATGATAAGACGAATAATGATTTAATAATGGCATAATGAATAAGAATATATGAATTAATAATGATTTATAAAATAACAATATAAATGGTGTTGAATTCAGATTGACAATGGTATATAATAATATGTAATACCATCATCACATCTAAAATGTTGTTTCATTTGATTATGTAACTTATTCTTTATGTTGAACAGCATTAATGATTATTATCGGTATTGTTTCAATGTGACAAACAATTTTGTAATTATATGCTGTCTCTCTTCAAGCTTATTCAGATTGTCGTACGTCATTCTGTATGATTTCTTTGTTTTAGAGTATTAGCATTTGTTATATTCGCCTTTATGGAATATTTCCAGATCTAACTCGCTGTTTTTACATAATACACTTTTATTTCGTAGGTAACAGACCTTGCTCAACGATGTGCTGACAAGAAAGCAGAGCTAGAGAAGAACATTCAGAACATAGAAATACAACGTCATGAGGTACACACTGCAGTGCAGACACTACTAGATGATGTCAAGCAAGCCTACAACATCAAGGCCAAGGAACTGGAAGAAAATCTTCGAAATCTCACCGAGCAGATAAATGCCTTAGAACATAGTTTTGATGACGAACTCGACGTATTGAAGTCAAAAGATCGACAGAGGATCAAGAGTATTTGTAGTTCAGTTACTTTGGTAGATAATGACAGATTGGGTCATCTTGAGACAGACACTCTATCTGCTCATGTCTTGCTCTGTGAAGAGCTGGATGCTATGCTGAAGGAGGTTACTGATCACACTTCTGCGGAAGCTATTAAGAAGAAAGCACATGAGAAGAGGTTCAAACTAGCAGACGATACTCAGCTTGACCTCGGGAGTATTTCAGGATCAGATCCCAAGATGGAAGTCATTCAGTATATTGATCTACGGGGAGTGATGTTCGGTATGGCACGGTACTCACATAGCACTGTCGCTATCGGGTATGGGTGGAATGCACAAGGTATTGATATCATTGATTCAAATGGTGGTAAGCAGCGATATAGTAACATATTATCCTTCAATGACATGAATTGTTATGATCTGAATTTGCAACGGGACGGGGCGTTTTGCGTGTCCACTGGTAGTACAGCCTACATCTACTCTCGCCTTGGCTGTAGGAAAGCAACAATCCACGTGAGAAACAATGGAAATGCTCTCAGAGTTAACAGTGGTTCAACAGATGAAATCATCATTACTAACTATGGAAAACAAGTCTATATCTATGACCCGACAGGATCCACTCTTAAACACACTGTTCAAACAAAGCACGATACGAGGCAGGCATCTACCACCAGGACGGGTTTGATCGTCACGAGTTCATGTGATGCCGATCCAAGCGTGGTGACGGTCTATGACAGGGATGGGAATGCTGGTGAGTCTCTACAAGCTCCAAAGGATGTCTACCCGTTTGCTACCGTGGATGAGCAGGACAGGGTGTATGTAGCGAGTGTTGATACGAAGAATAATAGCGTCGTGATCAGGCTCTATGATCTTGATGGTCTGAACCTGAAGGAAAGAGTTGAATTCAATGCACTTAACATGACATTGGTCTGGAATTGGTGTTACTTGGTTTCCCTCTCCCAAGACATGCTCGCCTTTGCTTGTTACAAGAAGTTATATTTCATCAAGGTATCACTGTAATCCACTTTATATCACACCATGTAGTATGGAAACTGACATGCTTTCATCCTGCTACAATACAAATCTACTTTAACACGTATCAATATTCATTATTTCATGTACAGTTATACATCTAAAAAATGAATCAAATTTATAAACTTAACGTCACACCAGTTTCATGTGTATTCTACATGTATGTAGTATTTAGTCTGCAACAAGCATAGGCATATCGTATTTATCATTGTAGCTATCAAGTGATAGAAAAATTACTTAAAAACAAAAACATAACTAAGTATTTATTAAGAATATAACAAAGTAATCAGCAAATGTAATTAAATATAAATCAAGATAATCACTATCATACATGATAATGAAAATGTTTACAGTGCACAAGGGGAACTAACGGTATATAAGCAGAAAAAGTACACTCTACCGCATTTTGCTTTCACACCATGCGAAATGTTCGTACCGTCATACCCATGCCTGTTCGCTATTTGTATATTATTCAGTTAGATTATCGTGGATAATGGAATGATAAGATGCTTTCTTTTGGACCGTCCATACGAATCTTGCTCTTTATTTTCGATGTGATCTTCTCTAAGAGGGGAAGATGCCAACCACTGATAACCATTCATTTGGAAAACGAAATATTTGCTGGTGAAAGCTGCCCTTTTTTATAGATATTAGTAGTCTTACAAATATACTATTTTTATTTCCTTACTTCTATGAGTGTTTTCATCTGAAGAATATTTTTTTCTATTCTTCCTTGAATTTGTCATAAGTCACTGTGAATAGAATAAAAGCAATGTAATGGTAATTTGTATATTAGTAAACAGGGGGAATGTGAATATATAATCTTGTGAGTATTATTTCTCTCTCATTTATTTTTTTTCTCATTTGATTACATATGTCTGTATTTGTACTCTGTTATTGGTTTTGTTATCTATTTTTGAGGGGCCCCATTGTACAAGCATTGCTTTTTAGTGGGTCCCTCCATTTCCATCTTAATTTAATTTCTATTGAAAAATAGTATACTTATTTAAAACCTCCAATGTGTTGCCCAAATCGTGTAAGTTTTTTTCACAACATACGTATTTTTAATATTATTTTTGTTTCTTTGCAATGGATACAAATACTTATTTTTATATATATGGTATACAATTTGTTTTTGTTTGATGGAAGTGAAATAAATAAAATTGAAAAATTGAAAAAAAATTGAATTGAAATCTATATTCATTTGTAAATATATGCGTGTATAAGTATAAACTTAATCTCAAATATTATATACATAATATTGCATTTAGAAATGCATTGTATATGGTGTAGAGAACGAGTAAAAATCTTGCATTATCGTCATATCAAGGTGCAGGGGCTTTCTAAGATTTATTTTGAGAAAATTCGTAGAGATAGATTTCACTATCTTTAATTTCAGATTAAGTTAACGATTGCTATTCAACTTGTACACTCAAGTTTTCATTGCCCGGTGTTCTCTCTCTACATTCAAGTGTGTAACCATGATCACTTTAAATCCCAGTATTTGACACCCGTTTAGTAGTTCTTAAAGAATATTTCTGCAATCGTTAACCCAAATTTGCATCTAACAATTTGTGTAAAAAAATAAAACTATAACCACCCTTATTCCGAAATTCAAAATGGAAGATTAATGAAGTAAAATTAGATAATTGTAAACATTGACCTGGAAAAGAAAAATAACATTTACAGCTTTTTTAGTACAAGCCCCAAACGACGAAACTCTTTTTGATTGTGAGTTCAGGATTAAGAAAACAGCCTTTCTTTAACCGTGCTACAAAAAACTTTTTACACACTAATTTGAGATAGAAATTAACGTAGATGGACAACTCCAGGTCAATCCGTGGTTATCTTCTTTAATAACATTTCATTCTATTTCCAATTTGATGTATAAATAATTTTTTTCTTGTGTAAATATCACGATTTATATTTTTATAAATGCATGTTATCGAGTTACTGCTCTCTCGGAGGTTTTATTCTATGAGATTATCTTGTGTATAGTTATGACCTCTGTTTAGATCAATCACTAACCTTTATGTTGCCATGGTTATAATACTGTTTATATGGGAATGGTATAGGTATAGATTATTACCAACTATATAATGTAAAAATTTGAAAAAAAAAAATTTTATCTCTTAATGTGCTGACTGTTGAATAAATATCTTGTTTCATACTTAAAGGACAAGTTCACCCAAGAAATAAGTTGACTTGAATGAAAATATAAAAATCCAACAAGAATAACACTGACAATTTCATCAAAATCGGATGGAAAATAAGAAAACTATTTTGAAATAATATATTACAGAACTTTAAGATGCACATCCTGGTCGGTATGCAAATGAGGATACTGATTACTGATGATGTCATCCACTCTATTTCTTTTGTATTTCATTCAATGAAATATGAAATATTCGAATTTTCTCCTAATTGTCAAGTAAAACAACGATTAATTCCTCTCTGAACATGTGTAACTACTATTGTTTGATACTATATGGTTCAGTCAGGTTGTTCCTTATTGTCAAATTGGTAAAAAAATGAAATATTGTATAATTCAAACAATTAAAACCAAAAGAAATAGTGAGAGAGAGACATCATCGACTGTCTCATTTGCTTGTCACTGAGTTTTGTACATGTATATCACTGTTTTGTGAAAAATAAGCGAAAATTTAAAATGAAATAACATTTTTATTTTACATCCAATTTTGATGAAATTTTCAGCGTTATGCTAGTTTGATTTTCCTCTTTTTCAGTCCAACCAACACTCTTCTGGGGTGGACTTGACCTTCAAATCAAGAATCATCATTACAGAAGAAAGGCGCCTAAAGCTGGATGTCATTTTATTACATTATACAGTGGCTACATTTTGATATTCGATTGTTTGATTCCCTTAGACCTATATTTATTATAATGCATATATCAAGCAAACGAGACAACAAATGGATATTCGATTATTTTTGGTATAAATGGTAAAGATAGAAAACGAATGAAAATTTTCCGAGAGGACAATCTAGAGCTTGCTATTTAAAAAACAACCAATGCATATTTGATTAGAATCGAAGTATATCGAGAAATGAACATTCTTCCTTTTGAATTGAATCTATAGATTTCTCTTTTCATTAAATTGTAAATATAACATTGAATCGAGTCTGTTCAAACTTTGTTTATATTGAATACTTACTACATACGGTTGCAAAAGGAAAAGAGGATGGAGGGGGGGGGGTAGTCGGTGAGAGAGAGAGAGAGAGGGGGGAACATGTAGGTATAGACAGAGGTGAGAGGTAGATAGAAAGTAAGTATATATACAGATGTATGTAAGTATTTATGAATAATTTTCGTTGTGAATCTGCCATTTCTATGGAATCATTAAAAAACAGTAATGCTAAAAATAGATCCAACAACAAGTAGCCTATAGTACGCCTCTGGCAGTGTCTCGCCTACATTCAATATTGCACCATGCTGACTTTGAAAACGACTATAGAATAATTATTCACAAAAACACCATTCATATATATGACAATAACATGCTATGTTTATTGAACCTAAATGACATCTCATTTTGATTATATCACATGTGACTTGAATAGGATGATCAGTGGTCCTTGATTCCCTAAATATGTCCACATTAATATACCAATAAACTTTCAAAGATATGATGGCAATTAATTCAACAAATGCCCCCAGTGTGGCCAAAGTTCATTGACCCTAAATGACCGTTGACCTTGGTCATGTGAGTTGAACCTCATGGAGGATGTTCACTGATACTTGATTACTCTTACGTCCAAGTTTCATGAATTGGATCCATAGACTTGAAAAGTTATTACGGCAATTCAACAAATACCCCCAACATGGTCAAAGTTCATTGACCCTAAATGACCTTGATCCTTGTTATGTGATCTGAAACTCGGGCAGAATGTTCAGTTGTACTTATTTACCCTTACCTTGGTTTATATGATGACATTTCAAAATTTAACCTTAGGTTATAATTTTAAATATTGATAATCCCGCTCTGCTATGCAGGCGAGGCAACCCCCCCCCCCACAATATAAAAATGTTTGTCCCTTAGTTGACTTAATCATTTGTCTCATCAATTTTACGAGAGACATAATTGGAGCTTTTTATCATTATGAAAGATTTCTGCCTAAATGAGACAGAAAATCGTGTACAACTCTTGAACGCACACACAGGTCACGGAGTGACCCTGAGTGCAAACAGCTGACTGTGTTACAACGTAGGGGTGATACATTTTCGCAATAGGTGTGATCAAACTCACTGGAGGGACTTTTCACTTATAACAAAGAAATGTGTACTACAGTACTCCTGTTGAATGCTCTGATGAAAATTATATGAGTTTCACATTCATTTGAAAGGGAGGACAAGATTATTGTATATATCGAGTGCATTATCCATAAATCATAATACCATTGCGATCCCTGCCCGACCGATGGTTCAGGCATGACGATCCTGAGTGACGTCACCGATAGAGACCTCAAATGCCAGGACAGCCTATTCGACAACTAACTTCATCTAGTAAAAAACACGTATTGAAGATATCCAATGGGAAAATGGCTTTCATTTTCATGAAATATACATTCCGTTCCTCAATAAATCTTTAACCCCGTCGTTAACTGCCCATTCATTCTCGAGCAATGGGGGAATGAATACAGAGTGTCTCAAAGTTTGTGTGAAAAAAGGTGCATTTTCCATAGAACTTCTGCCAAAAAGCAATGCGTAAGGGAAAGATTAGCCCCAAAACACGAATAGATGAGTTAATCAAATGGAATGAATTATGAAAATCAGTGAAATATAGTTTCTCCTGTACTCATTACTGAATACCCCGACTTGATACGATTAATTTTTCCCCCTCTCCATCAACTTTTAAGAAAAAGGGTGCATATTTTCATAAAAATATAATGTGTTATATCGACGGACGCCCGTGCGTACGAGCAGGAGGAAGCCAAATGTCTCGTATTTTTCATAATGTATACATAAATGGAGCTAAATCCTTCAGCTGTCCTGGCCAGGATATGACAATAAATTCAACATAATTTTGTGCAAACACACATATGAATATATCCAAAATGATGATAATTATAATAATAACAACAATAATAATGATAATATTAATGATTATAATAATAATAATCATTATAATAAGAATAACAATAATAGTAATAATAATAAATGTTTTACGTCCTACATCTCCTTAACTGACACTATGTCTATAAGCAATTAAGAACTATAAGCAATTAAAGTTACTAAGAACTAGATTGCCCTCTTCAAAAAGGGGTGCTAGGGAACTGACGCTTGAAATGAGGATGTTATAGGAACGAAGAGGAGGGGGGGGGGGGGTTGACTGGTTGGTGAATGGAAAAGGATGGAAATAATATAATCATTTTAAAAGATCTTCTTATCCATGTATTATCGCGTGACAAATTTTCCAGATCATACCCTTTATTGAAATATTGTTTGATTTTAACTTAAAATTATGGCGCCCAGAGTCCATCTCTACGATGTAACCAATTCCTTAATCACAGTCAGTATTTTTTTCATACAACGCTGATTACTATACAAAGCTCACAGTAGTTGTTAAACGATATAAAGAAACAAGCTTGATTTATTAATGTTCTTTAAGACTTTAAACAATGTTTAAACAACTACTGTATAACAGTTGATATAGCAAACAGCGTGGTATATATACATGTTTTAAACAACTTTTTGGCTGTGTTGCTTCAAACAATGCCAAGGCCATCGATAAATCTCGAATATAAATATTGCATATAGGAATGTATTGTATACGGTGTAAAGTATAATTACAAATCGTCCATTATCGTTATGTTAATGTGTAGAGTCTTTCTAAGAATTATTTAGAGAAAATTCAAAAAGATAGATTCCACTATCTTTAATTCTAGATTAACTCAAACGTTCAGTTGCTATTCGACTCATATACTCAAGTGTTCAGTGCCAGATTTTCTCTGTTTACATTCAAGTATATATATGTAACCACGATCGCTTCAGATCCCCCAAATTGACACCATTTATTTGCTTTTTCAAGAACATTCCAGCAATCTCTATCCCCATTTTGCTCGTTACGATAACACATCGGTGTAAAAATCCAAACCACCTTTTTTTCGAAATTACATATTGTAATTAAGTGAAAATAGAAGATTGTAAACATTGATCTGGCAAAAAAGAAAAATCCAAACAACTAGCCATTATGTATTTTTATTAGTACAAGTCCGAAAATAGTTCGGTTTCTTTTTGATTGCAAGTTTAAAGGATACACACAAAGAAAATTCACGAAAGTGATGATTATAGACAAATTATATATGAATGGAAAGGTCTTGTCTTTTTATACACAAATATGTCACTAAAAAGTCCTACAGATGTTGTGGAATGCAAGAAATGAAATTAATAGAGACCCTTCTCAGCCCCCCAGCCGCCCCCAGGCAGACATTCACGCGATCGAAAACAGCCGAGAATAATAACGTCACATGATCGACTACACACTATCTCTCTGTGCATAATACACTGATACACCTTCCTGGTCTCTATTTTTCTTCGAATTTACCGTTTTCTTCATGTGTTGTGATATCCGATTTCGACATCTTCAGACTATAAGAGAACCAGAACTGTGTTACTTTGTCCATTTTTATTGAATTATGAACTGGAAAGACCGATTTTGTCCACTCGACAGTCTTCGTTGTGTTGCTCTGATTCCAAGCTGTACGGTCCCATTCACTTGCTGCCGATGCAGGTTACGCTGTTTGATCCAGTCAAAAGTCAAGGTAAGCATGTTTGGAAACTGTAGTCTGTACTTGTTCTGACGATGCATTCAGGTCAGATGACAGATACAGATCTGATATAATTTTAGAATCATGCATTTTGGCATGACTACTATTAAAATTAAAAAGTCTTTATTTAGAAATAATGTTTTTGCACAATTCCAGCAGATTTTTCTTCACAAAGACTTCAGTCAGATTTCTAAAATTCTAAATAAACTGGTCAGGACTCAGGCGATTAAATTGTTTAGGAGCATTGGCATGGACCATGGCTGAAAATATGCTGTTTCAGAGGAATGTTTGGCATTATCGTAGTTTTTGTCACCAGTCCATTCACTGCCGTTTATTTCGTCAACGGCGGTGATCCACTCCCATTGACTTTGTACACAACGAGCGCACAAACACCAAATTTCACGATAAGGCCGAATGTTTTCACGATAAGGCCAAATGTTTAAGTTTTTATTATACACAGGTCTAGTACCCAATGCGTTTATGCTCAGGAGGGCCCTGTATTGTATACATCCAGATACACAGAATTATATCACCATAATGCCGATGTCATGAAGCAAGACAAATTTTCAGCAGTGGTTACCCTGATCATGCTGATTCCTGGCCAAAACTAGAGTCTGGTGTTTCTTTCTGATTAGAGTGCTTCTACATATGAATGCGTAGTGCCTTCAACATAAAACAATGAAGATAAATGCACTCTTTGTAATAACACAGAGTACCGTACCTCAAGTGATTCACTACCGCTAAGCGGTAAGTAGAGTGGGGCCTACACAAACATCACTTGAGCGTTGAGGTAGAGCACCAGTGTTCTGAGTGGAATTTTTCAGGTGTCTAAACCTACTATTATTTGTTGTTGACCGGGAATTACATGCCACCGCACGTCGTCAATCATCAAGATAATGAAATTCATACTTTGATTTGATTATTTAAATTATTTCTTTATTTTTTCTCTCTTCTACACACAGATCTGCACACTTGCTGACTCTGGTGACTTCTGGTCTCTGCTCGCTACTTCAATCTGGGAGATTCCATCATGTCCTCTTACTGATTTGGATATAGCCATTTTTTTCTTCATTCTTTCCAGGAGCTACGATGCAAGTTTTGGACTGATAATGATGCAACAGAAAATTTATGTTTATCGATCTTGGAAACGATTTTGAGCACAGTTTTGGAGAGAACTAAAAAAATTGACTTGGACATGAATACAGCTTGTCGAAAATAAGAACACACAACTTAAAACGAAAAAAACAATTTTAATGTTATTAGGGCATTTTGCAAGAAATTTTCTAATCAATCACACGTCCCAAATCAAGGGTAAGTCCTTTGATTAAAGACAAACATGTACATGTAGTTGAACTGCTATTGCAACTCGACCTTATTACGCTTGAATTTGAATTTAAGACTTACGCTTGATTTGCAATGGAACATAAGTTTCTTGCAGTGCCCCATATTTGTGTTTTGTTATCAGATATCTAACGTGCTGATTTTTCTCGAAAGGTATAATATATTTGTCCTTTTAAACGAAATGAATATGGGTACGCCTTTTAATTGTTTTCCACAATATTTATTGCATGTACATGTATGAACAGAAGTGAAATATTTATTGTGAAGCACTGAATGTTGTGTGCTGTTGTGTGATGGTTCATCATTTTTTTTTTGTTCTAAGACTGTAAGCCTGGTGGGTGTGAGGAAGTGGCCTGGATGAAAGACAAGTGAACATGTGCCCAATTACAGATTTGCATATTTTAAGACAATTTTGTTTCTGGATAAATATTGCTATGCATTCCCTACATTAAGAGTAAAGGAGAAGTCCACACAATCAAAAATTCATTTGAATTTAAAGAAAAATAAGATATTGCAGGAAATTTCATAAAAACTTTGATTCAAATTTATATAATTACTACTCTAACATTGAGAAATTTTGCCTAATTTATAAAACGATGATATGCTCATCTGTGTCGATGTGCAAATTACACTAACCGTTATGTCACACGCACTAAGTTCTTTTGTATTTTGTTGTTTGATATATTTACATGACATGTAGATTTGATATTTAATTTTCTATTTATTTTCTGAAAAATTTTCAGAGGGATTTTAATTCCTCCAAATAACATTTAGAGTTACAGTTCCGTAAATGTAACCTATTGTGTTCGGATGAAGAAATTCCTATACTCAAATCTGCAAAGAATTAAAAAACAAAATGCCACAAAAAAATTAGAAACGAATGTGATGTGAGTGACAACACTAATTTGCATATCATTGTTTTGTGACTGTTTTGAGTAAAAACAGCAAGGGAAATTACTCTATTCAAATAATTTTTAGTTGATGTGGACTTGACTTTTAACTCATCCTGTACCCCTCCCATCCCAAATAAGAGTAGAATCTAATCAAGAACTTGAAATCAAAAGCAGCAATTAAATAAGATTTGATAAATACAGGTCTGAATGGGATTTCACAAGAAAAAAAAGCTGGGTAGGGACGAGAAGGAATAAAAAAAAAATAACCAAGTTAACCAGAGTTTTGAACCAGGGTCCTCGCACACGACAAAACGATGGCCAACACGTTTGGCCACAGACTATTCCCTACAATGTGGTGTGCTTTTAAGATATATGAAACAAAGTCCGCTCGCCGCTGTGGGCTAATCATGTTTCGGCAATTCAACTGCAATTTCAATCATTTCGCGATGGATATTGCCATGTTATTTTGTGGTTCCTGACTTTGTTACGTAATGAAATTTCATAATTTTTTTTCAGTCGTGACGAAGAATGTCTATGCTTTATATTGATTATAATATCAATTTGTCGCAAGTGTGATTTCTAAGTGAAAATATGCTTTGTTTATTCAAATATATTTCTTGAAAAAAAAAATCATTTTTTCTAAGCTAAATATCGGTTACCAAAATACGTTAAATGTGCACTTTATTTCACTGTTCAGTAAATTCAAACTTTTATCTATATAACAAGACCAATCTTGTGAGGAATAAACAATTCTAAGAGCAAAAAACGCTTATTGGAAAGATCGTCTTCAATGGGCTGCTGTCAGCTCAGCTGCTCACGCTCATTGTGTGACGTCACTCAGCTGGAGCTCGCAAGAGGACCGATGGAAGGCAGAAATATGGCATGAAAATAAATCATTTTTGAGAGCTGATTTCTGCAAACTCTAATGACTATTTTGAAAAGTGAAGTTATATATCTGATTAGTAATACTTCGCCTTTACAATGATGACCACAAAAAGGCATTATAAAATACTTTGGATTCTTCGAATGTCTCCTTAAAGATCTTGAAAGCAGCCCGAACAAAAAAGAAACGTGCAAAAAAGCAACTCAAACTTTTATGCAATAATTCGAAACTGAAGACCTGGTTATCACCTTTAACGTAGAGGGGCAACTCCAGGTCGATTTGTGGTAATTTTCTTTTAAGAACATGTAATTGTACTTTGAATTTGATGTATGAATTATTTTTTTATTGTGTAAATATCACGATTTATATATTATAAATGCATGTTATCGAGTTACTGCACTCTCAGGGGTTGGTCTCTGACATTCTCTTGTGTATAGTTATGACTTATGTTTTAAACGACTCAGTTTATCATTGGGGAAAGAGTATTTTAAAAGTAAATTGATTACAAAACTTATAGTTTTTTTAATTTCGGTATAAGGTTTGTTTTATTTAATAATATGTGTTTCTTGACGCCGTGAATGCACCACTATTAGTGACTATGCGTAGCTATTAGATGAATTTATTTTGAATGTATAACCAGTGACATCAGGAGCCAGTAACACATTATTTGAAAGAACAATTCTGATTGGTTCCTATTCAGTCAAGTGAGCAAAATACGCATGCAACGACGATCCTGATTGGCTATTTCATTTAACGATTAATCGCTAACCTTTGTGTTATATAGTTAGTTCAACATGAAAAAAAATCAAATTGGCGTCATGTTTGGAAATGCACTTGTGGGGCCTCTTACACGAACCTTAACAATCATCTTGGATGAATATCTCTATGATTGATTGAATTGACTACAATGTACAATTAATCATGAATACCAAGCATACGATCAATCGCCAACCTACAGAACCCTCGTAGACATATAATATTGTATATATGGGAATGGTATAGGTATAGATTATTACCAACTATGTAGTATAATAATATAGGAAATATATTATCTCTTAATATGCTGAGTGTAGAATAAATATCATGTTTTATATTCAAATCAAGAATCATCATTACAGATGAAAGGGGCATAAAGATGCAAATGATATTATATTATACATAGGCTACATTTTGATATTCGATTGTTTTATTCTCTTAGGCCTATAATTATGTATTTGAATGCATTTAGCAAATCAAAAGAGAAAACAATAGAAACAAATAATATATCTGATTATTTTATGAGATATATAAATGGTGAAGATAGAAAACGAGAGAAAATTGTTCAGAGAAGACAATCTAGAATTTGTCATCTAAAGCGTTGAATGCATATTTTATTAGAATCGAAGTTTATCGAGCTGTATAGATATTATTCCTTTTAAAATTGAATCTAGGGATTTCTCTTTTCATTAAATTGTAAATATGATAACATTGAATCGAGTCTGTTCAAACTGTGTACCTGTTGAATACTAACTAGAGCGCTTGCAAAAGAATGAGGGGGGGGGGGTAGTCGCTGAGAGAGAGGGACCGAGAAGAGAGGGGAATATGAAGATGATTTATTTTATCACTAATTTCGGTAAACCTCCTCCCACTTAAACATGTAAAGTTAACACAATCAGATTCTGGTAGAATAGTTTTAATAGATAATCACCGAGACACCAACATGAATTCTGAGAGTTTCTAGTTAGGCTTAATAACCAAATTATTCCCAGAGTTGAAAATACAAAATTTCTTGGTATTATCATTGACAGTAATTTAACATGGTCACATCACATAAATGAAATTGAAAACAAGGTAGCGAAAAATATCGGAATTATATATCGCCTAAGCTTTTATCTTCCAAAACCGGTCCTACGTACATTATATTGCTCTCTAATCTTGCCATATTTTTATTATTGTAATTTGGTCTGGGCTAACACATACCAAACCCATCTTAAAAAATTATGTTCCCTTCAAAATAAAATTGTGCGTATAATTTCTGTGAACGACATCATACCACCAACAGACACGAAATCTTTATTTCATTCCCAGAAACTGCTGAAATTTAACGACATCAATAAACTTCAGCAATGTAATTTTATGTACAGGTGTTTAAATTCTCAAATTCCAGAAAATTTTCGTGATTTCTTTACGCATGTATCAAATATACATCATTTTGATACCCGAACAAATAACCAAATATATATTCCTAAACACAAAAAGATTATCTTTCAACACAACATCCGTTATTCTGGCCCGAAAATATGGAATGATCTTCCAGACTACATAAAAAATCCTTGTCAGCAACTAGCTTAAAATTTAAGATTAAAAAATCAATTTTATCATCCTATGCTTGAATATCCTAATACCTTACATTCCTTTTGATCTTAAGTTAACATGAATAATGTGCAAATGTTGCGGCATTATTATTTTTATCTCTCCCTCTCTCCATCATACATTGTTGTACGCTCTACTTGCTCGGTACTCGGTAACTCATGCCCGCCCGCCTTCCTGCTCACTTCTCCCTCTCTCGTTTTCTTCCCGTTTTCTTTTCTACTTCTCTTCTCCTTTCCTCGCCCTTATCTTTGTATTGTATTTTGTGTATTGTATTTATTTGTCCACAGGCGTATCCCGCCACAAGCATTATGCTTCTAGGGACATACGCCTTCCTCTTTACACATAATTTGTTTATATTTATATTCTTTATAGAAATTGATTTGAAGTGTATTCTTGTGAACAATAATGAATGTAACTTTGTAAAATGGAGGAAAATAAATGTTTATTTGAATTGAAATTGAATTGAAAAAAAAAACAAGAAAAAAAAGTTGAGGAAGGGGGGGGGTGTCATCTCGAATACATTTTGTGTTAAATTTGCTAGTTACTGCTTCCGGCACATAGGTAAGTGATATAAGTGTCATGGCGACGAATGAGATGGTAGTGATTATGACAGACGATGTGATGATGGCGATGATGATGGTGATGGTGGCGATGATGATGATGATGGGGTAATGATATGATGACGTCATGACGATGATGATTATGGTAATATTGATGGTAATGATGATGGTGATTGTGATGGTAATGATGATGTTGATGGTGGTGGTGATGATGGTAATGATGGTGATGATAGATGATGATGGTGGTGATGGTGATAATGATAACGTTGATGATGATGACGACGATGATAGTGATGATGATGTTCGTAAAGATTACGATGATAGATGATGATGATGGTGGTGGTGATGAAGATTATTCAAATGATGGCAGCCGTGGTGGTGATAGGGGTGGTGGTGATGGTAACGACGGTGACTATGAGGATGATGGTGGTGGTGGTGATGATGATAGGGGTGGTGGTTGTGATGACGATGGTTATTATTACTATCATTATGAAGGTAGTTTTGGTCGTGGTGGTATTAATGGTGATAATGATAATAATAGTGGTGGTGAAGATGGTAGCGATGAAGGTGATGTCATGATGATGTGGTGGTGATAGAGTTTAGGATGATGATGATGATGATGATGATAATGATGATGAAGAAGAAGATGATAGTGATGATGATGAAGATAGTGGAGCTGGTGGTGATGAAGATGGTGGTGGTAATGATGATGATAATGATGACGACGGCGATGATGATTGTGATGATGATGGTAATGATGATGGTGATAACGACGACGATGGTAGTGATTTTGGTGGCATGATGGTGATGAAGATGGTGGTTAAGATGGTGATGATGACGACGATGATTATGATCATGCTGGTAATGATGATGGTGATTGTGACAGTAATGATGGTGATGATGGTGATAATATATGATGATAGTGGTGATGGTGATAATGATTACGTTGATGATGATGATGTTCGTAAAGATTACGATGATAGATGATGATGATGGTGATGAAGATTATTCAAATGATGGTAGCCGTGGTGGTGATAGGGGTGGTGGTGGTGATGGTAACGACGGTGACTATGAGGATGATGGTGGTGATGATGATGGTGGTGGTGGTGATGATGATAGGGGTGGTGGTTGTGATGACGATGATTATTATTACTGTCATTATGAAGGTAGTGTTGTCGTGGTGGTGATATTGATGGTGATAACGATAATAGTGGTGGTGAAGATGATAGCGATGATGGTGTAATGGTGATGATAATGAAGAAGAAGATGATAATGATGATGATGAAGTTAGTGGAACTGGTGGTGATGAAGATGGTGATGGTAATGATGATGATGATGACGACGGCGATGATGATTGTGATGATGATGGTAATGATGATGGTGATAACGACGACGATGATAGTGATTTTGGTGACATGATGGTGATGAAGAAGGTGGTAAAGATGGTGATGATGACGACGATGAATATGATCATGCTGGTAATGATGATGGTTATTGTGATGGTAATGATGATGATGGTGATGGTGGTGGTGATGATGGTAATGATGGTGATGATAGATGATGATAGTGGTGATGGTGATAATGATTACATTGATGATGATGATGATGACAATGATGATGATGATGATGTTCGTAAGATTACGATCATAGATGATGATGATGGTGGTGATGAAGATTATTCAAATGATGGTAGCCGTGGTGGTGATAGGGGTGGTGGTGATGATAACGATGGTGACTATGAGGATGATGGTGGTGATGATGATGGTGGTGGTGATGATGATAGGAGTGGTGGTTGTGATGACGATGGTTATTATTACTGTCATTATGAAGGTAGTTTTGGTCGTGGTGGTATTAATGGTGATAATGATAATAATAGTGGTGGTGAAGATGGTAGCGATGATGATCAAAATGATAATAATAATGATGGTGGTGGTGATAGAGTTTGGGATGATGATGATGCTGCTGATGATGATGACGAAGATGATGATGGTGATGATGATGAAGACGATGATGACGAATGTGGCATGGTGGTGGTAAAGATGGTGATGACGACGACGATGATGGTGATGGTAATGATGATGATGATGACGGTGATGATATAAAGTTAAGTACCTTGTACCTTATAAAATACTTTACATGTTGTACAATACTCTTATTCTACCTTATGTGTCATATTGCAATATTCTTTGGGCAACTTCAACGAGTGTCACAAACTCAATTCTTTTGCAACAAAAGAAAGCAATTCGCATTTGTGCTGGAGTTGGTTACCGTGATCATACACGCCCTCTCTTTATAAAGCTGCAATGTCTTACTGTTGATGATGTCCATTTTCTTCAAACTTCCCTTTTTATGTATCGGTTTAATGCCAAAATGTTACCTACCTGCTTTTCCAATATGTTTCAACAAAATAATACTATCCATACCTACCACACAAGACAAGCATCTAATATGCATTTGTATAACCCTCGCACACTGTTGGCT
This sequence comes from Lytechinus variegatus, assembly GCF_018143015.1. NCBI lineage: Eukaryota > Metazoa > Echinodermata > Echinoidea > Temnopleuroida > Toxopneustidae > Lytechinus > Lytechinus variegatus. Next base: position 21,029,402 of record NC_054753.1, on the reverse strand, counting down.
CACAAATCTGTCAGACATTATGGACCTGATGTTTGGAATTCGATACCTACTAGTATTCGGAATATATTATCAGTGCATTCCTTCAAAAATGCGGTAAAACGCATACTTGTCTCTAAGATGTAATTTCTTTAGCAAGACACATTTTGTTGCACTGTACATTTTAAACTTATAGATTGATATAATTTCAAGTATTATTACGCCTCATACACTTCTTGTAAATATTTGTAAATAGTTGTGGAACATAATAATTTGTTTATTTAGTTTTCTTTGTTTTGTTTTTCTTTTTCTTTCCCTTCTTTGAGTAATCATTAGTTTTGACTTTTCAGTATTGTTTTTATATTTATGTATGCATTTCATATATTCAAAGGTCTGACAACAGCTCAAGCATCTGCTTATTTTGTCATACCACTGCATGTCTGCAACCTTGTTATAATCAGTTATGTTAATGTTATGTTAATCATCATAATTATACATTATTATTATGTAAAATTCAATGTAATCAATTTTGTGATGGTTACACTATGTAAATTATCATGACATGCAGAAACAAATAAATAAAAATAAATAAATAAGTTATAACGGAATAACCATCGTTAATACGTATGGTGATGATAAGCAGAGATAGATGTAAAGAAGGACAATTGAGATATAAATTGCTTTTGGACGAATGCGAAAATCACAATGAAAATAGAATATGATGTTTTCCTTAATCTACATATATATTCAAAACAGCAAATTTATCTCGATTGACATGCGCATGAAATAACCTTTATCAAAAATATCATCAAAATTAACTGAATATTCATGATAAGGAAGAACTCTTGGTGGACACTGATTTATAAATGATTATTAAAAATGGGTCATGTACGCACTCCCAGAGGGAGAAAGGAAAGAAACAAGAGGGGGAGGGGGTGAAAGAAAGGGAGAAAGAATTAAAGAAAAAAGGGTAAGAAATTAGAAAAATAAAGTAGCAAAGATTAAAAGAGGAGTAGGAAAGAAACATGATAACAATAATATCGGTTTTCGAAATAATTCTCAAGAAAGTAAGACTGGTTTCAAAACTGTGTATGATGGCGCTATTCTATCTTCTTAAACGGTGGCATTACTTTTGGTACACTATGTGCGTAATAGGTTCTTCGTGATTTAAGTCTTTTTTTCATCATGGAATCGTTTTAAGATAATTGACAATAAATCATTATTACTCGGATACTGATTTATCTTGACAGTGTTACAGTGGAGCTCTAAAGTCAGTGAATCCCACCGAAAATGAACATAATTTGTATTTCAAGTGTTCTAGTTCTGCCATTTTTTTTAATCTAATAATGAATTAATTTGATAAACTTTCAAATTCGATAAAGTTTGTTTCTATGGGCTCGCTGCGTATTGTAGTGTTGTTGTCTATATTCAACACCCAGCATGAAGAAGTGCATGCATTTTGTGGTGGGGTTCAATAACTTTTGAGAAGGAACAGATTACAAGGAACGGGAACCACTATTACAAAGGTATTAAAAAAATAAAGCTAGAAAAAAATATACAAAGAAAATATTACCCCCCGAACGGACATAGAAAAACTTTAAGAGAAAAGAATGAACAACAATGAGAGACAACAATAAACATTGAGAAAAACACCCTTACTATAAGAAAACAGAATGAAAAAAGGGAAAATACACAAAGAAAAAATAAACTCAGAAAGAAATAAAGAGAGAGAGGGGGGGGAGGGGGGGGGGGGGGGGGGGGGGAGAATATGACAAGAGTAGATCAGGAGCACATGAGATGAAACCCGAGCGAGAATCAGAGATGAGAGAAAGATACAAACATTTTTTAATATAATTATCCCAACACAAACATTAATAAATGATTTTCTTTTACTCAAACAATTTTTAAAAAAGAGTATAAAACCACAATGTCACAAAACAATATCAACATACAGACTCAGAACTTTCCATTAAAGATTTTTGTTCTTGTTACCGAATAAGATCTCTCAAAATACAGAACATTTAGTCAGATACCATAACAGAATCACTTCTCGATAGAGATGCATTACAATATTGAAAATATTAAATCATCCATGCTGGGATTTATACACATGAAGACAAAAATTGTGGAAAAAATGACCCTTTTTCACAAAATCAGATCTAAATGATGAAAACAGATTCTGTCTGTAAAGGAAAATTGGAACATTCAAGTCAGGTAACCTGATGAAATATTTTCTTGACAGAGAAAAAGAGATTCATAAAACATTGGAAATATCAAATCATCCATTCTTGGATTTATGCATACGAAGGGAAAAACAGGGAAAATTGACTCTTTTGTTTTTTTACATAATAAGATCTGTAAATGAGTAACACTGAAAAGGAATTCTCTCTTTTAATAAAGGAAAATTCGAAAATTCAAGTAAGGTAGCCGAATAAAATATATCTTCTTGATAGAGAAATACAGTTGCCTGCATACAATATAATTTCAAAAATAAAATCATCCATTGTGGGATTTTGCACATAATTGCCTAATTTGATAATGACACCCCCTCTATCAACGAATGAATACATAACACGCAGTCAAGTTCAAAGGTAGCTGGGAATACCCAGTTCTATTGTTCAAAGTGGGTGTGTTTGACTTGTAGTTGAATTTGTAATGAAGTACAACAATAGTATGAAGCTGAACCATTGCGTTGTAACTCGAACTCGACGTTTCAATATACATTAGTACTGATAGACATTGAGGAATTTAGATCTCGTGTTTGTATGTAAATTAATTTAGCGATGGCCGAGAAGCGTGAATCAGAGAAAGCATCAAGTTCTTCACCGAACCTGATATGTCCACTATGTCTTGATTTATTTGTCGAGGCGACAATCCTGACTTCATGTGGACACACATTTTGTAGGCGATGCCTCAAGAAATACGATCTAACTCATCAGGACCTTGATCACATGGTCTGTCCTCTCTGCAGGGAGATAACCAAGTTGTACGCCAACCGTGTCGATGATCTCCGCCTCAATGACTCCATCAACGGACGCGTAGACGATTACCACGCCAAGTGTGGAGGGATGAATGCTGTCCTTGAGATGTGCCAGAAATGCACCGCTTGCAAGTCTCAGAGAGACGCTGTATCATTCTGCAGAACATGTAATTATTACATGTGTAATGAGTGCTTACATTGTCATCAACATCTTACAGTTGTCTTCGAAGGTCATGAGATTGTATCCATGGATGATGTCATCGAAGGGAAGGTCAGCATTGGTCATTTATTCGAGAAGTGTTCCATCCACAAACAAGAGAACAAGGATATGTTTTGTGAGGATTGTAAGGTCCATGTCTGTCAAAAGTGTGTACTTGTTGGTCATAAAGCTCATGAAATCAAGAACCAGGTTGACTTTGAGCAGGAGTTGCGACGGAAGGTAAATTTATTCATAATTATCACAGTAAAAATGCTGGTTGAAAATACATTTAACGCTGTTTACTATTGAATCTTTAGTTCTTAAAAAGACAAGAGATGTTTAGAATTTCAAATAACCATGCTTGATTTTAATTGAGAATCAAATAAAAAATCAAACTTTGCTGTTTAGGAGTCTGAACACTTTAAAATCTATTTAAACAGGTAATGTATTAAGGTTAAACAGCTTGTATAAAAAAATAAACATTTCGAAAGTGTACTCTTAAAAAGTTTAGGCAAAAAGGATCAATTATTAACCATCACTGGGTAACACACTATCTGTCAAAATTTGGTAATAAAAACGAATAATTGGGTAATAAAAATAAGCATGTATTTTACCAACATTACCCAACATAGTGGACAGTAGGTTGCCCAGCATTTTAAGTGTGTATAATACTATAGGTAGATTTAACATGGTTATAAATACTCAGGGCGATCATTGAGCAGAAAATGATGAAAACTAATTAATTGATAAGAATTAACACCAAAGATCATACCACTTTTAATAATGATTTTGATTGTGATGACGATAATAATAATGATAATCACAATATCAAGACATATAAGATATTAAGAACAGTAATAGTAAAAATAAAGATAATATTAATAATAATGAAATATCAAGGATAATAATGATGATATTACTACTACTACTGCTAATTGTAACACGAATAATGATAGTTATAATAATGATATAATGAATAAGAATATATAAATCAATATCGATTAATAAAATAAAAATATAGATGTTGATGAATACAGAATGAAAATGATATATAATAATTTGTAATACCATCATCAACATCTAAAATGTTGTTGCATTTAATTTTGTTATTTATTCTTTATGTTGAACAGCATTAATGATTATTATCGGTATTGTTTCAATGTGACAAACAATTTTGTAATTATATGCTGCCTCTCTTCGATCATACTCAGATTGTCGTATGTCATTCTGTATGATTTCTTTGTTTTAGAGTATTAGCATTCCTTATATTCGCCTTTATGGAATATTTCCAGATCTAATTCGCTGTTTTTACGTAACACGCTTTCATTCTGTAGGTGACAGACCTTGCCCAGCGATGTGCTGACAAGAAAGCAGAGCTGGAAAAGAACATTCAGAACATAGAAATACAACGTCATGAGGTACACACTGCAGTGCAGACACTACTAGATGATGTCAGGCAAGCCTACAGTATCAAGGCCAAGGAGCTGGAAGAAAATCTTCGAAATCTCACCGACCAAATACATGCCTTACAGCATAGTTTTGATGACGACCTCAATGTCTTGAAGTCAAAAGATCGTCAGAGGATCAAGAGTATTTGTAGTTCAATTACTTTGGTAGATAATGACAGACTAGGTCATCTTGAGACAGACACTCTATCTGCTCATATCTTGCTCTGTGAGGAGCTGGATGCCATGCTGAAGGAGGTTACTGATCACACTTCTGCGGAAGCTATTAGGAAGAAAGCACAGGAGAAGAGGTTCAAACCAGCAGACGACACTCGTCTTGACCTCGGGAGCATCTCAGGATCAGATCCCAAGATGGAAGTCATTCAGTGTGTTGATCTACGGGAAGGGATGTGGGGTATGGCACGGTACTCAGATAGCACTGTCGCTATCGGGTATGGGAGCGATGCACAAGGTATTGATATCATTGATTCAAATGGTGGTAAGCAGCGATATAGTAACATATTAGCCTTAAATGACATGTATTGTTATGATCTGATTTTGCAACGGGACGGGGCGATTTGCGTGTCGACTGGTCATTCAGAAGCCGACATCTACTCTCCCCTTGGCTCCAGGAAAGCAACGATCCACGTGAGAGACAATCGAAATTTTCTCAGAGTTAACAGGAGTCCATCAGATGAAATCATCATTACTAACTATGGAAAACAAGTCTATATCTATGACCCGACAGGATCCACTCTTAAACACACTGTTCAAACAAAGCACGTTACGGGTCAGGCATCTACTACCGGGACGGGTTTGATCGTCACGAGTTCATGTTTTGCCGATCCAAGGGTGGTGACGGTCTATGGCAGGGATGGGAATTCTGGTGAGTCTCTACAAGCTCCAGAGGGTGTCTACCTGTATGCTGCCGTGGATGAGCGGGACAGGGTGTATGTAGCGAGTGTTGATGAGAAGAATAGTAGCGTCGTGATCAGGCTCTATGATCTTGATGGTCTGAACCTGAAGGAAAGAGTTGAGTTCAATGCACTTGATATGACATTGGATACTTGGTGGTGTTACTTGGTTTCCCTCTCCCCAGACATGCTCGCCTTTGCTCGTTACAATAAGTTATATTTCATCAAGGTATCACTGTAATCCAGATTGTCTCACATCATATAGCATCACAGCCCAATATTGTGTTAGATGCATTCACCGAGCTATCCTGATTTACCTCCATGGTTCCATATTCTATTGTTTATCATAATTTAATGAAATCTCTTTTCAATGGTAGGATCCATCATGTGACATTCTTAGGAGTATACAAACTAGTCACGCATGCTATAGAACTATCAGTAAAATTCCTTCAAAAATGGGTTCTCCTGGCTTAAAATAGTAAAATCAGAATATACATTATGACATACTCCATAGCATAAAATGGCAAAACGCTGAAAATTTCATCAAAATCTGATAAAACAACTAATTAATTTTTAAGTTTAGCGATATTTTGTGAAAACAGCTATGACCAGTGATAAGTGGGCTGATGTTGTGTGGGGTGACAGCCCGCTAGACCGAAGGTCCGCGAGACTGAGGGTCCGCTAGACCGAGGGTCCGCGAGACCGAGGGTCCGCTAGACCGAAGGTCCGCGAGACCGAGGGTCCGCGAGACCGAAGGCCCGCGAGGCCGAAGGTCCGCGAGACCTACTTTTTTCCCTTCATCGGTTGCCGCGGTCGAGTGGTTTAAGGCGCCTCGTTGCAGCGGCGTAACAGTTACTTGTTATCAGAGGGGGCGGGGGGGGGGCAGAGCCAAATATTTCCGAGTAATTCCGTCTAGAATTAATTGCTAGGATTTCAGTTTAGGTGGCAGAAGTGAGCACGGGAAGCGCGTTCCGGGGGGGGGGGGTGCAGGGAGTGTACCTACCCCCCCCCCGCGAGATAAGAGGAAGGTCCGACGTTTCTTTAAATTGTTCCTTAGCTGCTCTCGCTCATCTTAATCCATCCTCTGCCTGTTAACGGAGGGGGGGGGGGAAAATTTCGAATTGCGGAACCCCCGACGTTTCTTTGAATCGTTCACTAGTCTGCATCCGCTCTTATTACGTTTTCTGCCTGAAATGGGGAGGGGCACAACAAAAAACTTCCCGTTAACTAAGTCTAAAATTAGTGGCAAAGCTAGGATTTAGTTAAGGGGCGGTAGTCAGCACGCGAAGCGTGTGTGAAACACTTATGAGCGCGCAAAACGCGTTCCCGGGGGGGGGGGTGCAAGGAGGGAGAAGCTGCGACGGTCCCTTGAACTGTTCCTTGTCTGCTCTCGCTCGTCTTACGTTCTCCTATACATTTGTATTTTCTCGCTCACGTTTCCCCCTTTTTTTTTGGGGGGGGGGTGGCGTTTGTTTTTTTTTTTGCTACGAGGGTGTAATAAATTGTTCATTTATTTATTCATTCATTCACTCAACTATTCTTTAACAGATTCCCTTTTTAACATCATTTTTTTATATAGATAACATTTCAGCTTCTGCCGGAGTATCATTAGACTGGGAATAGTTTGTAAAAATGCTTTTCATAATAATTTTTAACATTTTAATGCGTAACACATCTCACCCAGGAAATTTGGCAATTGACCACTGAAAGTGCACGGTAAACTCAAACTAAGATATTTATAAACAGTTTTCTTTTCTCTCAATTTAAAGTTGGGAGTAGAATTATCGAAATCTCTATAGTCAAGGGCTGATTTTAATAGTATGTGGCAATTAAAATGTATCGATTTCTTTCTTTGTAAATGCTGTATTAGGCCAAATTGGGGGAGGGGCTGGAGTGCACTATTAACAAGGGGCAGATGAAGCTTACATGATATGCGAGCAAAGCATCGACAACTGCAACAATTATATTTTTTTTAAACCCTGAACTAGGCCCTTTAAAAGGCTATAAAAATATTATGAGATGCTGAAGCGAAATATATTAATGAGGGGAGCAAAGCGAACGAGCTTCAGAAAAATGTGGCATTTAAACCGTCAGAAGACTCTTTTTATTATCTGATGCATTTACACTACGAATGGGAAGGGGGCGCTTATGCCTCAATATTAATATTATGAGTTTCTCCATTGTCTACATAATCTTTTTTTCTCCTTTGCTTCTACGCTCACTCCCAAGTGCCACCCCATGTTACATTTGAATTTCTTTCAAAATAATGTTTAACCCTGGCGAATGCTGTATAAGGCCACACCGGGGAACAACATTCAAAGAAGCAAAAAAAATTCTACTTAAAAAAATCTTCTATATAAAAAAAAGGCTGGTCAGTACATCAGAATACTCAACCCTTGGCGTAAATCCCGGGGGATGGGGGATATAACCCCGCCCCCACACACTCACTTTTTGGAGTGGGCGGTTGGCGTGTACAAATACCCCCCACACACACACTTTTTAGGGAATAAAATATATTTTAAGTAATTAGTAAAAAAAACGTACTTCAAAATTTCTATTTGAAAATGCGATTGAAAACCAAAACAGTGGTTATTTTGGGGTCGCTCGCTTCGCCCCCTCGTAATATTTTAAAATTTATATTATGAAATGTGATTAAAAGCGAGAAAATTGGTTCTTTATGGCTCGTCCGCTTCGACTGCTCGCTAAATAGATATTCAAATGTGTGTATAGAGGGGGCAGGGGCGGATCCAGCCTTCGCCATTAGGGGTCCCTGAATTTTTTTCATCCATATTTTCCCCGATATTGTGATCTGAAACTTGATAACTGAATGAACATGCGCGCGCGTGTTTCAGATTTAGACATAGGCCCGTATTCTGAACTCAGGTTTAACTTAGACCATGGTCTAACTCTGTGCTAAAATTATGGGAAGCCGAAAGTGTCAAAAATTTTATTAAGATGTATGTTTTTTATATTTACTGTGCTCTTTCCTGATTCATCGATGGTGAAGACAATCATCTATTAATAATTCCTAGATAATTATGAATGATTTGAGGCCAAATGAGCCGAACTATGATATATATACTGTTAGTGATTTATGTAACAATTGGCTACCCATACTTAAACCACAACTTTAAACCTGAGTTTAAATTAAACCCGACTTCAGAATACGGGCCATAGAATCTAGGCATTCTAAATACAACTTTTAGTATGAAATAAAGGTGAGCGCGAAGCGCGAACTTAAAATATTTGATATTCCGATTTGATTTATATTTCAAACACTTTGTAGGAAAATTGTAAGGTGGATATAAATCGCACTTGATAAGGAGCTGATATTTTTCATTATTATTTTGAGTTTGGGACAAAGGACCATGACATCCTTAGGACATGTTATCATATGAATATGATGACTATATATCTTCCTATTCATCTTGTTAAGCGCGAGATTAAACAAAAGGGACAATTTAATTATTAAATTGATACCTTATTTATTAATGCATAATGAGGGCGCGGAATCTGATGATATTATGGCCTGAACAATGTACATTTCAAGCACTTTTATAATCATGAATAGGATGCTTCAGTAATCAGTTGATATATTTTTAACCATTAATGCGAGCGCAAATCGGGAGCCGAAATTTTCTTATAAACTGCCATGAAAAGGGGATTTTAAGTAGTTTGTTGAGACAGAAATACCTCGCAAATCAAAATGCAAGCATGGCAGCGCTAGCTGATATGTTTTGACAATCAGACCTGAAAAAAGATATTTTGAAAACTTTAGGGAATACATGAAAATAATAGGTACCTGATAAATCAATTTCGCAAGCGCGCAGCGCGAGCAAAAAATGTGAATATTTAGACAATAAAACTGACATTTTTACAGCAGAGCACTTTTTAGTCATCAATTTGTAAATCACACAAATTAATGAAAGTTCGATTTCCAAGGAGAAATATGTTTTGTATATTGACTTCCAAACTTGATATTTAAGCTCCATGTTGAACAAGATATGTGAATCGCCTGACAGGCAATGCGAGCGCGAAGCGCGAGCGAATTTTTTTTTTTCAAGTCTTCCTCTCCTCTTATTTTATTCACTCGTCTTCCTACTCTTCTTTTTTGCTCCGCCAATAGGAGGGGGAGCCGGGCCCCTCGCCCCCTGGATCCGCCTATGGGGGGGGGGGAGGATAAAACTCGATCATCCCCCACTCCTCAAAGTGGATTTACGCCGCTGTACTCAACACTCCTTTTCGAGACAAGTCCCCTCCCTAGTTCCCATGAATAGGTGTTTATTAATTTATCTTGAGTTGAGTTTATTAACATTAACATATTTACATGAATGAATATATTATGTATAATACATATTTACAAGAATGTGTTTGTATAACATGAATTATATAAATGCAGTTCATAACATAAGCATAGTCTATATAAGAACACAATGTAATACCCCATGATATCAGCATATAATACAAGAGTCTTGATGCAGTTTCACCTGACAAGAAGCAAATCACCATAAAAATTGATCGTATGCATGAACATAAATTATTAATGGTTTCGGTGATTTTGCACCAAAAGAAATGCTGTTTAAGGGAGAACCAAAAGTTAGCAAAAGTGCTAGTCGAGAATGGTTTCCCCAAAAGGATCAAAGTGCAATGTATCTACTCTACTAAAACAACTTTCTTTTTATTTTTTCCCCCAAACTCATGTCAATCATCAAACTTCATTAATCAAGAGAGTTTTCATATCTTTTACGAAGTTAAAACCGTGTTCTTGAATACTCTGGGGCAAACTATTCAAAAACTCCAATAAAATATATAGAAAAAGTGCCATGTGTAGTGTTACTTTTCATGCTTTTGGGGAGTCTTAGCATGGAATGTTCTCCCCGCTCTCAAGCCATCCTGTCGCGATAACTGGAGAAGGGGTGAGAGGGGGGGGGGGCTTCTCTCGATAGGGTGCGGCCATCCCCGCTCTGCTCACCCACCCTTTCGCAACATCGACAATCCCTTCCCCGCTTGCTCTCCCTTTGTTTGCTTTTGTTTTGTGTTGTATTTTTTTGTTGTCTCCAGCCCGGTTGAAGAATTAATGTGTGTTTTTTTTCTTGGGGGGGGGGATACCCCGACCCCTCTGGCTATGTAATGACGCAATCGATCCGCATCTTTTAATTCTTGTATATCACGTCGATCTGTCATCATCTGTGGGATTACCCAGAAAGGTGGGGGACTGAGGCCATGTGGCATGTTATCTTTTAATGGAACTTTATACAGAATACTTACCCTCATCCTATGTGGACGAGCCCCATCCTCAACTTGGAAAACAATTGTTGTTGCTCGTCCCTGACATTGCTTCCTTCAACAACGCCAAGATATATAGATGCCACATTTACTTTGATTTTGTGATATGGCCATGAGCAACTAGAACGAGCCCCTCCCAATCCCGGCTTTGACACATGCGTCTAATTCTTGAGCCAGTTTGTCAGAAGATAAAATGAAAGATGTGCCCGTTCTCAGGTGCATGCCATTGGTCAAGTTGGATTGTACATATCATGAATGTTAATTTCGTCGTGAGTCTGCCAGAAGGGCGTTAACTCCCGCTCACACTGTACAATTCACATAGAGAGCGCTCAAGCTAACGCCCTTCTGCCAGACAGAAAAATTGAAATTGGAGCTCGCGCATGCTTCCCTTCGCTTTCTGCCCCCTTTTCTGCCAGCTGCATGCATTGGCGGCGGAAGCCAAAAAAATTAGGGGGTGTCCACCTGAAATTTTCGTATGGACACATGTAAAAAAAAATTGACAAGCAAAAAAAAAGGTTATCAAACAAAAATTTAGGGGGGACACGTCCCCCCGTCCACCCCGCTTCCGCCGCCTATGGCTGCATGACGAACTTTTTTCATTATGTATTCACCGTATTCTAGGGAAATAAGCATGAATGTTCAATGTTCCAGGTGTATGTATTTCCATAATATTTCCAGTTTTCTTGTTAAACATTAAATGCACAAGATCATGAAGCAGAATTACCATAAAAATAAACGTTAAAGGACAAGTCCACCCCAACAAAAACTTGATTTGAATAAAAAGAGAAAAATTCAACAAGTATAACACTGAAAATTTCATCAAAATCGGATGTAAAATAAGAAAGTTATGACATTTCAAAATTTCACTTCATTTCACAAAAACAGTTATATGAACGAGTCAGCTACATCCAAATGAGAGTCGATGACGTCATTCACTCACTATTTCTTTTATTTTTTATTGTTTGAAATATGAAATATTTTTATTTTCTCGTCATTGTCATGTGAAATGAAGTTTCATTCCTCCCTGAACACGTGGAATTCCATTATTTTAACATTTTGTGCTTCAGGCAAGGAGGTCCTAATCGTCAAATTCGTAAAAATTGAAATATTGTATAATTCAAACAATAAAAAACAAAAGAAATAGTGAGTGAGTGACATCATCAACTCTCTCATTTGGATGTAACTGGCTCGTTCATATAACTATTTTGTTAAAAATAAGCGAAACTTTGAAATGTCATAACTTTCTTATTTTACATCCGATTTTGATGAAATCTTCAGCATTGTGCTTGTCTGATTTTTCTCTATTGATTCAAATCAACATTGTTCTGAGGTGGACTTAACCTTTAAATGAGTAGAGGTAATGATTAAGTAGTGTCAGTAAAATTAGGCAACGTAAGTTTCTACTGTAAGTATCGGAAACACCCCCCCCCCCTATAAGAGAGCCCTTTCAGTATAAGTGTTTCGCACGATTCGCGTGCTCACTACAGCCCACTACCGGGAAATGTTTTGGCTCTACCCCCCCCCCTCCGAAAACAGGCATACGCCGCTTCAACGAGGCCCTTTAAACCACTCGTCACCTGATGAAGGAAAAAAAGTCGGTCTCGCGGGCCTTCGGTCTCGCGGGCCCTCGGTCTCGCGGGCCCTCGGTTTCGCGGACCCTCGGTCTCGCGGGCCTTCGGTCTCGCGGGCCCTCGGTCTCGCGGACCCTCGGTCTCGCGGACCTTCGGTCAAGTGGTCGGACCCCTTGTGTGGTCCCAAATTTCCCTTTTCTTATTTCATTATAGGACATCACAATGCATTTGGTATAAAATTTGTTTCAACAATGATGATATTACAAATCAAAGCAGTAACCAATTTTATAAGAGTGTCACCAAGGTAACGCAATGCTTATACATTTCCTTGTCAAATTTTGATCAGGTTTTCAGTGTTTGTTTGTCCCTCTCAGTCTGAGTACCCCTTCATTATTATATTGATCTAAAACTCCTCAAACAAAGTTTGTAAATCTGACTTTGATCGATAATCCCTCCTCGGTTTTAATGAATATCAATGTGTAATTAATAGAAATAAATAGAACATTTGATTCTCCTTAAAATGATACCCTACATGATATGATTATGGTTGATATGGAGGTGCAGTGCCTTGAAATGTGGGGGCAAGGTCAAAATTCAAAATTTGCAAAATGACACAATATTGAAAGTCACTGTTCTTTTTTCACTGGTAAGTTTCTCAGCGGTTTCTTTTAATTGTTTTCATGCACCTTAACATCAACATTAACAAGGAATCAAACACACCTCTGCACAAGCAAAAACATAACAAACAAACAAACATGCATGGGTATTTGAAACCACGACTCAAACCATGTTATCTCACAGTACCATCACTACAGAAGCAGGGGCTTGGTTTGAATGGATTTTCGTCTCTATTGACACAGACAAAAGAATCATGTTCTGTATTGACCCTTCATGGCTATTTCTGCTCGTTTTGCAGCTTTCCAATTCAGACCTCATCCAACACTTTTGAATCCTGCTTTTTTCCTGATGGCATGATCATAACAAGCATGGTATCATTCTAAAGAGAATTAAATGATCTTTTGAATAATGTAAAATATGCATTGTGTAAAATTGGGAGTTGGGAGAAATTAATGGCTAAACACAGATGTCCAAACTTTCTTTGAGGGGTTTATATTGTGTAAATAATTTTGGGTGTATATATAAAACATGTTGGTGAGGATTGTTATACTGGACTGCGGAGAAAGTGCGATTGGTTGGTTGTTAGTAATCAACCAGTGAACCGACGGCTTAAGGTCCTCTCCAAGGGACCTGATAATAATATCGTATGAAAGGGCACTAGCGCTCTGACTTGTCATCTAACCCACTCCACCGGATTGAGAGACCAACATAGGCCAACGATTTCATGTATGTGTGTTTATAAGCAACCGTATCCTTGAAGCATATAGCCATGTATCTTTATGATTCAAATGTGTTTGTTCATATTTTCGTAGTTATCGTGTACAGTAATGTACAGTATATGCCCATCAACATATTTCCTTAAAGCGTCGGATATATTTATTCTCATGTTTATTTCATCATGTAATGACTTCATAATTTAATCGGTTGATGAGTCATAATTGCATTGACGCCCAATGGCGACAATGCATTGTTCTTGTTCCATATTCCTATTCCGTAATTGCATTGACGCCCAATGGCGACAATGCATTGTTCTTGTTCCATATTCCTATTCCGTAATTGCATTGACGCCCAATGGCGACAATGCATTGTTCTTGTTCCATATTCCTATTCCGTAATCTTCTTCTTCTTCTTCTTCTTTGCATTGACGCCCAATGGCGACAATGCATTGTTCTTGTTCCATATTCCTATTCCGTAATTGCATTGACGCCCAATGGCGACAATGCATTGTTCTTGTTCCATATTCCTATTCCGTAATCTTCTTCTTCTTCCACCAAAATCCCATTTGTTTAACACATGGTTTTGTTAGCTCTACCCTGACTCCGTCCCTCATCCAAATTCATCCAAATTTGGTAGACATGTTGTCCAGCATCCCTAGTTGTGCCTCTCGTCTTCCATTTTCCAAAATCACTCATGCATGACCATCCAGGCGCCATTTTGTCAATTTCAAGTCCATTTGCATACCATTCTTCATTCTTTCATATCTCAGTCATCCTGCATGCTACAGACTTCTAACAAATTGCTATAGATAGTCCAAGAGTTGCTCCATCATCTGCGACGTATAACTTGACCTTCAAAATGCCATCTTCATGCCTTAAATTCAAATCCGAAATAGCCTTCCTTCAAAAACTTCATATTTATTGAAATGTAATGTCTAAAAGTCGTAAAATGGCCATAACTTTTCTGTTTTTATTCATTTTGCGCTCATTCTTTTGGAAATTGATCACGGTATCATAACATACATGCTACTAAGTTTTCACGAATCATTGATCTTCCGTCATTGAAATAGCGCCCTCTAAAGTTTCAAAAACGCTTACCTTTGAATGCCCCTCATTGCGTCATGCATGGCCAAACCCGTACCCTTTCTTGGATTTAGGGTCTTCAAGATATGCCCTTTCATGCCATTTAAAAAAATATATACCTTACAACTGACGAAATATCTCAAAAATGCTCCCGAAAATCAGCAAAATACCCCAAAATGCACTTTACTGCCAGCACAACTTCAACTTGCTCTTATTTCCTTATTATTGAAGCTTATTCTTTTTAACTTGGCAGATATGAGTATTGATATATACTTAAACAGTTCGTTAATGTTTTGTAACAGAAACTAACAAATTGCTGACGTCAGCTTAAAATTATTGTGCAAAACCTTCATTTTTAATGTCTTTCTTTATATGGCATTTACTTCCGGTCTATTGCCTCCACACAAATAAAAGTGGTATCAATGTCACCGCATTGGAATACTCTTTCCAGTGATACCAAATACGACATAGGTTACAACAGAAAATTTCAAGATAAGTCAATCTGAACACATGGTATACTGCTCACAATGCACACATTTTCAACAACCACGTATGGGCCGCCATATGGTCTAAAAAATTTTACTCGAGAATGTAACTTCCTATGGACAGCAAAATGTGCTAATATCCAATTTGATTAACATGTAATATTTGTTAGTCCTCCCCTGCCACCGTTCCTCATCAAAATTCATTCTAATTTGGCAGACATGTTATCCATAATTAGTGACCATAACTTTAGAAATAGCGCCCTCTATTGCAAAGTCTTAAAATAGTTGAATTGCCATAACTTCCTTTGAATTTATTTTTGTCTCATATTTTCAGGGTTTGCCAATTGTATCATTTCACATAATCTAACTGTGTTTTACGCATCAGTGACCATTCCTTTAAGAAATAGCGCCCTCTAATATTTTGAGAATGTATATCATCTACAGTTTTCTTTCTATCTCCTTCTGTTTCTTGCCCTCTATTAAATCAGAGGCGTCAATGCATGCACATCGTTCTGAAACGATTGCAGTTCTAGTCTTCTTCTTCTTCTTCCACCAAAATCCCATTTGTTTAACACATGGTTTTGTTAGCTCTACCCTGACTCCGTCCCTCATCCAAATTCATCCAAATTTGGTAGACATGTTGTCCAGCATCCCTAGTTGTGCCTCTCGTCTTCCATTTTCCAAAATCACTCATGCATGACCATCCAGGCGCCATTTTGTCAATTTCAAGTCCATTTGCATACCATTCTTCATTCTTTCATATCTCAATTATCCTGCATGCTACAGACTTCTAACAAATTGCAATAGATAGTCCAAGAGTTGTTCTATCATCTGCGACATATAACTTGACCTTAAAAATGCCATCTTCATGCCCTAAATTCAAATCCGAAATAGCCTTCCTTCAAAAACGTCATATTTATTGAAATGTAAAGTAAAAAAATCGTAAAATGGCCATAACTTTCTTGTTTTGATTCATTTTGGGCTCATTTTTTCAGGAATTAATAACGGTATCATAAAATACATGCTACTCAGTTTTCACGCATCATTGATCTTCCGTCATTGAAATAGCGCCCTCTAAAGTTTCAAAAACGCTAACCTTTGAATGCTCCTCATTACGTCATGCGTGGCCAAACCCGTACCCTTTTTTGAATTTAGGGTCTTCAAGATATGATCTTTCATGCCATTTAAAAAAATATATACCTTACAACTGACGAAATATCTGAAAAATGCTCCCGAAAATCAGCAAAATACCCCAAAATGCACTTTAATGCCAGCACAACTTCAACTTGCTCTTATTTCCTTATTATTGAAGCTTATTCTTTTCTAACTTGGCTGATATGAGTATTGATATATACTTCAACCGTTCGTCAACCTTTTGTAACAAAAACTGACAAAAATCTGACGTCAGCTTCAAATTAGTGTGCAAAACCTTCATTTTTAATGTCTTTCTTTATATGGCATTTACTTCCGGTCTATTGCCTGCGCACAAATAAAAGTGGTATCTATGTCACCGCATTGGAATACTCTTTCCAGTGATACCAAATACGACATAGGTTACAACAGAAAATTTCAAGATAAGTCAATCTGAACACATGGTATACTGCTCACTATGTACACATTATCAACAACAGAATTGTACAGTGTCTATTGCATCGGTTTCGTGCAAAAACGAACTGAACGTACTATGGCACGCCATTTGTCCAATAAGGCGATACACTCAGTTTATGCATGCACATCGTTCTGATATGTACTTAACACTGGGTTACGTTGATGAATTGTCAGCGACTTTGTATGCTTATTTCCATTACTCTCTCTGCGTCTTTCTCTCTCTCTCTTTCTTCAGCGGCCACATGGTCTAAAAATGGACGAAATTTGTTTGACTCGAGAATGTAATTTCCTATGAAAAGCAAAATCTGTCAAAATCCAATTTGATTAACATGTAATTTTTGTTAGTCCTCTCCTGCCTCCGTTTCTCATCCAAATTCATTCTGATTTGGTAGACATACTGTCCATAATTAGGGACCATAACCTTTAGAAATAGCGCCTTCTATTGCAAAGTCTTGAAATAGTTAAATTGCCATAACTTCCTTGTTTGAATTTATTTTGGTCTCATGTTTTCAGGGTTTGCCAATGTATCATTTCACATACTCCAACGGTGTTTTACGCATCAGTGATCGTTCCTTCAAGAAATAGCGCCCTCTAATATTTTGAGAATGTATATCATCTAGAGTTTTCTCTTGATCTCCTCCTGTTTCTTGCCCTCTATTAAATCAGAGGCGTCAATGCATGCACATCGTTCTGAAACGATTGCAGTTCTAGTTGCATTGACGCCCAATGGCGACAATGCATTGTTCTTGTTCCATATTCCTATTCCGTAATTGCATTGACGCCCAATGGCGACAATGCATTGTTCTTGTTCCATATTCCTATTCCGTAATCTTCTTCTTTGCATTGACGCCCAATGGCGACAATGCATTGTTCTTGTTCCATATTCCTATTCCGTAATCTTCTTCTTCTTCTTCTTCTTCTTCTTCTTCCACCAAAATCCCATTTGTTTAACACATGGTTTTGTTAGCTCTACCCTGACTCCGTCCCTCATCCAAATCCATCCAAATTTGGTAGACATGTTGTCCAGCATCCCTAGTTGTGCCTCTCGTCTTCCATTTTCCAAAATCACTCATGCATGACCATCCAGGCGCCATTTTGTCCATTTCAAGTCCATTTGCATACCATTCTTCATTCTTTCATATCTCAATTATCCTGCATGCTACAGACTTCTAACAAATTGCTATAGATAGTCAAAGAGTTGCTCCATCATCTGCGACGTATAACCTGACCTTCAAAATGCCATCTTCATGTCCTAAATTCAAATCCGAAATAGCCTTCCTTCAAAAAGTTCATATTTATTGAAATGTAAAGTAAAAAATTTGTAAAATGGCCATAATTTTCTTGTTTTTAATTCATTTTGAGCTCATTTTTTCAGGAATTGATAACGGTATCATAAAATACGAGTTACTTAATTTTCACGCATCATTGACCTTCCGTCATCGAAATAGCGCCCTCTAAAGTTTCAAAAACGCTTACCTTTGAATGCTCCTCATTGCGTCATGCGTGGCCAAACCCGTACCCTTTTTTGAATTTAGGGTCTTCAAGATATGATCTTTCATGCCATTCAAAAAAATATATACCTTACAACTGACGAAATATCTCAAAAATGCTCCCGAAAATCAGCAAAATACCCAAAAATGCACTTTACTGCCAGCACAACTTCAACTTGCTCATATTTCCTTATTATTAAAGCTTATTCTTTCTAACTTGGCAGATATGAGTATTGATATATACTTCAACCGTTCGTCAACCTTTTGTAACAAAAACTGACAAAAATCTGACGTCAGCTTCAAATTATTGTGCAAAACCTTCATTTTTAATGTCTTTCTTTATATGGCATTTACTTCCGGTCTATTGCCTGCGCACAAATAAAAGTGATATCAATGTCACCGCATTGGAATACTCTTTCCAGTGATACCAAATACGACATAGGTTACAACAGAAAATTTCAAGATAAGTCAATCTGAACATAATGGTATACTGCTCACAATGCACACATTTTCAACAACAACGTATGGGGTGCCAAATGGTCTAAAAAATTTTACTCGAGAATGTAACTTCCTATGGAGAGAAAAATGTGCTAAAATCAAATTTGATTAAAATGTAATTTTTGTTAGTCCTCCCCTGCCACCGTTCCTCATCCAAATTCATTCTAATTTGGTATACATGTCATCCATAATTAGTGACCATAACTTTAGAAATAGCGCCCTCTATTGCAAAGTCTTAAAATAGTTGAATTGCCATAACTTCCTTGTTTGAATTTATTTTTGTCTCATATTTTCAGAGTTTGCCAATTGTATCATTTCGCATAATCCAACTGTGTTTTACGCATCAGTGACCATTCCTTTAAGAAATAGCGCCCTCTAATATTTTGAGAATGTATATCATCTAGAGTTTTCTCTCTATCTCCTTCTGTTTCTTGCCCTCTATTAAATCAGAGGCGTCAATGCATGCACATCGTTCTGAAACGATTGCAGTTCTAGTCTTCTTCTTCTTCTTCTTCTTCTTCTTCTTCCACCAAAATCCCATTTGTTTAACACATGGTTTTGTTAGCTCTACCCTGACTCCGTCCTTCATCCAAATTCATCCAAATTTGGTAGACATGTTGTCCAGCATCCCTAGTTGTGCCTCTCGTCTTCCATTTTCCAAAATCACTCATGCATGACCATCCAGGCGCCATTTTGTCAATTTCGAGTCCATTTGCATACCATTCTTCATTCTTTCATATCTCAGTTATCCTGCATGCTAAAGACTTCTAACAAATTGCTATAGATAGTCCAAGAGTTGCTCCGTCATCTGCGACGTATAACTTGACCTTCAAAATGCCATCTACATGCCTTAAATTCAAATCCAAAATAGCCTTCCTTCAAAAACTTTATATTTATTAAAATGTAAAGTCAAAAAATCGTAAAATGGCCATAATTTTCTTGTTTTTATTCATTTCGAGCTTATATATTCAGGAGTTGATTACAGTACCATATCATACATATTACTCAGTTTTCACGCATCACTGATTTTTCGTCATTGAAATAGCGCCCTCTAAAGTTTCAAAAACACTTATCTTTGAATGCTCCTCATTGCGTCATGCACGGCCAAACCCGTACCCTTTCTTGGATTTAGGGTCTTCAAGATATGCCCTTTCATGCCATTTAAAAAAATATATACCTTACAACTGACGAAATATCTGAAAAATGCTCCCGAAAATCAGCAAAATACCCCAAAAGGCACTTTAATGCCAGCACAACTTCAACTTGCTCTTATTTCCTTATTATTGAAGCTTATTCTTTCTAACTTGGCAGATCTGAGTATTGATATATACTTCAACAGTTCGTTAATGTTTTGTAACAGAAACTAACAAATTGCTGACGTCAGCTTAAAATTATTGTGCAAAACCTTCATTTTTAATGTCTTTCTTTATATGGCATTTACTTCCGGTCTATTGCCTGCGCACAAATAAAAGTGGTATCAATGTCACCGCATTGGAATACTCTTTCCAGTGATACCAAATACGACATAGGTTACAACAGAAAATTTCAAGATAAGTCAATCTGAACACATGGTATACTGCTCACTATGCACACATTATCAACAACAGAATTGTACACAGTGTCTATTGCATTGATAAACTCAGTTCATGCATGCACATCGTTCTGATATGTACTTAACACTGGGTTATGTTCATGAATTGTCAGTGAATTTGTATGCTTTCTATTACTCTCTCTACGTCTTTATCTCTCTCTCTCTTTGTTCAGCGGCCACATGGTCTAAAAATGGACGAAATCTGTTTGACTCGAGAATGTAACTTCCTATGGAAGGCAAAATCTGCCAAAATCCAATTTGATTAACATGTAATTTTTGTTAGTCTTCGCCTGCCTCCGTTTCTCATCCAAATTCATTTTGATTTGATAGACATATTGTCCATAATTAGTGACCATAACCTTTAGAAATAGCGCCCTCTCGTGCAAAGTCTTGAAATAGTTAAATTCCCATAACTTCCTTGTTTAAATTTATTTTGGTCTCATGTTTTCAGGGTTTGCCAATTGTATCATTTCACATACTCCAACTGTGTTTTATGCATCAGTGACCATTCTTTAAAAAATAGCGCCCTCTAATATTTTGAGAATGTATATCATCTAGAGTTTTCTCTCTATCTCCTTCTGTTTCTTGCCCTCTATTAAATCAGAGGCGTCAATGCATGCACATCGTTCTGAAACGATTGCAGTTCTAGTCTTCTTCTTCTTCTTCTTCCACCAAAATCCCATTTGTTTAACACATGGTTTTGTTAGCTCTACCCTGACTCCGTCCCTCATCCAAATTCATCCAAATTTGGTAGACATGTTGTCCAGCATCCCTAGTTGTGCCTCTCGTCTTCCATTTTCCAAAATCACTCATGCATGACCATCCAGGCGCCATTTTGTCCATTTCAAGTCCATTTGCATACCATTCTTCATTCTTTCATATCTCAATTATCCTGCATGCTACAGACTTCTAACAAATTGCTATAGATAGTCAAAGAGTTGCTCCATCATCTGCGACGTATAACCTGACCTTCAAAATGCCATCTTTATGTCCTAAATTCAAATCCGAAATAGCCTTCCTTCAAAAACGTCATATTTATTGAAATGTAAAGTAAAAAAATCGTAAAATGGCCATAACTTTCTTGTTTTTATTCATTTTGAGCTCATTCTTTCAGGAATTGATAACGGTATCATAAAATACAAGTTACTGAATTTTCACGCATCATTGACCTTCCGTCATCGAAATAGCGCCCTCTAAAGTTTCAAAAACGCTTACCTTTGAATGCTCCTCATTGCGTCATGCGTGGCCAAACCCGTACCCTTTTTGAATTTAGGGTCTTCAAGATATGATCTTTCATGCCATTTAAAAAAATATATACCTTACAACTGACGAAATATCTCAAAAATGCTCCCGAAAATCAGCAAAATACCCAAAAATGCACTTTACTGCCAGCACAACTTCAACTTGCTCTTATTTCCTTATTATTGAAGCTTATTCTTTCTAACCTGGCTGATATGAGTATTGATATATACTTCAACCGTTCGTCAACCTTTTGTAACAGAAACTGACAAAAATCTGACGTCAGCTTCAAATTATTGTGCAAAACCTTCATTTTTAATGTCTTTCTTTATATGGCATTTACTTCCGGTCTATTGCCTGCGCACAAATAAAAGTGGTATCAATGTCACCGCATTGGAATACTCTTTCCATTGATACCAAATACGACATAGGTTACAACAGAAAATTTCAAGATAAGTCAATCTGAACACATGGTATACTGCTCACTATGTACACATTATCAACAACAGAATTGTACAGTGTCTATTGCATCGGTTTCGTGCAAAAACGAACTGGCGGTACTATGGCACGCCATTTGTCCAATAAGGCGATACACTCAGTTTATGCATGCACATCGTTCTGATATGTACTTAACACTGGGTTACGTTGATGAATTGTCAGCGAATTTGTATGCTTATTTCCATTACTCTCTCTGCGTCTTTCTCTCTCTCTCTTTCTTCAGCGGCCACATGGTCTAAAAATGGACGAAATTTGTTTGACTCGAGAATGTAATTTCCTATGAAAAGCAAAATCTGCCAAAATCCAATTTGATTAACATGTAATTTTTGTTAGTCCTCTCCTGCCTCCGTTTCTCATCCAAATTCATTCTGATTTGGTAGACATACTATCCATAATTAGGGACCATAACCTTTAGAAATAGCGCCTTCTATTGCAAAGTCTTGAAATAGTTAAATTGCCATAACTTCCTTGTTTGAATTTATTTTTTGTCTCATGTTTTCAGGGTTTGCCAATTGTATCATTTCACATACTCCAACTGTGTTTTACGCATCAGTGATCATTCCTTTAAGAAATAGCGCCCTGTAATATTTTGAGAATGTATATCATCTAGAGTTTTCTCTTGATCTCCTCCTGTTTCTTGCCCTCTATTAAATCAGAGGCGTCAATGCATGCACATCGTTCTGAAACGATTGCAGTTCTAGTCTTCTTTGCATTGACGCCCAATGGCGACAATGCATTGTTCTTGTTCCATATTCCTATTCCGTAATCTTCTTCTTCTTCTTCTTCTTCTTCTTCTTCTTCTTCTTCCACCAAAATCCCATTTGTTTAACACATGGTTTTGTTAGCTCTACCCTGACTCCGTCCTTCATCCAAATTCATCCAAATTTGGTAGACATGTTGTCCAGCATCCTTAGTTGTGCCTCTCGTCTTCCATTTTCCAAAATCACTCATGCATGACCATCCAGGCGCCATTTTGTCAATTTCGAGTCCATTTGCATACCATTCTTCATTCTTTCATATCTCAGTTATCCTGCATGCTAAAGACTTCTAACAAATTGCTATAGATAGTCCAAGAGTTGCTCCGTCATCTGCGACGTATAACTTGACCTTCAAAATGCCATCTACATGCCTTAAATTCAAATCCAAAATAGCCTTCCTTCAAAAACTTTATATTTATTAAAATGTAAAGTCAAAAAATCGTAAAATGGCCATAATTTTCTTGTTTTTATTCATTTCGAGCTCATATATTCAGGAGTTGATTACAGTACCATATCATACATATTACTCAGTTTTCACGCATCACTGATTTTTCGTCATTGAAATAGCGCCCTCTAAAGTTTCAAAAACACTTATCTTTGAATGCTCCTCATTGCGTCATGCACGGCCAAACCCGTACCCTTTCTTGGATTTAGGGTCTTCAAGATATGCCCTTTCATGCCATTTAAAAAAATATATACCTTACAACTGACGAAATATCTGAAAAATGCTCCCGAAAATCAGCAAAATACCCCAAAAGGCACTTTAATGCCAGCACAACTTCAACTTGCTCTTATTTCCTTATTATTGAAGCTTATTCTTTCTAACTTGGCAGATCTGAGTATTGATATATACTTCAACAGTTCGTTAATGTTTTGTAACAGAAACTAACAAATTGCTGACGTCAGCTTAAAATTATTGTGCAAAACCTTCATTTTTAATGTCTTTCTTTATATGACATTTACTTCCGGTCTATTGCCTGCGCACAAATAAAAGTGGTATCAATGTCACCGCATTGGAATACTCTTTCCAGTGATACCAAATACGACATAGGTTACAACAGAAAATTTCAAGATAAGTCAATCTGAACACATGGTATACTGCTCACTATGCACACATTATCAACAACAGAATTGTACACAGTGTCTATTGCATTGATAAACTCAGTTCATGCATGCACATCGTTCTGATATGTACTTAACACTGGGTTATGTTCATGAATTGTCAGTGAATTTGTATGCTTTCTATTACTCTCTCTACGTCTTTATCTCTCTCTCTCTTTGTTCAGCGGCCACATGGTCTAAAAATGGACGAAATCTGTTTGACTCGAGAATGTAACTTCCTATGGAAGGCAAAATCTGCCAAAATCCAATTTGATTAACATGTAATTTTTGTTAGTCTTCGCCTGCCTCCGTTTCTCATCCAAATTCATTTTGATTTGATAGACATATTGTCCATAATTAGTGACCATAACCTTTAGAAATAGCGCCCTCTCGTGCAAAGTCTTGAAATAGTTAAATTGCCATAACTTCCTTGTTTAAATTTATTTTGGTCTCATGTTTTCAGGGTTTGCCAATTGTATCATTTCACATACTCCAACTGTGTTTTATGCATCAGTGACCATTCTTTAAAAAATAGCGCCCTCTAATATTTTGAGAATGTATATCATCTAGAGTTTTCTCTCTATCTCCTTCTGTTTCTTGCCCTCTATTAAATCAGAGGCGTCAATGCATGCACATCGTTCTGAAACGATTGCAGTTCTAGTCTTCTTCTTCTTCTTCTTCCACCAAAATCCCATTTGTTTAACACATGGTTTTGTTAGCTCTACCCTGACTCCGTCCCTCATCCAAATTCATCCAAATTTGGTAGACATGTTGTCCAGCATCCCTAGTTGTGCCTCTCGTCTTCCATTTTCCAAAATCACTCATGCATGACCATCCAGGCGCCATTTTGTCAATTTCAAGTCCATTTGCATACCATTCTTCATTCTTTCATATCTCAGTTATCCTGCATGCTACAGACTTCTAACAAATTGCTATAGATAGTCCAAGAGTTGCTCCATCATCTGCGACGTATAACTTGACCTTCAAAATGCCATCTTCATGCCTTAAATTCAAATCCGAAATAGCCTTCCTTCAAAAACTTCATATTTATTGAAATGTAATGTCTAAAAGTCGTAAAATGGCCGTAACTTTTGTGTTTTTATTCATTTTGCGCTCATTCTTTTAGAAATTGATCACGGTATCATAACATACATGCTACTAAGTTTTCACGCATCATTGATCTTCCGTCATTGAAATAGCGCCCTCTAAAGTTTCAAAAACGCTTACCTTTGAATGCCCCTCATTGCGTCATGCATGGCCAAACCCGTACCCTTTCTTGGATTTAGGGTCTTCAAGATATGCCCTTTCATGCCATTTAAAAAAATATATACCTTACAACTGACGAAATATCTCAAAAATGCTCCCGAAAATCAGCAAAATACCCAAAAATGCACTTTACTGCCAGCACAACTTCAACTTGCTCTTATTTCCTTATTATTGAAGCTTATTCTTTTTAACTTGGCAGATATGAGTATTGATATATACTTAAACAGTTCGTTAATGTTTTGTAACAGAAACTAACAAATTGCTGACGGTAGCTTAAAATTATTGTGCAAAACCTTCATTTTTAATGTCTTTCTATATATGGCATTTACTTCCGGTCTATTGCCTCCACACAAAAAAAAGTGGTATCAATGTCACCGCATTGGAATACTCTTTCCAGTGATACCAAATACGACATAGGTTACAACAGAAAATTTCAAGATAAGTCAATCTGAACACATGGTATACTGCTCACAATGCACACATTTTCAACAACCACGTATGGGCCGCCAATATGGTCTAAAAAATTTTACTCGAGAATGTAACTTCCTATGGACAGCAAAATGTGCTAATATCCAATTTGATTAACATGTAATAATTATTTGTTAGTCCTCCCCTGCCACCGTTCCTCATCAAAATTCATTCTAATTTGGTAGACATGTTATCCATAATTAGTGACCATAACTTTAGAAATAGCGCCCTCTATTGCAAAGTCTTAAAATAGTTGAATTGCCGTAACTTCCTTTGAATTTATTTTTGTCTCATATTTTCAGGGTTTGCCAATTGTATCATTTCACATAATCTAACTGTGTTTTACGCATCAGTGACCATTCCTTTAAGAAATAGCGCCCTCTAATATTTTGAGAATGTATATCATCTACAGTTTTCTTTCTATCTCTTTTTGTTTCTTGCCCTCTATTAAATCAGAGGCGTCAATGCATGCACATCGTTCTGAAACGATTGCAGTTCTAGTCTTCTTCTTCTTCTTCCACCAAAATCCCATTTGTTTAACACATGGTTTTGTTAGCTCTACCCTGACTCCGTCCCTCATCCAAATTCATCCAAATTTGGTAGACATGTTGTCCAGCATCCCTAGTTGTGCCTCTCGTCTTCCATTTTCCAAAATCACTCATGCATGACCATCCAGGCGCCATTTTGTCAATTTCAAGTCCATTTGCATACCATTCTTCATTCTTTCATATCTCAGTTATCCTGCATGCTACAGACTTCTAACAAATTGCTATAGATAGTCCAAGAGTTGCTCCATCATCTGCGACGTATAACTTGACCTTCAAAATGCCATCTTCATGCCTTAAATTCAAATCCGAAATAGCCTTCCTTCAAAAACTTCATATTTATTGAAATGTAATGTCTAAAAGTCGTAAAATGGCCGTAACTTTTGTGTTTTTATTCATTTTGCGCTCATTCTTTTAGAAATTGATCACGGTATCATAACATACATGCTACTAAGTTTTCACGCATCATTGATCTTCCGTCATTGAAATAGCGCCCTCTAAAGTTTCAAAAACGCTTATCTTTGAATGCCCCTCATTGCGTCATGTATGGCCAAACCCGTACCCTTTCTTGGATTTAGGGTCTTCAAGATATGCCCTTTCATGCCATTTAAAAAAATATATACCTTACAACTGACGAAATATCTGAAAAATGCTCCCGAAAATCAGCAAAATACCCCAAAATGCACTTTACTGCCAGCACAACTTCAACTTGCTCTTATTTCCTTATTATTGAAGCTTATTCTTTTTAACTTGGCAGATATGAGTATTGATATATACTTAAACAGTTCGTTAATGTTTTGTAACAGAAACTAACAAATTGCTGACGGTAGCTTAAAATTATTGTGCAAAACCTTCATTTTTAATGTCTTTCTTTATATGGCATTTACTTCCGGTCTATTGCCTCCACACAAATAAAAGTGGTATCAATGTCACCGCATTGGAATACTCTTTCCAGTGATACCAAATACGACATAGGTTACAACAGAAAATTTCAAGATAAGTCAATCTGAACACATGGTATACTGCTCACAATGCACACATTTTCAACAACCACGTATGGGCCGCCAATATGGTCTAAAAATTTTTACTCGAGAATGTAACTTCCTATGGACAGCAAAATGTGCTAATATCCAATTTGATTAACATGTAATATTTGTTAGTCCTCCCCTGCCACCGTTCCTCATCAAAATTCATTCTAATTTGGTAGACATGTTATCCATAATTAGTGACCATAACTTTAGAAATAGCGCCCTCTATTGCAAAGTCTTAAAATAGTTGAATTGCCATAACTTCCTTTGAATTTATTTTTGTCTCATATTTTCAGGGTTTGCCAATTGTATCATTTCACATAATCTAACTGTGTTTTACGCATCAGTGACCATTCCTTTAAGAAATAGCGCCCTCTAATATTTTGAGAATGTATATCATCTACAGTTTTCTTTCTATCTCTTTCTGTTTCTTGCCCTCTATTAAATCAGAGGCGTCAATGCATGCACATCGTTCTGAAACGATTGCAGTTCTAGTCTTCTTCTTCTTCCACCAAAATCCCATTTGTTTAATACATGATTTTGTTAGCTCTACCCTGACTCCGTCCCTCATCCAAATTCATCCAAATTTGGTAGACATGTTGTCCAGCATCCCTAGTTGTGCCTCTCGTCTTCCATTTTCCAAAATCACTCATGCATGACCATCCACCAGGCGCCATTTTGTCAATTTCAAGTCCATTTGCATACCATTCTTCATTCTTTCATATCTCAATTATCCTGCATGCTACAGACTTCTAACAAATTGCTATAGATAGTCCAAGACTTTCTCTATCATCTGCGACATATAACCTGACCTTCAAAATGCCATCTTCATGTCCTAAATTCAAATCCGAAATAGCCTTCCTTCAAAAACGTCATATTTATTGAAATGTAAAGTCAAAAAATCGTAAAATGGCCATAACTTTCTTGTTTTGATTCATTTTGAACTCATTATTTCAAGAATTGATTACGGTATCATAACATACAAGCTACTGAGTTTTCACGCATCATTGACCTTCCGTCATCGAAATAGCGCCCTCTAAAGTTTCAAAAACGCTTACCTTTGAATGCTCCTCATTGCGTCATGCATGGCCAAACCCGTACCCTTTCTTGGATTTAGGGTCTTCAAGATATGCCCTTTCATGCCATTTAAAAAAATATATACCTTACAACTGACGAAATATCTGAAAAATGCTCCCGAAAATCAGCAAAATACCCCAAAAGGCACTTTAATGCCAGCACAACTTCAACTTGCTCTTATTTCCTTATTATTGAAGCTTATTATTTCTAACTTGGCAGATATGAGTATTGATATATACTTCAACAGTTCGTCAACCTTTTGTAACAGAAACTAACAAATTGCTGACGTCAGCTTAAAATTATTGTGCAAAACCTTCATTTTTAATGTCTTTCTTTATATGGCATTTACTTCCGGTCTATTGCCTGCGCACAAATAAAAGTGGTATCAATGTCACTGCATTGGAATACTCTTTCCAGTGATACCAAATACGACATAGGTTACAACAGAAAATTTCAAGATAAATCAATCTGAACACATGGTATACTGCTCACTATGTACACATTATCAACAACAGAATTGTACACAGTGTCTATTGCATCGGTTTCGCGCAAAAACGAACTGAACGTACTATGGCACGCCATTTGTCCAATAAGGCGATAAACTCAGTTTATGCATGCACATCGTTCTGATATGTACTTAACACTGGGTTACGTTGATGAATTGTCAGCGAATTCGTATGCTTATTTCTATTACTCTCTCTGCGTCTTTCTCTCTCTCTCTCTCTTTCTTCAGTGGCCACATGGTCTAAGAATGGACGAAATTGTTTGACTCGAGAATGTAATTTCCTATGAAAAGCAAAATCTGCCAAAATCCAATTTGATTAACATGTAATTTTTGTTAGTCCTCTCCTGCCTCCGTTTCTCATCCAAATTCATTCTGATTTGGTAGACATACTGTCCATAATTAGGGACCGTAACCTTTAAAAATAGCGCCTTCTATTGCAAAGTCTTGAAATAGTTAAATTGCCATAACTTCCTTGTTTGAATTTATTTTGGTCTCATGTTTTCAGGGTTTGCCAATTGTATCATTTCACATACTCCAACTGTGTTTTACGCATCAGTGATCATTCCTTTAAGAAATAGCGCCCTCTAATATTTTGAGAATGTATATCATCTAGAGTTTTCTCTTGATCTCCTCCTGTTTCTTGCCCTCTATTAAATCAGAGGCGTCAATGCATGCACATCGTTCTGAAACGATTGCAGTTCTAGTTTCCATATCCATTTCTTCTCCAATTCCAGGTCGTTAGGCGCAACGAACTTTTCTATTAAATATGATCATTATACAGTGCGCATCAAAACAGTTTACTCTTTGAAAAAGCCCTGGGAATTATAAAATATACAACATGTGTGCAATTTTTTCACATGTATTCTTGGGTTTGGGTCTCATCTATCTAATGAAAGTAAAAGTTTTGACAGAATGTTACTATTGAGTGAGCACTGTTCATTTTTTAAAAGCTCGCAGAAATCTGCGCAGAAATGCTCGTGTTCACGCTGTGTCAAGGGGAAACATTTCTCATACATTTTCCTTGCACTTTTAGTCAGTTGAAATAAAACAGATACATTCAAGCATTTTGTAACAATTTCGCCACCCAAATTGAAATTTCAACACTTAGTAAGCACAACCTTTACCTTTTTTGTGCCAGCTAGATCTGTGGACGTAACTAAGTCTGAACAAAAGTTTATATCTGACATCTCCAGCATTTTTCACTAAGTTTTTATCATTAAAAGTGGGTTTACATTTCATTTTTCATTTAACACTTGTTTCTCCACACTTTTTCCAAGCTTGACTACGATTAAAAAATAAAAACCAAGCCTAAGCCATTTCATGTAAATCACAGCTCAGTGTAAGGCAAATGTCGTCACGATGGCCTAGGTGTGTGGGGGTGGGGCACAATGCACCCTTCGAAGTGTTTTGGGCAAGGAAACAAGTTAAAAGGGTAAAAGACGTCTTCAAACCAATTTTACTAGCTAAATTCAACTTTTTATTCATAATTAAGGTCTACTTTTTTTCGAATAACTATTTCAAAGTTCTGCGCAAATCATTTTTCACTAACTTTTCAAAAGTAAGCGGTGCTCACTCAAGCGGAAATATTTTTTCGACAGTGACATCGTCATTTGCTTAAAGGGATGGTCTGGGCTGAAAATATTTATAGCTTATTAAATGAAGTAGAATTCCCTAAGCAAAATGCAGAAAATTGCATTAAAATCGGATAACAAAGTTAGTGAATTTTAAAGTTTAGCAATATTTTGTGAAAACAGTCGTCATGAATATTCATTAGGTGGGCTGATGATGTCACATCTCCACTTGTTCTTTTGTATTTTATTATATGAAATTAGGTTTATTCAATTTTTTCCTCCAAGAACTAGAAAAATTGGATTGACAACTGATTTAGTGCATTAGATATTTATTGCTGCAACTTATTTCATAACAAGGAGACATATTTTTCACACAACTATGAAATATAAAAATTATGGTTTTATGTAATAACATAAGAAAACGGAAAATGGGGATGTTACATCATCAGCCCACCTAATGAATATTCATGACGACTGTTTTCACAAGATATTGCTTAACTTTTAACTGCAATAACTTTAATATTTGTTATCCGATTTTGATGAAATTTTCGGCCTTTTGCTCAGTGAACCCTAGTCAATGTATTAAGATATAAATATTTTCAGCCCGGACCATCCCTTTAAATCGATCTGTATCAATCTTAAAATGTGGAAAAATCTTCAGGATATTACAAATGTATAATTTTACAGGATTTTTTTAAGTGTAAACTTTTTTTGATACGCACTGTAGTGCATATTTTATGATGATGACCCCCCCCCCCCCCGTTATCTCCTACTCATAGTGAAAGAATACAATGTGAACGTGTAATCACTTTATAAAAAAAGCTCCAAAATAACATACTGCTGTAAAAAGGCTGTTTCAAATTTTAAGCACGTTGTTAAGCCCAACAGTCTAATAAATATTGTTTGATTTTTTTTAAAAGAAGTTGTTAAAAAAAATAAACAATTACAAAACAATCGCTAGAGGGTATTCATTTGTCTCGCAATCTACTATGGTCAACAAGGAAATTCGTGATCACTTTCGCAAAAAGTGTTCACTAGCTTTCGGAAATTCGTGACCACTCTCGCAAAAAGTGTTCACTAGCTTACAAGTTCACGAGCTTTCGACACTTTTTGCGAAAGTGATCACGAATTTCCTTGTTGACCATAAGACAAATGAATACCCTCTAGCGATTATTTCAGTCCGCAATAATAAACCTATTTAGAATTACAGAACAAGTTTAAACAACTTGTTGTTAGAGTGACATACTTAAACAATGTGTTTTTTTTACTGCTTAGTAACTGTGTAAAATTTGTACATTTTGATTATGTCAAGGAGCTCCTTGATTATGTTCACTCTCTGTTGTTTCCTGTTGTGGTTGACTCGAACATCATAGAGTAGTTAGAGATTTCTTACAGGTAGAAGGGTATTTTATTACTCAGCATGAGTGCGCCCTCTAACTGAATATACATTATAGGTTATTAGTTGACCACATCACATAAACAGGATACTGTTCAATGTGTCACATTGGCTGGTATTCTGATAGCGATGGTCAGGCAAAATGAATTTTAATGATTTAATTGATACATTGTATACATATATATATTTCATTTCATAATAGTTATCGTGGAATGTAAATATCAATTACCATATTTTTTAATGTTATTTATCAGTTAATGACTATTCAAGCGATGAGTCATAAATGTTTGGCACAGCGAATTTTTCTATTAGTTTTGGAATTTGATCATAAGCCTATATATGAGATATGATAAGCTGTATATATATATATATATGAGCAATTGTTGGCATAGCGAACTTTTCTATTTCTGAATTCGATCATAAGCCTATATAATATATTATAAGCTAAATATTATGTAGAATATACTCTGTTGTCTCCTACCATGCCTACGAGGAAAATCAAAACATAAAATCACTTTGCTTAACATAAAATTTGTACATTTTCATCATCATGTTCACACTATGTCACATGTATTTTTCAATATGATCATGATGATATCAAAATATCACTCACGCTTTATTATTCACTTTAAATTGAAATTGAAACTTTATTTACCCAAATCTTCATTAAAAACATACAAATCAAGAAATATGGATATTTCAAATAAAATACATTTTAACATAAGTAAGAATATTTGAGAATAGTCGAAGGATCACAGAAAGTAACAAAGGACTTTTAAATTAATGATCATGAACACAAAACAACACAATAAAAACAAATGCAGTCTGGAAATACAGATCAAACAAACATGACATGAATATAATAATTGAATCTATATCAGTATACTATTAGTATTATAATTTCTGCATTAAGTGGATTTTCAAATGTCTTTTAAGGCTTTGTACAGTTTTGCACTGTTTGATATTTTGAGGAGCTTATTCCAAATAATGGGACAACTACATAAAAATATACTGTTTGAGAAAGAATAGTGACCATATATTGCACGAGTATCGGTTGAATTTGTTAGTATTATGTACATCTATATGTCGGTTTGCAAAAATATATTGTCAAAATTATTAGGCAAAAGGTTGTTATAATAAGAATGCATAAAAACAGATAATTAACATTATTGTAGTTAGGAATTTGGGAGAATATTAAATCTTGAGATAAATGATTTAAAACTTGATATATGCTCAATTCTATAATAATAATAATAATATAGGTATATTTACACAGGGAAGCCACGTTAGTTCTGAAAACTGTTCTCCCAGCGGGCCCTGCTATTATTATTACCCCCGGTTTTTTTTTCAATATGATCATGATGATATCAATTCTATGATGCCCTCCTCTCCCGTAATGTCTGAAGATTTGCTTAATTTGTGTATTTATATGCTAAAAAGTTACAATTCTAAGTATAAATAAGCTTTTTTTTGAAATATAATGGTTGGCATTCTAAAGTTCTCACTATCAGGTGACACCAGTTATTTGATTTTTTGCTCATGCGTAAGCAAAATATGATTCATATCCATGGTATAAACATTGGTTTGTGTGAAAAGCATTTGCTAACATTGTATTGACTTCAAAAAAAAATCTGACCTGCGAGGTCCCATTTATCACCCGTGTCTGTGCTATGTTACAAAAATAAAGCCCCCCCCAAAAAAAAAATATTAAATAATCAAATGAATAAATAAAATAATAAAATAAAAAATAGTGTCCGAAAATCATTATTTTGTACTTAAAACAAGTGAAATATAAAGTGATCGGAAACACCATCTTTATTTCACACATACACTATGTGTTATATTATTATCGGCACGATAGAAATTACACAAAATTTTCTATTTTAATGTATCAAAAGCATTTCTTTTGAATTTTTTGTTGGCTTCAGAGTTTTTAAGTTGATAGAAAGGCATTTATGTACATATTTCATCTCTCCTTTTTTTTAATTCAAGTCTATAACGTTAACTTGTGCCTTTAAAATTAAGGAACTTGGCACAATGAGAGCAGCAGTCTAAATTGAGAATCCCCAAATGAAATGATACGCTCATTGCATTTCTTAGTAACAATTGTTTTGAATTATGTTTCCATTTATCAATATGATTGTAAAGTACTTGTTGTTCGCTTAGCTCCCAATGTCATTGGTTTTTATTACTTTGGGAAGGGATTCGAGTATGAATCTGAAAACGGATCGAGAAAATGAACAAATGTTCCTTTTGCAAGAGGAAATTATCACACATTCTTTGAGAAAAGATCCCTTTTAAGCGAAATTCATAACATTCATGCTCGCATGCACCATTGAAAGTTGAATATGCATATATTTCCTCGGAATTATTTTACACCTCATCTGCAGATAACGTATATTTTGGGAGTATGTTTAAAACTTTGCAATAGTAGGTGACATTTTAATAGAACTTTCATTTTGTTTCCATACTGTATATCCTGCATGAAATTAAAGGATCACTCTTGCATGTACGTTTCTGTCCTAAATTAGCTTTTCTTCTTTGTAAATATTTTTGGAGGGGAAATGCATGCAGTCGAGTTATTCTTTGAATTGGCAATTTAGTCTTTTAACGTTATTATGTATATATGTCACATAAGTATGTGTCATGTACATATATTTCATTTTTAGAATGATTTTATTTATTAATGGGTAAAGAGGGGCTTAAAGTAAATTATTCACATGCTTTGTTTATCACGCGTTCATGGGTTATGCTTATTTTGCTTTTAAATGTATACACAAATACGTTTTTGTTCATTGATTCATGTATATTGTCATATTATTTCTCTCATTACTGTGATTAGACCTCTATCGGAAGAACATCATCATTATGAATGGCTCTGAATAGAGTGATCCATCTGTATCTTGTACATGTTAAAACATTCGCTTTTGTAATTATTCCTGTACACTCTATATTATCTTGGTGTTATTCTGATAATAAACCCAACCAAACCAAACAATGTAGAAATAATGATCAATCCGAAATAACCACTACAATAGCTACAGCTGCATAATTGATATCATAAAGTCCAGTGATTTTATCATTAGTTTAGGAGAGGAGAGACAGTGAGAGAGCTTGCTAGCGAAACGATTGATCAGTATTCATGTAAATCGCATACTTACGAAGTTTCAATTTATCCTTTTGATTCTATTGATATTAAGATTTCATTAAATTCTGAATGTAATCAAACTCAATGGAGTTTGTTCCATCTTGAAATACGAACTCGTAAGTTTACGAAATGAAGAGAGAAAGGGACAGAGAGAGAGTCCGAGAGGCAATCAGAGAGAGAGGGAGAGAGGTATATCACGTATATGATAAAGAGAGAGGGTGAGAGAGGGAGGGAGGGGGAAAGGAAAAACTGATCACTTTAAGCATTGTCTGACGTGTAGGAAAAGTTATATTACATGTATACGATTGTCAAAAATAAATCAACCGAAATAGAATTCAAAATATTTGAAGGGCATGTCCTATTGTGCCCCAACCTTATTATTTATTTATCCATTTATTTTTTCATTTATTATTTATTTCATTTTATCTTATTTTATTCCACATTTTTTTTATTTATCTATTATCATTATATATATATATATATATATATATATATATATATATATATATATATATATATATATATATATATTTTTTTGGTGGGGTGGGGGACTTGTCCCCTCCCCCTAGTTTGACCACCGCGCTAACTGAGGCGCCGTGCTAACTGAGGCTCTATAAAGCCGCGCCTCAGTTAGCACGGTGTAAATGTAAATGGGTGTACCTTAACAAAAGACAATAATGAATATCGACAATATGTATGCATGTACACATATTGAGTAATGCAGTATCCCATTCATGTCTTCAAGTTCTCTAATAATATGCAAATTTTAGAACAAAGTCTAAATTCAGAATACATTCATGCACTATCACAATGCTGGTAAAGTAAGCAAATGAATTTCCCCACTTTCAGTATAATTCCTTGATCTCCCACCCCTGTTTCCGATAAATTACAATACCGCTGTAAAAAAAAGTTTTTTTTATAGGAAAAACAAGACACATAAAAGGCACTACCTCCTTCCTCTTCAAAACGGTTTTTCCGGTTTTGACCTATTTTTGCGAACACGAATATACTTCAAAACGGCAATATCAATTAAAGGGATTCTACCTACTGGTATTGAAAGAAAATTACTTTTATTGCTTCGCTACCTCGCTATAAGGTGGCTTGCCAAAATGGAATTATTGTTATCACCCTAGTGCTACCCAATTTAAACTCGGCATTAAAAATATAAAAAGGGGGATGTTATTAAGTAAACAACCATTAAGCATCCTCAGCTGGCAAAAAGAGCTAGCTCATAGATCACAACCTTTATAGAATAAATTGACAACAACAAAAAATAATCAACCATGAAGGGTGGCCAGAAGGGATATCGACCTCTTCGAAGTAGGGATGATAACAAGGGCCTCACTAGTTCTCTTGACACATATGGGAAACGTCCCGCCCAGCTGGGTCTGGAGGGCGGCCTGGAAAGATGTCGACCTCTTCGACCTAGAGATAACAAGAAGCCTCTTCAGTCCTTAAGGCACATGGGGGAGACGTCCCTCCGAGCTGGGCCTAGTCGGAGATGCATCAGACAGTGACAGAATATCCACCAAGAGCTCATTGGACAGGACCCTTTTAAGAAGTCTGGATGGGATCCGCAGGAGCAGCAGGATCAGAAATAAGGGTTGGGTCAGTAGATGAAAAGAAATATGACCCTTCCACTAACGGAGGGGGGGGGGGGCAGACCAGTAATCACATTTACGTAAGTTGACTGCTTCGGAGCCATTGATCACACTGGAGTCGGACTGAGTGATGTCTTGGTATCCACGATGAAAAACACCAGATGTCTGGGTATACGTCTGGGTCAGTGACAAGTTTGGATGTGGGGGTATCTACACCATTACAAATTCGAACGTGCTGTCAATTAGATGGGGAGTACAGCGATGGATACGAGCAAGGAATGCGGTACAACATCTCCAGAGGGCTACGGATTCAGAGTGGAGTTACTTCTGTCCATGACACGAGGAGTATCCCAAGTATTAATTTTTGGTTCTAGAGGCAAAATTATTCCAGAAACTGTTCTTAATGTTGGGGGCCTTAGTGTTGCTCGTACTGAGCATGTTCGATTTCTAGGAGTAATTTTCGATGAACATTTGACTTAGAAACCCCATAGAGTCAGTGTGTACAAAGGTTTCTCGAGGTGTAGGTGCTATATGTAGATTAAGATGTGTTTTGTCTGAGGCTTTTCTAGAAACTTTACATACATATCAGCTTTGTGCTTCCCTATCTGACTTACTGTAATGTTGTATGGGACGATTATACTTTTGAGACTTACATTGACAAACTAAAGGTTTTACAAAATAAAATTCTGGCGCTTATCATCAATTCAATTTTCAGACATCCTAGTAAACCCTTATCCCTTCAGTTAAAGTTGCTTCCTCTTCTTTTGATGAGTTAGTCAGGTTCAAAGGTAGCTGGGAATACCCGGTACTATTTACAGGAAGTTCGAATCGGGTGTATTTTTTTTACTCTTGTAGTTGATTTGAATTTGTATTGAACTACACATTAGCAATAACATGAAGTGATCATTGTGTTGTAATGCGAACCTGGCGTTTCAATACGTTAGTACTGACTTGACTTGTATGTTATTTGACGGAATTTAAATCTCATGTTCGTAAATTGATTTAGCGATGGCTGAGAAGTGTGAATCAGACACAAGCTCTTCACTGAACCTGATATGTCCATTATGTCTTGATATATTTGTCGAGGCGACAATCCTGACTTAATGTGGACACACATTTTGTAGGCGATGCCTCAAGAAATACGATCTAACCCATCAGGACCTTGATCACATGGTCTGTCCTCTCTGCAGGGAGATAACCAAGTTGTACGCCAACCGTGTCGATGATCTCCGCCTCAATGACTCCATCAACGGACGCTTAGACGATTACCACGCCAAGTGCGGAGGGATGAATGCTGTCCTTGAGATGTGCCAGAAATGCACCGCTTGCAAGTCTCAGAGAGACGCTGTATCATTCTGCAGAACATGAAATTATTACATGTGTAATGAGTGCTTACATTGTCATCAACATCTTACAGTCGTCTTCGAAGGTCATGAGATTGTCTCCATGGATGATGTCATCGAAGGGAAGGTCAGCATTGGTCATTTATTCGAGAAGTGTTCCATCCACAAACAAGACAACAAAGATATGTTTTGTGAGGTTTGTAAGGTCCATGTCTGTCAAAAATGTGTACTCGTTGATCATCAAAATCACAAAATCAAGAACCAGGTTGACTTTGAGCAGGAGTTGCGACGGAAGGTAAATTTATTCAATATTACCACAGTAAAAACGCTGTATAAAAATCTATATAACACTGTTCACTATTTGAACATTACAGTAGTTGTTAAGAAGTTTAAACAACCAGACATTTTTTTTTGAGAATCAAATATCATTAATCAAACTTAGCTGTATAAAAGTTTAAACACTAGAAAATATTTAAACAAGTAATGTGAGGTTAAACAGTTGTGAAAAAATGTAGGCAACATTAATTTTTGAAAGCGTATCCTCTTAAAAGGGTTGGTCAAAAAAGGCCAATTTTTTAACCATCACTGAGTAACATACTATCCATACTACTATTAGTTAAAATCTGTCCAAATTGGGTAATAAGAACTAATAATTCGGTAATAAATTTGCTCAATTAGATAATGATTGCCCAGAATATATAAACATGTATATATTTCTTTACAAACAAACTTTGCCCAACGCAGTGGACAGTATGTTGCCCAACATATTAGGGTGATCATTGATGTCGATGATGAAAATAAATTATTAATAACAAAAAACACCAAAGATCATACCAGGTATTTTAATGATTGTATGATTATCATGATGATAATAATCATCATGATTATCACAATATTAAGATATATAGGATATTAAGAACAGTAACTGGACTTTAAAGATTGAAAAAAATAATATTAATGACAATGAAATATTAATGATAATGATAATTATAGTAAAAAGAATAATAATACTTATAATCATAGACATGAACATTGATTAATAGAATGACAACAGTAATAGATGGTGTAACCGAATACAGATTGACAATGATAAATAATAATTTGTAATTCCACCATCAGTATGTAAAATGTTGTTGCATTTACTCCAGTTCTATACTCTTTATGTTGAATTACATCGATGATTATTACCGTTAGTATTTAAATATGCCATACAATTTTGTAATTATACGTTGTCTCTCTTCAATCTTATGTTAATTCTGTGTGATTAAACTTTTGTTACCTATATAATTTGTTATTTTTATCCATTATGGAATATTTCCAGATCTAACTCACTGTTTTTATCACGTTCTATACGTAGGTGACAGACCTTGCTCAGCGATGTGCTGACAAGAAAGCAGAGCTGGAAAAGAACATTCGGAACATAGAAATACAACGTCATGAGGTACACACTGCAGTGCAGACACTACTAGATGATGTCAGGCAAGCCTACAGCATCAAGGCCAAGGAGCTGGAAGAAAATCTTCGAAATCTCACCGAGCAAATAAATGCCTTAAAGCATAGTTTTGATGACGACCTCGACGTCTTGAAGTCAAAAGATCGACAGAGGATCAAGAGTATTTATAGTTCAAGTACTTTGGTAGATAATGACAGACTAGGTCATCTTGAGACAGACACTTTATCTGCTCATATCTTGCTCTGTGAGGAGCTGGATGCTATGCTGAAGGAGGTTACTGATCACACTTTTGCGGAAGCTATTAAGAAGAAAGCACAGGAGAAGAGGTTCAAACCAGCAGATGATACTCGTCTTGACATCGGGAGCATCTCAGGATCAGATCCCAAGATGGAAGTCATTCAGTGTGTTGATCTACGGGGAGGGATGCGCGGTATGGCACGGTACTCCAATAGCACTGTCGCTATCGGGTATGGGAGGAGTGCACGAGGTATTGATATCATTGATTCAAATGGTGGTAAGCAGCAGTATAGTAACATATTAGCCTTAAATGACATGAAATTTTATGATCTGGTTTTGCAACGGGACGGGGTGTTATGCGTGTCGACTGGTTTTAGAGAAGCCTACATCTACTCTTCCCTTGGCTCTAGGAAAGCAGCAATCCACGTGAGAGACAATCGATATGTTCTGAGAGTTAACAGAAGTCCTACAGATGAAATCATCATTACTAACAATGGAAAACAAATCTATATCTATGACCCGACAGGATCTACTCTGAAACACACTGTTCAAACAAAGCACGATACGGAGCAGGCATCTATCACCGGGTCGGGTTTGATCGTCAC
The DNA here is from genome assembly GCF_018143015.1 of Lytechinus variegatus. NCBI lineage: Eukaryota > Metazoa > Echinodermata > Echinoidea > Temnopleuroida > Toxopneustidae > Lytechinus > Lytechinus variegatus. The sequence continues at coordinate 20,989,103 of NC_054753.1, read as the reverse complement.
GAGTTCATGTTTTGCCGATCCACGTGTGGTGACGGTCTATGACAGGGATGGAAATGCTGGTGAGTCTCTACAAGCTCCAGAGTTTGTCTACCTGTATGCTGCCGTGGATGAGCAGGACAGGGTGTATGTAGCTAGTATTGATGTGGAAAATAGTAGCGTCGTGATCAGGCTCTATGATCTTGATGGTCTGAACCTGAAGGAAAGAGTTGAGTTCAATGCACTTGATATGACATTGAAAGATTATTGGTGTTACTTAGTTTCCCTCTCCCCAGACATGCTCGCCTTTGCTTATGGCAAAAATTTATATTTCATCAAGGTATCACTGTAATCCACGTTATATCACACCATGTAGTATGGGGACTGACGTGCTTTCATCCTGCTACAATACAAATTTACTTTAACACGTGTCGATATTCAGTATTACATGTATATTACTTACCACGTGATATCTTCATCCAATGATAGAATCACTTAATGTGATATACTACTGATAATAATAATAATAATAATAATAATTAAAGATTTTTATAGCGCACATAATTGTCGATGACACTCAAGGCGCACAATTAACTTATCTAAAACAGAAATGAAATAAATAAATACAAAAAAATGAACAAACTGACAAGAAATTACAATGGTTTAGTATAAATTAGTGAGCAGGTGGAGATGTGAATATATAATTTATATTCATTTTCTAATATATGCGTATTTAAATACAAACTTTATCTCAATTATTATATACATAATATTGCATATAGGAATGTATTGTATACGGTGTAAAGTATAATTAAATATCGTCCATTATCGTTATATTAATGTGTAGAGTCTTTATAAGAATTATTTAGAGAAAATTCATAAAGATAGATTCCACTTTCTTTAATTCTAGATTAACTTAAACGTTCAATTGCTATTCGACTCATATACTCAAGTGTTCAGTGCCAGATTTTCTCTGTTTACATTCAAGTATGTATATATGTAACCACGATCGCTTACGATCCCCCAAATTGACACAATTTATTTGCTTTTTCAAGAACATTCCAGCAATCTCTATCCCCAAAAGTTCGGTTTCTTTTTCATTGCAAGTTTAAGATCATGAAAGCAGCCTGCAAAAAAAGCAACCCAAACTTCTATGCAATAATTCGAAAGACCTGGTTATCACCTTTAACGTAGAGGGGCAACTCCAGGTCGATTTGTGGTAATTTTCTTTTAAGAACATGTAATTGTGCTTTGAATTTGATAATTTGATATATAAATTATTTTTTCTTGTGTAAATATCACGATTTATATATTATAAATGCATGTTATCGAGTTACTGCTCTCTCAGAGGTTAGTCTCTGACATTCTCTTGTGTATAGTTATGACCTATGTTTAGAACGACTCTGTTTATCCACGGGGAAAGAGTATTTTAAAAGGAAATTGATTACAAAATTTTTAGCTTTATAATTTCGGCATAAGGTTTGTATTATCTTATAACACATGTTTCCTGACGCCATGAATGAATCACTATTAGTGACTATGCGTAGCTATTAGATGAATTTATTTTAAATGTATAACCAATGCCATCAGGGTCCCGGAACACATTATTTGAAAGAACAATTCTGATTGGTTCTTATTCAGTCTAGTGAACAAAATACGCATGCAACGACGATCCTGATTGGCTATTTCATGTAGCGATTAATCGCTAACCTTTGTGTTACATAGTTAGTTCAACATGAAAAAAGAGCAAATGGAGCTCATGTTTGGAAATGCACTTCTGGGGCCTGTAACATGAACCTTAACAAGCATTTTAGATGAATATCTCTACGATTGATTGAATTGACTACAATGTACAATTAATCATGAATACCAAGCATACGATCAATCGACAACCTTTGTGTTACGGGACCCTCGTAGACTTATATACTGTATAAATGGGAAGGGTATAGGTATCAATTATTATCAACTTTATAATATAATAGTATACAAAAATATCTTATCTCTTAATATGCTGACTGGTAAATAAAGGTCTTGTTTCATACTTAAATCAAGAGTCATCAATACATAAGAAAGGCCCCTAAAGCTGCAAAGTATATTACATTATACAAAGGCTACATTTTTATATTCGATTGTTTTATTCTCTTAGGCCTATATGTATTAGAATGCATTTAGCAAACCAAAAGAGAAAACAATAGAAACAAATAATATATCCGATAATTTTGTGAGATAAATAAATGGAGAAGATAGAAAAACGAGAGAAAATTGTTCAGAGAGGACAATCTAGAGTTTGGTATTTAAAACGACCAATGCATATTTGATTAGAATTGAAGTATATCGAGCACATACCGATTATTCCTTTTGAATTGAATCTATGGATTTCTCTTTTCATTAAATTGTAAATATGATAAATTGAATCAAGTCTGGCCAAACTTTGAACATGTTGAATACTAACTAAATAGAACGAGGAGGGGGGGGGAGTCGGTGAGAGAGAGAAAGGGAGTGAGAAGATGATTTACTTAAAAACCAAGAACTGTTTATCACTAATTTCGGTTAAAAACCCAAACCCAAATATGTATATTTAACATTACTAAATTCTGGTAGAATAATTTTAACAGATAATCACCGAGACACCGACATCAATTCCAAGAGTTTCTATTAAAAAAAAGGTTGAGGAAGGGGGGTGTCATCTCGAATACATTTGCGTTAAATTTGCTAATGACGGCTTACGGCACACGAGAATGTGATGGTAATGATTATGATAGATGATGTGATGATGTTGATGGTAATGATGATGATAGTGGTGGTGATGATGGTGGTGGTGATGATGATGATGGTAATGATGATGATGATAATAGTGATGGCAATGATTATGACGATATATGATGATGATGGTGATGATAGTGATGAAGATAAAGATGATTACTATGATAAATGATGATGGTGATGAAGATTATTCAAATGATGGTAGTCGTGGTGGTGATGATGGCGATGATGACTACATTGATGACAATGGTGGCGGTAGTGGTGGTGGTGATGACGAAGGTTGTTATTATTATTACTATCCTTATGAAGGTAGTGATTTTCGTGGTGGTGTTATTGATGATGATAACGATAATAGTGGTAGTGAAGATGATAGCGATAATGATGATGACAGTAGTTTTGAAGATGGTGGTAGTGGTAGTGTTGAGGATGATGACGACGACAATGATGATGATGATGAAGATAGTGGTGACATGGTGGTAATGAAGATGGTGGTAAAAATGGTAATGATGATGATGACGATGGTAATGATGATGATGACGGTGATGATAATAGTTATAACGGAATAACCATCGTTAATACGTATGGCGGTGATAAGCAGAGATAGATGTTAAAGATGATAATTGAGATATAAATTGCTTTTGAACGCACGCGATGAAAATGAAATAAGATTAGGTTTTCCTTAATCTATATTTAGAACAGCAAGTTTATCTCGACTGACATGCTCATGACATAATCTTTATTAAAAAAAATATTATTTAAGATAAGGAAGAACTTTAGGTGGACACTGATTACGAAATAATTATCAAAATGGGCCATGCACGAACGCTCTGTGAGAAAGGAAGGAAAGAGAATGGGAGAGAGAGGGGGAGGGGGGCTGAAAGAAAGGGAGAAATAATTAAAGAAAGAAACAATGATGGATAGAAAGAAAAAAATAAGAATTTAAAAAATAGAGTAGCAAAGAGGAATAGGAAAGAAACTTCAAAACAATAATATCGGTTTTTCGAAATGATTATTAAGAATGTAAGACTGGTTTCAAAACTGTGTATGATGGCGCTATTCCAACTTCTTAAACGGTGCTATTGCTTCGGGTACGCTATGTGCGTATGTTCTTGGTGATTTAAGTTTTATTTTTTCAACATGGAATCGTGTTAAAGGGGAATCCAGCCCAAATAAAAACTTGTTTTTATAAGAAAAAGAAAAATCAGACAAGTTGATAGGTGAAGGTTTGAACAATATTGGACAAACAACAAGAAAGTTATGAATTTTAAAAAGTTGTAAATATTGGTGATCACTTTACCCATGGAGACTTCAAATTGGCCACATATGTGATGCCATAGTGATATAAGGCAAGGACTACTCTCCATTGACTCCAATACATATTATGGCTAAAATGTCATTTTTCCCAAAAGTTGTATTTCAAATTATATTTTTCTTTCATGAGGACATAAAACAATACACTACCTGGGTTATGTTTATATTACTGCGCTGGGGGAATGGGTACTCAGGAGAAAACCACGAATCTCTGATAATAAAGTACATGGCCTATGGGAAAGTTGTCCTTGCCCCTTGTCATAATTTAATTATCCAGTTGCCAATTTGGAATCTACATAGTATTAGTGATTTCAATTTCAAAGTAGCTATAACTTTCTTACTGCTTGGCCGATTTCTTTCAAACTTTCACCATTCTGTTTAATTTATTTTTCTCCTTCCCAACACAAATGTTTAAGGCCATGGCTGGATTCCCCTTTAAGTAAGATAATTGACAATAATTCATAATTACTCGGATACTGATAGGGCCTACTATAGCAACAGTTTAGTAGTGATTCTATTCATCTCTTGACCATGTTAATGAGAATCTTTGTCCTTCATCTTGACAGTGTTACAGTGGAGCTCCAAAGCCAGTGAATCCTACCAAAAATAAACATGATTATGTATTTAGAATGTTCAAGTCCTGCCAACTTTTTTTTAGATATCTAATAATGAATTGATTTGATAAACTTTCAAATTCAATAAAGTTTGTTTCTCTGGGCTCGCTGCGTATTGTAGTGTTGTTGTCTATATTCAACACTCAGCATGAAGAAGTGCAATGTTTGGTGGGGTTCAATAACTTTTGAGAAGGAACAGATTACAAGCAACGGGAACCACTATTACTAACGGGGGGGGGGGGGGGTAGTTACTGAGAGAGAGGGACCGAGAAGAGAGGGGAATATGCAGATGATTTATTTTATCACTAATTTCGGTAAACCTCCTCCCTCTTATACATGTATATAAAGTTAACACTACCAGATTCTGGTAGAATAGTTTTAATAGATAATCACCGAGACACAAACATGAATTCTGAGAGTTTCTAGTAAAGAAACAAAAAAAAAGTTGAGGAAGGGTGGCATCTCGAATACAATTCAAAAGTTTATTGATAAAAAATCCTGACAATTATAAAGGATCATCATAAAAAACAAAGAAACATACGAAAAAAAATAATACAACATAAACATAGCATAGTAACAACGAGGTATTCAACAACAAAAAATACAAAGAAAAAAAAACAGAAGAAAAATTCCATTGGATGAAATGTTAGATGCGAGATATATAAATGCATATAATATACATACACGTACATAATATACCTAAACATTAATACGCCATATATACAAATACATAAGTATAATATCATATTTTACTTTCAAGCATCCTAAGTCTCTCCACGTACATATAACATATAACACATAATTTGCTAATATCCATGTCATTGCTACCTAATATTATTTGGATTTTGTTTTTGTTGGTTATTTTCATAAAACCCGGCAGTACTTTAACTTGTTAAATAATTTATTTTGTATACATAATTTATAATACGTTTTGTGTTAAATTTGCTAATGACGGCTTCCGGCACCCGGGTATGTGATATAAGCGTCATGGCGACGAATGTGATGGTAATGATTACGATAGACGATATGATGATGATGGTGGTGATGGTGGTGGTGGCGATGATGATGATGGCGATGATGATGGGGTAATGATGGTAATGATGATGACGATGATAATTGTGGTAATATTGATGGTAATGATGATGGTGATTGTGATGGTAATGATGATGATGGTGATGGTGGTGGTGATGATGGTAATGATGGTGATGATAGATGATGATGGTGGTGATGGTGATAATGATTACGTTGATGATGACAACGATGATAGTGATGATGATGTTCGTAAAGATTACGATGATAAGATGATGATGATGGTGGTGGTGGTGGTGATGAAGATTATTCAAATGATGGTAGCCGTGGTGGTGATGGGGGTGGTGGTGATGATGACTATGATAATGACAATGGTGGCGGCGGTAGTGGTGGTGGTGATGAGGATAGGGATGGTGGTTGTGATGACGATGATTATTCTTACTATCATTATGAAGGTAGTGTTGTGATGGTATTAATGGTGATAATGATAATAATAGTGGTGGTGAAGATGGTAGCGATGATGATGACAGTAGTTTTGAAGATGGTGGTGGTGGTAGTGTTGAGGATGACGACGATGATGATGATGATGAAGATAGTGGTGGCATGGTGGTGATGAAGATGGTGGTAAAGATGACAGTGATGATAAGTTATAACGGAATAACCATCGTTAATACGTATGGTGGTGAGAGATAGATGTGAAGAAGGATAATTGAGATATAAATTGCTTTGGGACGCGATGATCATAATGAAAATAAAATAAGATTATAATGTTTTCATTGATCTATTTACATGTATATTAAAAACAGCAAATTTATCTCAACTGACATGCGACCGGTGTGTTGGCTCAGTTGGTAGAGCGTCCGTCTCACAACCGGGTGGTCGGGGGTTCAAACCGCGTCAGACCAAAAGACGTTAAAAGATGGGGGTTGCTGCTTCCGTGTTTGGCGTTCAACGATTAAATAGAGCCTCGTCGATCTGGCGCTGCACAGCGGCTGCGGGGCCCACGATCAATTGGGCAAAGCAAATTTTCGGAGTATTTCATTGCATGTCTATTTCGAACAATAAATTATGGATTTTCATAAAATAACCTTTTATGAAACAAATCATCAAACTTGAATAAATATTGAAGTTAAGGAAAAAAATCTAGGTAGACACTTTGATTTAGAAATTAAAAACACCTAGGGGAGAAAGGAAAGAAAAAGAATGTGGGGGAGAGAGAGAGGAGGGGGGGGGGTTAACGAAAGGGAGAAAGAATCAAAGAAAAGAAGTAAGAAATAAAAAAAATAAAATTGAAAAGAAGAGTCGGAAAGAAACATCAAAACAATAATATCGGTTTTTCGAAATGATTATTAAGAAAGTAAGACTGGTTTCAAAACTGTGTATGATGGCGCTATTCTATCTTCTTAAACGGTGGCATTACTTTTGGTACACTATGTGCGTAATAGGTTCTTGGTGATTTAAGTCTTTTTTTTCATCATGGAATCGTTTTAAGATAATTGACAATAAATCATAATTACTCGGATACTGATAGGGCCTACTATAGCAACAGTTTAGTAGTGATTCTATTCATCTCTTGACCATGTTAATGAGAATCTTTGACATTTATCTTGACAGTGTTACAGTGGAGCTCTAAAGTCAGTGAATCCTATCAAAAAATAAACATGATTATGTATTTAGAATGTTCAAGTCCTGCCATTTTTTTTTTAGATATCTATTAATGAATTGATTCGATAAACTATCAAATTCAGTAAAGTTTGTTGATGACTCGCTGTACATTCTACATTTAACACTCAGCATGAAGAACTGCATTTTGTGGTGGGTTCACCAACTTTTGAGAAGGAATTGTGTACAAGGAAGGGGAGCCACTATTACTAAGGTATTAAAAAATAAACAAAGCTAGAAAAATGTTCAAAGAAAGAACAACACAAAACGCAAACAAACACAGAAAAACTTTAAAAGGAAAGAAAGAACGGAAAAAAGAGAGACAGAAATATTAAGAAGCATTAAAAAAAGTACGACTAGAAAACAGAATGAAAAGACAGAAAAATACACAAAGAAAAAAATAAATACAGACAAAAGGAAATAAAACAGAGAGAGTGGGAAAATCGGGTGAGAGAAAGGGAGAGAGAGAGAGGGAGGGGGTATATAAAGAGAGAGAGAGTCCGAGAGGCAATCAGAGAGGAAGGGGGAGGTATATACAGAGAGAGAGATAGGGAGGGGGGATGATCACTTTAAGCATTGTCTGACGTGTAGGGAAAGTTATTACACGCATACGATTGTCAAAAAAAATCAACCGAAATAGAATTCCAAATATTTGGAGGGCACGTCCTATTGTGCCCCAACCTTATTGTTTATTCATTTATTTATTTATCTATTTATTTCATTTTATCATATTTTATTCCACATTTTATTTTTTTTAATTGATCTATTATCATTATAATTTTTTTTTTTTTTTTTTGGGGGGTGGGGGACTTGTCCCCTCCCCCTAGTTTGACCACCACTAACTGAGGCGCGGCTTTATAGAGCCGCGCCTCAGTTAGCACGGTGTAAATGTAAATGGGTGTTTTGAGGCCCCACCCGTACCTTAACAAAAGACATTAATGAATATCGACAATATGTATGCATGTACACATATTGAGTAATGCAGTATCCCATTCATGTCTTCAAGTTCTCTAAGAATATGCAAATTTTAGAACATTTACATTCATGCACTATCACAATGCTGGTAAAGTAAGCAAATGAATTTCCCCACTTTCAGTATAATTCCTTGATCTCTCACCCCTGTTTCCGATAAATTACAATAACGCTGTAAAAAAAAATTGTTATAGGAAAAACAAGACACACAAAAGGCACTACCTCCTTTCTCTTCAAAACGGTTTTTCCGGTTTTAACCTATTTTTGCGAACACGAATATACTTCAAAACGGCAACATTAATTAAAGGGATTCTACCTACTGGTATTGAAAGAAAATTACTTTTATTGCGTCGCTACCTCGCTATAAGCTGGCTTGCCAAAATGGAATTATTGTTATCACCCTAGTGTTACCCAATTTAAACTCGGCATCAAAAATATAAAAAGGGGCATGTTATTAAATAAACAACCATTAAGCATCCTCAGCTGGCAAAAAGAGCTAGCTCATAGATCACAACCTTTATAGAATAATTTGACCAAAAAAATCATCAACCCTGAAGGGCGGCCAGAAGGGATGTCGACCTCTTCGAAGTAAGGATGATAACAATTCCCTCACTAGTTCTCTTGACACATATGGGAAACGTCCCACCCAGCTGAGTCTGAAGGGCGGCCTGGAAAGATGTCGACCTCTTCGAACTAGAGATGATAACAAGAAGCCTCTTAAGTCATTAAGGCACATGGGGGACGTCCCTCCGAGCTGGGCCTAGTCGGAGATGCATCAAACAGTGACATGATATCCACCAAGAGCTCATTGGACAGGACCCTTTTAAGAAGTGTGGATGGGACCCGCAGGAGCAGCAGGATCAGAAATAAGGGTTGGGTCAGTAGAAGATGAAAGGAAATATGACCCTTCCACTAAGGGGGGGGGGGGAGACCAGTTATCACATTTACGTATTAAAGTTGACTGCATCGGAGCCATTGATCACACCGGAGTCGGACTGAGTGATGTCTTGGTATCCACGATGAAAAACACCTGATGTCTGGGTATACGTCTGGCATGTCTGGGTCGGTGACAAGTTTGGATGTGGGGGTATCTACATCAATTACAAATTCGAACGTGCTGTCAATTAGATGGGGAGTACAGCGGTGGACACGAGCAAGGAATACGGTACAACATCTCCAGAGGGCTACGGATTCAGAGAGGAGTTACTTCTGTCCATGAGATGAGAAGTGCTTCCCAAGTATTAATTTTTGGTTCTAGAGGCAAAATTATTCCAGAAACTGTTCTTAATGTTGGGGGCCACAGTGTTGCTCGTAGTGAGCATGTTCGATTTCTAGGAGTAATTATCGAAGAACCTTTGACTTAGAAACCCCATAAAGTCAGTGTGTACAAAGGTTTCTTGAGGTGTAGGTGCTATATATAGATTAAGATGTGTTTTGTCTGAGACTTTTCTAGGAACTTTACATACATATCAGCTTTGTGCTTCCCTATCTGACTTACTGTAATGTTGTATGGGACAATTTTACTTTTGAGACTTACAGTGAAAAACTAAAAGTTTTACAAAATAAAATTCTTACGCTTATCACCAATTCAATGTTCAGACATCCTAGTAAACCCTTTTCCCTTCAGTTAAAGTTGCTTCCTCTTCTTTTGATGAGTTAGTCAGGTTCAAAGGTAGCTGGGAATACCCGGTACTATTTACAGGAAGTTCGAATCGGGTGTGTTTTTTTTTACTCTTGTAGTTGATTTGAATTTGTATTGAACTACACATTAGCAATAACATGAAGTGATCATTGTGTTGTAATGCAAACCTGGCGTTTCAATACGTTAGTATTGACTTGACTTGTATGTTATTTGACGGAATTTAAATCTCATGTTCGTAAATTGATTTAGCGATGGCTGAGAAGTGTGAATCAGACAAAGTTTCGAGCTCTTCACTGAACCTGATATGTCCATTATGTCTTGATATATTTGTCGAGGCGACAATCCTGACTTCATGTGGACACACATTTTGTAGGCGATGCCTCAAGAAATACGATCTAACTCATCAGGACCTTGATCACATGGTCTGTCCTCTCTGCAGGGAGATAACCAAGTTGTACGCCAACCGTGTCGATGATCTCCGCCTCAATGACTCCATCAACGGACGCGTAGACGATTACCACGCCAAGTGTGGAGGGATGAATGCTGTCCTTGAGATGTGCCAGAAATGCACCGCTTGCAAGTCTCAGAGAGACGCTGTATCATTCTGCAGAACATGTAATTATTACATGTGTAGTGAGTGCTTACATTGTCATCAACATCTTACAGTCGTCTTCGAAGGTCATGAGGTTGTATCCATGGATGATGTCATCGAAGGGAAGGTCAGCATTGGTCATTTATTCGAGAAGTGTTCCATCCACAAACAAGAGAACAAAGATATGTTTTGTGAGGATTGTAAGGTCCATGTCTGTCACAAGTGCGTACTCGTTGATCATCAATATCACAAAATCAAGAACCAGGTTAACTTTGAGCAGGAGTTGCGACGGAAGGTAAATTTATTCATAATTATCACAGTATAAACGCTGGTTATAATTACTGTATATACATCGCTGTTTAATACTATGTAAACCTTACAGTTGTTGCTAAGAATTTGAAACAACAATGCTTGATTTTAATTGAGAATCAATAATCAGACTTAGCTGTTTGATTTATATAAAAGAACTATTTAAACAAGTAATGTGAGGCAGTGGCGTAGCTACGGGGGGGGGGGGGCACGTGCCCCCCCCCCAGGTGCCCCTCGAAAAAAAATTGGCAGAGCAAAAAAAAAGGGGGAGAAAGAAGAAAAAAGGAAAAGAAGAAAAAAAAGAAGAGGAAAATAAGAGGAGGAAGACGAGTGAATAAATTAATGTGAGGGGAAAACTTGCAAAAAAAATCTATCATGTTACTCTATAAAAGTTTTGCTTGCGCTTCGCGCCAGAATTGCCTGTTCAATGAGATTCATATCTTGCTCAATAGGCTGATATGGAGCAAGTTTTGACGTCAATATACAAAACATATTTTAGCTCGGACATCGAGCTTTCATTATTTTTTTTCATTTACAAATTTAAGTGCTCTGTAAAATGTCCGTTTTATGGTCTACATATCAGCATTTTAAGCTCACTCTGCGTGGTTACATTGTTTGATTTGCTAAGTTAATATTGTCATCGTGTATTCCATAATGTTCCATAAACAAATGTATTCAGAATGCCCAGATTCTAGGTCTAAATCTAAAACATGCGCAATAGCCTGCATGCATGTTCTTTATTCAAAATTTACTTAAATTATCCAGTTTCACATCAGAATATCAATAATTGTCAGCTCACGCTTCACGATCGCATTATTAATGATACCCAATTAACTATATAACTTTTAGGTCTAAAATCTCAATTTTCTTCCTCTCGCGCTTCGCGCTCGCATCAATTGTTTATAGTTACATACCGATCCCATTTATTTATACAAAAAGTGCTTAGAATAACCATTTTTTAGGTCAGAATGTCAAGAAAATTTGCTCGCGCTTCGCGCTCGCATTATTGAAATACATACCTTCTTTTTGGGTAACTGTAAGCAGTCCTTAACCGGGTCCCTTTTCGATAATGCTTGAACAGTTAATACAAATATCTACTCGTGCTTGGCGTTCGCAGTAACCCTCTAGTTACATACGAATCTTGTTAGGATCACACATAACTTTGCCCAGAATATTACATTTTCAGGAAAAATACATGAAAAAAGTTTTTAAAAAATCGCTCTCGCTTCCCGCTCACACTTTTTATAAGGCTTATGAGATTATTTCATGTTAATGCTGTTTTTCAAGAATAAAATTATGAAGTGACTGATCAGGGAAAATATAGGTGAAGATAATTTTGGGCCCCGTCCGGACGCGTCCCCTATTGGTGAAAGTCGGATCCGCCCATGTGACACATACACACTTTGGAAAAAAATGGCCGGTGCCCTCCCCCCCTGAAAAAGCAAGGACCCCCCCCAGTGCTCCCCAGGAAAAAAATCCTAGCTACGCCACTGATGTGAGGTTAACCAGCTTGTGCAAATATGTAGGCAACATTTTGGGCAAAAAAGACCAAAATCACTGGGCAACATACTATCCATACTACTGTTGGTTAAAATATTCCAAGGTGGGTAATAAAAACTAATAATTGGGTAATAACTTTGCTCAATTGGACAATAATTGCCCAGAATATATAAGCATGCATATATTTATTTTTTACAAACATTACCCAACACAGTGGACAGTATGTTGCCCAACATTTTAAGTGTGTATAATAAGTAGATTTAACATGGTTATAAATACTGAGGGTTATCATTGAGCAGAACATGATGAAAATTAAATGATTAAAGAATTAAAATTTTAAGAATTAAAAATTAAAGAATAAACACCAAAGATCATAACACTTTTAATAATGATTACGATTGTGATGACAATAATGATGATAATCACAATATCAAGATATATAGGATATTAACAACAGTAAAAATAAAAAATAAAGATAATAATAATAATGAAATATCAATGATGATACTACTAGTAATGATGACATGAATAATGATAGCTATAATAATGACAAAATGAATAAGAATATATAAATCAATATTGATTTATAAAATAAAAATATAGATGGTGTTGAATACAGATTGACAATGATATAGAATAATTTGTAATACAATCATCAGCATCTAAAATGTTGTTGCATTTAATTTTGTTATTCATTCTTTATGTTGAACAGCATTAATGATTATTATCGGTATTGTTTCAATGACAAACAATTTTGTAATTATATGCTGTCTCTCTTCAAGCTTATTCAGATTGTCGTGTGACATTCTGCATGACTTATCTTTGTTTTATACTATTAGCATTTGTTATATTCAACTTCATGGAATATTTCCAGATCTAACTCACTGTTTTTATCACGTTCTATACGTAGGTGACAGACCTTGCCCAGCGATGTGCTGACAAGAAAGCAGAGCTGGAAAAGAACATTCAGAACATAGAAATACAACGTCATGAGGTACACACTGCAGTGCAGACACTACTAGATGATGTCAGGCAAGCCTACAGCATCAAGGCCAAGGAGCTGGAAGAAAATCTTCGAAATCTCACCGACTCAATACATGCCTTACACTCTTAAAAATATTGGGTAAAAATGCTCCATGATGGTAATTATGTATCCAACCAACATTGGGCATTTCTTTTGGGCATTATTATTTATCCAGTGTGATGAAATTTTGCTCATTCTTAAGTAATTTCTGCTTATTTTTTAACCTTACTGGACAATATGCTTCCCGCATTGGGTAAAATACCGCCCAAAATTGGTTGGATACATAACTACCCTCGTGCTGGTTAAAAGTTTGCCCAATATTTTTTACAGTGTACAGCATAGTTTTGATGACGACCTCGACGTCTTGAAGTCAAAAGATCGACAGAGGATCAAGAGTATTTGTAGTTCAATTACTTTGGTAGATAATGACAGACTGGGTCATCTTGAGACAGACTCTCTATCTGCTCATATCTTGCTCTGTGAGGAGCTGGATACCATGCTGAAGGAGGTTACTGATCACACTTCTGCGGAAGCTATTAAGAAGAAAGCACAGGAGAAGAGGTTCAAACCAGCAGATGATACTCGTCTTGACCTCGGGAGCATCTCAGGATCAGATCCCAAGATGGAAGTCATTCAGTGTGTTGATCTACGGGGAGGGATGTGCGGTATGGCACGGTACTCCAATAGCACTGTCGCTATCGGGTATGGGTGGAATGCACAAGGTATTGATATCATTGATTCAAATGGTGGAAAGCAGCGATATAGTAACATATTAGCCTTAAATGACATGAATTGTTATGATCTGATTTTTCAACGGGACGGGGCGTTATGCGTGTCTGTTGGTTCTACAGAAGGCCACATCTACTCTCCCCTTGGCTCTAGGAAAGCAACAATCCACGTGAGAGACAATCGATATTTTCTCAGAGTTAACAGAACTCCATCAGATGAAATCATCATTACTAACCATGGAAACCAAGTCTATATCTATGACCCTAAAGGATCCACTCTTAAACACACTGTTCAAACAAAGCACACGACGTGGCAGGCATCTATCACCAGGACGGGTTTGATCGTCACGAGTTCATGTTGGGACTATCCAAGCGTGGTGACGGTCTATGACAGGGATGGGAATGCTGGTGAGTCTCTACAAGCTCCAGAGGATGTCTACCTGTATGCTGCCGTGGATGAGCGGGACAGGGTGTATGTAGCGAGTGTTGATGAGAAGAATAATAGTGTCGTGATCAGACTATATGATCTTGATGGTCTGAACCTGAAGGAAAGAGTTGAATTCAATGCACTTGATATGACATTGTAAGATTGTTGGTGTTACTTGGTTTCCCTCTCCCCAGACATGCTCGCCTTTGCTTGTTGCAAGAAGTTATATTTCATCAAGGTATCACTGTAATCCAGATTGTCTCACATCATATAGCATCACAGCCCAATATTGTGTAACATGTATTCACCGAGCTATCCTGATTTACCTCCATGGTTCCATATTCTATTGTTTATCATAATTTCATGATATCTCTTTTCAATGGTAGGATCCATCATGTGTCATTCTTAGGAGTATAAAAACTAGTCACGCATGCTATAGAACTATCAGTAAAATTCCTTTAAAAATGGGTTCTCCTGGCTTAAAATAGTAAAATCAGAATATACATTGTGACATACTCCATAGCATAAAATGGCAAAACGCTGAAAATTTCATCAAAATCTGATAAAACAACTAATTAATTTGTAAGTTTAGCGATATTTTGTGAAAACAGCTATGACCAGTGATAAGTGGGCTGATGTTGTGTGGTCCCAACTTTCCCTTTTATTATTTCATTATAGGACATCACAATGCATTGTGTATAAAATTTGTTTCAACAATGATGATATTACAAATCAAAGCAGTAACCAATTTTATAAGAGTGTTACCAAGGTAACGCAATGCTTATAAATTTCCTTGTCAAATTTTGATCAGGTTTTCAGTGTTTGTTTGTCCCTCTCAGTCTGAGTACCCCTTCATTATTGTATTGATCTAAAACTCCTCAAAAAATTTGTAAATCTAACTTTGATCGATAATCGCTCCTCGGTTTTAATGAATATCAATGTGTAATTAATAGCAATAAATAGAACATTTGATTCTCCTTAAAATGATACCCTACATAATATGATTATGGTTCATATGGAGGTGCAGTGCCTTGAAATATGGGGGCAAGGTCAAAATTCAAAATTTGCAAAATGACACAATATTGAAAGTCACTGTTCTTTTTTTCACTGGTGATGAGTAAGTTTCTCAGCGGTTTCTTTTAATTGTTTTCATGCACCTTAACATCAACATTAACAAGGAATCAAACACACCTCTGCAAAAGCAAAAACATAACAAACAAACAGACATGCATGGGTATTTGAAACCACGACTCAAACCATGGTATCTCACAGTACCATCACTACAGAAGCAGGGGCTTGGTTTGAATGGATTTTCATCTCTATTGACACAGACAAAAGAATCATGTTCTGTATTGACCCATCACGACTATTTCTGCTCGTTTTGCAGCTTTTTAATTCAGACCTCATCTTGCTTTTTTCCTGATGGCATGATCATAACAAGCATGGTATCATTTTAAAGAGAATTAAATGATCTTTTGAATAATGTAAAATATGCATTATGTAAAATTGGGAGTTGGGAGAAATTAATGGCTAAACACAGATGTCCAAACTATCTTTGAGGGGTTTATATTGTGTAAATAATTTTGGGTGTATATATAAAACATGTTGGTGAGGATTGTTATACTGGACTGCGGAGAAAGTGCGATTGGTTGGTTGTTAGTAATCAACCAGTGAACCGACGGCTTAAGGTCCTCTCCAAGGGACCTGATAATAATATCGTATGAAAGGGCACTAACGCTCTGACTTGTCATCTAGCCCACTCCACCGGATTGAGAGACCAACATAGGCCAACGATTTCATGTATGTGTGTTTATAAGCAACCGTATCCTTGAAGCATATAGCCATGTATCTTTATGATTCAAATGTGTTTGTTCATATTTTCGTAGTTATCGTGTACAGTAATGTACAGTATATGTCCATCAACATATTTCCTTAAAGCGTCAGATATATTTATTCTCATGTTTATTTCATCATGTAATGACTTCATAATTTAATCGGTTAATGAGTCATAATTTCCATATCCATTTCTTCTCCAATTCCAGGTCGTTAGGCGCAACGAACTTTTCTATTGAATATGATCATTATACAGTGCGCATCAAAACAGTTTACACTTTGAAAAAGCCCTGGGAATTATAAAATATACAACATGTGTGTAATTTTTTCACATGTATTCTTGGGTTTGGGTCTCATCTATCTAATGAAAGTAAAAGTTTTGACAGAATGTTACACTTGAGTGAGCACTGTTCATTTTTTAAAAGCTCGCAGAAATCTGCGCAGAAATGCTCGTGTTCACGCTGTGTCAAGGGGAAACATTTCTCATACATTTTCCTTGCACTTTTAGTCAGTTGAAATAAAACAGATGCATTCAAGCATTTTGTAACAATTTCGCCACCCAAATTGAAATTTCAACACTTAGTAAGCACAACCTTTACCTTTTTTTTGTGCCAGCTGGATCTGTGGACGTAACTAAGTCTGAACAAAAGTTTATATCTGACATCTCCAGCATTTTTCACTAAGTTTTTATCATTAAAAGTGGGTTTACATTTCATTTTTCATTTAACACTTGTTTCTCCACACTTTTTTCCAAGCTTGACTACGATTAAAAAAATAAAAACCAAGCCTAAGCCATTTCATGTAAATCACAGCTCAGTGTAAGGCAAATGTCGTCACGATGGCCTATGTGTGTGGGGGTGGGGCACAATGCACCCTTCGAAGTGTTTTGGGCAAGGAAACAAGTTAAAAGGGTAAAAGACGTCTTCAAACCAATTTTACTAGCTAAATTCAAACTTTTATTCATAATTAAGGTCTACTTTTTTTCGAATAACTATTTCAAAGTTCTGCGCAAATCATTTTTCACTAACTTTTCAAAAGTAAGCGGTGCTCACTCAAGCGGAAATATTTTTTCGACAGTGACATCGTCATTTGCTTAAAGGGATGGTCTGGGCTGAAAATATTTATAGCTTATTAAAATCGGATAACAAAGTTAGTTAATTTTAAAGTTTAGCAATATTTTGTGAAAACAGTCGTCATGAATATTCATTAGGTGGGCTGATGATGTCACATCTCCACTTGTTCTTTTGTATTTTATTATATGAAATTAGGTTTATTCATTTTTTTCCTCCAAGAACTAGAAAAATTGAATTGACAACTGATTTAGTGCATTAGATATTTATTGCTGGAACTTATTTCATAACAAGGAGACATATTTTTCACACAACTATGAAATATAAAAATTATGGTTTTATGTAATAACATAAGAAAACGGAAAGTGGGGATGTGACATCATCAGCCCACCTAATGAATATTTATGACGACTGTTTTCACAAGATATTGCTTAACTTTTAACTGCAATAATATTTGTTATCCGATTTTGATGAAATTTTCGGCCTTTTGCTCAGTGAACTCTACTCAATGTATTAAGATATAAATATTTTCAGCCCGGACCATCCCTTTAAATCGATCTGTATCAATCTTAAAATGTGGAAAAATCTTCAGGATATTACCAATGTATAATTTTACAGGATTTTTTTAAGTGTAAACTTTTTTTGATACGCACTGTAGTGCATAATTATGATGATGACCCCCCCCCGTTATCTCCTACTCATAATGAAAGAATACAATGTGAACGTGTAATCACTTTATAAAAAAGCTCCAAAATAACATACTGCTGTATTAAAAAAGGCTGTTTCAAATTTTAAGCACGTTGTTAAGCCCAACAGTCTAATAAATATTGTTTGATTTTTTTTAAAGAAGTTGAAAAATTAAACAATTACAGAACAATCGCTAGAGGGTATTCATTTGTCTCGCAATCTACTATGGTCAACAAGGAAATTCGTGATCACTTTCGCAAAAAGTGTTCACTAGCTTTCGGAAATTCGTGGCCACTCTGGCAAAAAGTGTTCACTAGCTTTCAAGTTCACGAGCTTTCGACACATTTTGCGAAAGTGATCACGAATTTCCTTGTTGACCATAAGACAAAATTGAATACCCTCTAGCGATTATTTCAGTCCGCAATAATAAACCTATTTAGAATTACAGAACAAGTTTAAACAACTTGTTGTTAGAGTGACATACTTAAACAATGTGTTTTTTTTACTGCTTAGTAACTGTGTAAAATTTGTACATTTTGATTATGTCAAGGAGCTCGTTGATTATGTTCACTCACTTTTTCATATTGTGGTTGACTCGAACATCATAGAGTAGTTGAGATTTCTTACAGGTCGAAAGGGTATTTTATTACTCAGCATGAGTGCGCCCTCTAACTGAATATACATTATAGGTTATTAGTTGACCACATCACATAAACAGGATACTGTTCAATGTGTCACATTGGCTGGTATTCTGATAGCGATGGTCAGGCAAAATGAATCTTAATGATTTAATTGATACATTGTATACATATATATATTTCATTTTCTAATAGTTATGTAAATATCAATTACCATATTTTTTAATGTTATTTATCAGTTAATGACTATTCAAGCGATGAGTCATAAATGTTTGGCACAGCGAATTTTTCTATTATTTTTTTAATTTGATCATAAGCCTATATATGAGACATGATAAGCTGTATATTATATATATATATGAGCAATTGTTGGCATAGCGAACTTTTCTATTTCTGAATTCGATCATAAGCCTATATAATATATGATAAGCTAAATATTATGTAGAGTATACTCTGTTGTCTCCTACCATGCCTGCGAGGAAAATCAAAACATAAAATCACTTTGCTTAACATAAAATTTGTACATTTTCATTATCATGTTCACACTATGTCACATGTATTTTTCAATATGATCATGATGATATCAAAAATATCAGTCACGCCTTATTATTTACTTTAAATTGAAACTTTATTTACCAAAATCTTCATTAAAAACATACAAATCAAGAAATATGGATATTTCAAATAAAATACATTTTAACATAAGAAATAATATTTGAGAATAGTCGAAGGATCACGGAAAGTAACAAAGGACTTTTAAATTAATGATCATGAATTCAACACAAAACAACACAATAAAAACATATGCAGTCTGGAAATACAGATCAAACAAACATAACATGAATATAATAATTGAATCTATATCAGTATACTATTAGTATTATAATTTCTGCATTAAGTGGATTTTCAAATGTCTTTTAAGGCTTTGTACAGTTTTGCACTGTTTGATATTTTGAGGAGCTTATTCCAAATAATGGGACAACTACATAAAATTATATTGTTTGAGAAAGAATAGTGACCATATATTGCACGAGTATCGGTTGAATTTCTTAGTATTATGTACATCTATATGTTGGTTTGCCAAAATATATTGTCAAAATTATTAGGCAAAAGGTTGTTATAATAAGAATGCATAAAAACAGATAATTGAACATTATTGCAGTTAGGAATTTGGGAGAATATTAAATCTTGAGATAAATGATTTAAAACTTGATATATGCTCAATTCTATAATAATAATAATAATAATAATAATAATAATAATAATAATGATAATAATAATAATAATAATAATAATAATAATAATAATAATAATGATAATATAGGTATATTTACCCAGGGAAGCCACGTTAGTTCTGAAAACTGTTCTCCCAGCGGGCCCTGCTATTATTAGTACCCCGGTTTTTTTTCAATATGATCATGATGATATCAATTCTATGATGCCCTCCTCTCCCGTAATGTCTGAAGATTTGCTTAATTTGTGTATTTATATGCCAAAAGGTTACAATTCTAAGTATAAATAAGTTTTTTTTTAAATATAATGGTTGGCATTCTAAAGTTCCCACTATCAGGTGACACCAGTTATTTGATTTTTTTTGCTCATGCCTGAGCAAATACTAATGATTCATATCCATGGTATAAACAATGGTTTGTGTGAAAGGCATTTGCTAACATTGTATTGACTTCAAAAAAAAAATCTGACCTGCGAGGTCCCATTTATCACCCGTGTCTGTGCTATGTTACAAAAATGAAGCTCCCCCCCCAAAAAAAAAATAAATAAACAAATAAATAAATAAAAAAATAAAAAAAATAAAAAATTAGCGTCCGAAAATCATTATTTTGTACTTAAAATAAATCTTTTCAAGTGAAATATAAAGTGATCGGAAACACCATCTTTATTTCATCACACTATGTGTTCTATTATTATCGGCACGAAAATTTTCGATTTTAATGTATCAAAAGCATTTCTTTTGAATTTTTTGATGGCTTCAGAGTTTTTAAGTTGATAGAAAGGCATCCATGTACATATTTCATCTCTCCTTTGTATTTTGTTTTTAATTCAAGTCTATAACGTTAACTTGTGCCTTTAAAATTAAGGAACTTGGCACAATGAGAGCAGCAGTCTAAATTGAGAATCCCCAAATGAAATGATACGCTCATTGCATTTCTTATAGTAACAATTGTTTTGAATTATGTTTCCATTTATCAATATGATTGTAAAATACTTGTTTTTCGCTTAGCTACCGATGTCATTGGTTTTTATTACTTTGGGAAGGGATTCGAGTATGAATCTGAAAACGGATCGAGAAAATGAACAAATGTCCATTTTGCAAGAGGAAATTATCACACATTCTTTGAGAAAAGATCCCTTTTAAGCGAAATTCATAACATTCATGCTCGCATGCACCATTAAAAGTTGAATATGCATATATTTCCTCGGAATTATTTTACGCCTCATCTGCAGATAACGTATATTTTGGGAGCATAGGCGCCGGAAGCGGGGGGGGGGCAGGGGGGCACTTGCCCCCCCAAATAAAATTTTTGGGGGGCAAAACGAGATTTTGCCCCCCCCCCCCCAAAGTGCCCCCTAAAGTAGAAAAATTATAAATTATGTAAGGACAAAAGTAAACGATGGAAGCACTTTTCTGCCTAAAAAGTGTCATTTCCATTGTCAGAAATGAAAAAATTTCGCCCCTGACGGGGCAATTACATATCATAATCATAGTAAGCCTCGCGTCTTTTGACGAACATGTCAATCTGTGAAACATACCTTTGATAAGCCCCTTTACCATCTTATTACAGTGTTATAACGTTTAACCTTTTAATGAATACATTTCAGACTAAAACTGAATGGCAAATTGAAAGTGTACCCACATCCGCTTTTGGAATGTAATTGTTTTCTTCTAAATAATGTTACATAATGTACGTTATGAACTGCGGTAGTTTGTCAATCAGTTCATGATTATTTACAAATGAAATTTCCTGGAATTTTCCCCAGAAAATATGTAAAGAAAAAAGAAGATTTTGAAGTCATCCAAAAGTGCTTCCGAGCCATACAAAACATGCAAAAGGAAACACATAAATCGAGCAATGTATTAAACTTTAATGATTTTCAGAAAAGTTTTAAATTGTTAGATTTCTTTTTCCTCGATCCAGTTACAAAATATGAAACGTATTGCCCACGCATGAATAATCAGGGAGTATCTCCAATGCTGATGTCAGAAATGATTTGTAAGAATGGGTATTTAAGTGCTTATCGACGTCTGCCACGTCAGAACAGTATAACATTTTAAATTTGAAAATACATTCATTAGAATTTCTTTTGTTTCTGTTTAATACACTCCTTGTTCTGACAGGAATTTCTTGAAACTTATAAGTGTGCTCTCTCGCGTCGTCGGTGTGTATGTAAATGTTTCTGAAAGGATATTGCATGAAAATTTTAATTTCTGGTATTTTGAGTCAATATAAGCGTGATACGTAATTTAAAGGGATGGTCCGGACTGAAAATATTTATATCTTAATACAATAAGAGTAGAATTCACTGAGCAAAATGCTGAAAATCTCATCAAATCGGATAACAAATAACAAAGTTGGTGAATTTCAAAGTTTAGCAATATATTTTGTGAAAACAGTCATCATGAATATTCATTTAGCTGGGCTGATGATGTCACATTTCCACTTGTTCTTTTGTATTTTATAATATGTTATTACGTTTATTCAAATTTTTTCCTCCAAGAACTAGAAAAATTAGATTGACAACTGATTTAGTGCATTAGATATTTATTGCTGCAACTTTTTCATTATAAGGGGGACATATTCACACAAATATGAAATAATGAAAAAATTATGATTTTACGTAATAACATAAGAAAACGGGAAGTGGAGATGTGACATCATCAGCCCACCTTAATGAATAATCATGACGACTGTTTTTACAAAATATTGCTAAACTTCAAACTTCAATAACTTTATTATTTGTTGTCCAATTTTGATGAAATTTTCGGCATTTTGCTCAGTGGATTATACTCTATGTATTAAGATATTAATATTTTCAGCCCGGAACATCCCTTTAATTGATCAGACATGAAAACCACATACCGGTTCGACCGTTTTGCGCATAGATTTCATATAGGTTCTCATAAATAGTTTTCGTATTGAATTCTATGTTCAATTCGCAAGAAATTTATTTTTGAATGCTCTTAAAAACGCAACTTTTATACTCAATTTTTACACAAAGTCCTTAGCGTGGGGGCGCCACACCCTCTCCAGCTCGATCGCTTCGGTCACTCACGCTGTCAAAAATATTGTGCCCCCTTCGGGATTTTGCGCCCCCAAAACTGAAAGTGTTCCGGCGCGCCTGTTTGGGAGTATGTTTAAAACTTTGCAATGGTAGGTGACATTTTAATAGAACTTTCATTTTGGTTCCATACTGTATATCCTGCATGAAATTAAAGGATCACTCTTGCATGTACGTTTCTGTCCTAAATTAGCTTGTCTTCTTTGTAAATATTTTTGGAGGGGAAATGCATGCAGTCGAGTTATTCTTTGAATTGGCAATTTAGTATTTTAACGTTATTATGTATATATGTCACATAAGTATGTGTCATGTACATATATTTCATTTTTAGAATGATTTTATTTATTAATGGGTAAAGAGGGGCTTAAAGTAAATTATTCACATGCTTTGTTTAAAGGCCCGGTCACATATAGGCGACGCACGAGGGGCGCATGGCCCACGTGTTGAATTTTTGCTGTTTTGGTCAATGCGTTGTTACTCGCTAGATCTGCGCTATTGTTCGTTAAGCGTTCGACAAGCGCGTTTTACCAACGTTATATATTCGACGCTCTTCGCTTGTGCGTCGTGATTTTTTGAGCATGCTCAAAAATATGCGCAGAGCTCGACGCATGACTCTATACGCCATGAACTCGCTAAACATTCGCAAAGCGCGCTAGACCAACGCTAGACGTACGCTGAGCCTACGTTGAGTATTCGGCGGCTGATTTCGAACGAACGACTGGCGCACACATAACGTGCTTTCCAACGAACACCAACGAATATGAACGAGCTGAACGAATGCTGAACGAGTGCTGAACGTGTCTCTAACGCACACAACGTGTATCTTACGTGTTCATAACCTATACCCGGCGTGTGCCTAGCGTGTAGTCATAGGGCATTTAATTGGATCCGGCACCAACTTCTCATCACTTCTCCTCCAGCCCTCGAAAGAATCACCTCGGAAGGTGGATGATCCTGACACTCAAATGAAATATAAAATTGCAGTTCTTCAACATCAGTATAACCTAATGGCACTGACTATTCACCAGCTACAAGTCTCCAGAAGGAGAAAGGAAACAAATGTAACATTTGAAGACAGATCCGGGCATGGTGGCTCAGCGGTAGAGCGTCCGCCTCATGAACGGGAGGTCGTGGGTTCGATCCTCGGCCGAGTCATACCAAAGACTTATAAAAATGGGACCTTCTGCCTTCTTGCTAGGCGCTCAGCATTTAGATTGGAGAAGGGAAATAATAACATCTTATGTTATGCAGGGCCCGCTGGTAGAGCAGTTTCCTAACTGAAGTGGCTACCCTGGGTAAATAAAACGTTATTATCTATTATTATTTTATTATTAAATCCACACACCCTTTTCTCCTACATGTGTCTATTAGTTTTTTTCATATTTCCCCTCTCTCCTTTGTAAAGTATTAAAAATATTATGTACAGTGATAATATTCAGATATGCCGGCAACTTTTTTTTCAAAAAATAACTTGTGTTTTCCCTGCCTGATAAATTGAAACTGCTTTAGATATAAAATATTTTCAAACTATTTTTCTTTGGTAGTGTAAGTAACAAAATATATTTTCTTAATAACTTATTTTTTTTCTACAAAACTAATGTATACAGTTGTTTATAGGGTTTTTTCGTATTTGTTTTTTTTTACTGGATATCACGTCAGTCTTTTTTACCAAATGTGTTCTAATGTACTTCTGCTCCCATTTTCCTGATATCCCTTTCAATTCCTATTCTTTATCTTTTTCTCATTATTCATGTCCTCTCTTTAATTATGTATTTATATTTTGTCTATTTCAAGAACTAAATGTATTCGCGTTTTTATATTTCCATTTCATTGATTATTATGTCGACTTTTATATTGTGTAAATCCAACTTGCATGCTGCAGAAGAGTAAGTTTAAATAAACACACTTATTGTAGTTTGACAAGAAACAGGACTGTGCTGTATTTATTCAAAGCACTAATTGTTTTTATTAAAGGCCTTGAAAAAGTTAATACCCCCATCATTTTTTTTTATTGAGGGGAAGGAAGGGGGTACAAAACCGAAATGGAATAAACTAAAATCATTATAAGTGTTTTCTTTTTTAGCATTTCTATAACATTAAAATCTTTGTCTTAATCTTTTTGCATTCAATTTTTTATATCATTTACTTGGCAAGTCCCCTTACATTAGTTTTCATTATTAATATTCATGTAATAGCAAATCAATAGTTCAAACAATATAAACGAAGAAAAACTAAAAGAAAAAAAGAGGTACAAGCACTGAAACTTGAACTGAGGGACTTGTTCAAGGATAGTTTCCATAATCTACTGCACATTAAACAAAACGTGTTGTAATGAGAATGACAAAATCGAAGGTGTAATAAACATTTTACTATGTTTAATAACTAACGCTTTCTCTTTTGACATTTTTGGAATATTAAAAACGAATACAAAGCACATTGTTTAACAGTTGAAATGAGAGGTTGATAAAAATCATTTACCAAGACTTTTAGGTTACAGCCCGATAGACCGCGGGTCCGTTAGACCGGGGGTCCGATAGACCGCGGGCCCGATAGACCGCGGGCCCGATAGACCGCGGGTCCGATAGTCCGCGGTGTGTGTAAAATTATGATCAGGACAATATAGTGAAATCATTGTCATCAAGAGGTCAAAAGGTCATTGATACGAGTCCATGGGGTTCTATAACGATGACCCACAGGACAATCGCCCCCTGACATCTAATTCAAGGAAAATATTTTCTCCATATTTTTATCGTCGGGGACTGTACACCCCCCGGAAATATGCCCTCTAGACGCCATACGGAGCCTCTAAAATGCCATCGACTTGACGACATGGCGAGATACTTTATCTCGCTATGTCGACTAAATAAGCTTATTATGTCCGCATGGCGAGATACGTTATCCTGCCAAGTCAGTCCACTTATAAAAAGTTATATGTCAACATGGCGAGATATTGTATCTTGCCAAGTCGACTTAAATATGTTACATGTCAACATGGCGATATTTCGGGATTCTTGCCGGGACTTGTACACTTCATATCTCGCCATGTGGACAAATCGACTTGACAAGATAGAATACATCGCTATGTCGAAATAATAAGCTTATTAATTACTTAGGCGGCGGAAGCGGGTGGGGGGGGGGCTTTCCCCCCTAAATTTGAGGTGGGAGGACGGTCCCCCCTAAATTTTTAGTTGAGAACCTTTTTTGGTCGTCAATTTCTTTTCTACACCCCCCCTAAATTGAGGTAGACCGCTCTAAGATATTTTTGTCCCCCCCTAATTTTGGTTGATAACCTTCTTTTTTTTCCTTGTCAAAATATTTTGGTGGTCCCTCCTAAAATTTTGGTTGATTTGTTTGTCAATGTTTTACCTGTGTCCATCCCAAAATTTCAGGTGGATCCCCCTAAATGTTTTGCCTTCGGCCGCCAATGATTAATTAAGACATGGTCAGATAAAGTACCACGCCATGTCGTCACGTTTTTCACATTTTCACAATTATTATTTTCAAAATCTGGGGTAATTGTCTAGAGAGTAAATTTCGGGGGGGGGGGGTAACAGTTCCCGGCGGCACTGGCGTAAATCCGTGTTGATGGGTGGGGGGGGGTGACTGAAATATTTTGGCTTTTTTTTTGCAATCATGATTTTAGAATGCAAGGAATTGTCATTGATATGTCCACACTGGCGCTCCGTGGGTCACGGCATTGTGGGGGCACCAGCAATTTTTTTGAATCACTGAGTGCTCGCGCTTCGAGCTGATTTTTTTATATTCACTCCTAAAAAGGGACATTATAATGAAATTTATGTAATCATGATAGGTACCTGTCTTGCTAAACAATGCGAGCGCGAAGCCCGAGCTGAAATTTTCGTATATTTTGGCCCCAAACAGCGAGATTTTAAGGAATATATTTTAGGAATCCATTAAGAGTATGCATATCTCACCATAGTCATCTAATGCGAGTGCCAAGCGCTTGCTGATTTTATTAGAATTATATCTGAACACATGAAACACTTTTTGTAGTCATTGCAATCATGATTATCATACGTACGCATCTCACCAATCAAATATTGCGAGCGCAAAGGGCGAGCTAAAAATTTAGATAATTCAGACCTGACGTGGGGCATTCTAAGGTTTCTTTGTAGGAATTAACTAGGACCATATAGGAATTAACTAGGACCATATAGGTATGTCATTGACCAAATAAAGCGAGCGCGAAGCGCGACCTGAAAATTTTTGATACCAGTATTCAGATCAGAAGGGACATTTTAAGGACTGAATTTAGGAATTCATGAAGAGCAGACATATCTCACCAATCCAATAATGCAAAAGTAATCACGGACAGGAAATGTTTATATACGAAGACCTTAACATGGGGCAATCACTTTTTGAGTCATGTAAAAGAAGAATATGTCACTATATGATAACTCAAGTGCTAGGAAATATATTTGGTTTATATTGACTTGAAAACGTGATGTTTTATACAACAGGATTATATATCTTTTTAAACAGACAATGCGAGCAACAGGAACAATGAAGACGTAGGCCCTGGGCAAATTATGTTTCATAAAGTTATGATAAAAATGTTTCTTATGTAATGTAACATAAATAATTATAATATAACATTATAATGAATAATATTTTCTTCTTTCCCACTACGTTTCTCTTCATTTCTCCTTTTCCCCGTTTTGGGGGGTCAGCCGATGGGGGGGGGGCATGTGCCCCCATGTCCCCCCCCGGTAGTTACGCCACTGTATGTCCATATGGTAAATACCCCCTCCGATATTATTATCTTTTTTACCCCATGACGGTTTAATGGTTTTATTAGAGATTACATTCAAAATGTTTTGACATTCCATCTTAATCCATCCCCCCAAACCCCAACATTGATATATTGGAAGAAACGAGGGTTTCTCTTCAATGTTATAATAAGGAAAGAAGTATTTCGCTTGCAAATGGTGAACTGGCTCTTTATTTGCATTTTATGATCCAATAATATTGTTTTATTTGTTTTATTTTAGGAAGAATTTTCACCAACAAAACAATTATCTCTTGTGATTTTTTTTCATTTCTTCCGTAAAAAGTGGGGGGATGTTTGTACAGGCCATCCCCCCTCCTCGAAAAGTGGGGGGATATATCTTCCTCATCCCCCCGGGATTTACGCCAGTGCCCTTACCAAAAGGTAAGGGGACACAGGGGCGGTTCCAGCCTTCGCCAATAGGGGGGGGGGGAGGGTAGGGCGGAAATTTGTTTCAGCCATATTTTCCCCGGTCGATCGGCAGCTCGAAGATAATTTTTGTTTGTTTCTTTGAAGGGGTAGTCCTCATTAGTCCCTTCTTGGCTTTATTCTTATAAATTAATACATAATATCATAATCCTCATTTATATGATACGAGCGCGAAGGGGGAAATTTCATGTATTTTTTCCTAAAATTTGAACTGATTCTGGGCAATGTTTGTTATCCTGAAAAAGACATGTATGCAACTTAATAATTACTACGAACGCAAAGCGCGAGGGGAAATGAAACTGATGAAAAATATACCTGTTAAAGTAGCATTTAACAATCAAATAATAAATAATCTTTTTGAAATGTTCACTCAAAGAAAGGAAATTCTAAGCACTTTTTTAACTCAAGCAGAATAGGTATATGAGTAAACAATTAAAGCAAGCGCGAAGCGCGAGCGGACAATTTCTAGATTTAGTCCTATAATATTTACTGAACGAGACACTCTATTCATGATTTGTAAATCCTAAAAAATATGAGTATTAATAATGCGAGCGCAAATCGCGAGCAAAAAAATTATACGTTTTAAACTGGTACCTGTTAAGGAGTGCTTGCACTTAGCCATGAAGGCGTCACATATTTCAACAATAAAAAATTGCGAGCTGAACATTTTTGAACTTTTAAAAAGAAAGAATTGAAAATTTCAATCAATCTTTGTAATCGTGAACAGGACAGCTATGCAATTTAACGATTGATGCGAGCGCGAAGCGCGAGCAGAAAAAAAAATCGAGATTTAGACCTAATAGTGGGCCACTCTGTTCATGTTTTGTAAATCATCAAAAGGATGAGTAATATGGGGGTCTTCCTTCATTAATAATGCGAGCACAAAGCGCGAGCAGAAAATTTTTGATATTGTGATCTGAAACTGGATGATTGAAAGTAGAGAACAAGTTGGGTATCTGAATAAACATGCGTGAGTGTGTTTCATATTTAAACCTAGAATCTATGCATTCTAAATACAACTTTAATCATGAAAATCATGAAAATTTGATAGTCCGATCTGAAAAAAGAGTCAATTTCAGCTTTATATTTCTAGCACTTTGAAGAAAAATTGTAAGGTGGATATGGATCGCACTTAAAAAATAGCTGATATTATTATTACTTTGAGTTTTGACATAGGACCGGGACATCCTTACGACATGCCATCATATTATTATATGCAAGATATCGAAGATCATAATACTGCATATACGAAATGTATTTAGGTATATAATACCAGGCTTACAATATCTCTATATTATGGTACAGAGAAGTTTAAGATGTTGCAGTCACATTTCCACCTATAACGGCCGCCGTACGGCGAGTCGAAAACAGCCGTTTTATCTAATTTTATATTTAAATCACAGTTGGTACAAACAATGTTAAAACGGTTGTTTTTGACTCGCGGTACGGCGGCCGTTAGAAAAAAAATCATACAAACAGAATTCCTGATTTAACTTGAATTTTGCATCAAATATTCCATTGTTATTCGACTCGTATATTCCAGTGGTTGGCGTATGTTCTAATGCACTCGTGTATCATACAATAATCACCATGAGGACCGCCACAAAATTTAAGGATCATTTCTGCAATCTTTATCCCATTTTTGCATATAACGAAAACAAACCGGTGTCAAAAACTAAACCACTTTTTTTTCGATATTTCCGAATGGACTTTAAATCAAGTATGAATTAAAATATATTGACCAGGCTAAAATAGAAATAAAATAATAAAACAAAACTAGTTTTATTGTCTCACCTGCGAAGCAAAGTGAGACTATAGGCGCCGCTTTTCCGACGGCGGCGGCGACGGCGGCGGCGACGGCGGCGGCGGCGGCGGCGGCGGCGTCAACATCAAATCTTAACCTGAGGTTAAGTTTTTGAAATGACATCATAACTTAGAAAGTATATGGACCTAGTTCATGAAACTTGGCCATAAGGTTAATCAAGTATTACTGAACATCCTATTAGAGTTTCATGTCACATGACCAAGGTCAAAGGTCATTTAGGGTCAATGAACTTAGACCATGTTGGAGGAATCAACATCGAAATCTTAACCTGTGGTTAAGTTTTTGAAATGTCATCATAACTTAGAAAATATATGGACCTAGTTCATGAAACTTGGACATAAGGTTAATCAAGTATCACTGAACATCCTGCATGAGTTTCACGTCACATGACCAAGGTCAAAGGTCATTTAGGGTCAATGAACTTTGGCCGAATTGGGGATATCTGTTGAATTCCCATCATAACTTTGAAAGTTTATGGATCTGATTCATGAAACTTGGACATAATAGTAATCAAGCATCACTGAAAATTTTGTGCAAGTTTCAGGTCTCATGATTAAGGTCAAAGGTCATTTAGGGTCAATGAACTTTGGCCGAATCAGGGGTATCTGTTGAATTACCATCATAACTTTGATAGTTTATTGGTCTAGTTCATTAAACTTGGACATTAGAGTAATCAAGTATCACTGAACATCCTGTGCACGTTTCAGGTCACATGACCAAGGTCAAAGGTCACTGAACTTTGGCCGAATTGGGTGTATCTGTTGAATTACCATCATAACTTTGAAAGTTTATGGATCTGATTCATGAAACTTGTACATAAGAGTAATCAAGTATCACTGAATATCCTGTTTGAGTTTCAGGTCACATGATCAAGGTCAAAGGTCATGTAAGGTCAATGAACTTTGGCCATGTTGGGGTTTTTTGGTGAATCTCTGTAAGTTTATTGGTCTAGTTCATAAAAAGTGGACATAAGAGTAACCATGTATCACTGAACATCTTGTGCGAGTTAGAGTAGTATTCAAAGTCAGCACTGCTGCTATATTGAATCGCGTGATGCAGGTGAGACGGCCAGAGGCATTCCACTTGTTTTTAGTACGAGCCCAAAATGCGGAATTCTTTTCGATTGCGAGTTTAGGATAATGACAACAGCCTTTCTTTAAAAACGTCTTAAAAAACCTATTACGATGATTCAAGAGACCTTTAACGTAGATGGACAACTCCAGGTCGATCTATGGTTATTTTAATTTAATAACATTTCATTGTACTTCGAATTTGATGTAAAAATGACTTTTTCTTTTGTAAATATCACGATTTATATTTTAGAAATGCATGCTATCGTGTTACTGCTCTCTCAGAGGTTATTCTATGAGATTCTCTTGTATATAGTTTTTAAGTACCTTGTTTAGAACGATTCTGTTTATCACGGGTGTCGATTTGTGTTGTGAATCTTTAATTTGTTCAAGGGGGGTGGCCTATTCCCCCAATTGAAGAGTATGACGTCACGGATCGACTCCAGTGCTGTTTATCCAAAGGGAAAGAGTACTTTAAAAGTAAATTAATGAAAAAATATAGTGTGGAGGAGCCTTGGTGTAGTTGTTCTGACTCTCGCCTTGTAAACAGTAAACAGAGGGATGTGTGTGCGAATTCCACCGCTGTCTGGCTTATATCCACACTTTGCCACACTCGACCCAGTTGCTATTAATGGGTACCCGGTAGGATGTGAAAGTCATTGTAGCTTGTCCAATACTATGTGCGCCTCACAGGCGAGTGACTGGAATAATCCCCAGGGAGTAGAGGATATGCACGCAGTTTTTGCGGGAATGACTGAACGAATCCGATGACTGGGGTTATATACGTTTAGACATGTCGTTCTGATGTATCAAGCACTATATAAAAGCGGATTATTATCATTATTACAATTATAGTTTTATAATTTCGGTAAGGTTTGTATTATTTTAAAACATGTTTCCTGACGCCATGAATGAATCACTATTAGTGACTATGCGTAGCTATGAGATGAAATTATGTTTAATGTATAACCAGTGACATCAGGACCCCGTAATACAAGTTTGAAAGAACAATCCTGATTGGTTCCTATTCAGTCTATCGAGCAAAATATGCTTGCAACGACGATCCTGATTGGCTATTTCATTTAGCGATTAATCGCTAACCTTTGTGTTATATAGTTAGTTCAACATGACAAAAAAAGAGCAAATGGGCCTCATGTTTTGAAATGCACTTCTGGGGCCTGTAACATGAACCTCAACAAGCATCTTAGATGAATATCTCTACGATTGATTGAATTGACTACAATGTACAATTAATCACGAATACCAAGCAAACGATCAATCGCTAACCTAAATGTTACGGGACCATCGTATACTTTAAAGGGAATGGTATAGGTATCGATTGTTACCAACTATCTAATATAAAAATATAGAAAAATATCTTATATTTTGATATGCTGACTGTAGAATAAATCTTTTGGTTTATACTTTAATCAAGAATCTCCATAACAGATGAAAGGGGCCTCAAGCTGCAAATCATATTACATTATACAAAGGCTACATTTTGATATTCGATTGTTTTTCTGTTAGGCCTATATGTATTAGAATGCATATTATATATCAAAGCAAACGAGACAACAAATGGATATCCGATTATTTTATGAGATATGTAAACGGTGAAGATAGAAAACGAGGGAAAATTATTCCGAGAGGACAATCTTAGAGTTTACTATCTAAAAATGCATATTTGATTAAAATTGAAGTATATATATCGAGCACATACCGATTATTCCTTTTGAATTGAATCTATGGATTTCTCTTTTCATTAAATTGTATATATGATAAATTGAATCAAGTCTGGTCAAACTTTGAACCAGTGTTGTAGTCAAGGCTCAAACCTCCAAGGCCAAGGCTTTAATACCCAAGGCCAAGGCTTCAATACCCAAAGCTGAGGCCAAGGCATGGAAACCCAAGGCCAAGGCCAAGGCCTGAAAACCTCAAGGCCAAGGCCAAGGCCAAGGCATTTCAAACTTACGATATACAGAACAATGAGCTAACAATGCTTAGGCCGCTAGACATCACACATGGCAAAAATGTATGTGAGCGAGCGGACTGAGTGAATAAAGAATTTCACCCTTGTACATTTAAAACAATAATAATTTCATGATAGATTTAGACATAATATATTACATATAATATTTTTTTTTTTTGGGGGGGGGGTGGTTCAGAGCCAAAAAGGCACTTATATACCAAAATAGGAATTTTTGGTGCTAACAGATACATGTATTTTCAAAATGAGTTTATCAACTGCGTGAAGTAGTTGTTTGTTTTGTAGAAATTAAGTTGAGCAAAGCCTTTTTAAATTTATTTCTTATTGATAAGATAGATATTTTGATTTAGGTTTTACTTCTCAGCGAGAAAGTGTAGCGAGCAAGCAATTTTGAAAAGAAAATCAATTCTGAAGTTGTAAAACTCGATTTTTGGTCAATTATGGAGTTAATGACTGTTAATCACTAAATCACTGTTGCGTGATGTTGCCGGTACGAACCACGATCTCAAACTTCTGGACATGTGAAATAAGACATGAAAATTTAATATTCTGAGCTGTTTTTTTAATCATGAAAAAGATGCGTATCTAATTAAAGAAATAATGCTAGATAATGTACAGATCAGAAAAGGAAGCATTTAATGACTGCATTTTTAATAGGATACATAACTCACCAATCAAAGTAATGTGAGCGCAAAGTGCGAGCTAAAAAAAATTGTGATATTCCAACCTGAAAACTGGACATTCTAAGCATTTTTGTGTGTAAACAGGAATAGAATGAGTACAATTATTGATGCGAGTGCAGAAGGCGAGCCAAAAATTTGTGATATTCAAACCAGAAAACACCATTCTATACATTTTTGTAACCATGAACAGGATTACATGTAGTACTGTACTAAACAATAACTGATGTAAGCATGGTACAAAATTTGTGATTTTCAAACCTAAAATAAAATGTATTATTTTTACTATTAAAGAAGGTATTTCTTTTTGAAAAAGGGCAAAATCATTCTGAAAAAAAGAAGGCATTTTTTACTTTGGAAAAAGAGACATTTTTTCCTACAGGATTTTTTTTTTTTTTTGGGGGGGGGGGACAAGAGAGCACAGAGCGCAAGCTGAAATTTTCAAATGCTGACTTGAAAATGTGTCATTTTTAGGATTCTTGCCAGTTTTCATGTTTTTTCTGCTTACAAACACTTAATTCAATTCTCATTTTTTGTATCTTCTACACCTATTTTACTTTAAAAAAAAGAATAAAGATACTTACAAAATAAAGTTATATTCAAAAGGATACAGACTAAATGGGGTGCACCCCATACCCTTAGTTGGGGGGGGGGGTAAATCTTGATTATATTCTGAAACATTAAATTATTAATAATTATTAATAACATTAATAATTATTAATTATATATCATTATTTTAATTAATCATTATTTCTTGAACCCACATTGACA
Source organism: Lytechinus variegatus (assembly GCF_018143015.1). Classification (NCBI taxonomy): domain Eukaryota; kingdom Metazoa; phylum Echinodermata; class Echinoidea; order Temnopleuroida; family Toxopneustidae; genus Lytechinus; species Lytechinus variegatus. The sequence continues at coordinate 20,954,479 of NC_054753.1, read as the reverse complement.
CAAAAACAAATACGTTATTTCATTGAATTTTTTTCCCTTTGTTTTGTCAATCTGAGACACTAGACCCAAAACAAAATGTATACAATTTAGAAAAGATGTACTGCCTATCATTCTTAACTAATTCTGCAGTATGATCTGCCTAGCCAGCCACCCCCATCTTTCTTATGCCCCTACATGTTTCTCCTTACAATTTAGAAAAGATATGCTGCCTATCATTAACTAATTTTGCAGTATTTTCTGCCTAACCAGCCACGCCCAGTTTCTTATCCCCTTACATATTTCTCTCCCTTATCCTCTCTCTCTCTCTTCCCATTCCTCTATCTCGTCTGTTTAAAAATATATCGGACCCCCCCAAAAAATGAGAGAGAGAGAAAGAAGTTCCACCACCAAGAATAAACTTAAATTAGGGGGATAAAGGAAAGGAAAATGTGGAGTAAATTTGTTATTATTTTCTAAACATACTGTCACAATCTTTCAAAAAAGCTTTTTTATAGCAAGAGGGTGACAAATTTTGTTCTCTCGCTCGCTTCAATCGCTTTCATTTTTTTGGCAGAAATTTTGTTTTATATGCCATGCTTGGCCCCTCTAAATTTTTGGCTCATCATGCCATTGACATAGCCAATTTGGATATAACAAAATTAAAGTCTGTGTTCAAGTTTTCCAAATCTTTTCAGAATATAATTAAGACTTAAATCATTCTTGTTGGCTAAAGAAAATAATACAAGGAAAATCCTAATGGAATAGAAATCAACCTTGTTATAAATCATTCCTTAGAGTTAGCTATGTTTAAACTTTAAAGTATGAAAGTTGTTGTCAAAATTGCAGTCAGATCTGTCAGAATTATTCCTTTCATCAAAGCACTATAATCTTGATCATAATCATTACTGTCATTATTATCATTATTATTAATATTGTCATTATCATCATTAGTCATGATTACAACACATTACCAATTAAACTTTATTTTTCATCACTGCTGTTTTCTTTGTTACAATGTGATGATAATTCTTAATAATGATGATTTAAGAATTACAATCGATGACACAGCTAGTGCACTTACTGCTGTTGTTACTGTGACTGATGACTGGTAGTTTTGACCATTAGAGTGTCATTAAATATACAGAACAAATTGAAACATTTATAATTACTTATATAAAACAAATGAAAGTACAAAATACAAAATGCCTTGAAAAAGCCTTGAAAAAGCCTTGAAAATGCCTTGAAAATGCCTTGAAATTTCAAGGCTCAAAATCCTCAAGGCCAAGGCCAAGGCCCTCTCAAGGCCAAGGCTTGAATGTTCAAGGTCAAGGCTTTGAAAAAATAGGCCTTAAGGCGCCTTAAGGCCAAGGCCGAGCATCAAGGCACTACAACACTGCTTTGAACATGTTGAATACTAACTAAATAGAACGAGGAGGGGGGGGGGGGTAGTCGGTGAGAGAGAGAAAGGGAGTGAGAAGATGATTTACTTAAAAACGAAGAACTGCTTATCACTAATTTCGGTTAAAAAAAAGCACCAAACTTATACATGTACATGTATATTTAACACTACCAAATTCTGGTAGAATAATTTTAACAGATAATCACCGAGACACCAACATCAATTCTAAGAGTTTCTATAAAAAAAGTTGAGGAAGGGGGGGATGTCATCTCGAATACATTTTTATTTTGTGAATTGCTAATGTGATGGTAATGATTATGATAGATGATGTGATGATGATGATGTTGATGATGGTGATGTTGATGATGGTGATGTTGATGATGTTGATGGTGATGATGATGATGAGGATGATGATAATGGTAATGATGATGATGATGATAATGGTAATGATGATGATGATGATGATAATGTTGATGATGATGATGATGATAATGGTAATGATGATGATGATGATGATGATGATGATAATGATAATGTGATGGCAATGATGACGATATTATGACGATGATGGTGATGATAGTGATGAAGATGATGATGATCGTATGATAGATGATGATGGTGATGAAGACTATTCAAATGATGGTAGTCGTCATGGTCGTGGTGGTGATGGGGGTGGTGGTGATGATGACTATGATAATGACAATGGTGGCGGCGGTAGTGGTGGTGGTGATGAGGATAGGGATGGTGGTTGTGATGACGATGATTATTCTTACTATCATTATGAAGGTAGTGTTGTGATGGTATTAATGGTGATAATGATAATAATAGTGGTGGTGAAGATGGTAGCGATGATGATGATGACAGTAGTTTTGAAGATGGTGGTGGTGGCAGTGTTGAGGATGACGACGATGATGATGATGAAGATAGTGGTGGCATGGTGGTGATGAAGATGGTGGTAAAGATGACAGTGATGATAAGTTATAACGGAATACCCACCGTTAATAGGTATGGTGGTGAGAGAAAGATGTGAAGAAGGATAATTGAGACATAAATTGCTTTTGGACGCATGCGATGATTTCAATAAAAATAAAATAACATTATCATGTTTTCCTTGATCTATATATTCATATTCAAAACAGCATATTTATCTCGACTGACATGCGCATAAAATAATCTTTATTTAAAAAATCATTAATCTTAGACAAATATTTCAGATAAGAACTTTTGGTGGATACTTTGATTTAGAAATAAATACTAAATTGGGCCATGTAAGAGAAAGGAACGAAAGAGAGAAAGAGGGGGTGTGAAAGAAAGGGAAAGAGAAATGAAGAAAGAAACAAAGATGGATAGAAAGAAAAAGTATGAAACACAAAAAATGAAGGAGCAAATATGAAAAGAAGAGTAGGAAAGAAACAATAATATCGGTTTTTCGAGGAAATAATTTACAATAAAATAAAACTTGTTTTAAAATTGTGTATGGTGGCGCTATTCCATCTTCTTCAAGGCCCTATATAAATGTTTATATAGGGCCTTGATCTTCTTGAATGGCGTCATTAACATACAAGGTCGTTTATGATTGAGCGCGAAATATGTTCTTGATGATTTAATTTTTTTTCCCATCATCGAATCGTAATAAGATAATTGAAAATAAATCATAATTACTCGGATACTGATGTGGCTTACTATAGCAAAAATCTAGTAGAATTTTTATTCATCTCCTGACCTTGTTAATGAGAATATTTGTCATTTATTTAGTCCAACTGTCAACCGATGGGCCGCGAGAAACTACAGATGGAGAATAGAAAACACTATAGTAGGGCCTATATTGGGAGTTGGGAGAGAATACGAGAGGAGTGGATCAGGAATACATGAGATGAAACCCGAGCGAGAATCAGAGATGAGAGAAAGATACAAATATTTTTTAAAATATAATTATCACAACACAAACATTACTGAATAATTTTCTTTTACTCAAACAATATGAAAATGTTCATAGAACCACAATTTAACACAAAAAAAATTATCAATTCACATACAGACTCAGAACTTTCCGTTAAAGATTTTTGTTCTCGTTACTGAATACGATCTCTCAAAATATGAAATATTAGTCATGTAAACCAACAGAATCTCTTCTTGATAGAGAAACAGAGATGCATACATTATCGAAAATATCAAATAATCTATGCTGGGATTTTTACACATGAAGACAAAAATTATGGAAAAAATTACCCTTTTTTTACATTATCAGATCTCTAAATAATGAAAACAGATTCTGTCTTTTGATAAAGGAAAATTGGAACATTTAAGTCCGGTAACCTAATGAAATATTTTCTTGATAGAGAAAAGGAGATGCATAAAACATTGGAAATATCAAATCATCCATTCTGTGATTTATGCATAGGCCTATGAAGAAAGATAAAAATTGACATTTTTTCTTTTTTTAAAGATAATAAGATATATGAATGAGTTACACAGAATACTGTCTTTTAATAAAGGAAAATTCGAAAATTCATGTCTGGTAACCTAATAAAATATCTTCTTGATAGAGAAATAGAATTGGATGCATAATATATTTGAAAGATATAATCATCCAAATGTGGGATTTTGCACATGAAGACGAAAATGCATAATTTGCACAGAGATACGATCTTGATAATGCCACGCCCTCTATCAACGATATATAACGCGCAGTCAAGTTCAAAGGTAGCTGGGAATACCCAGTTCTATTGTTATAGGATGTTCAAAGTGGGTGTGTTTGACTTGTAGTTGAATTTGTATTGAAGTATGACAATAATATGAAGCTGCATCACTGTGTTATAACTCGAACTTGACGTTTCAACATACATTAGTCCTGATAGACATACATGTATATGTTTATAGTTGGAATTTAGATCTCGTGTTTGTAAATTAATTTAGCGATGGCTGAGAAGTGTGGATCAGAGAAAGCATCAAGTTCTTCACCGAACCTGATATGTCCATTATGTCTTGATATATTTGTCGAGGCGACGATCTTAACTTCATGTGAACATACATTTTGTAGGCGATGCCTCAAGAAATACGATCTAACCCACCAGGACCTTGATCACATGGTCTGTCCTCTCTGCAGGGAGATCACCAAGTTGTCTGCCAACCGTGTCGATGATCTCCGCCTCAATGTCTCCATCAACGGATGCGTAGACGATCACCACGCCAAGTGTGGAGGGATGAATGCTGTCCTCGAGATGCGACCAAAATGTTCTGGTTGCAAGCTTCAAGGAGATGCTGTCTCATTCTGCAGAACCTGTAATAACTACATATGTGATAAATGTTTGCAATGTCATCAATATCTGTCAGTCTTTGAAGATCATGAGATTGTCTCCATTGATGATGTCATCGAAGGGAAGGTCAGCATTGGTCATTTATTCGAGAAGTGTTCCATCCACAAACCAGAGAACAAGGACATGTTTTGTGAGGTTTGTAAGGTCCATGTCTGTCACAAGTGCGTACTCGTTGATCATCAAAATCACAAAGTCAAGAACCAGGTTAACTTTGAGCAGGAGTTGCGACACAAGGTGAATTTATTCATAATTATCACAGCAAAAACGCTGTATAAAAATCCACATAACACTGTTCACTATTTGAACCTTACAGTTATGTCGTTGTTTAGAAGTTTAAACAATCTTTTCAGAATTTTTTCAGAATCAAATATCAATAATCAAACTTAGCTGTTTACAAGTTGTATAAAAATGTAGGCAATATGTTTAGAGCGTACACTCTTAAAAAGGTTGGGCAAAAAGGCCCAATTTTTAACCATCACTTGGCAACATATTATCCATACTACTATTAGTTCAAGTCTGTCCAAATTGGATAATAAAAACTAATAATTGGGTAATAACTTTGCTGAATTAGACAATAACTGCCCAGAATACATAAGTATGTATATATTTTTTGTACTAACAAACATTACCCAACACAGTGGACAGTATGTAGATTTATGATGAAAACACCAACGATCACGCTATTTTATTTTAATGATTACGATGGTGATGAAACCGATGACGATAATAATGATAATCACAATATCAAGATATACACAAGATATTAAGAACATTAACAGTAAAAATATAAAAAGAAATAATACTAATAAAATAATGATAATGATAATAATTAAGGTAACAGGAATAATAATAGTCATGATAATGATATAATAAATAAGACTATAGAACAGAATATTGATTAATAAAACAACAATATATATAGATGTTGTTGAATACAGATTGACAATGATATATAATGATCTGTAATACCATCATCAGCATCTAAAATGTTGTTGCATTTAATCCAGTTCTTTGATCTTTATGTTGAACTAATGTACATTGGTGATTATTATCGTTATTGTTTCAATATGACGTACAATTTTGTGATTATATGTTGTCTCTATTCAAGCTTATTCAGAACATCGTATGTCGTTTTGTATGATTTATCTTCTTTTTTTATAGTATTATTACTTGATATTTTCACCTTTATGGAATACTTCCAGATCTAACTCACTGTTTTTATCACTTTCAATTCGTAGGTGACAGACCTTGCTCAACGATGTGCTGACAAGAAAGCAGAGCTGGAAAAGAACATTCAGAACATAGAAATACAACGTCATGAGGTACACACTGCAGTGCAGACACTACTAGATGATGTCAAGCAAGCCTACAGTATCAAGGCCAAGGAGCTGGAAGAAAATCTTCGAAATCTCACCGAGCAGATACATGCCTTACAGCATAGTTTTGATGACGACCTCGACGTCTTGAAGTCAAAAGATCGACAGAGGATCAAGAGTATTTGTAGTTCAATTACTTTGGTAAATAACGACAGACTGGGTCATCTTGAGACAGACACTCTATCTGCTCATATCTTGCTCTGTGAGGAGCTGGATGCCATGCTGAAGGAGGTTACTGATCACACTTCTGCGGAAGCTATTAAGAAGAAAGCACACGAGAAGAGGTTCAAACCAGCAGACGATACTCAGCTTGACCTCGGGAGCATCTCAGGATCAGATCCCAAGATGAAAGTCATTACGTGTGTTGATCTACGGGGAGTGATGCTCGGTATGACAAGGTACTCCAATAGCACTGTCGCTATCGGGAATGGGGGATATGCACAAGGTATTGATATCATTGATTCAAATGGAGGAAAGCAGCGATATAGTAACATATTAGCCTTAAATGACATGAATTGTTATGATCTGGTTGTGCAACGGGACGGGGCGTTTTGCGTGTCCACTGGTTCTACAGAAGCCCACTTCTACTCTCGCTTTGGCTCTAGGAAAGCAACAATCCACGTGAGAAACAATTTTTATTATTATCTCAGAGTTAACAGAAGTCCATCAGATGAAATCATCATTACTAACTATGGAACACAAATCTATATCTATGACCCGACAGGATCCACTCTTAAACGCACTGTTCAAACAAAGCACAGGACGTATCAGGCATCAACCACCAGGACGGGTTTGATCGTCACGAGTTCATGTTGGGGCAATCCACATGATCCAAGCGTGGTGACGGTCTATGACAGGGATGGGAATGCTGGTGAGTCTCTACAAGCTCCAGAGGGTGTCTACCTGTATGCTGCCGTGGATGAGCTGGACAGGGTGTATGTAGCGAGTGTTGATGAGAAGAATAGTAACGTCGTGATCAGGCTCTATGATCTTGATGGTCTGAACCTGAAGGAAAGAGTTGAGTTCAATTCACTTAATATGACATTGGATACTTGGTGGTGTTACTTGGTTTCCCTCTCTCCAGACATGCTCGCCTTTGCTTGTTGCGAGAAGTTATATTTCATGAAGGTATCACTGTAATCTACGTTATATCATACCATGTAGTATGGAAACTGACATGCTTTCATCCTGCTACAAATCTACTTTAACACGTGTCGATATAAATTTACTTACCATGTGATATCTTCATCCAATGATAAAATCAGTTAATGTGATAGAGATACGGTACAATTTAATTCGTAGAAAATGTGTTAATTGAAAAAAAAGACTATGTGTTGCAGCCACAAGCTCGATAAAACGTGGAAATATTAACATTTAATTCAACATACAAGTGATAAATAAAATGAATCAATTAATGAATTGTAAAAATGCAAGTCATTTTGCACCAATTTTCCGATTATTGAATATACTATTCAGTCTGCAACAAACACAGGCCTATATATCGTGCTTATCATTGTAATTATCGAGTGATAGCAAAATTATCAACTTAAAACCCGAAATATAACTAAGCATTTATTGAAAATATAACAAAGTAATCAGCAAACGTAATTAAAAATAGATCAAGAGAATTACTATGATACATACTAATGAATATATTTACAGTGTAATAAGGGGTATAAACGTACCATAAGCAGAAAGAGTACACTCTACAGTATTAGACCATTTTGCTTTCACGTCATGCGAAGTATTCGTACCATCATACTCATGCCTATTCGCTATTTGCTATTCAGTTAAATTATCGTGGATGATGGACTGATAAGATGCTTTCTTTTTGACCGTCTAGAAGATTCTTCCATTTTATTTTTGATTATTAATCATGTAATCTTCTCCAAAGGGAAAGAAGTACCAACCGCTTAAAACCATTTATTTGAGAAATGAAATATTTGCTGGTAAAAACTTTTTGTATAGGTATTGTTTCAGAATAGTCTTGAAAAAATTCCATTTTGATTTCCTTTCTTTTAAGAATGCAAACAAGACATCTCAAGAATAACATTGTTTTCAGTCTTTTAATTTGTCATAAGTCCCTCTGAATTTGAATGGATGCAATATAATGGTATTTTGTATATTAGTGAACAGAAGGAGATATGAATAGACACATATTCATTTTGTGAATAGATGCATGGAGATATAAACTTCATCTTAATCATTATATACAAGATCTCGAAGATCTCGCATGATGCTGCATATACACAATGTATTTACATGTATGTATACAATGTATAGTAAAATTACCAGACTTACACTATCTTTATATTATGGTATATGTAGATGCATTCTTAAGAATTGTTTATGTTGCAGTCATATTCCGCTACGGGCGCCTTACGGCGAGTCTAAATCAGCAGCCGTTTGATCTAATTTTATTCAAACCACCATAACGTAGCTGGTAGAAAAAAAATCTTAAGACGGTCGTTTTCGACTCGCTGTACTGCGGCCGTAGGGGGGAAATGTGACTTGCTGCATTAGCACAGAATTCATAATTAAACTTGAATTTTAAATCAAATGTTCCATTGTTATTCGACTCGTATATTCCAGTGGTTGGCGTATGTTCTAATGCACTCGTGTATCATATACAATAATCACCTTGAGGATCGCCACAAAACCATGACTTTGACACCCGTTTACAAGTTTTTTAAAGATCATTTCTGCAATCTTTATCCCCATTTTGCAGATAACGAAATCAAACCGGTGTCAAAACTAAACCGCTCCTTTTTCGATATTCCGAATGGACTTTGAATCAAGTATGAATTGAAATATATTGACGAGGCTAAAATAAAAATAAATAAATAAAATAAAACTAGTTTTATTTTTTAGTACAAGCCCAAAATGCGGAATTCTTTTCGATTGCGAGTTTAGGATCATGACAACAGCCTTTCTTTAATAAAAAACCTGCTTAAAAAAACCTTTATACGATGATTCAAGAGACCTTTAACGTAGATGAACAACTCCAGGTCGATCTGTGGTTATTTTCTTTTAATAACATTTCATTGTATTTTGAATTTGATGTAAAAATGACTTTTTTCTTGTGTAAATATCACGATTTATATTTTAGAAATGCATGTTATCGAGTATGAGATTCTCTTGTATATAGTTTTTTAGTACCTTTGGCAAGGCGTCTATCCACACTTTGCCACTCTCGACCCAGGTGCTAAATGGGTACCCGGTAGGATGTGAAAGTCATCGTATATCGCAAATACAATCGATACAGCCGCATGAAATAATACTTTTTCCCTGATTGTTTCATTCACTTATTCAGGCCCATTTTTTTACAGCATACGGAAAAAGTAGTATAATAGCATGGAAATACAGAAATTAATATGTTATCGATAGGCTGACGCTGACTGATTTATATTTGTAAAATTAATATTTGTAAATATATAAATCCGTTTAATTTAACATTATCAATAAATTTTAATGTTCGATCATTTCATTCGCTAACGTAGACTTCCATGTGTAGTAGAGTAGCTGTATCAAAACAAAAGAGAAAAATGAAAACAAATGGATTTACGATGGCTTTATGAGAGATAAAAACAAACGAGGGGAAGTCAACCGGGGGCCCGTATACACAAAGCTTAGCAATGATCGTAGAACATTTTTCTACGATTGATTGCATTGACTATAATGTATCATCAATCGTTAAAATCAAGCGTGCGCTTAATTGCTAACCTTTGTGTTACTAGGCCCATTAGTTGCTTTCTAAAAGCTACCCAATCGCATTAACCCCGAAGTAGATCGAGCACATAATTATGGAGGTTTGTTATATCGTTTTTCTTTTAATTGAACCTATGTTTTTCTCAATATTCATTAAACTCTGAATATCATAAATTTGAATCGAGTCTGTTCAAACTTTGAATGAAAGGATGAGAGAGAGAGGCAATCAGAGAGAGTTAGGGGGAGAAGGGGAAGAGAAAGAGAGAGAGAGAGAGAGTGGGTAGAATATGGGAGGAGTGGATCAGGAGTAAATGAGATGAAACCAGAGATAGAATCAAAGAGAAGAGAAGGATAAGGAGAGAAATCTTTAGAACTATCACAAATGAAAAATAACTGAATAATTTATCTTAACGTCCCTCAACTGTCCCCCAACCGTTTTGATGATCTCTGCCTTAATGTCTCCATCAACGGTTGCGTAGGGTTATAGGAGAGGAATTATATAAACAGAAAATCTTTAGAAATACCAGAAATGAAACATGAATAGAAGGATAAGGAGAGAAATCTTTAGAACTATCACAAATAAAAAATAACTGAATAATTTCTTAACGTCTCTTAACCGTGTCGATGATCTCTGCCTAAATGTCTCCATCAATGGTTGCGTAGGGTTATAGGAGAGGAAGATAGACAGAAAAATCTTAGAAAACAGAAATGAAACTGTTACGATACTGCAACAAATAATAAAGAAGATTTTTAAATATATATAAAGTTTAAATTTTCCTTTTTTTATTACAGGAAATAATTATACATAAACGAAATAAAACCAAATAATCTTACATTAATCTCTTGAAGTGTCTGATGTACAATCCAGGGTTATAGTTCACTGTTATAGTCCAATATATATTCCAGGTAGGCTGGGAAGATTCCTTATTGATGATGGCGATGATGAAACTGATGTTGAAGTCCGATGAATAATAAAAGTCACTGTAACGAGTTGAAATGTCCGTGAAGACGATGTTGATGATGATTAACAGTCAATTTCAGCAATCCATGGGTTGAAGCGTGTTCATTGAACAGGTTGATGATGTTGATGATCTCGATGAGAACTGATAATTTCTCTCTCAAAATAACTGCAAACAGTTCATTGATGGTGGGCAAGTAATTCCACACAATATAGATATTCCAGGTGGAAATAAACTGATATGATCTGGTGAAGTGATCTCATATGATGTGATCTCCTGCTCTCATATGATGTGATGATATCCTTAAAGAAACTGCAGCTTTATATACTCATTACAGCTATCCTTCTAGAATTCACTATAATGGAAAGTTCTAGCATTGCCTTCTAAAAGAACTTTCTCCTTTCAGGAGCAGTCAAAATCCAGAAGACTCTTGAATGACCTCATTGAAATCAACATGTGTAAACAAAATACCTAAGCCTATTCATTTCCACTACCAATACAATTCTATTGTTTGGCTCTTCCCTATTCAACGATAAAACTCCTTGGCCTTTAAAGAGGCAAGGCCTGCATAATAAAAGACATTCTGGAACGTTCTTACAAACATGCTGTGGAATGTACTTGATCATTCTAGGCTATTCTTAAAGAGGAAATAACTAATAGATTAATGTAACTGCATGCTTTCACAATTCTTCTACAATTATTCTTATATATAACAAAACATGAATGAATAATTTCTCTTAAAAACAATATAAAGAAGAACATAAAATCACAATTACACAAAACAATATCAATATACAGACTCAGAAATTAAAGATTAATATCTTTTTTAACCGAATAAGATCTGTCTTACACATATATTAAATTAAAAATGATATAGAAAAAGATCCCGCAATGAGTTACACAGAGATTACTCTAAAGATGGCAACTTGATCGTTAAAGTCACGTAATCTATGAATGAAATATCTTCTTGATAGAGAAATAGAGATTTTACAATAGTCATGATAGTGGAAATATCAAATCATACAGTCGGGGATTTTTGCACATGAAGACGAAAATTATATGAAAAAATGATCAGTTTTCATTTTTACACAATGCGGGCCCAAAATCTGAAACCATGTCTCCAAGCAATTAAGAATTGAAGTTGATATGAAAAGGAAAGTATTTAAGAACTATATGGTCCTCTTCAAGGGGAGGGGGGTGCTAGGGAACTGGAATTTAATATTTAAACGTTGCCTGCATGAAATGAGGGGATTAGGAAACGGAAGGTGGGGGGGGGGGTACTGGTTGGTGATTGAATAAAGGGGATAATGATATCCCTTGGGATCTGCTGCCGTAGCAAGAAAAGGGGGCCGAAAGAAATTACCAGTCCTTCCATTATTATGTGACTACCCTACGGCCTATTAATCTACAAGTAACTCCCTTTGAAATGTGAGGAAAACGTTAATAAGCTCCTACATATCACGCTATGTGTTTTAAAGATTAATTAGATTATAGCTTTCTTTGAATCTGTCATTTTTAATAGGTAAATGATTCTTTAAATCTACCCTTTTTTCTCATTGAGACTATATATTAAAGAACCTTTCAACCAAAACAATCATTTTAAAAGATCTTCTTTTCCAGGTATTATCACGTGACTAATTTTCCAGATCACATTCTACATTGAAATATTGTTTGGTTTCAAATACAAATCAAAGCGCCAATACTCTTAAAACAAATCAGTCAAATTGACTAGACCAGTAGTCAGCTGGGTGCAACTGATATGGCAATCACTGATAGTCACGTTTTTAGAGTGCAGTATCCAACACCACGATCAAATTAAGTCCTTCACAGTAAAAAGTTTTGGGTTTCTTAATACAAGACTGTTTACTATATGAATCTCACAGTAGTTGTTAAACGGTTTAAAGAAACATGCTTGATTTATTAATGTTGTTTCAGACTTTAAACAACGTTTAAACAACTCTTGTAAAGTTGATTTAGCAAAACAGCGTGGTATATGTATACATGTTTTAAACAGCTTCTTGGCTGTGTTGCTTCAGTCAAACAATGCCAAGACCAGCACGGATCGATAAATCTCGAATAATTAGATAATCAGTTGAAAATAGGAATATCTGCATTCTGGCTTATCAACCTTTGTAATAGATAAAACTGACAAGAGTTTGTAGTGGAAGAACAATTCCGATGACATAGTCATCAGGTAGTCACATGGAGTCAGCACCATACATGCTATTGATATATAATTATCATACCCACTTCTATTTTTAGGAAGTTTATACTGCGCAGCAGTGTGCTTTTACCTTTGATTGTAATCAAAAAGTAATACGAGGCTTTTGGATCAATGTGTACTAAATATATTATATAAGCGGAATGAAAAAAATCCCTCTTTCGATGAAATTATGCATACTTAACGCTGCCAAGTTCAAAGGTAGGTGGGAATACCCAGTTCTATTAATAGAAAGTTCCTACTTCAGTTCACAGTAGTGTACTTTTACAATTGCAGCACTACGAATGATTTGTATCGAAATGCACTGTTGGCTTCGTTGTAATGTGATAGTTCTTGTGGTTGGATTTAATTAGATCTCTTTATTTAGCGATGGCTGAGAAGTGTGGATCAGAGAAAGCATCAAGCTCTTCACCGAACCTGATATGTCCATTATGTCTTGATATATTTGTCGAGGCGACAATCTTAACTTCATGTGGACATACATTTTGTAGGCGATGCCTCAAGAAATACGACCTAACCCACCAGGACCTTGATCACATGGTCTGTCCTCTCTGCAGGGAGATCACCAAGTTGTCCGCCAACCGTGTCGATGATCTCCGCCTCAATGTCTCCATCAACGGATGCGTAGACGATTACCACGCCAAGTGTGGAGGGATGAATGCTGTCCTCGAGATGTGCCAGAAATGCACCGCTTGCAAGTCTCAGAAAGACGCCGTGTCATTCTGCTTAACATGTCATTGTTATATGTGTGATAAGTGTCTGCATTCTCATCAACAGCTTACCATGTTCTTTGACGGTCATGAGATTGTCTCCATGGATGATGTCATCGAAGGAAATGTCAGCATTGGTCATTTGTTCGAGAAGTGTTCCATCCACAAACAAGAGAACAAAGATATGTTTTGTGAGGATTGTAAGGTCCATGTCTGTCAAAAGTGCGTACTTGTTGGTCATAGAGCTCATGAAATCAAGAACCAGGTTGACTTTGAGCAGGAGTTACGACGGAAGGTAAATTTATTCATAATTATCACAGTAAAAATGCTGGTTGATATTGTATACATCGCTCTTTACTATTACAGTGGATGTTTAGAATTTCAAACAACCATGCTTAATTTTAATTGAGAATCAAATATAAAAAATCAAACTTTGCTGTTTAAGAGTCTAAACACTTTTAAATCTATTTAAACAAGTAATGTATAAAGGTTAAATAGCTTATATAAAAAATGAAACAAAGCGTACACTCTTAAAAAGTTTGGGCAAAAAGGATCAATTATTAACCATCACTGGGTAACACACTATCTGTCAAAATTTGGTAATAAAACTATTAATTGGGTAATAAATTTGCTCAATTGGATAATAATTGCTCAGAATATATAAACATGTATATACAGTATATATTTTTTTTCCAAATATCACCAAACACAATGGACAGTATGTTGCCCAGCATTTTATGTGTGTATAATAGGTAGATTTAACATGGTTATCAATACTCAGGGCGATCATTGAGCAGAAAATGATGAAAACTAATTAATTGATAAGAATTAACACCAAATATCATACCACTCTTAATAATGATTTTGATTGTGATGACGATAATAATCATAATCACAATATCAAGTTATATAAGATATTAAGAACAGTAATAGTAAAAAAATGATAATATTAATAATAATGAAATATCAATGACAATAATAATGATGATAATAATACTACTACTAATGATAAGACGAATAATGATATAATAATGGCATAATGAATAAGAATATATGAATTAATAATGATTTATAAAATAACAATATAGATGGTGTTGAATACAGATTGACAATGGTATATAATAATTTGTAATACCATCATCAGCATCTAAAATGTTGTTTCATTTGATTATGTAACTTATTCTTTATGTTGAACTACATTGATAATTATCATCGTTATTGTTTCAATATGACAAACAATTTTGTAATTAAATGATGTCTCTCTTCAATCTTATTCAGATTGTCGTATGTCATTCTGTATGATTTCTTTGTTTGTAGAGTATCAGTATTTCTTATATTCACCTTCATGGAATATTTCCAGATCTAACTCACTGTTTTATCACGTTCTATACGTAGGTGACAGACCTTGCTCAGCGATGTGCTGACAAGAAAGCAGAGCTGGAGAAGAACATTCAGAACATAGAAATACAACGTCATGAGATACACATTGCAGTGCAGACACTACTAGATGATGTCAGGCAAGCCTACAGCATCAAGGCCAAGGAGCTGGAAGAAAATCTTCGAAATCTCACCGACCAAATACATGCCTTAGAACGTAGTTTTGATGACGACCTCGACGTCTTGAAGTCAAAAGATCGACAGAGGATCAAGAGTATTTGTAGTTCAATTATTTTGGTAGATAATGACAGACTGGGTCATCTTGAGACAGACACTCTATCTGCTCATATCTTGCTCTGTGAGGAGCTGGATACCATGCTGAAGGAGGTTACCAATCACACTTCTGCGGAAGCTATAAAGAAGAAAGCACAGGAGAAGAGGTTTAAACCAGCAGATGATACTCGTCTTGACCTCGGGAGTATCTCAGGATCAGATCCCAAGATGGATGTCATTCAGTGTGTTGATCTACGGGGAGGGATGCACTGTATGGCCAGGCACTCCCATAGCACTGTCGCTATCGGGTATGGGAGCAATGCACAAGGTATTGATATCATTGATTCAAATGGTGGTAAGCAGCGATATAGTAACATATTAGCCTTAAATGACATGAATTGTTATGATCTGGTTGTGCAACGGGACGGGGCGTTTTGCGTGTCGGCTGGTTCTACAGAAGCCCACATCTACTCTCCCCTTGGCTCTAGGAAAGCAACAATCCACTTAAGAAACAAAACTATTCATATTCTCAAAGTTAACAAAAGTCCATCAGATGAAATCATCATTACTAACTATGGAAAACAAGTCTATATCTATGACCCGACAGGATCCACTCTTAAACACACCGTTCAAACAAAGCACGATACGAATCAGGCATCTCCCACCAGGACGGGTTTGATCGTCACGAGTTCATGTTGGGAGAATCCAAGCGTGGTGACGGTCTATGACAGGGATGGGAATGCTGGTGAGTCTCTACAAGCTCCAAAGGGTGTCAACATGTATGCTACCGTGGATGAGCAGGACAGGGTGTATGTAGCGAGTGTTGATACGAAGAATAATAACGTCGTGATCAGACTCTATGATCTTGATGGTCTGAACCTGAAGGAAAGATTTGAATTCAATGCACTTGATATGACATTGGTTTGGAATTGGTGTTACTTGGTTTCCCTCTCCCCAGACATGCTCGCCTTTGCTTGTGACAAGAAGTTATATTTCATCAAGGTATCACTGTAATCTACGTTATATCTCACCATGTAGTATGGGGACTGACATGCTTTCATCCTGCTACAAATCTACTTGAACACGTGTCGATATTCAGTATTACATGTATATTACTTACCATGTGATATCTTCATCCAATGATAGAATCACTTAATGTGATATGGATAGTCTTAATTACCATGGTTTCGTAAAAATTAGTGAACAGGTGGAGATGTGAATATATAATTTATATTCATTTTCCAATATATGCGTGTATAAATACAAACTTTATCTCAATTATTATATACATAATATTGCATATAGGAATGTATTGTATACGGTGTAAAGTATAATTACAAATCGTCCATTATCGTTATATTAATGTGTAGAGTCTTTCTAAGAATTATTTAGAGAAAATTCAAAAAGATAGATTCCACTATCTTTAATTCTAGATTAACTTAAACGTTCAATTGCTATTCGACTCATACTCAAGTGTTCAGTGCCAGATTTTCTCTGTTTACATTCAAGTATATATGTAGCCACGATCGCTTACGATCCCCCAATTGACACCATTTATTTGCTTTTTCAAGAACATTCCAGCAATCTCTATCCCCAAAAGTTCGGTTTCTTTTTCATTGCAAGTTTAAGATCATGAAATCAGCCTTAAAAAAAAAAAGAAACGTGCAAAAAAGCAACCCAAACTTCTATGCAATAATTCGAAAGACCTGGTTATCACCTTTAACGTAGAGGGGCAACTCCATGTCGATTTGTGGTAATTTTCTTTTAAGAACATGTAAATGTACTTTGAATTTGATGTATAAATTAGTTTTTTCTTGTGTAAATATCACGATTTATATTTTAGAAATGCATGTTATCGAGTTACTGCTCTCTCGGAGGTTAGTCTCTGACATTCTCTTGCGTATAGTTATGACTTATGTTTTAAACGACTCAGTTTATCCTTGGGGAAAGAATATTTTAAAAGTAAATTGATTACAAAACTTATAGTTTTTTTAATTTCGGTATAAGGTTTGTTTTATTTAATAATATGTGTTTCTTGACGCCGTGAATGCACCACTATTAGTGACTATGCGTAGCTATTAGATGAATTTATTTTGAATGTATAACCAGTGACATCAGGAGCCAGTAACACATTATTTGAAAGAACAATTCTGATTGGTTCCTATTCAGTCTAGTGAGCAAATTACGCATGCAACGACGATCTTGATAGGCTATTTCATTTAGCGATTAATCGCTAACCTTCGTGTTATCTCGCCTAGTTAGTTCAACATAAAAAAGATCAAATAGATGTCATGTTTTGAAATGCACTTCTTGGGCCTGTTGCACGAACCTTAACAAGCAACTTAGATGAATATCTCTACGATTGATTGAATTGACTACAATGTACAATTAATCATGAATACCAAGCATACGATCAATCGCTAACCTTTGTGTTACGGGACCCTTGTAGACTTAAATGGGAATGGTATTGGTATCGATTATTACCAACTATATAGTATAATATAGGTTTTCCCGTCCAATTTCATCAGAGTTGCATTTCAGTCAATGAAAGGACGTTCAAATTCGAAAGATTTCTGTCCACCCTCTGCACACATGGTTCATTTTCATTCATTTCCGTTCTATATCATTCCTTTGAATTTTGTGGAAATTCAATTTAGAGAGAAGTTCGTTCAAATTAATGGCCCTAAGGTGTCATTTAATTTCACGACGACGAACTGATCGTTTAATTTCGCCTAAAACACCATTTACAATTTCATTTGTCGGCACACATATTTGCACTTTAAACTTCCAAATTCAGATATCATGTTTCTGTATTCATTTTTTCAAACTTTACCCTATATTTCTATTTTTTGCGGATCTTTTCAGTTAGAATCATTTTATTCCATTATGTTTGATAAAGACGTAATTCATGCAACACTTATAGGATATGGTTGTAAACGCTTATTCTTTTAGTGATTGATGAGTGGGTGCAGGGGCAGATCGAGGATTTCCCAAAAGGGGGCACATTTTCCGGAGGAATTTGACGAGTAAAAAAAAGAAGATTTTTAACCAAAGAATAATGGTATTCAGTCCACGAAAAAAAAAAATAATTGTGCCTCTAAAGGGGGGGGGGGGCACGAGTCGGCTGTGCCCTCCCCTGGATCCGCCATTGAGTGGGTCGATGACCTAGTATGCCAATGGTAGGTAGTTTTCTTCATCATCTTGTTCTTTTTCATTTTACATAATTGTATATAATTTAAATCGTTTTGGGGAAGGGATGGGTATTATGGTATTGACCACAGTCTATAGTTATGAAAGTGGAACAAAAACGAGTTGTTGTCCCAATGATGGTCTGTCAGATGTAAAATTCAATAAAATTGTTAACATCCAATTTAGGAGTAAAACCCATTTCCATAATTTTCAAAAGAAGTAAAAAAAAAACAGCAACGAAAAACACTGTCCATATCTTGTAAGTGATTGCATATTAATGATTTTGAATTCCTAAACGTTCGAAAGGAAGGTACCGGTGCGAATTTGAAAACACTACTCAGCTATTTTAATTTGATCGTTCTTTAGAAATGTTTAAATGAAATAGCTATGAAATCGCGTGCCAGTAGAATTAAATTAAATCAAGTATTTGGCTATTTAAATGCTGATCTCATAGGTCATTCAAATTAATTGTAAATTGAATTATTACATCATTAAATCGGTTGAAATTTTGACGAAATTGGACGGGAAAACCTATAATATAGGAAATATATCATCTCTTTATATGCTGAATGTAGAATAAATATCTGGTTTCATACTTAAATAAAAAAAAATCATCATTACAGAAGAAAGGGGCATAAAGATGCAAAGTATATAACATTATACAAAGGCTGCATTTTGATATTCGATTGTTTTATTCTAATAGGCCTATATGTATTAGAATGCATTTAGCAAACCAAAAGAGAAAACAATAGAAACAAATAATATATCCGATTATTTTGTGAGATATATAAATGGTGAAGATAGAAAACGAGAGAAAATTGTTCCGAGAGGACAATCTAGAATTTGTCATCTAAAAACGTTCAATGCATATTTTATTAGAATTGAAGTATATCGAGCACATACCGATTATTCCTTTTGAATTGAATCTATGGATTTCTCTTTTCATTAAATTGTAAATATGATAAAATTGAATTAAATCTGGTCAAACTTTGAACATGTTGAATACTAACTAAATAGAACGGGGGGGGGGGTGGTAGTCGGTGGTCGGTGAGAGAGAGAAAGGGAGTGAGAAGATGATTTACTTAAAACAAAAAACTGTTTATCACTAATTTCGGTAAAAACCCCAAACTTATACATGTATATTTAACATTACCAAATTCTGGTAGAATAATTTTAACAGATAATCACCGAGACACCAACATCAATTCCAAGAGTTTCTATAACAAAAAGGTTGAGGAATGGGGGGGGGGGTGTCATCTCGAATACATTTGTGAATTGCTAATGTGATGGTAATGATGATGATGTTGATGATGGTAATGATGATGGTGATGATGATGATGATGAGGATGATGTTGATGATGATAGTAATGATAATGATGGCAGTGATGACGATATTATGATGGTGATGATAGTGAAGAAGATAATGATAATTACTATGATAGATGATGATGGTGATGAAGATTATTCAAACGATGGTAGTCGTGGTGCATGGTGATAGGGGTGGTGGTGATGATGGCGATGATGACTACGTTGATGACAATGGTGGCGGTAGTGGTAGTGGTGGTGGTGGTGGTGATGATAGGGGTGGTGGTTGTGATGACGAAAGTTGTTATTATTATTACTATCATTATGAAGGTAGTGATTTTCGTGGTGGTGTTATTGATGATGATAATGATAATAGTGGTGGTGAAGATGATAGCGATAATGATGATGACAGTAGATTTGAAGATGGTGGTGGTAGTGTTGAGGATGATGACGACGACAATGATGATGATGATGAAGATAGTGGTGACATGGTGGTAATGAAGATGGTGGTAAAAATGGTAATGATAACGATGATGATGGTAATGATGATGATGACGGTGATGATAATAGTTATAACGGAATAACCATCGTTAATACGTATGGTGGTGATAAACAGAGATAGATGTTAATGATGATAATTGAGATATAAATTGCTTTTGAACGCACGCGATGAAAATGAAATAAAATTAGGTTTTCCTTGATCTATATTTAGAACAACAAATTTATCTCGACTGACATGCTCATGACATAATCTTTATCAAAAAAATATTATTAAGATAAGGAAGAACTTTAGGTGGACACTGATTACGAAATAATTATCAAAATGGGCCATGCACGAACGCTCTGTGAGAAAGGAAGGAAAGAGAATGGGAGAGAGAGGGGGAGGGGGGAGGAGGGGGGGGGGGCTGAAAGAAAGGGAGAAATAATTAAAGAAAGAAACAATGATGGATAGAAAGAAAAAAATAAGAAATTGAAAAATAGAGTAGCAAAGAGGAATAGGAAAGAAACTTCAAAACAATAATATCGGTTTTTCGAAATGATTATTAAGAAAGTAAGACTGGTTTCAAAACTGTGTATGATGGCGCTATTCCAACTTCTTAAACGGTGCTATTGCTTCGGGTACGCTATGTGCGTAATATTTTCTTGGTGATTTAAGTCTTATTTTTTCAACATGAAATCGTGTTAAGTAAGATAATTGACAATAATTCATAATTAATCGAATACTGATAGGGCCTACTGTAGCAACAATTTAGTAGAAATTCTATTCATCTCTTGATCATGTTAATGAGAATCTTTGTCATTTATATTGACAGTATTACAGTGGAACTCCAAAGTTAGTAAATCCCACCCCAAAAATAAACATAATATGTGTTCAGGTTTTGTCATATTTTAGATATGTAATAATGAATTAAGGTGACAAACTTTCAAATACAAGAAAGTTTGTTTCTCTGAGCTAGCTGAACATTGTAGTACTGTTGTCTATATTCAACACTGAGCATGAAGAAGTGCATTTTTGGCAGGGTTCATTTCCATGCAAACTGAATACTATTTTATACAAGATGTTATTATGTAATTATGCTGAGGTAAATGGATTTTGTACTCATACTTTGATTTGTATCTGTATTTGATTTATATTTGTCATGGAAATGAAAATAAACTTCTTGAATCTTGACTAACTTTTCAGAAGGAACAGTGTACAAGGAACGGGTCCGGAGCCACTTTTACTAAGGTATTAAAAAAACAAAGCTAGGAAAACATACAAAGAAAGTACCCAGGAACAAACTTACATGTAGAAAAAATTAAAAGGAAAGAAGGAACAAAAAAAGACAAAAATGAACATTGATAAATACACCCTTACTATAAGAAAACAGAATGAAAAAAATGAAAATACACAAAGAAAAAATAAACTCGGAAAGAAATAAAGAGAGGGAGAGAGAGGGAGAGAGGGGGGGGGGAGGGGGAGAGGGAGAGGGGGGAGGGGAGGGGGGGGGAGAGAGAATATGACAAGAGTAGATCAGGAGCACATGAGATGAAACCCGAGCGAGAATCAGAGATAAGAGAAAGATACAAATATTTTTTTAGATATAATTATCCCAACACAAACATTACTGAATAATTTTCTTTTACTCAAACAATGTAAAAAAGCATAAAACCACAATTTTACAAAACAATATCAATCGACATACAGACTCAGAATTTTCCATTGAAGATTTTTGTTCTTGCTACCGAATAAGATCTCTTGAAAATAGACCATTTAAGTTAGGTTGCCTCATAGAATCATTTCTTGATAGAGAAATAGAGATACAAACAATATTGAAATTATAAAATCATCCATCCTGGAATTTTTAACAAAGTCATGGTAACAAAAAATACTTTTGTTTACATAATCAGATATTTAAATGATGAAAACAGATTCTGTGTGTCTTTAAAGAAAAAAAAATGGAACATTTAAGTCGGGTAACCTAATAAAATGTTTTCTTGATAGAGAAAAAGAGATGCATAAAATATTGGAAATATCAAATCATCCATTCCGGGATTTTTGCATATATGAATGAAAAAAACATGGACAAGTGACTCTTTGTTTTTTTACAAAATAAGATCTCTCAATGAGTTACACAGAATACTGTCTTTTAATAAAGGAAAATTCGAAAATTCAAGTCAGGTAACCTAATAAAATATCTTCTTGATAGAGAAATATAATTGCATGCATACAATATTTGAAGGATACAATCACCCATTGTGGGATTTTACACATATACACGAAAATGCATGACACCTCTTATCGATGAATAAATACAAAACGCGCAGTCAAGTTCAAAGGTAGTTGATACTACCCTGTCTGATAGACGGCGGATGCGGGGGGGGGGGGGCGGGGAGACGTGTCCCCCTAAATTCGAGGTGGGGGACGATCCCCCCCCCTAATTCTTAGTTGCTAACTTTTTTTTGCTCGTCATTTTTTCTTTCCTGCGTCACCCCCTAAATGTTATGGTTGATGGCCTTTTTTTTTCCTTGTCAAATATTTTTGGTGGTCCCCTAAAATGTTTGGCTTCCGCCGCTAATGCCCGGTTCCATTGTTTTAAAGCGTTCAAAGAGGGTGTGTCTGACTTGTAGTTGAATATCTATTGAAGTACAATAATAGTATGAAGCTGGGATGCTGGATCACTGCGTATTAACACGAACTGGACGTTTCAATATACATTAGTACTGAAAGACATATGCTTTATATTCGTTGGAATTTAGATCTCGTGTTTGTAAATTAATTTAGCGATGGCTGAGAAGTGTGGATCAGAGAAAGCATCAAGTTCTTCACCGAACCTGATATGTCCATTATGTCTTGATATATTTGTCGAGGCGACGATCTTAACTTCATGTGGACATACATTTTGTAGGCGATGCCTCAAGAAATACGATCTAACCCACCAGGACCTTGATCACATGGTCTGTCCTCTCTGCAGGGAGATCACCAAGTTATCCGCCAACCGTGTCGATGACCTCCGCCTCAAATTCTCCATCAACGGATGCGTAGACGATTACCACGCCAAGTGTGGAGGGATGAATGCTGTCCTTGAGATGTGCCAGAAATGCACCGCTTGCAAGTCTCTGAAAGACGCTGTATCATTCTGCAGAACATGTAATTATTACATGTGTGATGAGTGCTTACATTGTCATCAACATCTTACAGTCGTATTCGAAGGTCATGAGATTGTATCCATGGATGATGTCATCGAAGGGAAGGTCAGCATTGGTCATTCATTCGAGAAGTGTTCCATCCACAAACAAGAGAACAAAGATATGTTTTGTGAGGATTGTAAGGTCCACGTCTGTCACAAGTGTGTACTTGTTGGTCATAGAGCTCATGAAATCAAGAACCAGGTTGACTTTGAGCAGGAGTTACGACGGAAGGTAAATTTATTCATAATTATCACAGTAAATATGCTGGTTGATATTGTATACATCGCTGTTTACTATGTATAATTTACAGGAGATGTTTAGAATTTCAAACAACCATGCTTAATTTCAATTGAGAATCAAATATAAAAAAATCAAACTTTGCTGTTTAAGAGTCTGAACACTTTAAAATCTATTTAAACAATCTATTTAAACAAGTAATGTATAAAGGTTAAACAGCTTGTATAAAAAATGAAACATTTTGAAAGCGCACACTCTTAAAAAGTTTAGGCAAAAAAGATGAATTATTAATCATCACTGGGTAACACACTATCTGACAAAATTTGGTAATAAAAACTAATAATTGGGTCATAAATTTGCTCAATTGAATAATAATTGCTCAGAATATATTCATTTATTTATTTATGTCACCAAACTCAATGGACAGTGTGTTGCCCAGCATTTTATGTGTGTATAATAGGTAGATTTAACATGGTTATAAATACTCAGGGCGATCATTGAGCAGAAGATGATGAAAACTAATTAATTGATAAGAATTAACACCAAAGATCATACCACTTTAATAATGATTTTGATTGTGATGACGATAATAATGATAATCACAATATCAAGTTATATAAGATATCAAGAACAGTAATAGTAAAAAAAATGATAATATTGATAATAATGAAATATCAATGACAATAATAATGATGTAATAATACTACTACTAATGATAAGACGAATAATGATATGATAATGACATAATGAATTATTATTATTATTATTATTTATTTGGCAAAATGAAGAGAACAGAAAGAATACATACAATTCAGATATCAAAGAATAAACAATAAGATAGAAATTAACCACTGGATTGCCAGTGGTAGAAATAGTTAACTCAATAACTGTGGCAATACGCCTTCTGCCCCACTTCCAGTGGTTATAAACATATACATACATTAATTTAAAATTTTAAAATCATACCAAATGTTAAGATCAGTTTAACTTAAGAAAAACCTGAAACTTCCTAACAATATTGTAAATGAATTAGTTATAAATTAATATGTAGCTATAATGTGTCAAGGAAGAATAAACATCTAAATTAAATTAGGAATTCAGCCTCTAATCTGTAGGCCTATATATTACAGGTAGACCTACTTACAAGGTAAATGTTAAAAAAGAACAGGTAAGAAAAAAATCGTACCAAATTACACAGTGCTAAAATAATTCTTTAGCTGTGCCAGCCATGTTGACAGAGCGGTTACGGCCACTCCCGAGCGCAGGAACTCGGGCAACTCTTCCGGGGAAATGAGTTGATTGCAGAGCAATGTAGTCGCTGAGTCCTGGCCCGGAGGTGAACGAACCTTACAGTGTCGACATGTCTGGCATTTACAGCAATGAAACGTTGAAGTTGAATAAGAATATATAAATCAATATTGATTAATAAAATAACAATATAGATGGTGTTGAATACAGATTGACAATGATATATGATAATTTGTAATACCATCATCAGCATCTAAAATGTTGTTGCATTTAATTTTGTTATTAATTCTTGAAGTTGAACAGCATTAATGATTATTATCGGTATTGTTTCAATGTGACAAACAATTTTGTAATTATATGATGTCTCTCTTCAAGCTTATTCAAATTGTCGTGTGACATTCTGTATGACTTATCTTTGTTTTATGCTATTAGCATTTGTTATATTCACCTTCATGGAATATTTCCAGATCTAACTCACTGTTTATATCACTTTCAATTCGTAGGTGACAGACCTTGCTCAGCGATGTGCTGACAAGAAAGCAGAGCTGGAGAAGAACATTCAGAACATAGAAATACAACGTCATGAGGTACACACTGCAGTGCAGACACTACTAGGTGATGTCAGGCAAGCCTACAGCATCAAGGCCAAGGAGCTGGAAGAAAATCTTCGAAATCTTACCGAGCAAATAACTGCCTTAGAACGTAGTTTTGATGACGACCTCGACGTCTTGAAGTCAAAAGATCGACAGAGGATCAAGAGTATTTGTAGTTCAATTACTTTGGTAGATAATGACAGACTGGGTCATCTTGAGACAGACACTCTATCTGCTCATATCTTGCTCTGTGAGGAGCTGGATACCATGCTGAAGGAGGTTACCAATCACACTTCTGCGGAAGCTATTAAGAAAAAAGCACAGGAGAAGAGGTTCAAACCAGCAGATGATACTCGTCTTGAACTCGGGAGTATCTCAGGATCAGATCCCAAGATGGATGTCATTCAGTGTGTTGATCTACGGGGAGGAATGCACGTTATGGCAAGGCACTCCCATAGCACTGTCGCTATCGGGTATGGGAGCGATGCACTAGGTATTGATATCATTGATTCAAATGGTGGAAAGCAGCGATATAGTAACATATTAGCCTTAAATGACATGAATTGTTATGATCTGATTTTGCAACGGGACGGGGCGTTTTGCGTGTCGACTGGTTCTACAGAAGCCCACATCTACTCTCCCCTTGGCTCTAGGAAAGCAACAATCCACGTGAGAAACAAGGGAAGTTTTCTCACAGTTATTAACAGAAGTCCATCAGATGAAATCATCATTACTAACTATGGAAAACAAGTCTATATCTATGACCCGACAGGATCCACTCTTAAACACACTGTTCAAACAAAGCACGATACGGAGCAGGCATCTATCACCGGGTCGGGTTTGATCGTCACGAGTTCATGTTTTGCCGATCCATGTGTGGTGACGGTCTATGACAGGGATGGGAATGCTGGTCAGTCTCTACAAGCTCCACGGGGTGTCTCCCTGTATGCTGCCGTGGATGAGCAGGACAGGGTGTATGTAGCGAGTATTGTTAGGATGAGTAGTAGCGTCGTGATCAGGCTCTATGATCTTGATGGTCTGAACCTGAAGGAAAGAGTTGAGTTCAACGCACTTAATATGACATTGGTTTGGAATTGGTGTTACTTGGTTTCCCTCTCTCCAGACATGCTCGCCTTTGCTTGTGAAAAGAAGTTATATTTCATCAAGGTATCACTGTAATCATGGTAATCCAGATTGTCTCACACCATATAGCATCACAGCCCAATGAATAGTGTGTAACATGTATTCACCCAGCTATCCTGTTTACCTCCATGGTTCCATATTCTATTGTTTATCATAATTTCATGATATCTCTTTTCAATGGTAGGATCCATCATGTGACATTCTTAGGAATATACAGACTAGGCACGCATGTTATAGAACTATCAGTAAAATTCCTTTAAAAATGGGTTCTCCTGGCAAAAAATAGTAAAATCAGAATATACATTATGACATACTCCATAGTATAAAATGGCAAAACGCTGAAAATTTCATCAAAATCTGATAAAACAACTAATTAATTTGTAAGTTTAGCGATATTTTGTGAAAACAGCTATGACCAGTGATAAGTGGGCTGATGTTGTGTGGTCCCAACTTTCCCTTTTCTTATTTCATTATAGGACATCACAATGCATTGTGTATAAAATTTGTTTCAACAATGATGATATTACAAATCAAAGCAGTAACCAATTTTATAACAGTGTCACCAAGGAAACGCAATGCTTATAAATTTCCTTGTTAAATTTTTGATCAGGTTTTCAGTGTTTGTTTGTCCCTCTCAGTCTGGGTACCCCTTCATTATTGTATTGATCTAAAACTCCTCAAAAAAGTTTGTAAATCTGACTTTGATCGATAATCCCTCCTCGGTTTTAATAAATATCAATGTGTAATTAATAGCAATAAATAGAACATTTGATTCTCCTTAAAATGATACCCTACATGATATGATTATGGTTCATATGGAGGTGCAGTGCCTTGAAATATGGGGGCAAGGTCAAAATTCAAAATTTGCAAAATGACACAATATTGAAAGTCACTGTTCTTTTTTTCACTGGTGATGAGTAAGTTTCTCAGCGGTTTCTTTTAATTGTTTTCATGCACCTTAACATCAACATTAACAAGGAATCAAACACACCTCTGCACAAGCAAAAACATAACAAACAAACAAACATGCATGGGTATTTGAAACCACGACTCAAACCATGGTATCTCACAGTACCATCACTACAGAAGCAGGGGCTTGGTTTGAATGGATTTTCATCTCTATTGACACATACAAAGGAATCATGTTCTGTATTGACCCATCATGACTATTTCTGCTCGTTTTGCAGCTTTTTAATTCAGACCTCATCCAACACTTTTGAATCCTGTTTTTTTCCTGATGGCATGATCATAACAAGCATGGTATCATTTTAAAGAGAATTAAATGATCTTTTGAATAATGTAAAATATGCATTGTGTAAAATTGGGAGTTGGGAGAAATTAATGGCTAAACACAGATGTCCAAACTTTCTTTGAGGGGTTTATATTGTGTAAATAATTTTGGGTGTATATATAAAACGTGTTGGTGAGGATTGTTATACTGGACTGCGGAGAAAGTGCGATTGGTTGGTTGTTAATAATCAACCAGTGAACCGACGGGTTAAGGTCCTCTCCAAGGGACCTGATAATAATATCGTATGAAAGGGCACTAACGCTCTGACTTGTCATCTAACCCACTCCACCGGATTGAGAGACCAACATAGGCCAACGATTTCATGTATGTGTGTTTATAAGCAACCGTATCCTTGAAGCATATAGCCATGTATCTTTATGATTCAAATGTGTTTGTTCATATTTTAGTTATCGTGTACAGTAATGTACAGTATATGTCCATCAACATATTTCCTTAAAGCGTCGGATATATTTATTCTCATGTTTATTTCATCATGTAATGACTTCATAATTTAATCGGTTGATGAGTCAAAATTTCCATATCCATTTCTTCTCCAATTCCAGGTCGTTAGGCGCAACGAACTTTTCTATTGAATATGATCATTATACAGTGCGCATCAAAACAGTTTACACTTTGAAAAAGCCCTGGGAATTATAAAATATACAACATGTGTGTAATTTTTTCACATGTATTCTTGGGTTTGGGTCTCATCTATCTAATGAAAGTAAAAGTTTTGACAGAATGTTACACTTGAGTGAGCACTGTTCATTTTTTAAAAGCTCGCAGAAATCTGCGCAGAAATGCTCGTGTTCACGCTGTGTCAAGGGGAAACATTTCTCATACATTTTCCTTGCACTTTTAGTCAGTTGAAATAAAACAGATACATTCAAGCATTTTGTAACAATTTCGTCACCCAGATTGAAATTTCAACACTTAGTAAGCACAACCTTTACCTTTTTTGTGCCAGCTGGATCTGTGGACGTAACTAAGTCTGAACAAAAGTTTATATCTGACATCTCCAGCATTTTTCACTAAGTTTTTATCATTAAAAGTGGGTTTACATTTCATTTTTCATTTAACACTTGTTTCTCCACACTTTTTTCCAAGCTTGACTACGATTAAAAAAATAAAAACCAAGCCTAAACCATTTCATGTAAATCACAGCTCAGTGTAAGGCAAATGTCGTCACGATGGCCTAGGTGTGTGGGGGTGGGGCACAATGCACCCTTCGAAGTGTTTTGGGCAAGGAAACAAGTTAAAAGGGTAAAAGACGTCTTCAAACCAATTTTACTAGCTAAATTCAACTTTTTATTCATAATTGAGGTCACTTTTTTCGAATAACTATTTCAAAGTTCTGCGCAAATCATTTTTCACTAACTTTTCAAAAGTAAGCGGTGCTCACTCAAGCGGAAATATTTTTTCGACAGTGACATCGTCATTTGCTTAAAGGGATGGTCTGGGCTGAAAATATTTATAGCTTATTAAATAAAGTAGAATTCCCTAAGCAAAATGCAGAAAATTGCATTAAAATCGGATAACAAAGTTAGTTAATTTTAAAGTTTAGCAATATTTTGTGAAAACAGTCGTCATGAATATTCATTAGGTGGGCTGATGATGTCACATCTCCACTTGTTCTTTTGTATTTTATTATATGAAATTAGGTTTATTCAATCTTTTCCTCCAGGAACTAGAAAAATTGGATTGACAACTGATTTAGTGCATTAGATATTTATTGCTGCAACTTATTTCATAACAAGGAGACATATTTTTCACACAACTATGAAATATAAAAATTATGGTTTTATGTAATAACATAAGAAAACGGAAAGTGGGGATGTGACATCATCAGCCCACCTAATGAATATTTATGACGACTGTTTTCACAAGATATTGCTTAACTTTTAACTGCAATAACTTTAATATTTGTTATCCGATTTTGATGAAATTTTCGGCCTTTTGCTCAGTGAACTCTACTCAATGTATTAAGATATAAATATTTTCAGCCCGGACCATCCCTTTAAATCGATCTGTATCAATCTTAAAATGTGGAAAAATCTTCAGGATATTACAAATGTATAATTTTACAGGATTTTTTTTAAGTGTAAACTTTTTTTGATACGCACTGTAGTAGTGCATAATTATGATGATGACCCCCCCCCCCCCCCCCGTTATCTCCTACTCATAATGAAAGAATACAATGTGAACGTAATCACTTTATAAAAAAAGCTCCAAAATAACATACTGCTGTAAAAAGGCTGTTTCAAATTTTAAGCACGTTGTTAAGCCCAACAGTCTAATAAATATTGTTTGATTTTTTTTTAAACAAGTTGTTGAAAAAAATTAAACAATTAGAGAACAATCGCTAGAGGGTATTCATTTGTCTCGCAATCTACTATGGTCAACAAGGAAATTCGTGATCACTTTCGCAAAAAGTGTTCACTAGCTTTCGGAAATTCGTGACCACTCTCGCAAAAAGTGTTCACTAGCTTACAAGTTCACGAGCTTTCGACACTTTTTGCGAAAGTGATCACGAATTTCCTTGTTGACCATAGTCGATTGCGAGACAAATGAATACCCTCTAGCGATTATTTCAGTCCGCAATAATGAACCTATTTAGAATTACAGAACAAGTTTAAACAACTTGTTGTTAGAGTGACATACTTAAACAATGTGTTTTTTTACTGCTTTGTAACTGTGTAAAATTTGTACATTTTGATTATGTCAAGGAGCTCCTTGATTATGTTCACTCACTGTTGTTTCATGTTGTGGTTGACTCGAACATCATAGAGTAGTTGAGATTTCTTACTGGTAGAAAGGGTATTTTATTACTCAGCATGAGTGCGCCCTCTAACTGAATATACATTATAGGTTATTAGTTGACCACATCACATAAACAGGATACTGTTCAATGTGTCACATTGGCTGGTATTCTGATAGCGATGGTCAGGCAAAATGAATTTTAATGATTTAATTGATACATTGTATACATATATATATATTTCATTTACTAATAGTTATCGTGGAATGTAAATATCAATTACCATATTTTTTTAAATGTTATTTATCAGTTAATGACTATTCAAGCGATGAGTCATAAATGTTTGGCACAGCGAATTTTTCTATTAGTTTTGGAATTTGATCATAAGCCTATATATGAGATATGATAAGCTGTATATATATATATGAGCAATTGTTGGCATAGCGAAATTTTCTATTTCTGAATTCGATCATAAGCCTATATAATATATTATAACCTAAATATTATGTAGAGTATACTCTGTTGTCTCCTACCATGCCTACGAGGAAAATCAAAACATAAAATCACTTTGCTTAACATAAAATTTGTACATTTTCATTATCATGTTCACACTATGTCACATGTATTTTTCAATATGATCATGATGATATCAAAATATCAGTCACGCTTTATTATTCACTTTAAATTGAAATTGAAACTTTATTTACCAAAATCTTCATTGAAAAAACATACAAATCAAGAAATATGGATATTTCAAATAAAATACATTTTAACATAAATAAGAATATTTGTGAATAGTCGAAGGATCACAGAAAGTAACAAAGGACATTTAAATAAATGATCATGAATTCAACACAAAACAACACAATAAAAACATATGCAGTCTGGAAATACAGATCAAACAAACATAACATGAATATAATAATTGAATCTATATCAGTATACTATTAGTATTATAATTTCTGCATTAAGTGGATTTTCAAATGTCTTTTAAGGCTTTGTTCAGTTTTGCACTGTTTGATATTTTGAGGAGCTTATTCCAAATAATGGGACAACTACATAAAATTATATTGTTTGAGAAAGAATAGTGACCATATATTGCACGAGTATCGGTTGAATTTCTTAGTATTATGTACATCTATATGTTGGTTTGCAAAAATATATTGTCAAAATTATTAGGCAAAAGGTTGTTATAATAAGAATGCATAAAAACAGATAATTGAACATTATTGTAGTTAGGAATTTGGGAGAATATTAAATCTGTCTTGATATATGCTCAATTCTATAATAATAATAATAATATAGGTATATTTACGCAGTGAAGCCACGTTAGTTCTGAAAACTGTTCTCCCAGCGGGCCCTGCTATTATTATTACCCCGGGGTTTTTTTCAATATGATCATGATGATATCAATTCTATGATGCCCTCCTCTCCCGTAATGTCTGAAGATTTGCTTAATTTGTGTATTTATATGCTAAAAAGTTACAATTCTAAGTATAAATAAGCTTTTTTTTAGAAATATAATGGTTGGCATTCTAAAGTTCTCACTATCAGGTGACACCAGTTATTTGATTTTTTTGCTCATGCCTGAGCAAAATATGATTCATATCCATGGTATAAACAATGGTTTGTGTGAAAGGCATTTGCTAACATTGTATTGACTTCAAAAAAAAAATCTGACCTGCGAGGTCCCATTTATCACCCGTGTCTGTGCTATGTTACAAAAATGAAGCCCCCCCCATAAAAAAAAAATTATTAGATAAACAAATGAATAAATAAAATAATGAAAATAAAAAATAAAAAATAGCGTCCGAAAATCATTATTTTGTACTTAAAACAAGTGAAATATAAAGTGATCGGAAACACCATCTTTATTTCACACATACACTATGTGTTATATTATTATCGGCATGATAGAAATTACACAAAATTTTCTATTTTAATGTATCAAAAGCATTTCTTTTGAATTTTTTGTTGGCTTCAGAGTTTTTAAGTTGATAGAAAGGCATTTATGTACATATTTCATCTCTCCTTTTTTTTAATTCAAGTCTATAACGTTAACTTGTGCCTTTAAAATTAAGGAACTTGGCACAATGAGAGCAGCAGTCTAAATTGAGAATCCCCAAATGAAATGATACGCTCATTGGATTTCTTAGTAACAATTGTTTTGAATTATGTTTCCATTTATCAATATGATTGTAAAATACTTGTTTTTCGCTTAGCTACCGATGTCATTGGTTTTTATTACTTTGGGAAGGGATTCGAGTATGAATCTGAAAACGGATCGAGAAAATGAACAAATGTTTCTTTTGCAAGAGGAAATTATCACACATTCTTTGAGAAAAGATCCCTTTTAAGCGAAATTCATAACATTCATGCTCGCATGCACCATTAAAAGTTGAATATGCATATATTTCCTCGGAATTATTTTACACCTCATCTGCAGATAACGTATATTTTGGGAGTATGTTTAAAACTTTGCAATAGTAGGTGACATTTTAATAGAACTTTCATTTTGTTTCCATTCTGTAGTATATCCTGCATGAAATTAAAGGATCACTCTTGCACGTACGTTTCTGTCCTAAATTAGCTTTTCTTTGTAAATATTTTTGGAGGGGAAATGCATGCAGTCGAGTTATTCTTTGAATTGGCAATTTAGTCTTTTAACGTTATTATGTATATATGTCACATAAGTATGTGTCATGTACATATATTTCATTTTTAGAATGATTTTATTTATCAATGGGTAAAGAGGGGCTTAAAGTAAATTATTCACATGCTTTGTTTATCACGCGTTCATGGGTTATATGCTTATTTTGCTTTTAAATGTATACACAAATACGTTTTTGTTCATTGATTCATGTATATTGTCATATTATTTCTCTCTTTACTGTGATTAGACCTCTATAGGAAGAACATCATCATTATGAATGGCTCTGAATAGAGTGATCCATCTGTATCTTGTACATGTTAAAACATTCGCTTTTGTAATTATTCCTGTACACTCTATATTATCTTGGTGTTATTCTGATAATAAACCTAACCACACCAAACAACAATGTAGAAGTAATGATCAATCCGATATTACCACTACAATAGCTACAGCTGCATAATTGATATCATAAAGTCAAGTGATTTTATCATTAGTTTAGGAGAGGAGAGACAGTGAGAGAGCTTGCTTACGAAACGATTGATCAGTATTCATGTAAATCGCATACTTACGAAGTTTCAATTTATCCTTTTGATTCTATTGATATTAAGATTTCATTAAATTCTGAATGTAATCAAACTCAATTGAGTTTGTTCCCATTTTAAATACGAACTCGTAAGTTTACGAATTGAAGAGAGAGAGAGAGGGGGGGAGGGGAGTATATAAAGAGAGAGAGAGTCCGAGAGGCAATCAGAGAGGGAGGGGAGGTATGTACAGAGAGAGGGGAGAGAGGGGGGGTCCGAGAGGCAATCAGAGAGGGAGGGGAGGTACAGAGAGAGAGAGAGAGAGGGGGGGGGGGAGGGAGGGGGGTATATAAAGAGAGAGAGAGAGAGTCCGAGAGGCAATCAGAGAGGGAGGGGAGGTATATACAGAGAGAGAGAGAGAGGGGGGGAGGGAGGGGGGTATATAAAGAGAGAGAGAGAGAGTCCGAGAGGCAATCAGAGAGGGAGGGGAGGTATGTACAGAGAGAGAGAGGGGGGGGGGGGGTCCGAGAGGCAATCAGAGAGAGAGGGGAGGTATGTACAGAGAGAGAGAGGGGGGGGGGGGGGTCCGAGAGGCAATCAGAGAGAGAGGGAGGTATATACAGAGAGAGAGGGAGGGAGGGGGGAATGATCACTTTAAGCATTGTCTGACGTGTAAGGAAAGTTATTTCACGTATACGATTGTCAAAAAAAAAATCAACCGAAATAGAATTCCAAATATTTCGAGGGCATGTCCTATTGTGCCCCAACCTTATTTATTTATCCATTTATTTATTCATTTATTTTATTTTATCTTATTTTATTCCACATTTTTTTTTATTTATCTATTATCATTATATATATATATATATATATATATATATATATATATATATATATATATATATTTTTTTTTTTTTTGGTGGGGTGGGGGACTTATCCCCTCCCCTAGTTTGACCACCGTGCTAACTGAGGCGCCGTGCTAACTGAGGCTCTATAAAGCCGCGCCTCAGTTAGCACGGTGTAAATGTAAATGGGTGTACCTTAACAAAAGACAATAATGAATATCGACAATATGTATGCATGTACACATATTGAGTAATGCAGTATCCCATTCATGTCTTCAAGTTCTCTAATAATATGCAAATTTTAGAACACAGTCTAAATTCAGAATACATTCATGCACTATCACAATGCTGGTAAAGTAAGCAATTGAATTTCCCCACTTTCAGTATAATTCCTTGATCTCCCACCCCTGTTTCCGATAAATTACAATACCGCTGTAAAAAAAGTTTTTTATAGGAAAAACAAGACACATAAAAGGCACTACCTCCTTCCTCTTCAAAACGGTTTTTCCGGTTTAAACCTATTTTTGCGAACACGAATATACTTCAAAACGTCAACATCAATTAAAGGGATTCTACCTACTGGTATTGAAAGAAAATTACTTTTATTGCTTCGCTACCTCGCTATAAGGTGGCTTGCCAAAATGGAATTATTGTTATCACCCTAGTGCTACCCAATTTAAACTCGGCATTAAAAATATAAAAAGGGGATGTTATTAAGTAAACAACCATTAAGCATCCTCAGCTGGAAAAAAGAGCTAGCTCATAGATCACAACCTTTATAGAATAAATTGACAACAACAAAAAATAATCAACCATGAAGGGCGGCCAGAAGGGATATCGACCTCTTCGAAGTAGGGATGATAACAAGGGCCTCACTAGTTCTCTTGACACATATGGGAAACGTCCCGCTCAGCTGGGTCTGGAGGGCGGCCTGGAAAGATGTCGACCTCTTCGACCTAGAGATAACAAGAAGCCTCTTCAGTCCTTAAGGCACATGGGGGAGACGTCCCTCCGAGCTGGGCCTAGTCGGAGATGCATCAGACAGTGACAGGATATCCACCAAGGGCTCATTGGACAGGACCCTTTTAAGAAGTCTGGATGGGATCCGCAGGAGCAGCAGGATCAGAAATAAGGGTTGGGTCAGTAGAAGATGAAAGGAAATATGACCCTTCCACTAACAGGGGGAGGGGGCAGACCAGTAATCACATTTACGTAAGTTGACTGCTTCGGAGCCATTGATCACACTGGAGTCGGACTGAGTGATGTCTTGGTATCCACGATGAAAAAACACCAGATGTCTGGGTATACGTCTGGGTCGGTGACAAGTTTGGATGTGGGGGTATCTACACCATTACAAATTCGAACGTGCTGTCAATTAGATGGGGAGTACAGCGGTGGAGACACGAGCAAGGAATGCGGTACAACATCTCCAGAGAGCTACGGATTCAGAGTGGAGTTACTTCTGTCCATGAGATGAGAAGTGCTTCCTAAGTATTATTTTTTGATTCTAGGGGCAAAATTATTATTCCAGAAACTGTTCTTAATGTTGGGGGCCACAGTGTTGCTCGTAGTGAGCATGTTCGATTTCTAGGAGTAATTATCGAAGAACATTTGACTTAGAAACCCCATAAAGTCAGTGTGTAGAAAGGTTTCTTGAGGTGTAGGTGCTATATGTAGATTAAGATGTGTTTTGTCTGAGACTTTTCTAGGAACTTTACATACATACCAGCTTTGTGCTTCCCTATCTGACTTACTGTAATGTTGTATGGGGCAATTATACTTTTGAGACTTACATTGACAAATTAAAGGTTTTACAAAATAAAATTCTGGCGCTTATCATCAATTCAATTTTCAGACATCCTAGTAAACCCTTATTCCTTCAATGAAAGTTGCTTCCTCTTCTTTTGATGAGTTAGTCAGGTTCAAATGTAGCTGGGAATACCCGGTACTATTTACAGGAAGTTCGAATCGGGTGTGTGTTTTTTTTTTTTACTCTTGTAGTTGATTTGAATTTGTATTGAACAACATATTAGCAATAACATGAAGTGATCATTGTGTTGTAATGCGAACCTGGCGTTTCAATGCGTTAGTACTGACTTGACTTGTATGTTATTTGTCGGAATTTAAATCTCATGCTCGTGAATTGATTTAGCGATGGCTGAGAAGTGTGAATCAGACAAAGTTTCAAGCTCTTCACTGAACCTGATATGTCCATTATGTCTTGATATATTTGTCGAGGCGACGATCTTAACTTCATGTGGACACACATTTTGTAGGCGATGCCTCAAGAAATACGACCTAACCCACCAGGACCTTGATCACATGGTCTGTCCTCTCTGCAGGGAGATCACCAAGTTGTCTGCCAACCGTGTCGATGATCTCCGCCTCAATGTCTCCATCAACGGATGCGTAGACGATTACCACGCCAAGTGTGGAGGGATGAATGCTGTCCTTGAGATGTGCCAGAAATGCACCCCTTGCAAGTCTCTGAAAGACGCTGTATCATTCTGCAGAACATGTAATTATTACATGTGTGATGAGTGCTTACATTGTCATCAACATCTTACAGTCGTCTTCGAAGACCATGAGATTGTATCCATGGATGATGTCATCGAAGGGAAGGTCAGCATTGGTCATTTATTCGAGAAGTGTTCCATCCACAGACAAGAGAATAAAGATATGTTTTGTGAGGATTGTAAGGTCCACGTCTGTCACAAGTGTGTACTTGTTGGTCATAAAGCTCATGGAATCAAGAACCAGGTTGACTTTGAGCAGGAGTTGCGACGGAAGGTAAATTTATTCATAATTATCACAGTAAATATGCTGGTTGATATTGTATACATCGCTGTTTACTATGTATACTTTACAGGAGGTGTTTAGAATTTCAAACAACCATGCTTAATTTCAATTGAAAACATATATAAAAAATCAAACTTTGCTGTTTAAGAGTCTGAACACTTTAAATTCTATTTTAACAAGTAATGTATAAAAGTTAAACAGCTTGTATAAAAATGAAACATTTTGAAAGCGTACACCCTTAAAAAGTTTAGGCAAAAAGGATCAATTATTAACCATCACTGGGTAACACACTATCTGTCAAAATTTGGTAATAAAACTATTAATTCGGTAATAAATTTGCTCAATTGGATAATAATTGCTCAGAATATAAACATGTATATATATATTTTTTTTACAAATATCACCAAACACAATGGAAAGTATGTTGCTCAGCATTTTATGTGTGTATAATAGGTAGATTTAACATGGTTATCAATACTCCGGGCGATCATTGAGCAGAAAATGATGAAAACTAATTAATTGATAAGAATTAACACCAAAGATCATACCACTTTTAATAATGATTTTGATTGTGATGACGATGACGATGAATCACAATTTCAAGACATATA
This sequence comes from Lytechinus variegatus, assembly GCF_018143015.1. Classification (NCBI taxonomy): domain Eukaryota; kingdom Metazoa; phylum Echinodermata; class Echinoidea; order Temnopleuroida; family Toxopneustidae; genus Lytechinus; species Lytechinus variegatus. The sequence continues at coordinate 20,916,295 of NC_054753.1, read as the reverse complement.
AGATATTAAGAACAGTAATAGTAAAAATAAAGATAATATTAATAATAATGAAATATCAAAGATAATGATGATGATACTTCTACTACTACTGCTAATTTTAACACGAATAATGATAGTTATAATAATGATATAATGAATAAGAATATATACATCAATATTGATTAACAAAATAAAAATATAGATGGTGTTGAATACAGATTGACAATGATATATAATAATTTGTAATACTATCATCAGCATCTAAAATGTTGTTGCATTTAATTTTGTTATTTATTCTTTATGTTGAACTACATTGATGATTGTTATCGTTATTGTTTCAATATAAAAAAAACAATTTTGTGATCATATGCTGTCTCTCTTCAAGCTTATTCAGGATTGTCGTGACATTCTGTATGACTTATCTTTGTTTTATACTATTAGCATTTGTTATATTCACCTTTATGAAATATTTCTAGATCTAACTCGTTGTTTTTACATATCACACTTTCAATTCGTAGGTGACAGACCTTGCCCAACGATGTGCCGACAAGAAAGCAGAGCTGGAGAAGAACATTCAGAACATAGAAATACAACGTCATGAGGTACACACTGCAGTGCAGACACTACTAGATGATGTCAAGCAAGCCTACAGCATTAAGGCCAAGGAGCTGGAAGAAAATCTTCGAAATCTCACCGACCAAATACATGCCTTAGAACGTAGTTTTGATGAAGACCTCGACGTCTTGAAGTCAAAAGATCGACAGAGAATCAAGAGTATTTGTAGTTCAATTACTTTGTTAGATAATGACAGACTGGGTCATCTTGAGACAGACACATGATCTGCTCATACCTTGCTCTGTGAGGAGCTGGATGCCATGCTGAAGGAGGTTACTGATCACACTTCTGCGGAAGCTATTAAGAAGAAAGCAAATTGGAAGAGGTTCAATCCAGCAGACGATACTCGTCTTGACCTCGGGAGCATCTCAGGTTCAGATCCCAAGATAGAAGTCATTCAGTGTGTTGATCTACGGGGAATGATGTTCGGTATGACAAGGTACTCCAATAGCACTGTCGCTATCGTGTATGGGGATTATGCACAAGGTATTGATATCATTGATTCAAATGATGGTAAGCAGCGATATAGTAACATATTAGCCTTAAATGACATGAAATGTTATGATCTGGTTTTGCAACGGGACGGGGCGTTATGCGTGTCTATTGGTTCTACAGAAGCCCACATCTACTCTCCCCTTGGCTCTAGGAAAGCAACAATCCACGTGAGAGACAATCGATATCTTCTCAGAGTTAACAGTAGTCCATCAGATGAAATCATCATTACTAACTATGGAAAACAAGTCTATATCTATGACCCGACAGGATCCACTCTTAAACACACTGTTCAAACAAAGCACAAGACGGAGCACGCATCTACCACCAGGACGGGTTTGATCGTCACGAGTTCATGTTGGGACTATCCAAGCGTGGTGACGGTCTATGACAGGGATGGGAATGCTGGTGAGTCTCTACAAGCTCCAGAGGGTGTCTACCTGTATGCTGCCGTGGATGAGCGGGACAGGGTGTATGTAGCGAGTGTTGATGAGAAGAATAGTAGCGTCGTGATCAGGCTCTATGATCTTGATGGTCTGAACCTGAAGGAAAGAGTTGAGTTCAATGCACTTAATATGACATTGGATACTTGGTGGTGTTACTTGGTTTCCCTCTCTCCAGACATGCTCGCCTTTGCTTGTTACAAGAAGTTATATTTCATGAAGGTATCACTGTAATCTACGTTATATCACACCATGTAGTATGGAAACTGACGTGCTTTCATCCTGCTATAATACAAATCTACTTTTACACGTGTCGATATTCAGTATTACATGTATATTACCATGTGATAACCTCATCCAATGACAATATCACTTAATGTGATATAAATAACATACAATTTAATTCGTAGAAAATGTTGAAAAAACGAACATGTTTCGCAGCCAGAAGCTGGATAAAACATGTAAATTTTAAAATTTAATTCGACAATATTCGAGTGATAGAAGTGATAACGAAAATGAATCAATGGATGAAGTATAAATACTATACATTATTTTGCACCAATTTTCCGAGTATTGAATATACAATTTCGTCTGCAACAAACAGGCATACCGTGCTTATTATTGTAATTATCAATGATAGCAAAATTACTATTTAAAAAACTGAAATATAACTAAGCATTTATTGAAATATAACAAAGTAATTAGCGAACGTAATTAAAAAATATATCAAAAGAATTACTATCATACATACTAATGAATATATTTACTGTGCATAAGGGGTATAAACGTAACATAAGCACAAAGACTACACTCAACACTATTAGACCATTTTGCTTTCACATCATGCGAAGTATTCCTACCAACATACTCCTGCCTATTCGCTAGTTGTTATTCAGTTAAATTATCGTGGATGATTGAATGATAAGATGCTTTCTTTTGGACTGTCTATAACAGTGCTTCTCAACCTTTTTTTACTCGAGGACCACTTTGACTCTCAGATTTTTTTCGAGGCCCACCTCCTACCAAACTTTTTTTTTTTGAAGGATGTGACTACTTGTCTCGATCGACTAAAAGATTGTCTCGACAATTTATTGTAAGGAGCATATCAGTGCATAACTTTATGATCTTCTGCTGCAGTGGCGTTATGAGCAAAAAAAATTGAGGGGGCTTGATATGGCGTATCGCATACAATTAATAAAATGTTGGGAGCGAGCATGGCGAGCAAGCAAAAATTTCGACATTTTTATTACAAAAATCTGAGTTTGTGTCAGATTTTGATACAATATTAAAAAAATAATATGTTTCACCCTTATTCCTTTTCCTTTTTTTTTATTTCCTTTTGTCTTTTTTTTCTTGGTCATGAAATATCTGGGGTCAAGTGCCCCCCCCCCATCTGTACGCAGTGTTCTGCAGTGTATTAAATCCAGCGTTTTTCCTCTCGAAACACTGTTTTGGCTTTCGAAACACTCTTCGGAGGTTTTATGTTTAGGTGTCTCTGAAGCTTTGACGGTTTAAGCGCCTTCATTATTTGACAATAACTTCAGCACATTCGACACACATTGCTTTTAGTTTTGCACTACTGCGCAGTTATGATAAATCCAAATTTAATGTATCCAGGGTCTTTCTTACAGTTACCTCCTGGGACTTCAATATATTTTGTTATAAATCATGTTTTCAGACGATATTTCACTCATACATCCCCAATTGGCCAAGCAAAGCCAAATTATGCTGAAATAATTTGTTCCCATTCACATTGTGCATAATATCGTAGGGCCTGTAGCGGCCATTTTGACTTTCCAATAACAGTATCTATCACCTATCTGGCATAATAAATGATATCTCTTAATAGAAATTATGCTTTCAGACAATATTTTACTCATAGATCACTAATACCTGCATTTATGGTGCTCACTCCTGTGAATATTGGTTTCCCACTTTGCATTGTGCATAACACTGTTAATGTCTCTGGCGGCCATTTTGAAAGTAAAAATACAGTATTTAACACAAACTTTTAACCTGAATGATGTATTTCGTTAGAAAATACGTTTTTAAACAGTATCCCATGAATTTATCACATATAATTATGTATTTTTAGTGATCACTCTTGTGATTTCTTTTCCCCACTTTCTCATTTATGGATAATGTTTTTAGGGCCTTTGGCAGCCATTTTGAATATCTAAATAAAACATTCATCAGATACATGGCATATTAATAATATATTTCGTTAACAATTATGTTTTTAGTCAGTATTCCACTCGTATAATCTTAATAATATGCATTTTAGTGATCACTCTGGTGAATTTTTTGGCCCCCATTTCCATTGTACGCAATACTGTTTGGGCCAGTGGCGGCCATTTTAGACATCAAAATGCAGAAATGTTCCCATTTATGACATAATAAATGATATATCTCGTTAGTAATGATGATTTGCATAATATTACTTCGTTCATATATCGCGATTTTTGCGGTTTAGTGCTCATTTTTGTAAAAAATAGTTTTCCTATTCATATTGTACATAATAGAGTATACAATGGACTATGGCGGCCATTTTGAATATCAGGAAAATAAATATTTTGTCAAAAATTATTTTTTCAGAGTGTATTTTACTCCTGCCACACGCTTCCATGCATTTCATAGCCAATGTGCGGACAATTTTAGGATTTTTATGGGTAATTTGCATATTTTGGCGGCCATATTGGATTTTGCCAATTTGCGGAAAATGCTCAAGGTTACACGAGTGGCATCATCCAGATTCGTGATCAGCACCCTCGAATTGACAAGAAACCATAAAAAATATTGTATATATAAAAAAACAAGGGGGCCGTTTCATAAAGCTGTTCGTAAGATAAGAGCGACTTTACGAACGACTGGTGAACCTTTCTTACGCGCGTAACCATCGCCAATGTATATACCATTTACCACAAGAAAGGATCACCAGTCGTTCTTAAAGTCGCTCTTAACTTACGAACAGCTCTATGAAACACCCACCAGGTTTGGTCAAGTTTCTATGGGGCCTATCCTGGACTAAACCATCTTAGATGAATATCTCTACGATTGATGACTACAATGTACAATTAATCATGAATACCAAGCGTACGATCAATCGCAACCTTTGTGTTACGGGACCATTGTAGACTTACATACTGTATAAATGGGAATGGTATAGGTATAGATTATTACCAACTATATAATATATTATAGAAAAATATTTTTTCTCTTAATATGCTGACTGTAGAATAAATATCTTGTATCCTACTTAAATCAAGAATCACCATTACAGAAGAAAGGTCCCTAAAGCTGCAAATCATGTTATTACATTATACACGTACATAGGTTGCATTTTGATATTCGATTGTGTTATTCTCTTAGGCCAATATGTATTTGAACTGTAGAATACATATATCAAAGCAAACGAGACAGTAAATGGATATTCGATTGTTTTATGAGATATTTAAATGGTGAGGATAGAAAACCAGGGAAAATAATTTCGAGAGGACAATCTAGAGTTTACTATCTAAAAATGCATATTTGATTAAAATTGAAGTTTATCGAGCACATACCGATTATTCCTCTTGAATTGAATCTATGGATTTCTTTTTTCATTAAAGGAGAATGAAACCTTTGGAACAAGATCGCTTGTGTGAAAACAGAAAAATCAAAGAAACAGATCAACGGAAGTTTGAGAAAAATCGGACAAATAATGAGAAAGTTATGAGCATTTGAATATTGCGATCACTAATGCTATTGAGATAGCGAATTGGCAATGCGACAAAGATGTGTGATGTCACTTGTGAACAACTCTCCCCATTACTTTAGTATATATTTCACTAGAATTGCCTCTTTTATCACATCTATCCATAAATCATGTGTTCTGTCTACATGAGGGCATGTAATACATATTTTTTAAGAATACATCATGGATAAAGAGTTTGTATCATCATAACAAAAAGCAAAAAGAGACATTTTGAGGGTATGTTATAGTCCACCAAAAGGAAAGTTGTTCATCAGTGACATCACACATCCTTGTCGCATTGCCAATGTGAGGATCTCCATAGCATTAGTGATTGCAATATTCAAATGCTCATAACTTTCTCACTATTTGTCCGATTTTTCACAAACTTTCTTTATTCTTATTCTTTGATTTTTCTGTTTCTACACAAGCCTATTTGTTCCTAAGGTTTCATTCCCCTTTAAATTGTAAATATGATAAATTGAATCAAGTCTGGTCAAACTTTGAACATGTTGAATACTAACTAAATAGAACGAGGAGGGGGGGGGGGTAGTCGGTGAGAGAGAGAAGGGGAGTGAGAAGATGATTTACTTAAAAACCAAGAACTGCTTATCACTAATTTCGGTAAAAAAACACCAAACTTATACATGTACATGTATATTTAACACTTATAATTTTAACAGATAATCACCGAGACACCAACATCAATTCTAAGAGTTTCTATAAAAAAAAAAGGTTGAGAAGGGGGGGGGGGGTGTCATCTCGAATACATTTGTGAATTGCTAATGTGATGGTAATGATTATGATAGATGATTTGATGATGATGATGTTAATGGTGGTGATGTTGATGATGGTGATGTTGATGGTGATGATGATGATAATGGTAATGATGATGATGATGATGATAATGGTAATGATGATGATGATAATGGTAATGATGATGATGATGATGATAATGGTGATGATGATGATGATAATGGTAATGATGATGATGATGATAATGATAATGATGGCAATGATGACGATATTATGATGATGATGGTGATGATAGTGATGAAGATGATGATGATCGTATGATAGATGATGATGGTGATGAAGACTATTCAAATGATGGCAGTCGTGGTGGTGATGGGGGTGGTGGTGATGATGAATATGATAATGACAATGGTGGCGGCGGTAGTGGTGGTGGTGATGAGGATAGGGGTGGCGGTTGTGATGACGATGGTTATTATTACTATCATTATGAAGGTAGTGTTGTGGTGGTATTAATGGTGATAATGACAATAATAGTGGTGGTGAAGATGGTAGCGATGATGATGACAGTAGTTTTGAAGATGGTGGTGGTGGTAGTGTTGAGGATGACGACGATGATGATGATGATGAAGATAGTGGTGGCATGGTGGTGATGAAGATGGTGGTAAAGATGACAGTGATGATAAGTTATAACGGAATAACCATCGTTAATACGTATGGTGGTGAGAGATAGATGTGAAGAAGGATAATTGAGATAATTGCTTTTGGACGCGATGATCATAATGAAAATAAAATAAGATTATAATGTTTTCATTGATCTATATACATGTATATTAAAAACAGCAAATTTATCTCAACTGACATGCGACCGGTGTGTTGGCTCAGTTGGTAGAGCGTCCGTCTCACAACCGGGTGGTCGGGGGTTCAAACCGCGTCAGACCAAAAGACGTTAAAAGATGGGGGTTGCTGCTACCGTGTTTGGCGTTCAACGATTAAAGGGATAGAAAGAGAATGTGAGGGAGAGAGGGAGAGAGAGAGAGGGGGGGGGGTGAAAGAAAGGGAGAAAGAATCAAAGAAAAAAAGTAAGAAATTAAAAAAATAAAATTGAAAAGAAGAGTCGGAAAGAAACATCATAACAATAATATCGGTTTTTCGAAAAAAAATATTAAGAAAGAAAGACTGGTTTCAAAACTGTGTATGATGGCGCTATTCCAACTTCTTAAACGGTGGCATTACTTCGGGTACACTATTTGCGTAATATGTTCTTGGTGATTTAAGCCTATTTTTCATAATGGAATCGTATTGAGATAATTGACAATAAATCATAATTACTCGGATACTGATAGGGCCTACTATAGCAACAGTTTAGTAGTGATTCTATTCATCCCTTGACCATGTTAATGAGAATCTTTGTCATTTATCTTGACAGTGTTACAGTGGAGCTCCAAAGTCAGTGAATCATACACTGTAAAAACTGTGGTGTTAAAACTGACACCAATTGGTGTTAATAGAGGACCACACCCTGAAGTGTTAAAATAACACCCTAGAGATTGGACATAACACCAAAGGGTGTAAATGTAACAACCATAGGTGTTGTAATAACACCTATAGGTGTAAAACTAACACCGCCAATATAACACCGGTGTAAAATAACTGATGTGGTCCTCTATGTACACCGGTTAACACCACAGTTTTTGCTGTGTATCAAAAATAAACATGATTATGTATTTAGAATGTTCAAGTCCTGCAATTTTTTTCAGATCTTTAATAATGAATTGATTTGATAAACTTTCAAATTCATTAAAGATTGTTTCTCTGGGCTCGCTGCGTATTGTAGTGTTGTTGTCTATATTCAACACCCAGCATGAAGAAGTGCAATTTGTGGTGGGGTTCAATAACTTTTGAGAAGGAACAGATTACAAGGAACGGAAACAACTATTACTAAGGTATTACAAAAATAAAGCTATAAAAAATATACAAAGAAAGTACTACCCCCGAACGGACATAGAAAAACTTTAAAAGGAAAGAAGGAACAACAATGAGAGACAACAATAAACATTGAGAAAAACACCCTTACTATAAGAAAACAGAATAAAAAATATACACAAACAAAGAAAAATAAACACAGAAAGAAATAAAGAGAGGGGGAGAGTGAGAGAGAGAGAGAGGGGGGGGGTGGGGGAGGGAGAGGGGAATCATTGGGAGAGAATATGAGAACATGGAACGGGAGCCACTATTACTAAGGTATTAACAATAAACAAAGCTAGGATAACGTACAAAGAAAGTACCCCGCCCCCAAAAAACAAACAAACAAACAAAGAAACAAACAAAAACAAAAAAGAAGAAACCTAGACCAACTTTAAAACGGAAAAAAGGAACAACAATGAGAGAAAACAATAAACATTGAGAAAACACCCTTACTTTAAGAAAACAGAATGAAAAAAAGGAAAAATACACAAAGAAAAAATGAACACAGAAAGAAATAAAAAGGTAGAGAGGGGGGGGGGGGGGGGGGGGGGGGGGAGAAGGGAGGGGAGAAGGGGGAGGGGGTGAGGGGGGTGTGGGAGAGAATATGAGAAGAGTAGATCAGGAGTACATGAGATGAAACCTGAGAGAGAATCAGAGATAAGAGAAAGATACTATTTTTTTTCAAATAGAATCACATTAAAACATTACTGACTGATTTTCTTTTACTCAAGCAATTAAATAAAGAGCATAAAACCACAATGTCACAAAACAATATCAACATATAGACTCAGATGCATTAAAGATTTTTGATCTTGCTACCAAATAAGATCTCTTAAAAATGGACCATTTAAGTTAGGTTACCTCACAGAATCACTTTTTGATAGAGAAACAGAGATGCATACAATTTTGAAAATATCAAATAATCTATGCTGGGAATCTTACACATAGAGACAAAAATTATGGAAGAAAATCTTTTTTTTTTTTTACATAATCAGATCTCTAAATGATAGAAAAAATAAGTTAGGTAACCTAAAAAAAAATTCTTGATAGAGAAATAGAGATGATTAAAACACAAATAATCCATTCTGCGATTTGTGCATGATAAGAAAAAAAAATCATGGAAAATTGATTCATTTTCTTTTTTACATATTGATAATTGAGTTACACAGAATACCGTCTTTTAATAAAGAAAATTTCGAAATTAGGGTCATGTAACCTCATAAAACGTCTTATTAAAGGAAACCAAAACCCAAGAAGAGAAGTAATCTTATTGGAAAGAGTAAAATGAGAGGAACAATTTAAAAAATAAGTTTCATCAAAATCGGTTATGAAATAAGCAAGGTATGGGTGTTTGAAAACTCTTGTTGTACTGTCTATGAGCATCCTCAATTTGGCAAACGTGCTTCAAAATGGCTGATTTTGTGGACAACTCTCCATTAATTTTGTTTTGGACACGAATTTTCAGATTTTCTTCATTATCTTTCAAATTGCATCTTGCCTCCTGAGCACAACATATGTCATGGGAAAATATAATCCACACCATATATGTCAAGGTCAGGAGGAGATAATGTGAAATATGTAAAATACAGGGAAAATCTGAAAATATGTGTACAAAACAAATGGAGAGTTGTCCACAAAATCAGCCATTTTGAAGCACGTTTGCCAATTTGAGGATCCACATAGTAAGTACAACAAGACTTTTTAATCGTCCATAACTTAGTTATTTCATAACCGATTTGATGAAACTTTTTTTTTAATTGTTCCTCTCATTTTACTCTTTCCAATAAGATTGCTTCTCTTCTTGGGTTTTGGTTTCCTTTAATAGAGAAACAGAGTTGCCTCGGGAGTTGCCTGCATACAATATTCGAAAGATAAAATCACCCATTGTGGGATTTTGCACATGAACATGATGAAGACAAAAATGCTTAATTTGATAATGACACTCCCTCTATCAACGAATAAATACATAACGCGCAGTCAAGTTCAAAGGTAGCTGGAAATACCCAGTTCTATTGTTCAAAGTGGGTGTGTTTGACTTGTAGTTGAATTTGTATTGAAGTACGACAATAGTATGAAGCTGAACCATTGCGTTGTAACTCGAACTCGACGTTTCAGTATACATTAGTACTGATAGACATTGAGGAATTTAGATCTCGTGTTTGTAAATTAATTTAGCGATGGCTGAGAAAACATCAAGCTCTTCACCGAACCTGATATGTCCATTATGCCTTGATATATTTGTCGAGGCGACAATCCTGACTTCATGTGGACACACATTTTGTAGGCGATGCCTCAAGAAATACGATCTAACCCACCAGGACCTTGATCACATGGTCTGTCCTCTCTGCAGGGAGACCACCAAGTTGTCCGCCAACCGTGTCGATGATCTCCGCCTCAATGTCTCCATCAACGGATGCGTAGACGATTACCACGCCAAGTGTGGAGGGATGAACGCTGTCCTCGAGATGCGACCAAAATGTTCTGGTTGCAAGCTTCAAGGAGATGCTGTCTCATTCTGCAGAACCTGTAATAACTACATATGTGATAAATGTTTGCAATGTCATCAATATCTGTCAGTCTTTGAAGATCATGAGATGGTATCCATGGATGATGTCATCGAAGGGAAGGTCAGCATTGGTCATTTATTCGAGAAGTGTTCCATCCACAAACAAGAAAACAAAGATATGTTTTGTGAGGATTGTAAGGTCCATGACTGTCACAAGTGTGTACTTGTTGGTCATAAAGCTCATGAAATCAAGAACCAGGTTGACTTTGAGCAGGAGTTGCGACGGAAGGTAAATTTATTCATAATTATCACAGTAAATATGCTGGTTAATATTGTATACATCGCTGTTTACTATGTATAATTTACAGGAGATGTTTAGAATTTCAAACAACCATGCTTAATTTCAATTGAGAAACAAATATCAAAAATCAAACTTTGCTGTTTAAGAGTCTGAACACTTTAAAATCTATTTTAACAAGTAATGTATAAAGGTTAAACAGCTTGTATAAAAATGAAACATTTTGAAAGCGTACACCCTTAAAAAGTTTAGGCAAAAAGGATCAATTATTAACCATCACTGGGTAACACACTATCTGTCAACATTTGGTAATAAAAACTAATAATTGGGTAATAAATTTGCTCAATTGGATAATAATTGCTCAGAATATATAAACATGTATATATATACTTTTTTTTACAAATATCACCAAACACAATGGACAGTATGTTGCCCAGCATTTTATGTGTGTATAATAGGTAGATTTAACATGGTTATAAATACTCAGGGCGATCATTGAGCAGAAGATGATGAAAATTTAATAATTAATAAGAATTAACACCAAAGATCATACCACTTTTAATAATGATTATGATGACGATAATAATGATAATCACAATATCAAGTTATATAAGATATTAAGAACAGTAATAGTAAAAAATGACAATTTTAATAATAATGAAGTATCAATGACAGTACTAATGATGATAAGACTACTACTAATGACAAGACGAATAATGATATAATAATGGCATAATGAATAAGAATATATGAATTGATAATGATTATAATACATACAGTAACAATAAATAAATACAAATATATACATTAATATTTATTAATAAACTAACAATAATTATAGATGGTGTTGAATACAGATTGACAATGATATATAATAATTTGTAATACCATCATCAGCATCTAAAATGTTTCATTTAATTATGTAACTTATTCTTTATGTTGAACTACATTAGTGATTATTAGCGTTATTGTTTCAATATGACATAGGCCTACAATTTTGTAATCATGGTGTATCTCTTCAAGCTTATTCAGCATATCGTTCTGTATGATTTATCTTAATATAGTATTAGTATTTGTCATTTTCACCTTTATGGAATATTTCCAGATCTAACTCGCTGATTTTACTTATAACTTTCAATTCGTAGGTGACAGACCTTGCTCAGCGATGTGCCGACAAGAAAGCAGAGCTGGAGAAAAACATTCAGAACATAGAAATACAACGTCATGAGGTAAACACTGCTGTACAGGCACTACTAGATGATGTCAAGAAAACCTACAGCATCAAGGCCAAGGAGCTGGAAGAAAATCTCCGAAATCTCACCGAGCAAATACATGCATTAAAGCATAGTTTTGATGACGACCTCAACATCTTGAAGTCAAAAGATCGTCAGAGGATCAAGAGTATTTGTAGTTCAATTACTTTGGTAGATAATGACAGACTGGGTCATCTTGAGACAGACACTCTATCTGCTCATATCTTGCTCTGTGAGGAGCTGGATGCCATGCTGAAGGAGGTTACTGATCACACTTCTGCGGAAGCTATTAAGAAGAAAGCACAGGAGAAGAGGTTCAAACCAGCAGACGATACTCGTCTTGACCTCGGGAGCATCTCAGAATATACCGATCATTCATCTACGGCAACCTTTAAGAAGAAAGCACAGGAGAAGAGGTTCAAAGCAGCAGACGACACTCGTCTTGACCTCGGGAGCATCTCAGGATCAGATCCCAAGATGGAAGTCATTCAGTGTGTTGATCTACGGACATCGATGCACGGTATGGCACGCTACTCCCATAGCACAGTCGCTATCGGGTATGGGTGGAATGCACAAGGTATTGATATCATTGATTCAAATGGTGGAAAGCAGCGATATAGTAACATATTAGCCTTGAATGAAATGAATTGTTATGATCTGATTTTGCAACGGGACGGGACGTTATACGTGTCGACTAATTTTGGAGAAGCATACATCTACTCTCCCCTTGGCTCTTGGAAAGTAACAATCGACGTGAGAAACAGAAGTTTTCTCAGAGTTAACAGAAGACCATCAGATGAAATCATCATTACTACCTATGGAAAACAAGTCTATATCTATGACCAGACAGGATCCACTCTTAAACACATTGTTCAAACCAAGCACGATACGGAGCAGGCATCTATCACCGGGACGGGTTTGATCGTAACGAGTTCATGTGATGCCAATCCAAGCATGGTGACGGTCTATGACAGGGATGGGAATGCTGGTGAGTCTCTACAAGCTCCAGATGGTGTCTATCCGTATGCTGCCGTGGATGAACAGGACAGGGTGTATGTAGCGAGTGTTGATGAGAAGAATAGTAGCGTCGTGATCACGCTTTATGATCTTGATGGTCTGAACCTGAAGGAAAGAGTTGAGTTCAATGCACTTGATATGACATTGTGTTCGAGTTGGTGTTACTTGGTTTCCCTCTCCCCAGGCATGCTCGCCTTTGCCTGCTACGAGAAGTTATATTTCATCAAGGTATCACTGTAATCCACGTTATATCACACCATGTAGTATGGGGACTGATATGCTTTCACCCTGCAACAATACAAATTTACTTTAACACGTGTCGATATCCAGTATTACATGTATTACCATGTGATAACCTCATCCAATGACAAAATCAGTTAATGTGATATTGATAGTCTTAATTACCATGGTTACTTCTAATGTACGAGTTATACATCTAAAAAAATGAATCAAATTTATAAACTTAACGTCACACCAGTTTCATGTGTATTCTACATGTATATAATATTTAGTCTGCAAAAAGCATAGGCCTATCGTATTTATCATTGTAGCTATCAAGTGATAGAAAAATTACTTAAAAAACAAAAACATAACTAAGTATTTATTAAGAATATAACAAAGTAATCAGCAAATGTAATTAAATATAAATCAAGATAATCACTATCATACATGATAATGAAAATGTTTACAGTGCACAAGGGGAATTTATAAGCAGAAAGAGTACACTCTACCGTATTAGACCATTTTGCTTTCACATCACGCGAAAAATTCGTATCATCATACTCATGCCTGTTTGCTATTTGTATATTTTTCAGTTAAATTATCGTGGATCATGGTGGATAATGGAATGATAAGATGCTTTCTTTTGGACCGTCCATACGAATCTTGCTCTTTATTTTCGATGTGATCTTCTCCAAGAGGGGAATATGCCAACCACTGATAACCATTCATTTGAAAAATGAAATATTTGCCGGTGAAACCTGCCTTTTTTTTTATATATTAGTAGTCTTAAAAATATATTATTTTGATTTCTTTACTTCTATGAGTGTTTTCATCTGAATAATAATATTCTTCTATTCTTCCTTGAATTTGTCATAAGTCACTGTGAAAAGAATAAAAGCAATGTAATGGTAATTTGTATATTTCATTCGTTTATTTCCATTTTCAACAATTACAGTTTCTTCTGTACATGTTTTCATATATAAATAACAAAACATTTTTCAAATATTCCTGTACAGAAAATTATATTCAAGATTATTACAAATCAGGTTGGAAATGGAGGAGGCTGCTAAAAAGCGGAGATCGTAGAGTACAGCCTCCGAATAAATATTCTTGCAGTTGTTTAGCATATAAAAATAAAATAACAACTTGAGCATAACCAGTTAAATTAAAAGGAAAAATGGGAAATAAAAATAAAAAAGGAAATAAGAAAAATAGAGATTAATGGTCTCCAGAATCCAGCCCCAGCACTCACAGACGGACCTCGCCGATCAACAGGGAAACGAGAGAGATGTAAAAGTGTACGTGACATGATAAACATGTTTGATTTAAAAAATACAAGAGTTTGAGTGATGAAGAGTTAAATTAAATGGTTATCTTGAAGAATTTTTTTGAACTTATATTTGAAAGAATTAAGGCTTGGAGATTCGTTGATGTTACTATTAATAGTTCCCCAGAGTCTAGGGCCTTCAAAAGTAAAAATTGATTTTGCAAGGATGGTCCGGGGTAGTGGTAAATGAAATTCATCGGATTGACGTGTGGGATATTTGTGAAGGGTTTTGTTTTTGTTAAATGAAGAATTAAATATGGGTGGTAACATATTATTGTTTAACTGATACATGAATTGACCTAAATTATATTGGTACAGTGTTTTTATTTTTAGAATGTTATTGTTTAAAAACAACTCATCTGTGCGATCTCTAGGACAAGTTGAAAATAACACGCAATGCCTTCTTTTGTAAAAGCAATATTCTATCTAGGTAGGTTGAGTGTGTGTTTCCCCAAACAATTGCTCCATAATTTAGATATGGTAAAATTAATGTTGAATAAAGCATTTTTAGGGAGGAAGTTGGAAGAAAAAACTTAACTTTGTTGATAACACCAATATTGCGTGAAATTGTACGACATATACATGTAGAGTCAATATGCGATTTCCAAGATAATTTGTTGTCTATTATGAGGCTTAAAATGTTGTTGTGGTAACAACTTCAATTTCCACATTGTCTAATTTGATATTAAATGGCAATTGTTCTAAAGAATTGCTAAAAAGCATGCATTTCGTTTTTTGAACATTAATTGACAATTTATTAGCCCTAATCCATTGTACCAATTTATCCAGTTCAGTGTTCAGTACATTAATTAAAATATCGGGGTTAGGATGAGAGTATAGAGTACATTTGAATCATCTGCAAAAAGGACATAAGATAATATTTCAGAGGAGTTCTGGATGTCATTTATAAAGATTATAAATAAAAGAGGGCCCAGGAGGCTGCCTTGGGGAACACCCCAGTTAACATTTTGTAGAGAAGAATTTTGTTAATTTATGCTTACGAATTGTTTGCGATTTACGAGGTAGTTTCTGAACCACTCCAAGGCCTTCCCACGAACTCCATAATTTTCAAGTTTGTAGAGCAGTATCTCATGATTTATAGTGTCAAAGGCCTTGGAGAGGTCCAGAAAAAAACCTATTGTATGTTCAAAGTTGTCAATAGCGTTTGTGATTTTGTCAGTAAATGAGAGAGTGGCGTGAGATGTACTATGTTTTTGGCGAAATCCAAATTGAAAATCGGAAATTATATTATATTTATTCAAAAAATTTAATAATCTTGTGTAGATCACCCTTTCCATAACTTTAGACAAAGTAGGTAATAAGGCTATTGGTCTATAGTTACATACATTAATCTTTTCTCCTTTTTTGTGCACTGGTATTATCTTTGATATTTTCATACTGTCAGGCACTACGCCATTACTTAAAGAAAGGTTGAATATGTATACTAATGGGTCAACAATGTATTCTATAACATTTTTTAAATAAAATATTGTCAATACCATCGTGACCACAGCTTTTTTTGTTTTTTAAGTTGTTCACTATATCTATTATTTCATTTCTATGTACAGGTACTAAAAATAAAGAATTTGGATTTGGTTGGTGAATGAAATCCGTATATTTTTTTTTGGTGTTAAAGGTATATTATCTGCAAGACTTTTTCCAATTTGTGTGAAGTATTGATTGAATATATCAGCTATACGAATAGAATCGTGTATTTCAACATTATTAGTGAACAGGTGGGAATGTGAATATATGATCTATATTCATTTGTCAATATATGCGTGCATAAGTATAAACTTGATCTCAAATATTACATACATAATATTGCATATAGAAATGCATTGTATATGGTGTAAAGAATAAGTAAAAATCTTGCATTATTGTCATATTAAGGTGCAGAGGCTTTCTAAGATTTATTTAGAGAAAATTCGTAGAGATAGATTTCACTATCTTTAACTTCAGATTAAGTTAACGATTGCTATTCAACTTGTACACTCAAGTTTTCATTGCCCGGTGTTCTCTCTCTACATTCAAGTGTGTAACCATGATCACTTTAAATCCCAGTATTTGACACCCGTTTAGTAGTTCTTAAAGAATATTTCTGCAATCGTTAACCCAAATTTGCATCTAACAATTTGTGTAAAAAAATAAAACTATAACCACCCCTTATTCCGAAATTCAAAATGGAAGATTAATGAAGTAAAATTAGATAATTGTAAACATTGACCTGGAAAAGAAAAATAACATTTACAGCTTTTTTAGTACAAGCCCCAAACGACGAAACTCTTTTTGATTGTGAGTTCAGGATTAAGAAAACAGCCTTTCTTTAACCGTGCTACAAAAAACTTTTTACACACTAATTTGAGATAGAAATTAACGTAGATGAACAACTCCAGGTCAATCCGTGGTTATTTTCTTTAATAACATTTCATTCTATTTCCAATTTGATGTATAAATAATTTTTTTCTTGTGTAAATATCACGATTTATATTTTTATAAATGCATGTTATCGAGTTACTGCTCTCTCGGAGGTTTTATTCTATGAGATTATCTTGTGTATAGTTATGACCTCTGTTTAGAACAATCGCTAATCTTTATGTTGCCATGGTTATAAGACTGTTTATATGGGAATGGTTTAGGTATAGATTATTACCAACTATATAATGTAAAAATTGAAAAAAAATATCTCTTAATATGCTGACTGTTGAATAAATATGTTGTTTCATACTTAAAGGACAAGTTCACCCAAAGAAATAAGTTGACTTGAATGAAAATATAAAAATCCAACAAGAATAACACTGAAAATTTCATCAAAATCGGATGAAAAATAAGAAAATTATTTTAAAATAATATATTACAGAACTTTAAGATGCACATCCTGGTCGGTATGCAAATGAGGATACTAATTACTGATGATGTCATCCACTCTATTTCTTTTGTATTTTATTCAATGAAATATGAAATATTCGAATTTTCACCTAATTGTCAAGTAAAACAACGATTAATTCATCTCTGAACATGTGTAACTACTATTGTTTGATATATATGGTTCAGTCAGGTTGTTCCTTATAGTCAAATTGGTAAACAAAAATGAAATATTGTATAATTCAAACAATAAAAACCAAAAGAAATAGTGAGAGAGAGACATCATCGACTGTCTCATTTGCTTGTCACTGAGTTTTGTACATGTATTTCACTGTTTTGTGAAAAATAAGCGAAACTTTAAAATGAAATAACTTTCTTATTTTACATCCGATTTTGATGAAATTTTCAGCGTTATGCTAGGTTGATTTTCCTCTTTTTCAGTCCAACCAACACTCTTCTGGGGTGGACTTGACCTTCAAATCAAGAATCATCATTACAGAAGAAAGGCGCCTAAAGCTGGAAGTCATTTTATTACATTATACAGTGGCTACATTTTGATATTCGATTGTTTGATTCCCTTAGACCTATATGTATTATAATGCATATATCAAAGCAAACGAGACAACAAATGGATATTAGATTATTTTTAAAGATATAAATGGTAAAGATAGAAAACGAATGAAAATGATTCCGAGAGGACAATCTAGAGCTTGCTATTTAAAAAACAACCAATGCATATTTGATTAGAATCGAAGTTTATCGAGAAACGAACATTCTTCCCTTTGAATTGAATCTATGGATTTCTCTTTTCATTAAATTGTAAATATAACATTGAATCGAGTCTGTTCAAACTTTGTTTATATTGAATACTTACTACATACGGTTGCAAAAGGAAAAGAGGATGGAGGGGGGGGGGGGGGGGTAGTCGGTGAGAGAGAGGGGAGGGGAACATGTAGGTATAGACAGAGGTGAGAGGTAGATAGAAAGTAAGTATATATACAGCTGTATGTAAGTATTTATGAATTATTTTCGTTGTGAATCTGCCATTTCTATGGAATCATTAAAAACAGTAATGCTAAAAATAGATCCAACAACAAGTAGCCTATAGTACGCCTCTGGCAGTGTCTCGCCTACATTCAATATTGCACCATGCTGACTTTGAAAACGACTATAGAATAATTATTCACAAAAAACACCATTCATAAATATGACAATAACATACTATGTTTATTGAACCTAACTGACATCTCATTTTGATTATATCACCAGTGGCGTAGCTAGGATTTTTTCCCCGGGGGGGGGGGGGCACTGGGGGGTCCTTGCTCTTTCAGGGGGGGGGGGCACCGGCCATTTTTCCGGTGTGTGTGTATGTGTCCACAAGGGCAGATCCGATCGACTTTCGCCAATAGGGGACGGGGCCCGAAATTATCTTCACCTATATCAGTCACTTCTTAGTTTTATTCTTATAAAACAACATAAACATAAAATAATCTCATAAGCCTTATAAAAAGTGCGAGCGCGAAGCGCGAGCGATTTTTTTTTACTTTAATGTATTTTTTCCTGAAAATTTAATTTTCTGGGCAATGTTATGTGTGATCCTGAACAAGATTCGTATGTACCCCCAAGCGCGAACAGAAATTTGTATCAACTGTTCTAGCATTATCGAAAAGGGACCTGTTAAGGACTGCTTACAGTTACCCACGAAGACGGTATATATTTTAACAATGCGAGCGCGAAGCGCGAGCAAATTTTTTGACATTCCGACCTAAAATAAAATGGTCATTCTAAGCACTTTTTGTATTAATTAATGGGATAGGTATGTAACTAAACAATTGATGCGAGCGCGAAGCGCAAGAGGAAGAAATTGAGATTTTAGACCTAAAAGCGGGACACTCTATTCATATTTTGTAAGTCATAAATAGGATATAGTCAATTGGGCATCATTAATAATGCGATCGTGAAGCGGAGCAGACAATTATTGACATTCTGATGTAAAACTGGATAATATAAAGAACATGCAGGCTATCGCGCATGTTTTATATTTAGACCTAAAATCTGGGCATTCTGAATACATCAGTTGTTTAATGGAACATTATGGAATACACGTAGACAATATAAACTTGGCAAATCAAACAATGTGACCACGCAGCGTGAGCTTAAAATGCTGATATGTAGACCATAAAACGGACATTTTACAGAGCACTTAAATTTGTAAATGAAAAAAAAAATAATGAAAGCTCGATGTCCGAGCTAAAATATGTTTTGCATATTGACTTCAAAACTTGCTCCACATCAGCCTATTAAGCAAGATATGAATCCCATCGAACAGGCAATTATGGCGCGAAGCGCCAGCAAAAATTTTATATTGTAACATGAAAAGATTTTTTTTTAATTGCAAGTCTTCCCCTCACATTATTTCATTCACTCGTCTTCCTCTTATTTTCCTCTTCTTTTTTCTTTTTCTTTCTTCTTTCTCCCTTTTTTCTTTTCTTTTTTTATGCTCTGCCAAATTTTTCTGGGGGCACCTAGGGGGGCACACCAAATCTCAGGGGGGGCACGTGCCCCCCCCCAGGCCCCCCCCCGTAGCTACGCCACTGTATATCACATATGACTTGAATAGGATGATCAGTGGTCCTTGATTCCCTAAATATGTCCACATTAATATACCAATAAACTTTCAAAGATATGATGGCAATTAATTGAACAAATGCCCCCAGTGTGGCCAAAGTTCATTGACCCTAAATGACCGTTGACCTTGGTCATGTGAGTTGAACCTCATGGAGGATGTTCACTGATACTTGATTACTCTTACGTCCAAGTTTCATGAATTGGATCCATAGACTTGAAAAGTTATTACGGCAATTCAACAAATACCCCCACATGGTCAAAGTTCATTGACCCTAAATGACCTTGATCCTTGTTATGTGATCTGTTGTACTTATTTACCCTTACCTTGGTTTATATGATGACATTTCAAAATTTAACCCTTAGGTTATAATTTTAAATATTGATAATCCCGCTCTGCTATGCAGGCGAGGCAACCCCCCCCCCCCCAACAATATAAAAATGTTTGTCCCTTAGTTGACTTAATCATTTGTCTCATCAATTTTACGAGAGACATAATTGGAGCTTTTTATCTATACATAAATGGAGCTAAATCCTTCAGCTGTCCTGGCCAGGATATGACAATAAATTCAACATAATTTTGTGCAAACACACATATGAATAATTATCATCATTTTGGATATATTATATCCAAAATGATGATAATTATAATAATAACAACAATAATAATGATAATACTAATGATTATAATAATAATAATCATTATAATAAGAATAACAATAATAGTAATAATAATAAATGTTTTACGTCCTACATCTCCTTAACCGAAACTATGTCTATAAGCAATTAAGAACTATAAGCAATTAAAGTTACTAAGAACTAGATTGCCCTCTTCAAAAAGGGGTGCTAGGGAACTGACGCTTGAAATGAGGATGTTATAGGAACGAAGAGGAGGGGGGGGGGGTTGACTGGTTGGTGAATGGAAAAGGATGGAAATAATATAATCATTTTAAAAGATCTTCTTATCCATGTATTATCGCGTGACAAATCTTCCAGATCATACCCTTTATTGAAATATTGTTTGATTTTAACTTAAAATTATGGCGCCCAGAGTCCATCTCTACGATGTAACCAATTCCTTAATCACAGTCAGTATTTTTTTAATACAACGCTGTTTACTATATAAAGCTCACAGTAGTTGTTAAACGATATAAAGAAACAAGCTTGATTTATTAATGTTCTTTAAGACTTTAAACAATGTTTAAACAACTACTGTATAACAGTTGATATAGCAAACAGCGTGGTATATATACATGTTTGAAACAACTTTTTGGCTGTGTTGCTTCAAACAATGCCAAGGCCATCGATAAATCTCGAATATAAATATTGCATATAGGAATGTATTGTATACGGTGTAAAGTATAATTACAAATCGTCCATTATCGTTATATTAATGTGAAGAGTCTTTCTAAGAATTATTTAGAGAAAATTCATAAAGATAGATTCCACTATCTTTAATTCTAGATTAACTTAAACGTTCAATTGCTATTCGACTCATATACTCAAGTGTTCAGTGCCAGATTTTCTCTGTTTACATTCAAGTATGTATATATGTAACCACGATCGCTTACGATCCCCCAAATTGACACCATTTGCTTTTTCAAGAACATTCCAGCAATCTCTATCCCCAAAAGTTCGGTTTCTTTTTCATTGCAAGTTTAAGATCATGAAAGCAGCCTTAAAAAAAAGAAACGTGCAAAAAAAGCAACCCAAACTTCTATGCAATAATTCGAAAGACCTGGTTATCACCTTTAACGTAGAGGGGCAACTTCAGGTCGATTTGTGGTAATTTTCTTTTATGAACATGTAATTGTACTTTGAATTTGATGTATAAATTATTTTTTCTTGTGTAAATATCACGATTTATATATTATAAATGCATGTTATCGAGTTACTGCTCTCTCAGAGGTTAGTCTCTGACATTCTCTTGTGTATAGTTATGACCTATGTTAAGAACGACTCTGTTTATCCACGGGGAAAGAGTATTTTAAAAAGAAATTGATTATAAAATTTTTAGCTTTATAATTATGGCATAAGGTTTGTATTATTTTATAACACATGTTTCCTGACGCCATGAATGAATCACTATTAGTGACTATGCGTAGCTATGAGATGAATTTATTTTGAATGTATAACCAGTGACATCAGGACCCCGTAATACAAATTTGAAAGAACAATCCTGATTGGTTCCTATTCAGTCAAGTGAGCAAAATACGCATGCAACGACGATCTTGATAGGCTATTTCATTTAGCGATTAATCGCTATTCTTCGTGTTATCTCGCCTAGTTAGTTCAACATGAAAAAGAGCAAATGGGCGTCATGTTTTGAAATGCACTTCTGGGGCCTGTTGCACGAACCTTAACAAGCAACTTAGATGAATATCTCTACGATTGATTGAATTGACTACAATGTACAATTAATCGTGAATACCAAGCGTGCGATCAATCGACAACCTTTGTGTTACGGGACTCTTGTAGACTTACATACTGTATAAATGGGAATGGTATAGGTATCGATTATTATCAACTATATAATATAATAAAATAGAAAAAATATCTTATCTCTTAATATGCTGACTGTAGAATAAAGGTCTTGTTTCATATTTAAATCAAGAGTCATCATTACAGAAGAAAGGCCCCTAAAGCTGCAAAGTATATTACATTATACAAAGGCTACATTTTTATATTCGATTGTTTTATTCTCTTAGGCCTATATGTATTAGAATGCATTTTGCAAACCAAAAGAAAAAAAAATAATAGAAACAAATAATATATCCGATTATTTTGTGAGATAAATAAATGGTGAAGATAGAAAAACGAGAGAAAATTGTTCAGAGAGGACAATCTAGAGTTTGGTATTTAAAACGACCAATGTATATTTGATTAGAATTGAAGTATATCGAGCACATACCGATTATTCCTTTTGAATTGAATCTATGGATTTCTCTTTTCATTAAATTGTAAATATGATAAATTGAATCAAGTCTGGCCAAACTTTGAACATGTTGAATACTAACTAAATAGAACGAGGAGGGGGGGGGGGGGGGTAGTCGGTGAGAGAGAGAAAGGGAGCGAGAAAATGATTTACTTAAACAACAAAAACTGTTTATCACTAATTTCGGTAAAAAAAACCCAAACTTATACATGTATATTTAACATTACCAAATTCTGGTAGAATAATTTTAACAGATAATCACCGAGACACCAACATCAATTCCAAGAGTTTCTATAACAAAAAGGTTGAGGAAGGGGGGGGGGTGTCATCTCGAATACATTTGTGAATTGCTAATGTGATGGTAATGATGATGATGTTGATGATGGTAATGATGATGGTGATGATGATGATGATGAGGATGATGTTGATGATGATAGTAATGATGATGATGATGGTAATGATGGTGATGGTGGTGATGATGATGGTAATGATGATGGTAATGATGATGGTAATGATGATCATGATAATGATGGCAATGATGACGATATATGATGATGATGGTGATGATAGTGAAGAAGATAATGATGATTACTATGACAGATGATGATGGTGATGAAGATTATTCAAACGATGGTAGTCGTGGTGCATGGTGATAGGGGTGGTGGTGATGATGGCGATGATGACTACGTTGATGACAGTGGTGGCGGTAGTGGTGGTGGTGGTGGTGATGATGGTGGTGGTGATGATGGTGATGGTAATGATGATGATAATCATGATGGCAATGATTATGACGATATAATGATGATGATGGTGATGATAGTGATGAAGATAAAGATGATTACTATGATAGATGGTGATGAAGATTATTCAAATGATGGTAGTCGTGGTGGTGATGATGGCGATGATGACTACATTGATGACAATGGTGGCGGTAGTGGTGGTGGTGGTGGCGGTGATGATAGGGGTGGTGGTTGTGATGACGAAGGTTGTTCTTATTATTACTATCATTATGAATGTATAGTGATTTTCGTGGTGGTGTTATTGATGATGATAACGATAATAGTGGTGGTGAAGATGATAGCGATAATGATGATGACAGTAGTTTTGAAGATGGTGGTGGTGGTAGTGTTGAGGATGATGACGACGACAATGATGATGATGAAGATAATGGTGACATGGTGGTAATGAAGATGGTAGTAAAGATGGTAAAGATAACGATGATGATGGTAATGATGATGATGACGGTGATGATGATAATAGTTATAACGGAATAACCATCGTTATTACGTATGGTGGTGATAAGCAGAGATAGATGTTAAAGATGATAATTGAGATATAAATTGCTTTTGAACGCACGCGATGAAAATGAAATAAGATTAGGTTTTCCTTGATCTATATTTAGAACAGCAAATTTATCTCGACTGACATGTTCATGACATAATCTTTATTAAAAAAATATTATTTAAGATAAGGAAGAACTTTAGGTGGACACTGATTACGAAATAATTATCAAAATGGGCCATGCACGAACGCTCTGTGAGAAAGGAAAGAGAATGGGAGAGAGAGGGGGGGGGAGGAGGGGGGGGGGGGCTGAAAGAAAGGGAGAAATAATTAAAGAAAGAAACAATCATGGATAGAAAGAAAAAAAATAAGAAATTAAAAAATAGAGTAGCAAAGAGGAACAGGAAAGAAACTTCAAAACAATAATATCGGCTTTTCGAAATGATTATTAAGAAAGTAAGACTGGTTTCAAAACTGTGTATGATGGCGCTATTCCAACTTCTTAAACGGTGCTATTGCTTCGGGTACGCTATGTGCGTAATATGTTCTTGGTGATTTAAGTTTTATTTTTTCAACATGGAATCGTGTTAAAGGGGAATCCAGCCCAAATAAAAACTTGTTTTTATAAGAAAAAGAAAAATCAGACAAGTTGATAGGTGAAGGTTTGAACAATATTGGACAAACAACGAGAAAGTTATGAATTTTAAAAAGTTGTAAATATTGGTGATCACTTTACCCATGGAGACTTCAAATTGGCCACATATGTGATGCCATAGTGATGTAAGGCAAGGACTACTCTCCATGGACTCCAATACATATTATGGCTAAAACGTCATTTTTCCCAAAAGTTGTATTTCAAATTATATTTTTCTTTCATGAGGACATAAAACAATACACCTGGGTTATGTTTATATTACTGCGCTGGGGGAATGGGTACTCAGGAGAAAACCACGAATCTCTGATAATAAAGTACATGGCCTATGGGAAATTTGTCCTTGCCCCTTGTCATAATTTAATTATCCAGTTGCCAATTTGGAATCTACATAGTATTAGTGATTTCAATTTCAAAGTAGCTATAACTTTCTTACTGCTTGGCCGATTTCTTTCAAACTTTCACCATTCTGTTTAATTTATTTTTCTCCTTCCCAACACAACTGTTTAAGGCCAAGGCTGGATTCCCCTTTAAGTAAGATAATTGACAATAATTCATAATTACTCGGATACTGATAGGGCCTACTATAGCAACAGTTTAGTAGTGATTCTATTCATCTCTTGACCATGTTAATGAGAATCTTTGTCCTTCATCTTGACAGTGTTACAGTGGAGCTCCAAAGCCAGTGAATCCTACCAAAAATAAACATGATTATGTATTTAGAATGTTCAAGTCCTGCCAACTTTTTTTTAGATATCTAATAATGAATTGATTTGATAAACTTTCAAATTCAATAAAGTTTGTTTCTCTGGGCTCGCTGCGTATTGTAGTGTTGTTGTCTATATTCAACACTCAGCATGAAGAAGTGCATGCATTTTGTGGTGGGGTTCAATAACTTTTGAGAAGGAACAGATTACAAGCAACGGGAACCACTATTAGAATGGGGGGGGGGGTAGTTACTGAGAGAGAGGGACCGAGAAGAGAGGGGAATATGCAGATGATTTATTTTATCACTAATTTCGGTAAACCTCCTCCCTCTTATACATGTATATAAAGTTAACACTACCAGATTCTGGTAGAATAGTTTTAATAGATAATCACCGAGACACAAACATGAATTCTGAGAGTTTCTAGTAAAGAAACAAAAAAAAAGTTGAGGAAGGGTGGCATCTCGAATACAATTCAAAAGTTTATTGATAAAAAATCCTGACAATTATAAAGGATCATCATAAAAAACAAAGAAACATACGAAAAAAAATAATACAACATAAACATAGCATAGTAACAACGAGGTATTCAACAACAAAAAATACAAAGAAAAAAAAACAGAAGAAAAATTCCATTGGATGAAATGTTAGATGCGAGATACATAAATGCATATAATATACATACACGTACATAATATACCTAAACATTAATACGCCATATATACAAATACATAAGTATAATATCATATTTTACTTTCAAGCATCCTAAGTCTCTCCACGTACATATAACATATAACACATAATTTGCTAATATCCATGTCATTGCTACCTAATATTATTTGGATTTTGTTTTTGTTGGTTATTTTCATAAAATCCGGCAGTACTTTAACTTGTTAAATAATTTATTTTGTATACATAATTTATAATACGTTTTGTGTTAAATTTGCTAATGACGGCTTCCGGAACCCGGGTATGTGATATAAGCGTCATGGCGACGAATGTGATGGTAATGATTACGATAGACGATATGATGATGATGATGATGGTGGTGGTGATGGTGGTGGTGGCGATGATGATGATGGCGATGATGATGGGGTAATGATGGTAATGATGATGACGATGATAATTGTGGTAATATTGATGGTAATGATGATGGTGATTGTGATGGTAATGATGATGATGGTGATGGTGGTGGTGATGATGGTAATGATGGTGATGATAGATGATGATGGTGGTGATGGTGATAATGATTACGTTGATGATGACAACGATGATAGTGATGATGATGTTCGTAAATATTACGATGATAAGATGATGATGATGGTGGTGGTGGTGGTGATGAAGATTATTCAAATGATGGTAGCCGTGGTGGTGATAGGGGTGGTGGTGATGGTAACGACGGTGACTATGAGGATGATGGTGGTGATGATTATGGTGGTGGTGGTGATGATGATGATGGTGGTGGTGATGAGGATAGGGGTGGTGGTTGTGATGACGATGATTATTATTACTATCATTATGAAGGTAGTGTTGTGATGGTATTAATGGTGATAATGATAATAATAGTGGTGGTGAAGATGGTAGCGATGTTGATGATGACAGTAGTTTTGAAGATGGTGGTGGTGGTAGTGTTGAGGATGACGACGATGATGATGATGATGAAGATAGTGGTGGCATGGTGGTGATGAAGATGGTGGTAAAGATGACAGTGATGATAAGTTATAACGGAATAACCATCGCTTGTCCAATACTATGTGCGCCTCACACTGCTAAAAGCAATTTATATCTCAATTATCTATCCTTCTTCACATCTATCTCTCACCACCATACGTATTAACGTTGGTTATTCCGTTATAACTTATCATCACTGTCATCTTTACCATCATCTTCATCACCACCATGCCACCACTATCTTCATCATCATCGTCGTCATCCTCAACACTACCACCACCACCATCTTCAAAACTACTGTCATCATCATCATTGCTACCATCTTCACCACCACTATTATTATCATTATCACCATTAATACCACCACAACACTACCTTCATAATGATAGTAATAATAATCATCGTCGTCACAACCACCATCCCTATCCTCATCACCACCACCACTACCGCCGCCACCATTGTCATTATCATAGTCATCATCGCCATTATCACCACCACCCCCATCACCACCACGACTACCATCATTTGAATAATCTTCATCACCATCATTGTCACAGGCGAGTGACTGGAATAATCCCCAGGGAGTAGAGGATATGCACGCAGTTTTTGCGGGAATGACTGAACGAATCCGATGACTGGGGTTATATACGTTTAGACATGTCGTTCTGATGTATCAAGCACTATATAAAAGCGGATTATTATCATTATTACAATTATAGTTTTATAATTTCGGTAAGGTTTGTATTATTTTAAAACATGTTTCCTGACGCCATGAATGAATCACTATTAGTGACTATGCGTAGCTATGAGATGAAATTATGTTTAATGTATAACCAGTGACATCAGGACCCCGTAATACAAGTTTGAAAGAACAATCCTGATTGGTTCCTATTCAGTCTATCGAGCAAAATATGCTTGCAACGACGATCCTGATTGGCTATTTCATTTAGCGATTAATCGCTAACCTTTGTGTTATATAGTTAGTTCAACATGACAAAAAAAGAGCAAATGGGCCTCATGTTTTGAAATGCACTTCTGGGGCCTGTAACATGAACCTCAACAAGCATCTTAGATGAATATCTCTACGATTGATTGAATTGACTACAATGTACAATTAATCACGAATACCAAGCATACGATCAATCGCTAACCTAAATGTTACGGGACCATCGTATACTTTAAAGGGAATGGTATAGGTATCGATTGTTACCAACTATCTAATATAAAAATATAGAAAAATATCTTATATTTTGATATGCTGACTGTAGAATAAATCTTTTGGTTTATACTTTAATCAAGAATCTCCATAACAGATGAAAGGGGCCTCAAGCTGCAAATCATATTACATTATACAAAGGCTACATTTTGATATTCGATTGTTTTTCTGTTAGGCCTATATGTATTAGAATGCATATTATATATCAAAGCAAACGAGACAACAAATGGATATCCGATTATTTTATGAGATATGTACACGGTGAAGATAGAAAACGAGGGAAAATTATTCCGAGAGGACAATCTTAGAGTTTACTATCTAAAAATGCATATTTGATTAAAATTGAAGTATATATATCGAGCACATACCGATTATTCCTTTTGAATTGAATCTATGGATTTCTCTTTTCATTAAATTGTCTATATGATAAATTGAATCAAGTCTGGTCAAACTTTGAACCAGTGTTGTAGTCAAGGCTCAAACCTCCAAGGCCAAGGCTAAGGCCAAGGCTTTAATACCCAAGGCCAAGGCTTCAATACCCAAGGCTGAGGCCAAGGCATGGAAACCCAAGGCCAAGGCCAAGGCCTGAAAACCTCAAGGCCAAGGCCAAGGCCAAGGCATTTCAAACTTACGATATACAGAACAATGAGCTAACAATGCTTAGGCCGCTAGACATCACACATGGCAAAAATGTATGTGAGCGAGCGGACTGAGGGAATAAAGAATTTCACCCTTGTACATTTAAAACAATAATAATTTCATGATAGATTTAGACATAATATATTACATATAATATTTATTTTTTTTTGGGGGGGGGGGTGGTTCAGAGCCAAAAAGGCACTTATATACCAAAATGGGAATTTTTGGTGCTAACAGATACATGTATTTTCAAAAATGAGTTTATCAACTGCGTGAAGTAGTTGTTTGTTTTGTAGAAATTAAGTTAAGCAAAGCCTTTTTAAATTTATTTCTTATTGATAAGATAGATATTTTGATTTAGGTTTTACTTCTCAGCGAGAAAGTGTAGCGAGCAAGCAATTTTGAAAAGAAAATCAATTCTGAAGTTGTAAAACTCGATTTTTGGTCAATTATGGAGTTAATGACTGTTAATCACTAAATCACTGTTGCGTGATGTTGCCGGTACGAACCACGATCTCAAACTTCTGGACATGTGAAATAAGACATGAAAATTTAATATTCTGAGCTGTTTTTTTAATCATGAAAAAGATGCGTATCTAATTAAAGAAATAATGCTAGATAATGTACAGATCAGAAAAGGAAGCATTTAATGACTGCATTTTTAATAGGATACATAACTCACCAATCAAAGTAATGTGAGCGCAAAGTGCGAGCTAAAAAAAATTGTGATATTCCAACCTGAAAACTGGACATTCTAAGCATTTTTGTGTGTAAACAGGAATAGAATGAGTACAATTATTGATGCGAGTGCAGAAGGCGAGCCAAAAATTTGTGATATTCAAACCAGAAAACACCATTCTATACATTTTTGTAACCATGAACAGGATTACATGTAGTACTGTACTAAACAATAACTGATGTAAGCATGGTACAAAATTTGTGATTTTCAAACCTAAAATAAAATGTATTATTTTTACTAATAAAGAAGGTATTTCTTTTTGAAAAAGGGCAAAATCATTCTGAAAAAAAGAAGGCATTTTTTACTTTGGAAAAAGAGACATTTTTTCCTACAGGATTTTTTTTTTTTTGGGGGGGGGGGGACAAGAGAGCACAGAGCGCAAGCTGAAATTTTCAAATGCTGACTTGAAATGTGTCATTTTTAGGATTCTTGCCAGTTTTCATGTTTTTTCTGCTTACAAACACTTAATTCAATTCTCATTTTTTGTATCTTCTACAACTATTTTACTTAAAAAAAAAGAATAAAGATACTTACAAAATAAAGTTATATTCAAAAGGATACAAAATAAATGGGGTGCACCCCATACCCTTAGTTGGGGGGGGGTAAATCTTGATTATTTCCTGAAACATTAAATTACTAATAATTATTAATAACATTAATAATTATTAATTATATATCATTATTTTAATTAATCATTATTTCTTGAACCCACATTGACACAAAAACAAATACGTTATTTCATTGAATTTTTTTCCCTTTGTTTTGTCAATCTGAGACACTAGACCCAAAACAAAATGTATACAATTTAGAAAAGATGTACTGCCTATCATTATTAACTAATTCTGCAGTATGATCTGCCTAACCAGCCACCCCCATCTTTCTTATGCCCTTACATGTTTCTCCTTACAATTTAGAAAAGATATGCTGCCTATCATTAACTAATTTTGCAGTATTTTCTGCCTAACCAGCCACGCCCAGTTTCTTATCCCCTTACATATTTCTCTCCCTTATCCTCTCTCTCTCTCTTCCCATTCCTCTATCTCGTCTGTTTAAAAATATATCGGACCCCCCCAAAAAATGAGAGAGAGAGAAAGAAGTTCCACCACCAAGAATAAACTTAAAATAGGGGGATAAAGGAAAGGAAAATGTGGAGTAAATTTGTTATTATTTTCTAAACATACTGTCACAATCTTTCAAAAAAGCTTTTTTATAGCAAGAGGGTGACAAATTTTGTTCTCTCGCTCGCTTCAATCGCTTTCATTTTTTTGGCAGAAATTTTGTTTTATATGCCATGCTTGGCCCCTCTAAATTTTTGGCTCATCATGACATTGACATAGCCAATTTGGATATAACAAAATTAAAGTCTGTGTTCAAGTTTTCCAAATCTTTTCAGAATATAATTAAGACTTAAATCATTCTTGTTGGCTAAAGAAAATAATACAAGGAAAATCCTAATGGAATAGAAATCAACCTTGTTATAAATCATTCCTTAGAGTTAGCTATGTTTAAACTTTAAAGTATGAAAGTTGTTGTCAAAATTGCAGTCAGATCTGTCAGAATTATTCCTTTCATCAAAGCACTATAATCTTGATCATAATCATTACTGTCATTATTATCATTATTATTAATATTGCCATTATCATCATTAGTCATGATTACAACACATTACCAATTAAACTTTATTTTTCATCACTGCTGTTTTCTTTGTTACAATGTGATGATAATTCTTAATAATGATGATTTAAGAATTACAATCGATGACACAGCTAGTACACTTACTGCTGTTGTTACTGTGACTGATGACTGGTAGTTTTGACCATTAGAGTGTCATTAAATATACAGAACAAATTGAAACATTTATAATTACTTATATAAAACAAATGAAAGTACAAAATACAAAATGCCTTGAAAAAGCCTGGAAAAAGCCTTGAAAATGCCTTGAAAATGCCTTGAAATTTCAAGGCTCAAAATCCTCAAGGCCAAGGCCCTCTCAAGGCCAAGGCTTGAATGTTCAAGGTCAAGGCTTTGAAAAAATAGGCCTTAAGGCCAAGGCCGAGCATCAAGGCACTACAACACTGCTTTGAACATGTTGAATACTAACTAAATAGAACGAGGAGGGGGGGGGGGGTAGTCGGTGAGAGAGAGAAAGGGAGTGAGAAGATGATTTACTTAAAAACGAAGAACTGCTTATCACTAATTTCGGTAAAAAAAGCACCAAACTTATACATGTACATGTATATTTAACACTACCAAATTCTGGTAGAATAATTTTAACAGATAATCACCGAGACACCAACATCAATTCTAAGAGTTTCTATAAAAAAAGTTGAGGAAGGGGGGGGGGGGATGTCATCTCGAATACATTTTTATTTTGTGAATTGCTAATGTGATGGTAATGATTATGATAGATGATGTGATGATGATGATGTTGATGATGGTGATGTTGATGATGGTGATGTTGATGATGGTGATGTTGATGGTGATGATGATGATGAGGATGATGATAATGGTAATGATGATGATGATGATAATGGTAATGATGATGATGATGATGATAATGTTGATGATGATGATGATGATAATGGTAATGATGATGATGATGAAAATGATAATGTGATGGCAATGATGACGATATTATGACGATGATGGTGATGATAGTGATGAAGATGATGATGATCGTATGATAGATGATGATGGTGATGAAGACTATTCAAATGATGGTAGTCGTCATGGTCGTGGTGGTGATGGGGGTGGTGGTGATGATGACTATGATAATGACAATGGTGGCGGCGGTAGTGGTGGTGGTGATGAGGATAGGGATGGTGGTTGTGATGACGATGATTATTCTTACTATCATTATGAAGGTAGTGTTGTGATGGTATTAATGGTGATAATGATAATAATAGTGGTGGTGAAGATGGTAGCGATGATGATGATGACAGTAGTTTTGAAGATGGTGGTAGTGTTGAGGATGACGACGATGATGATGATGTAGATAGTGGTGGCATGGTGGTGATGAAGATGGTGGTAAAGATGACAGTGATGATAAGTTATAACGGAATACCCACCGTTAATAGGTATGGTGGTGAGAGAAAGATGTGAAGAAGGATAATTGAGACATAAATTGCTTTTGGACGCATGCGATGATTTCAATAAAAATAAAATAACATTATCATGTTTTCCTTGATCTATATATTCATATTCAAAACAGCATATTTATCTCGACTGACATGCGCATAAAATAATCTTTATTTAAAAAATCATTAAACTTAGACAAATATTTCAGATAAGAACTTTTGGTGGATACTTTGATTTAGAAATAAATACTAAATTGGGCCATGTAAGAGAAAGGAACGAAAGAGAGAAAGAGGGGGTGTGAAAGAAAGGGAAAGAGAAATGAAGAAAGAAACAAAGATGGATAGAAAGAAAAAGTATGAAACACAAAAAATGAAGGAGCAAATATGAAAAGAAGAGTAGGAAAGAAACAATAATATCGGTTTTTCGAGGAAATAATTTATAATAAAATAAAACTTGTTTTAAAATTGTGTATGGTGGCGCTATTCCATCTTCTTCAAGGCCCTATATAAATGTTTATATAGGGCCTTGATCTTCTTGAATGGCGTCATTAACATACAAGGTCGTTTATGATTGAGCGCGAAATATGTTCTTGATGATTTATTTTTTTTCCCATCATCGAATCGTAATAAGATAATTGAAAATAAATCATAATTACTCGGATACTGATGTGGCTTACTATAGCAAAAATCTAGTAGAATTTTTATTCATCTCCTGACCTTGTTAATGAGAATATTTGTCATTTATTTAGTCCAACTGTCAACCGATGGGCCGCGAGAAACTACAGATGGAGAATAGAAAACACTATAGTAGGGCCTATATTGGGAGTTGGGAGAGAATACGAGAGGAGTGGATCAGGAATACATGAGATGAAACCCGAGCGAGAATCAGAGATGAGAGAAAGATACAAATATTTTTTAAAATATAATTATCACAACACAAACATTACTGAATAATTTTCTTTTACTCAAACAATATGAAAATGTTCATAAAACCACAATTTAACACAAAAAATTATCAATCAACATACAGACTCAGAACTTTCCGTTAAAGATTTTTGTTCTCGTTACTGAATACGATCTCTCAAAATATGAAATATTAGTCATGTAAACCAACAGAATCTCTTCTTGATAGAGAAACAGAGATGCATACATTATCGAAAATATCAAATAATCTATGCTGGGATTTTTACACATGAAGACAAAAATTATGGAAAAAATTACCCTTTTTTTTACATTATCAGATCTCTAAATAATGAAAACAGATTCTGTCTTTTGATAAAGGAAAATTGGAACATTTAAGTCCGGTAACCTAATGAAATATTTTCTTGATAGAGAAAAGGAGATGCATAAAACATTGGAAATATCAAATCATCCATTCTGTGATTTATGCATAGGCCTATGAAGAAAGATAAAAATTGACATTTTTTCTTTTTTAAAAAATAATAAGATATATGAATGAGTTACACAGAATACTGTCTTTTAATAAAGGAAAATTCGAAAATTCATGTCTGGTAACCTAATAAAATATCTTCTTGATAGAGAAATAGAATTGGATGCATAATATATTTGAAAGATATAATCATCCAAATGTGGGATTTTGCACATGAAGACGAAAATGCATAATTTGCACAGAGATACGATCTTGATAATGCCACGCCCTCTATCAACGATATATAACGCGCAGTCAAGTTCAAAGGTAGCTGGGAATACCCAGTTCTATTGTTATAGGATGTTCAAAGTGGGTGTGTTTGACTTGTAGTTGAATTTGTATTGAAGTATGACAATAATATGAAGCTGCATCACTGTGTTATAACTCGAACTTGACGTTTCAACATACATTAGTCCTGATAGACATACATGTATATGTTTATAGTTGGAATTTAGATCTCGTGTTTGTAAATTGATTTAGCGATGGCTGAGAAGTGTGGATCAGAGAAAGCATCAAGTTCTTCACCGAACCTGATATGTCCATTATGTCTTGATATATTTGTCGAGGCGACGATCTTAACTTCATGTGAACATACATTTTGTAGGCGATGCCTCAAGAAATACAATCTAACCCACCAGGACCTTGATCACATGGTCTGTCCTCTCTGCAGGGAGATCACCAAGTTGTCTGCCAACCGTGTCGATGATCTCCGCCTCAATGTCTCCATCAACGGATGCGTAGACGATCACCACGCCAAGTGTGGAGGGATGAATGCTGTCCTCGAGATGCGACCAAAATGTTCTGGTTGCAAGCTTCAAGGAGATGCTGTCTCATTCTGCAGAACCTGTAATAACTACATATGTGATAAATGTTTGCAATGTCATCAATATCTGTCAGTCTTTGAAGATCATGAGATTGTCTCCATTGATGATGTCATCGAAGGGAAGGTCAGCATTGGTCATTTATTCGAGAAGTGTTCCATCCACAAACCAGAGAACAAGGACATGTTTTGTGAGGTTTGTAAGGTCCATGTCTGTCACAAGTGCGTACTCGTTGATCATCAAAATCACAAAGTCAAGAACCAGGTTAACTTTGAGCAGGAGTTGCGACACAAGGTGAATTTATTCATAATTATCACAGCAAAAACGCTGTATAAAAATCCACATAACACTGTTCATTATTTGAACCTTACAGTTATGTCGTTGTTTAGAAGTTTAAACAATCAGAATTTTTTCAGAATCAAATATCAATAATCAAACTTAGCTGTTTACAAGTTGTATAAAAATGTAGGCAATATGTTTAGAGCGTACACTCTTAAAAAGGTTGGGCAAAAACGCCCAATTTTTAACCATCACTTGGCAACATATTATCCATACTACTATTAGTTAAAGTCTGTCCAAATTGGGTAATAAAAACTAATAATTGGGTAATAACTTTGCTGAATTAGACAATAACTGCCCAGAATACATAAGTATGTATATATTTTTTGTACTAACAAACATTACCCAACACAGTGGACAGTATGTAGATTTATGATGAAAACACCAACGATCACGCTATTTTATTTTAATGATTACGATGGTGATGAAACCGATGACGATAATAATGATAATCACAATATCAAGATATACACAAGATATTAAGAACATTAACAGTAAAAATATAAAAAGAAATAATACTAATAAAATAATGATAATGATAATAATTAAGGTAACAGGAATAATAATAGTCATGATAATGATATAATAAATAAGACTATAGAACAGAATATTGATTAATAAAACAACAATATATATAGATGTTGTTGAATACAGATTGACAATGATATATAATGATTTGTAATACCATCATCAGCATCTAAAATGTTGTTGCATTTAATCCGTTCTTTGATCTTTATGTTGAACTAATGTACATTGGTGATTATTATCGTTATTGTTTCAATATGACGTACAATTTTGTGATTATATGTTGTCTCTATTCAAGCTTATTCAGAACATCGTATGTCGTTTTGTATGATTTATCTTCTTTTTTATAGTATTATTACTTGATATTTTCACCTTTATGGAATACTTCCAGATCTAACTCACTGTTTTTATCACTTTCAATTCGTAGGTGACAGACCTTGCTCAGCGATGTGCCGACAAGAAAGCAGAGCTGGAAAAGAACATTCAGAACATAGAAATACAACGTCATGAGGTACACACTGCAGTGCAGACACTACTAGATGATGTCAAGCAAGCCTACAGTATCAAGGCCAAGGAGCTGGAAGAAAATCTTCGAAATCTCACCGAGCAGATACATGCCTTACAGCATAGTTTTGATGACGATCTCAACGTCTTGAAGTCAAAAGATCGACAGAGGATCAAGAGTATTTGTAGTTCAATTACTTTGGTAGATAATGACAGATTGGGTCATCTTGAGACAGACACTCTATCTACCCATATCTTGCTCTGTGAGGAGCTGGATACCATGCTGAAGGAGGTTACTGATCACACTTCTGCGGAAGCTATTAGGAAGAAAGCACAGGAGAAGAGGTTCAAACCAGCAGATGATACTCGTCTTGACCTCGGGAGCATCTCAGGATCAGATCCCAAGATGGAAGTCATTCAGTGTGTTGATCTACGGGAAGGGATGTACGGTATGACAAGGTACTCCAATAGCACTGTCGCTATCGGGTATGGGGATTATGCACAAGGTATTGATATCATTGATTCAAATGGTGAAAAGCAGCGGTATAGAAACACACCCTTAAATGACATGAATTGTTATGATCTGGTTTTGCAACGGGACGGAGCTATATGCGTGTCGACTGGTACTACAGAAGCCCACGTCTACTCTCGCCTTGGCTCTAGGAAAGCAACAATCCACGTGAGAGACAATCGATATCTTCTCAGAGTTAACAGTAGTCCATCAGATGAAATCATCATTACTAACTATGGAAAACAAGTCTATATCTATGACCCGACAGGATGCACTCTTAAACACACTGTTCATACAAAGCACACGACGTGTCAGGCATCTACCACCAGGACGGGTTTGATCGTCACGAGTTCATGTCATGCCGATCCAAGGGTGGTGACGGTCTATGACAGGGATGGGAATGCTGGTGAGTCTCTACAAGCTCCAAAGGGTGTCTACCTGTTTGCTGCCGTGGATGAGCAGGACAGGGTGTATGTAGCGAGTGTTGATGTGAAGAATAGTAGCGTCGTGATCAGGCTCTATGATATTGATGGTCTGAACCTGAAGGAAAGAGTTGAGTTCAACGCACTTAATATGACATGGGTTTGGGGTTTGTGGCACTTGGTTTCCCTCTCCCCAGACATGCTCGCCTTTGCTTGTTGGAAGAAGTTATATTTCATCAAGGTATCACTGTAATCTACGTTATATCTCACCATGTAGTATGGGGACTGACATGCTTTCATCCTGCTACAAATATACTTTAACACGTGTCGATATTCAGTATTACATGTTTATTACTGACCATGTGATATCTTCATCTAATGATAGAATCACTTAATGTGATATGGATAGTCTTAATTACCATGGTTTCGTATAAATTAGTTAACAGGTGGAGATGTGAATATATAATTTATATTCATTTTCCAATATATGCGTGTATAAATACAAACTTTATCTCAATTATTATATACATAATATTGCATATATGAATGTATTGTATACGGTGTAAAGTATAATTACAAATCGTCCATTATCGTTGTATTAATGTGTAGAGTCTTTCTGAGAATTATTTAGAGAAAATTCATAAAGATAGATTCCACTACCTTTAATTCTAGATTAACTTAAACGTTCAATTGCTATTCGACTAATACTCAAGTGTTCAGTGCCAGATTTTCTCTGTTTACATTCAAGTATATATGTAACCACGATCGCTTCAGATCCCCCAAATTGACACTATTTATTTGCTTTTTCAAGAACATTCCAGCAATCTCTATCCCCATTTTGCTCGTTACGATAACACATCGGTGAAAAAAATCCAAACCACCTTTTTTTCGAAATTACATATTGTGAAAATAGAAGATTGTAAACATTGATCTGGCAAAAAAGAAAAATCCAAACAACTAGCCATTATGTATTTTTATTAGTACAAGTCCGAAAATAGTTCGGTTTCTTTTTGATTGCAAGTTTAAGATCATGAAAGCAGCCTGAAAAAAAGAAACGTGCAAAAAAAAGCAACCCAAACTTTTATGCAATAATTCGAAAGACCTGGTTATCACCTTGAACGTAGAGGGGCAACTCCAGGTCGATTTGTGGTAATTTTCTTTTAAGAACATGTAATTGTACTTTGAATTTGATGTATAAATTATTTTTTTTTCTTGTGTAAATATCACGATTTATATATTATAAATGCATGTTATCGAGTTACTGCACTCTCATGGGTTGGTCTCTGACATTCTCTCACGTATAGTTATGACCTATGTTTAGAACGACTCTGTTTATCCACGGGGAAATAGTATTTTAAAAGGAAATTGATTACAAAATTTATAGCTTTATAATTTCGGCATAAGGTTTGTATTATTTTATAAAACATGTTTCCTGACGCCATGAATGCATCACTATTAGTGACTATGCGTAGCTATTAGATGAATTTATTTTGAATGTATAACCAGTGACATCAGGAGCCAGTAACACATTATTTGAAAGAACAATTCTGATTGGTTCCTATTCAGTCTAGTGAGCAAATTACGCATGCAACGACGATCTTGATAGGCTATTTCATTTAGCGATTAATCGCTAACCTTCGTGTTATCTCGCCTAGTTAGTTCAACATAAAAAAGATCAAATAGATGTCATGTTTTGAAATGCACTTCTTGGGCCTGTTGCACGAACCTTAACAAGCAACTTAGATGAATATCTCTACGATTGATTGAATTGACTACAATGTACAATTAATCATGAATACCAAGCATACGATCAATCGCTAACCTTTGTGTTACGGGACCCTTGTAGACTTAAATGGGAATGGTATTGGTATCGATTATTACCAACTATATAGTATAATGATATAGGAAATATATCATCTCTTTATATGCTGAATGTAGAATAAATATCTGGTTTCATACTTAAATAAAAAAAATCATCATTACAGAAGAAAGGGGCATAAAGATGCAAAGTATATAACATTATACAAAGGCTGCATTTTGATATTCGATTGTTTTATTCTAATAGGCCTATATGTATTAGAATGCATTTAGCAAACCAAAAGAGAAAACAATAGAAACAAATAATATATCCGATTATTTTGTGAGATATATAAATGGTGAAGATAGAAAACGAGAGAAAATTGTTCCGAGAGGACAATCTAGAATTTGTCATCTAAAAACGTTTAATGCATATTTTATTAGAATTGAAGTATATCGAGCACATACCGATTATTCCTTTTGAATTGAATCTATGGATTTCTCTTTTCATTAAATTGTAAATATGATAAAATTGAATTAAATCTGGTCAAACTTTGAACATGTTGAATACTAACTAAATAGAACGGGGGGGGGGGGGGGTGGTAGTCGGTGGTCGGTGAGAGAGAGAAAGGGAGTGAGAAGATGATTTACTTAAAAACAAAAAACTGTTTATCACTAATTTCGGTAAAAACCCCAAACTTATACATGTATATTTAACATTACCAAATTCTGGTAGAATAATTTTAACAGATAATCACCGAGACACCAACATCAATTCCAAGAGTTTCTATAACAAAAAGGTTGAGGAAGGGGGGGGGGGGGGTGTCATCTCAAATACATTTGTGAATTGCTAATGTGATGGTAATGATGATGATGTTGATGGTGGTAATGGTGATGGTGATGATGATGATGATGAGGATGATGTTGATGATGATAGTAATGATGATGATGATGGTAATGATGATGACGATATATGATGATGATGGTGATGATAGTGATGAAGATAATGATGATTACTATGATAGATGATGATGGTGATGAAGATTATTCAAACGATGGTAGTCGTGGTGCATGGTGATAGGGGTGGTGGTGATGATGGCGATGATGACTACATTGATGACAATGGTGGCGGTAGTGGTGGTGGTGGTGGCGGTGATGATAGGGGTGGTGGTTGTGATGACGAAGGTTGTTCTTATTATTACTATCATTATGAAGGCATAGTGATTTTCGTGGTGGTGTTATTGATGATGATAACGATAATAGTGGTGGTGAAGATGATAGCGATAATGATGATGACAGTAGTTTTGAAGATGGTGGTGGTGGTAGTGTTGAGGATGATGACGACGACAATGATGATGATGAAGATAATGGTGACATGGTGGTAATGAAGATGGTAGTAAAGATGGTAAAGATAACGATGATGATGGTAATGATGATGATGACGGTGATGATAATAGTTATAACGGAATAACCATCGTTAATACGTATGGTGGTGATAAGCAGAGATAGATGTTAAAGATGATAATTGAGATATAAATTGCTTTTGAACGCACGCGATGAAAATGAAATAAGATTAGGTTTTCCTTGATCTATATTTAGAACAGCAAATTTATCTCGACTGACATGCTCATGACATAATCTTTATTAAAAAAATATTATTTAAGATAAGGAAGAACTTCAGGTAGACACTGAAATAATTATAAAAATGGGCCATGCACGAACGCTCTGTGAGAAAGGAAGGAAAGAGAATGGGAGAGAGAGGGGGAGGGGGAGGAGGGGGGGGGGGGCTGAAAGAAAGGGAGAAATAATTAAAGAAAGAAACAATGATGGATAGAAAGAAAAAAATAAGAAATTAAAAAATAGAGTAGCAAAGAGGAATAGGAAAAAAACTTCAAAACAATAATATCGGTTTTTCGAAATGATTATTAAGAAAGTAAGACTGGTTTCAAAACTGTGTATGATGGCGCTATTCCAACTTCTGAAACGGTGCTATTGCTTCGGGTACGCTATGTGCGTAATATTTTCTTGGTGATTTAAGTCTTATTTTTTCAACATGGAATCGTGTTAAGTAAGATAATTGACAATAATTCATAATTACTCGAATACTGATAGGGCCTACTGTAGCAACAATTTAGTAGAAATTCTATTCATCTCTTGATCATGTTAATGAGAATCTTTGTCATTTATATTGACAGTATTACAGTGGAACTCCAAAGTTAGTAAATCCAACCCCAAAAATGAACATTATGTGTTCAGGTTTTGTCATATTTTAGATATGTAATAATGAATTAAGGTGACAAACTTTCAAATACAAGAAAGTTTGTTTCTCTGAGCTCGCTGAACATTGTAGTACTGTTGTCTATATTCAACACTGAGCATGAAGAAGTGCATTTTTGGCAGGGTTCATTTCCATGCACACTTAATACTATTTTATACAAGATGTTATTATGTAATTATGCTGAGGTAAATGGATTTTGTACTCATACTTTGATTTGTATCTGTATTTGATTTATATTTGTCATGGAAATGAAAATAAACTTCTTGAATCTTGACTAACTTTTCAGAAGGAACAGTGTACAAGGAACGGGTCCGGAGCCACTTTTACTAAGGTATTAAAAAAACAAAGCTAGGAAAACATACAAAGAAAGTACCCCCGAACAAACATACATGTAGAAAAAAATTAAAAGGAAAGAAGGAACAAACAAAGACAACAAGAAACATTGATAAAGACACCCTTACTGCAAGAAAACAAAATGAAAAAAGATAGAAAAATACACAAACAAAGAAAAAAATAAAACACAGAAAGAAATAAAGAGAGAGAGAGAGATATAGAGAGAGGGAGGGAGAGGGGAGTTGTGAGAGAATATAAGATGAGTGGATCAGGAGTACATGAGATGAAACCTGAGCGAGAATCAGAGATGAGAGAGAGATACAAATATTTTTTTTAGATAGAATTATCACAACACAAACATTACTGACTAATTTTTTTTACTCAAACAATGTAAAAAAGCATAAAACCACAATTTTACAAAACAATATCAATCGACATACAGACTTAGAATTTTCCATTGAAGATTTTTGTTCTTGCTACCGAATAAGATCTCTTAAAAATAGACCATTTAAGTTAGGTTGCCTCATAGAATCATTTCTTGATAGAGAAATAGAGATACAAACAATATTGAAATTATAAAATCATCCATGCTGGAATTTTTACACAAAGTCATGGTAACAAAAAATACTTTTGTTTACATAATCAGATATTTAAATGATGAAAACAGATTCTGTGTGTCTTTAAAGAAAAAAATGGATCATTTAAGTCGGGTAACCTAATAAAATGTTTTCTTGATAGAGAAAAAGAGATGCATAAAATATTGGAAATATCAAATCATCCATTCCGGGATTTTTGCATATATGAATGAAAAAAACATGGACAATTGACTCTGTCCTCTCTGCAGGGAGATAACCAAGTTGTACGCCAACCGTGTCGATGATCTCCGCCTCAATGACTCCATCAACGGATGCGTAGACGATTACCACGCCAAGTGTGGAGGGATGAATGCTGTCCTTGAGATGTGCCAGAAATGCACCGCTTGCAAATCTCTGAAAGACGCTGTATCATTCTGCAGAACATGTAATTATTACATGTGTGATGAGTGCTTACATTGTCATCAACATCTTACAGTCGTCTTCGAAGGTCATGAGATTGTATCCATGGATGATGTCATCGAAGGGAAGGTCAGCATTGGTCATTTATTCGAGAAGTGTTCCATCCACAAACCAGAGAACAAAGATATGTTTTGTGAGGATTGTAAGGTCCACGTGTGTCACAAGTGTGTACTTGTTGGTCATAAAGCTCATGAAATCAAGAACCAGGTTGACTTTGAGCAGGAGTTGCGACGGAAGGTAACTTTATTCATAATTAATGCTGGTTGAAAATACATTTAACGCTGTTTACTATTGAATCTTTAGTTGTTAAAAAGACTAGAGATGTTTAGAATTTCAAATAACCATGCTTGATTTCAATTGAGAATCAAATCAAAAATCAAACTTTGCTGTTTAAGAGTCTGAACACTTTGAAATCTATTTAAACAGGTAATGTATTAAGGTTAAACAGCTTGTATAAAAAATAAAACATTTCGAAAGCGTACTCTTAAAAAGTTTAGGCAAAAAGGATTAATTATTAACCATCACTGGGTAACACACTATCTGTCAAAATTTGGTAATAAAAACGAATAGTTGGGTAATAAATATAAGCATGTATATATATTTTAACCAACATTACCCAACATAGTGGACAGTAGGTTGCCAAGCATGTTAAGTGTGTATAATACTATAGGTAGATTTAACATGGTTATAAATACTCAAAGCGATCATTGAGCAGAAGATGATGAAAAATAATTAATTGATTAGAATGAACACCAGAGATCATACCACTTTAATAATTATTTTGATTGTGATGACGATAATAATGATAATCACAATATCAAGACATATAAGATATTCAGAACAGTAATAGTAAAAAAAT
Source organism: Lytechinus variegatus (assembly GCF_018143015.1). Taxonomy (NCBI): domain Eukaryota; kingdom Metazoa; phylum Echinodermata; class Echinoidea; order Temnopleuroida; family Toxopneustidae; genus Lytechinus; species Lytechinus variegatus. The sequence goes on along the minus strand of NC_054753.1, from coordinate 20,872,412 downwards.
GATAATATTAATAATAATGAAATATCAATGACAATAATAATGATGATAATAATACTACTACTAATGATAAGACGAATAATGATATAATAATGGCATAATGAATAAGAATATATGAATTAATAATGATTAATAAAATGAAAATATAGATGGTGTTGAATACAGATTGACAATGATATATGATAATTTGTAATACCATCATCAGTATCTAAAATGTTGTTGCATTTAATTGTGTTATTTATTCTCTATGTTGAACTACATTGATGATTGTTTTCGTTATTGTTTCAATATGACAAACAATTTTGTAATTATATGCTGTCTCTCTTCAAGCTTATTCAGATTGTCGTGACATTCTGTATGACTTATCTTTGTTTTATAGTATTATCATTTGTTATATTCACCTTCATGGAATATTTCCAGATCTAACTCACTGTTTTTATCACTTTCAATTCGTAGGTGACAGACCTTGCCCAACGATGTGCCGACAAGAAAGCAGAGCTGGAGAAGAACATTCAGAACATAGAAATACAACGTCATGAGGTACACACTGCAGTGCAGACACTACTAGATGATGTCAGGCAAGCCTACAGCATCAAGGCCAAGGAGCTGGAAGAAAATCTTCGAAATCTCACCGACCAAATACATGCCTTACAGCATAGTTTTGATGACGACCTCGACGTCTTGAAGTCAAAAGATCGACAGAGGATCAAGAGTATTTGTAGTTCAATTATTTTGGTAGATAATGACAGACTTGGTCATCTTGAGACAGACACTCTATCTGCTCATATCTTGCTCTGTGAGGAGCTGGATGCCATGCTGAAGGAGGTTACTGATCACACTTCTGCGGAAGCTATTAAGAAGAAAGCAAAGGGGAAGAGGTTCAAATCAGCAGGTGATACTCGTCTTGACCTCGGGAGCATCTCAGGATCAGATTCCAAGATGGAAGTCATTCAGTGTGTTGATCTACGGGAATGGATGCAAGGTATGACAAGGTACTCTCATAGCACTGTCGCTATCGGGTATGGGAGCGATGCACAAGGTATTGATATCATTGATTCAAATGGTGGAAAGCAGCGGTATAGAAACACACCCTTAAGTGACATGACTTGTTATGATCTGATTTTGCAACGGGACGGGGCGTTATGCGTGTCCACTGGTAATACAGAAGCCTACATCTACTCTCCTCTTGGCTCCAGGAAAGCAACAATCCACGTGAGAGACAATCTATATTTTCTCAGAGTTAACAGAAGTCCAACAGATGAAATCATCATTACTAAATATGGAAAACAAGTCTACGTCTATGACCCGACAGGATCCATTCTTAAACACACCGTTCAAACAAAGCACCATACGTATCAGGCATCTACCACTTGGACGGGTTTGATCGTCACGAGTTCATGCCATGCCGATCCAAGCGTGGTGACGGTCTATGACAGGGATGGGAATGCTGGTGAGTCTCTACAAGCTCCACGGGGTGTCTACCTGTATGCTGCCGTGGGTGAGCAGGACAGGGTGTATGTAGCGAGTGTTGATGAGAAGAATAATAGCGTCGTGATCAGACTCTATGATCTTGATGGTCTGAACCTTAAGGAAGGAGTTGAATTCAATGCACTTGATATGACATTGGGTAGGAGTTGGTGTTACTTGGTTTCCCTCTCCCCAGACATGCTCGCCTTTGCTTCTTGGAAGAAGTTATATTTCATCAAGGTTTCACTGTAATCCAGATTGTCTCACATCATATAGCATCACAGCCCAATATTGTGTAACATGTATTCACCGAGCTATCCTGATTTACCTCCATGGTTCCATATTCTATTGTTTATCATAATTTAATGATATCTCTTTTCAATGGTAGGATCCATCATGTGACATTCTTAGGAGTATACAAACTAGTCACGCATGCTATATAACTATATCAGTAAAATTCCTTTAAAAATGGGTTCTCCTGTCTTAAAATAGTAAAATCAGAATATACATTTTGACATACTCCATAGCATAAAATGGCAAAACGCTGAAAATTTCATCAAAATCTGATAAAACAACTAATTAATTTGTAAGTTTAGCGATATTTTGTGAAAACAGCTATGACCAGTGATAAGTGGGCTGATGTTGTGTGGTCCCAACTTTCCCTTTTCTTATTTCATTATAGGACATCACAATGCATTGTGTATAAAATTTGTTTCAACAATGATGATATTACAAATCAAAGCAGTAACCAATTTTATAACAGTGTCACCAAGGTAACGCAATGCTTATAAATTTCCTTGTCAAATTTTGATCAGGTTTTCAGTGTTTGTTTGTCCCTCTCAGTCTGAGTACCCCTTCATTATTATATTGATCTAAAACTCCTCAAAAAAGTTTGTAAATCTGACTTTGATCGATAATCCCTCCTCGGTTTTAATGAATATCAATGTGTAATTAATAGCAATAAATAGAACATTTGATTCTCCTTAAAATGATACCCTACATGATATGATTATGGTTCATATGGAGGTGCAGTGCCTTGAAATATGGGGCAAGGTCAAAATTCAAAATTTGCAAAATGACACAATATTGAAAGTCACTTTTCTTTTTTTCACTGGTGATGAGTAAGTTTCTCAGCGGTTTCTTTTAATTGTTTTCATGCACCTTAACATCAACATTAACAAGGAATCAAACACACCTCTGCACAAGAAAAAACATAACAAACAAACAAACATGCATGGGTATTTGAAACCACGACTCAAACCATGTTATCTCACAGTACCATCACTACAGAAGCAGGGGCTTGGTTTGAATGGATTTTCATCTCTATTGACAAAGACAAAAGAATCATGTTCTGTAGTGACCCATCGTGACTATTTCTGCTCGTTTTGCAGCTTTTTAATTCAGACCTCATCCAACACTTTTGAACCCTGTTTTTTTCCTGATGGCATGATCATAACAAGCATGGTATCATTTTAAAGAGAATTAAATGATCTTTTGAATAATGTAAAATATGCATTGTGTAAAATTGGGAGTTGGGAGAAATTAATGGCTAAACACAGATGTCCAAACTTTCTTTGAGGGGTTTATATTGTGTAAATAATTTTGGGTGTATATATAAAACATGTTGGTGAGGATTGTTATACTGGACTGCGGAGAAAGTGCGATTGGTTGGTTGTTAGTAATCAACCAGTGAACCGACGGCTTAAGGTCCTCTCCAAGGGACCTGATAATAATATCGTATGAAAGGGCACTAGCGCTCTGACTTGTCATCTAACCCACTCCACCGGATTGAGAGACCAACATAGGCCAACGATTTCATGTATGTGTGTTTATAAGCAACCGTATCCTTGAAGCATATAGCCATGTATCTTTATGATTCAAATGTGTTTGTTCATATTTTCGTAGTTATCGTGTACAGTAATGTACAGTATATGCCCATCAACATATTTCCTTAAAGCGTCGGATATATTTATTCTCATGTTTATTTCATCATGTAATGACTTCATAATTTAATCGGTTGATGAGTCATAATTTCCATATCCATTTCTTCTCCAATTCCAGGTCGTTAGGCGCAACGAACTTTTCTATTGAATATGATCATTATACAGTGCGCATCAAAACAGTTTACACTTTGAAAAAGCCCTGGGAATTATAAAATATACAACATGTGTGTAATTTTTTCACATGTATTCTTGGGTTTGGGTCTCATCTATCTAATGAAAGTAAAAGTTTTGACAGAATGTTACACTTGAGTGAGCACTGTTCATTTTTTAGAAGCTCGCAGAAATCTGCGCAGAAATGCTCGTGTTCACGCTGTGTCAAGGGGAAACATTTCTCATACATTTTCCTTGCACTTTTAGTCAGTTGAAATAAAACAGATACATTCAAGCATTTTGTAACAATTTCGCCACCCAAATTGAAATTTCAACACTTAGTAAGCACAACCTTTACCTTTTTTGTGCCAGCTGGATCTGTGGACGTAACTAAGTCTGAACAAAAGTTTATATCTGACATCTCCAGCATTTTTCACTAAGTTTTTATCATTAAAAGTGGGTTTACATTTCATTTTTCATTTAACACTTGTTTCTCCACACTTTTTCCAAGCTTGACTACGATTAAAAAATAAAAACCAAGCCTAAGCCATTTCATGTAAATCACAGCTCAGTGTAAGGCAAATATCGTCACGATGGCCTAGGTGTGTGGGGGTGGGGCACAATGCACCCTTCGAAGTGTTTTGGGCAAGGAAACAAGTTAAAAGGGTAAAAGACGTCTTCAAACCAATTTTACTAGCTAAATTCAACTTTTTATTCATAATTAAGGTCACTTTTTTCGAATAACTATTTCAAAGTTCTGCGCAAATCATTTTTCACTAACTTTTCAAAAGTAAGCGGTGCTCACTCAAGCGGAAATATTTTTTCGACAGTGACATCGTCATTTGCTTAAAGGGATGGTCTGGGCTGAAAATATTTATAGCTTATTAAATAAAGTAGAATTCCCTAAGCAAAATGCAGAAAATTGCATTAAAATCGGATAACAAATAACAAAGTTAGTGAATTTTAAAGTTTAGCAATATTTTGTGAAAACAGTCGTCATGAATATTCATTAGGTGGGCTGATGATGTCACATCTCCACTTGTTCTTTTGTATTTTATTATATGAAATTAGGTTTATTCAATTTTTTCCTCCAAGACTTTTGGATTGACAATTGATTTAGTGCATTAGATATTTATTGCTGCAACTTATTTCATAACAAGGAGACATATTTTTCACACAACTATGAAATATAAAAATTATGGTTTTATGTAATAACATAAGAAAACGGAAAGTGGGGATGTGACATCATCAGCCCACCTAATGAATATTCATGACGACTGTTTTCACAAGATATTGCTTAACTTTTAACTCCAATAACTTTAATATTTGTTATCCGATTTTGATGAAATTTTCGGCCTTTTGCTCAGTGAACTCTACTCAATGTATTAAGATATAAATATTTTCAGCCCGGACCATCCCTTTAAATCGATCTGTATCAATCTTAAAATGTGGAAAAATCTTCAGGATATTACCAATGTATAATTTTACAGGATTTTTTTTTAAGTGTAAACTTTTTTTGATACGCACTGTAGTGCATAATTATGATGATGACCCCCCCCCCCCCGTTATCTCCTACTCATAATGAAAGAATACAATGTGAACGTGTAATCACTTCATAAAAAGCTCCAAAATAACATACTGCTGTAAAAAGGCTGTTTCAAATTTTAAGCACGTTGTTAAGCCCAACAGTCTAATAAATATTGTTTGATTTTTTTTAAAAGAAGTTGTTGAAAAAAATAAACAATTAGAGAACAATCGCTAGAGGGTATTCATTTGTCTCGCAATCTACTATGGTCAACAAGGAAATTCGTGATCACTTTCGCAAAAAGTGTTCACTAGCTTTCGGAAATTCGTGACCACTCTCGCAAAAAGTGTTCACTAGCTTACAAGTTCACGAGCTTTCGACACTTTTTGCGAAAGTGATCACGAATTTCCTTGTTGACCATAAGACAAATGAATACCCTCTAGTGATTATTTCAGTCCGCAATAATGAACATATTTATATAGAATTACAGAACAAGTTTAAACAACTTGTTGTTAGAGTGACATACTTAAACAATGTGTATTTTTTACTGCTTAGTAACTGTGTAAAATTTGTACATTTTGATTATGTCAAGGAGCTCCTTGATTATGTTCACTCGCTGTTGTTTCAGCATGTTGTGGTTGACTCGAACATCATAGAGTAGTTGAGATTTCTTACTGGTAGAAAGGGTATTTTATTACTCAGCATGAGTGCGCCCTCTAACTGAATATACATTATAGGTTATTAGTTGACCACATCACATAAACAGGATACTGTTCAATGTGTCACATTGGCTGGTATTCTGATAGCGATGGTCAGGCAAAATGAATTTTAATGATTTAATTGATATATTGTATACATATATATATATTTCATTTACTAAAAGTTATCGTGGAATGTAAATATCAATTACCATATTTTTTTAATGTTATTTATCAGTTAATGACTATTCAAGCGATGAGTCATAAATGTTTGGCACAGCGAATTTTTCTATTAGTTTTGGAATTTGATCATAAGCCTATATATGAGATATGATAAGCTGTATATATATATATATATGAGCACTTGTTGGCATAGCGAACTTTTCTATTTCTGAATTCGATCATAAGCCTATATGATATATTGTAACCTAAATATTATGTAGAGTATACTCTGTTGTCTCCTACCATGCCTACGAGGAAAATCAAAACATAAAATCACTTTGCTTAACATAAAATTTGTACATTTTCATTATCATGTTCACACTATGTCACATGTATTTTTCAATATGATCATGATGATATCAAAATATCAGTCACGCTTTATTATTCACTTTAAATTGAAATTGAAACTTTATTTACCAAAATCTTCATTAAAAAACATACAAATCAAGAAATATGGATATTTCAAATAAAATACATTTTAACATAAAAAAGAATATTTGAGAATAGTCGAAGGATCACAGAAAGTAACAAAGGACTTTTAAATTAATGATCATGAATTCAACACAAAACAACACAATAAAAACATATGCAGTCTGGAAATACAGATCAAACAAACATAACATGAATATAATAATTGAATCTATGTCAGTATACTATTAGTATTATAATTTCTGCATTAAGTGGATTTTCAAATGTCTTTTAAGGCTTTGTTCAGTTTTGCACTGTTTGATATTTTGAGGAGCTTATTCCAAATAATGGGACAACTACATAAAATTATATTGTTTGAGAAAGAATAGTGACCATATATTGCACGAGTATCGGTTGAATTTCTTAGTATTATGTACATCTATATGTTGGTTTGCAAAAATATATTGTCAAAATTATTAGGCAAAAGGTTGTTATAACAAGAATGCATAAAAACAGATAATTGAACATTATCATGATTATTGTAGTTAGGAATTTGGGAGAATATTAAATCTTGAGATAAAAGATTTAAAACTTGATATATGCTCAATTCTATAATAATAATAATAATATAGGTATATTTAAGCAGGGAAGCCACGTTAGTTCTGAAAACTGTTCTCCCAGCGGGCCCTGCTATTATTAGTACCCCGGTTTTTTTTTTTCAATATGATCATGATGATATCAATTCTATGATGCCCTCCTCTCCCGTAATGTCTGAAGATTTGCTTAATTTGTGTATTTATATGCTAAAAAGTTACAATTCTAAGTATAAATAAGCTTTTTTTTTAGAAATATAATGGTTGGCATTCTAAAGTTCTCACTATCAGGTGACACCAGTTATTTGATTTTTTTGCTCATGCCTTAGCAAAATATGATTCATATCCATGGTATAAACATTGGTTTGTGTGAAAGGCATTTGCTAACATTGTATTGACTTTTAAAAAAAATCTGACCTGCGAGGTCCCATTTGTCACCCGTTTCTGTGCTATGTTACAAAAATGAAGCCCCCCCCCAAAAAAAGAAAGTAATTAAATAAATAAATAAAATAATAAAATAAAAAATAAAAAAAAAATAAATAAATAAACAAATAAATAAAATAATAAAATAAAAAATAAAAAAATAAATAAATAAATAAACAAATAAATAAAATAATAAAATAAAAAATACAAAATTAGCGTCCGAAAATCATTATTTTGTACTTAAAACAAGTGAAATATAAAGTGATCGGAAACACCATCTTTATTTCATCACATACACAATGTGTTCTATTATTATCGGCACGATAGAAATGACACAAAATTTTCGATTTTAATGTATCAAAAGCATTTCTTTTGAATTTTTTGTTGGCTTCAGAGTTTTTAAGTTGATAGAAAGGCATCCATGTACATGTTGCATCTCTCCTTTGGTTTTTTTTTAATTCAAGTCTGTAACGTTAACTCGTGCCTTCAAAATTAAGGAACTTGGCACAATGAGAGCAGCAGTCTAAATTGAGAATCCCCAAATGAAATGATACGCTCATTGCATTTCTTAGTAACAATTGTTTTGAATTATGTTTCCATTTATCAATATGATTGTAAAATACTTGTTGTTCGCTTAGCTCCCGATGTCATTGGTTTTTATTACTTTGGGAAGGGATTCGAGTATGAATCTGAAAACGGATCGAGAAAATGAACAAATGTTCCTTTTGCAAGAGGAAATTATCACACATTCTTTGAGAAAAGATCCCTTTTAAGCGAAATTCATAACATTCATGCTCGCATGCACCATTAAAAGTTGAATATGCATATATTTCCTCGGAATTATTTTACGCCTCATCTGCAGATAACGTATATTTTGGGAGTATGTTTAAAACTTTGCAATGGTAGGTGACATTTTAATAGAACTTTCATTTTGTTTCCATACTGTATATCCTGCATGAAATTAAAGGATCACTCTTGCATGTACGTTTCTGTCCTAAATTAGCTTTTCTTCTTTGTAAATATTTTTGGAGGGGAAATGCATGCAGTCGAGTTATTCTTTGAATTGGCAATTTAGTCTTTTAACGTTATTATGTATATATGTCACATAAGTATGTGTCATGTACATAATATATTTCATTTTTAGAATGATTTTATTTATTAATGGGTAAAGAGGGGCTTAAAGTAAATTATTCACGGCTAACAAAACAACAAGAACAAGTGAATTGCGATTTGTCGTGGCTTTAATGAAAATAGAGATGAATGTGCATCTTTACCAATTCTGCTTTTTGTGTACAGTGTATGAATATCATCACATATACATATACCGATAATGTCTGTAACCAACCGATACCCTTGTTTAATAAGCTCCTCGGAGAGGGGTTAAACCCCCGGCTAGAAGGCCCCCCTCGTAAGTTCTTCAATGTTTAAAATTCATGGCTGTTTTCCCACTGGTTCCCTGCTAGCCGGACCGGAATCCCAGCACAGCTATTAATTATGAGCTATCGGTGGATTACAGATGACATAAATATAGCATATAGAGATATATGAATGCCCATGACTATAGACCAGCCTGCCCGCCTTTAAGATCAGGTCAGGCTAAGATTAAACTTTAAGCATGACACAATTATTTCAGTTTAACAGCGTTCTCAAACATTTGTATGTACAAATAGGTCCCCCTCACCTAGGTAACGAGTGGGGACCTGCAACTTACATAATAACATAACATAATTGATTAAAATCCACATGCCTGCCCTGGCATGGAAAGGAAAAAAGGAGGTACTTTAATAATGCGCCTCTTACTGAAATCATGCCCCCAGAACTTCAACTGCTTGTTTTTCAACAACACACAAGGCGTCAACACTCCTCCCAAAAACGAGTAAGGGCGAAAACCCGCCTGCCCACTGGCCAAAATAGGACAGGAGGATAAAATTCCCTTACGGCCCACTTATGCACGACGATCGTTGTTAGGATTGGTGTGCGACCAGGTCAAACACCCTCGAATTTGGATTCGTGTTACGCTCTTCTATCAGCCTAGGCTCTGCCTAGATTCTGAAATTAACCATGAAAAGTATACCATCACCCTCCAACTACTTCATACACCATTCATTATAGAGTATCATATAGATTCAACAAATACAACTTCCCTGGAAAATATAAATGCAAAAGTACTTGTACCCCCCCCCCCCCCTAAACACACTTTGCCAAGATCAACTACTGCTGGTATTCAAGCCAACTATAGGTATCCAATTTTCATCCCACTGAAAATATTGAGCCCCTTAAAGGAACTTTAATAAAGGAAATTGAATTCAGAAAGAAATTTGTTTCACCAAACGAAATTCACTAATATGGCCATACTCTGGCAAAGGGAAGCAAGGTACGAAAGTATCACTCGTTGTAAATGACCAATGTGTGTTCGTCATTAACATATACATCAATGCAATTAAACTAAATAATATTTTCTTCAATATCTTTCCCCAAAACGATCATTTCTTCACAATTTCTGCCTGAACGGGCAGCACACAACAGATATTTAAAAACCATAACTCAAATCTGACTGATGCGTGAGCTGCTTCCTATACCAAAGGTGGGCAGTATTAATAATAAATACACCATGACAAAATTACCATACAAATTCACATAAGTATACCAACATACTACGCCTAAAGACCTGAACATGCGGCTGAACATGAAGAAGACTAAAAATTGGGACAATACTTCCGTCTAATTCCTAAGGAGTCCGATGCAGACCCGAGAAATAACTTTATCTGAAATGAAGCCTATGCAATCTTATCAAACATTTCTTCATATATAATGCTCATGGTAGAGGAAAATAAAACATACATAGAAATTATGAATTCATAAACATTTCTTCTCAAATGACCTGAGAAAATTATAATTTCAATCCCCAGATTTTTTCTATAACCATCCATAACTTGGATTTTTATGACAACTCACATGAACGTTTGAGGCATAACCTGCTTCATAGTAATTTCGAATTGACTTCTTCCTTGCAAGCAAAAACTAAATAAACAAAATAACATTAAGAATGCACAAGTACAATAAATACACAACCAATATCCATAATATGCAAGAATCCCCCCACGATATATATGTCAACATCCCCCTTAATTATAACTAGAGGATGGTAATGGGGAGGAGGTGGGAATTTTGTAAGCACGCTTTACACATGCACCGTCATCTCTCTTCATTGAAAGCCAAAACGAAAATGAAGCATTCCCCGCACTTTTATCCGCGCATAGCTCAACCGCGGCAAATGTCTGGCATTGTGCCCAAATTCTTTGGCGCGGGCGCCAAAAAGCGCTGCCCCGCCCTTTACGGGTCGGGTCACGAGCCCTTTCTCGGGCAACCACGCCCCCTTTCAAAATCAAAACAAACTAAAATGTGTATTTTGCTAGCCCGCTAATAAATCATTTTAAATCGTCAAGCCGTCTTTAAAATCCATTATTCACGGCTAACAAAACAACAAGAACAAGTGAATTGCGATTTGTCGTGGCTTTAATGAAAATAGAGATGAATGTGCATCTTTACCAATTCTGCTTTTTGTGTACAGTGTATGAATATCATCACATATACATATACCGATAATGTCTGTAACCAACCGATACCCTTGTTTAATAAGCTCCTCGGAGAGGGGTTAAACCCCCGGCTAGAAGGCCCCCCTCGTAAGTTCTTCAATGTTTAAAATTCATGGCTGTTTTCCCACTGGTTCCCTGCTAGCCGGACCGGAATCCCAGCACAGCTATTAATTATGAGCTATCGGTGGATTACAGATGACATAAATATAGCATATAGAGATATATGAATGCCCATGACTATAGACCAGCCTGCCCGCCTTTAAGATCAGGTCAGGCTAAGATTAAACTTTAAGCATGACACAATTATTTCAGTTTAACAGCGTTCTCAAACATTTGTATGTACAAATAGGTCCCCCTCACCTAGGTAACGAGTGGGGACCTGCAACTTACATAATAACATAACATAATTGATTAAAATCCACATGCCTGCCCTGGCATGACCAGAAATACCCAATTATTCTTGGAAAATACGTGTTTCAGGTGGCCTAATTGCCAAATTACCGCCAAACGAGAATATATAATTTATTTATATATGATCGACCGCCAACAAACACGTCAAAATTTTACTCGTATCTACCAAGATATTCAATAAATCTTAGCAACCATTACAGGATCATTCTACTAGTATTCACCAACGTTATTATCCTTAGTGCTTTTACCAGGGGGGGGGGGGGGGGTACCCGGGAACATTGCTCATTCCTCCATTACAATGTATATCTAGGTTATCCATAACTGACCCCAACATGATTTAATGCATGCATACATTGAACGTAAATGCATGAGCAGCTAAATAACAACAAATGATACATTATGAAAACATAGACACACTGGTGAAACCGGCTCCAGACCAGCCAAAACCTTTATTCATACTATCGGATCGGACGGTCTGGAGTCGGTCACGCCGGAGCGACTAAGGTAAAATGTATAAATACATACTCAACGAAGATATGAAAGACCAACTTTTAACTCACTGATAAATCTGTCCAACCCTTCATCGGCCAGATGTAGGCCATCAGTTCTGTACAGCGAAATGTCATTATGGGATATTGATGGATGCGGTATGGCTTTACCATGAAATCTTGCAGCTAAAGCCTTGGCGTACCTATTGGCCGCCCTTCTCTTTAAGTCCAATTTACCTTGATCTCCTGTACAGCCAGCGGGGTACCAAACCCTCTCCAAAATGTCCGACCACACTATTTGAAATTTGTCCTTATTGGCGTCAAAAAGTCTATACGTCAAACTAGCCAGCTTCTTCTTGGACAGTGCCTCAATGTCATTCGTTCCTACATGCAATACTACTACTGAAGGCTTTGGTTCACTCCGACCCATCTTATCTAACCAATCGCTTACCCCTTCAATTCGTAGCCCCCTTTTTCCCAACCAACGGACCGACGTTCCAAGTCCAAGGTCAGCCTCGCCGGTGTTCTTCGCCCTGCGATGTGCCCAAAACACTATCGAGTCCCCTATGATCCACACCACAGGTCCTGTAATAGAAAACAAGAAAAGAGGGCTGGGCAGAATTTTGAAGTATGAAAATTTCCCCCTGAAAGGTCTGCTACCCTTCACCACCCCTTCATCACGGGGTTTTCCCCTCCAAGATACAATGTATGTAATCACATTTTTGACCCCTCCCCTTAATCCTGAAAGCATTGATATTAAACACGTCATTATACCGTTGTAACATTCTCTCTAAAAAGCAGAATGCTCGTAATTGTGTGATATCATTAAACCCTCACTTACTCATTCAATATTAAGCCCAGAGTTATTTCGATGATACATGTATATTGATATCAACATGTACAGGGGGGGGGGGGGGGGGTCGTTATGATCAATCTGATGTTCCAAACACCTTCCAATCAATATAGTACTATCCCTTTCTTCCTTTTGTATAATGTAATAATGTATAATGTATAAACACATTCCAACCAATATATAATAATGTATAATGTATAATGTCTGAGCACATTCCAATCAATTTATAATAATGTATAATGTATAATGTAAAATGTATAAGGTATAATGTATAATGTAAAATGTATAAGGTATAATGTATAATGTATAACGTATAAAACACATTCCCATCAATATAGTACCATCTCTTTCTTCATTTTGTATAAAGAATGTAATAATGTATAATGTATAATATATGATGCATAATGTATAATGTATAATGTATACTGTAACAAGGGCTCCTTTGTAAACAGGCCTCTTGGCACTGAACATACCACCCTGCTTCTGAATAGGGCTGAATAAAATAAAACAATACCATGTAAGCAGATATATTGAGAATTATACACCCAAATATCCAACAACCCATCGGCCACGGCTTTGATTAAAGCACATGTCCTCGTGTAAAGTAAACGCGTTGTGACATTATTGGAAGATAACTTACACCTGATTTTGGTCAAAATGTCAAATAACCTAAAATCATCATTTCATATGTATTTTCGTTCTTTTTTTTTTTTTTTTTTACTTAACCATGTCGAGTCTTATATATCTCCGATGTGCACTCGAAACCCAACGCCCCATGCGTTGGATTTCTTCATCCGAGCAACCGGCCATGGCAGCGGTCGTAGCCGCCCCAATACGAAAGGAATGCGATGAAAACATTGCCGCCGGCATATCCCCGTATGTCAAACATCGTTTTATCATGTTTCCAAATTCACGCCTAGTTAGCGGGAGAGCACCATATGAACAAAAGAAGGCTCCACCATTCTTTGGGCGGATTTCTAAATAACGAATAACCGCCATCACAGGGCAGCTAACTGTCCCCAACTCTGGTATCGAAATGGTGCACCCATTTCCCCGCTGGTCAGTCTTTGACTTCCTTAGGAATAATTCCACCCTGCGATGCGGTGCATCGCCAGTTACCCTAACATCTGTGTGCTGCAGAATAGACTCGCATCTATGCCTGGACTCTACTGTCAACTCACTAACTCTCAACAAACCATAAAATGCCACTGAAAAAGCAGCAGAGTACATCAAAACATCGTAATGACTACCACAAACATGCCTCAAGTAGGCGAGCATTCTATTTAACACAGACAATGTGATTGGATGCCTAGCATCTCTTCTCAAAGTACTTCGCCTACACCCTTCAATTAACCTTGTAATCACAAAACTTTTGGTCACATCCTTTAGCCCAGATGAACTCATATAAAATGCCAACCCAGATATGTATGTTTGAATAGTAGACCCTGCATATCCCATAAAGGATAAATAAGAAATGAACTGCGCCACCCATTCTACATTAGGGGGTAGCTGGGGGTCGTATCCGTACACTTTACAAAATTTCACGTATGCCCCCAAGGCAATAGAGTAAGTTGTGTGTGTTCGAGCTGCCCTAGAAGCCATCAGCAGTCGACTTCTCTCGATAGCCAGCTCTTCCAAAGACGGACTGGAACCTCCACGCCCTCCCGGGCGGCCCCCGGTGCTAACGCATGGAACCTCGGCATCTGAAATCGAGATAGTGCATCAGCTATACCATTATCACATCCATGTACATGCCTAGCCCTCAACACTATATTATTGCTTAAACATATAATCACCACCTTCCTCACCAAAACCATAATATCAGGGCATAGCGCCGACTGCTTGTTAAGTACTGCCACCACGGCCTGATTATCACAATTAAACAATATATTCTTGTCCTTTAGCTCCATGCCCCAAATCTCCAAGCCTACCCAAATAGGGAATAGCTCTAAAAAAGCTATAGACCTCCTATCGGCCTGGAAATCAGCAGGCCACCTGGATTGAGCCCACCTGCCTCCAAAGAAAATTCCAAAACCAATGCCAGCCGCCGCATCAGTGAAAAACTGAATTTCCTCGCTTCCAAACCAGCCTGGAGCCCGGAAGAAAACTTGACCATTAAAATGTGCCAAGAACTCCAACCAAACCCGCAAGTCAGCCTTAGCCCCTCTCGTCAACCTAACCATGTGAAAAGGACGCTTAACGCTCTTAGTTAAGTCAATGAGCCGTCTCATGAATGCTCGCCCTGGAGCAATTGCCTTACATACAAAGTTTAGACTACCTACAATCGACTGAATGTCTCTTAGGGAAATTTTTTGTTTCTGTACCGCCCAATTTAATTTCCCTACTAATTTCTCAATTTTGTCCTCCGGTACCCGAACCTGCTGAGAAACGCTATCTATTACCAGCCCAAGATATGACAACTGTGTGGTCGGGCCTTCCGTTTTTTCTCGCGCTATGGGCACCCCAAATCGTTCGCAAATTGCTTCAAAACAATGCATTGCCCGCCTGCAATCCTCCGAGGCAGGGCCGCCTGCAAAAAAGAAATCATCCAAATAATGGACAATATTTTGCGACTTCGCAACTTTTCTCGCGCAAAACTCTAAAAAAGTACTAAAACATTCAAAAGTGGAACAAGAAACTGCGCAGCCCATCGGCAAACAACGATCAAAATAGTAACGACCATCTATATACATCCCAAGCAACTCAAAATCTTTTGGGTGAACAGGCAAGAGCCTGAAAGCTGACTTAATGTCAGTCTTTCCCGTAAGGGCACCCCGCCCCAATTGC
The DNA here is from genome assembly GCF_018143015.1 of Lytechinus variegatus. Classification (NCBI taxonomy): domain Eukaryota; kingdom Metazoa; phylum Echinodermata; class Echinoidea; order Temnopleuroida; family Toxopneustidae; genus Lytechinus; species Lytechinus variegatus. The sequence goes on along the minus strand of NC_054753.1, from coordinate 20,856,851 downwards.
GTCACAATATCTACCGCCGAATCAAAGGACGAATATGTTACTGTACACTGCCCCTCCGGTATGCCATCATTAACTGAATTTCCCCTGGGTGCCGATAAATGTTGAATCATACGGAACTCCCCTGGGGCCTTTTTGGGCACCAACCCCACTGGTGAACACCTCATATTCTCGAAGGGAGGAACAACAAAAGGCCCAACTATCCTACCTAAGTCTATTTCATCCCTCAATTTCTTTTTCAACGCATCCATGTGCTCGAATGCTGATTTCAGGTTTTTAACAACCAATGGGACCCTGTCCCCTTCAAAATGTAATGAAAAACCAAACTTAAAACCATTATACAAGCACTGAGCATGCTCCTGATTAGGATAAGTAGCTAACATGGGCACCAAACGTGCTAACTTAATAGGGGTCGGAGCAATAGACGACACCGCACTAGCCGTAGACCTATTTACTGCCAGCGGGACTGGAACCGGCCCGCCCTTGGCTACACTGCTTAGCCCCATGACCTGTCGCCTGGCAGCGGGAACACTTGTGCTCATAGATGCAAGCTTTGCCTCGCATGCACTTGCCTCTATTAAAGGCAAAGCACACGCCTCGGCTGGGTGTGCCATTGGCTCCGGGTCCCTTTCCTCCGAAGGGAAAAGATTTTTTCGCGCCGTACTCCCCTCTGTAGAACTGATGGCGAGGGGCATGGGGTAAATTGTGGCGCTGCCGCGGACCATTAGAGGCCACCAGCATCAACCACAACTCGGCGTCGACGCTCGCCCAGGATCGCCCGGGTAAACGCGCCTGCTTGCTCCTAAACTGAGTGTCATAGTCACGCCAGCCATAACCTGCAAACGCACGGGCTGCATGCCTTATCAAATCCATATATTTCATGAGCTCCCTGCTCCTTTCCATGTGCTTCTCAGTGTAAATTGAGGCAAATACTAGAAACACCGAAGTCCACTGCTCTACCGACATGATTTTCTTAGCCTTTGATTGAGGTTGAAGTTGCAAACCAAGGCCAGATCCCGATTGACACAAACTCAAAGTGGTGTCACCTACACTCAAGGCCCCAAACTCATCACGTGCATTATTATGCTTAAGGAGCACTCCCAAATCTATATATTCACTTGCCCAAATTTTTTCCTTCAGTGAGATAGCCACTTCCACACCTAGTGGGTCGCATGCGCTAATAAATGGTTCCGGTGCCCCAAACACGGCAGAAAGCCTAGGCGCCTGGGGCTCAGATCTCTCAACACCGACCTCCACTAGATCTAGGCCTAGATCTTCGGCTACCCCTGCCGACCGCGCCGGCACTGAAACTGCTGGCTGAGCCTGCCCCGAGCTACCGGTATCCGACTCCTGTGCTACTATCTCATGCCAAGCAATAGATCTGCCCACGGGCGCCTGGCCTTCCCGCCCCACTAGATCTAGATCTAGCTCTGCCATTTTATCACTAACTTTAGACCTAGGCCTACCACTTTTTTCATCAACATCGACAACTTGAGACTGAGAGGGATTTAACTCACCGCTCCTTCCTGGCCCGTTGTTGCCGCCTCCCAGCCCCAGATCCACACTTGCGGGGGTTGACGTCGCCCGTGGACCTCTCGGCCGACCCGGCCTCCTCTTCGGTGTGTCATCTCCCTTCCTCGCACCTGCGGTCGTTATTTTCTTGGCCTTAACCTTTGGCATGATCAACTCGCGAAACTAGAGTTAGACTCGAAGCTCCGTCACTCAGCCCAAGTCCAATGAATCCTGGATGCAATCACCTCCAAAGTTCAATCAAGCGAACCGCCAAGAAAAAATTCAATCCTGAAGTTGCAAACTGAATCTTTTAGGTCCACAAATCGGCACAGCTAACTTAGTCTTAGTTCTACGGCAACAATTCCTGAGGCTGAAGTCTGAAGACAGTAAAAAACTGAAATCAGCGTCTGTATAATCCAATAAAAGTATGAATCCTTTGTGTAGATATCCGGTATAGGTAGCTAGACAAATGTCGAAATATCTGCCACCTAGGCCTAGTGTCCAATTCTAGTTGCCAGTGCCGAAAGAAAATTTTCAAAAAATTTTGTAAGCACGCTTTACACATGCACCGTCATCTCTCTTCATTGAAAGCCAAAACGAAAATGAAGCATTCCCCGCACTTTTATCCGCGCATAGCTCAACCGCGGCAAATGTCTGGCATTGTGCCCAAATTCTTTGGCGCGGGCGCCAAAAAGCGCTGCCCCGCCCTTTACGGGTCGGGTCACGAGCCCTTTCTCGGGCAACCACGCCCCCTTTCAAAATCAAAACAAACTAAAATGTGTATTTTGCTAGCCCGCTAATAAATCATTTTAAATCGTCAAGCCGTCTTTAAAATCCATTATTCACATGCTTTGTTTATCACGCGTTCATGGGTTATATGCTTATTTTGCTTTTAAATGTATACACAAATACGTTTTTGTTCATTGATTCATGTATATTGTCATATTATTTCTCTCATTACTGTGATTAGACCTCTATCGGAAGAACACCATCATAATGAATGGCTCTGAATAGAGTGATCCATCTGTATCTTGTACATGTTAAAACATTCGCTTTTGTAATCATTCCTGTACACTCTATATTATCTTGGTGTTATTCTGATAATAAACCCAACCAAACCAAACCAAACAACAATGTAGAAATAATGATCAATCCGATATTACCACTACAATAGCTACAACTGCATAATTGATATCATAAAGTCAAGTGATTTTATCATTAGTTTAGGAGAGGAGAGACAGTGAGAGAGCTTGCTAACGAAACGATTGATCAGTATTCATGTAAATCGCATACTTACGAAGTTTCAATTTATCCTTTTGATTCTATTGATATTAAGATTTCATTAAATTCTGAATGTAATCAAACTCAATGAAGTTTGTTCCATCTTGAAATACGAACTCGTAAGTTTACGAATTGAAGAGAGAGAGAGAGGGGGGGGGGAGGGAGGGGGGTATATAAAGAGAGAGAGAGAGAGTCCGAGAGGCAATCAGAGAGGGAGGGGAGGTATGTACAGAGAGAGAGGGGGGGGGGGGTTCCGAGAGGCAATCAGAGAGAGAGGGGCAGGTATATACAGAGAGAGAGGAGAGAGAGGGGGGGGTCCGAGAGGCAATCAGAGAGGGAGGGGCAGGTATATACAGAGAGAGAGGGAGGGGGAATGATCACTTTAAGCATTGTCTGACGTGTAGGGAAAGTTATATTACACGTATACGATTGTCAAAAATAAATCAACCGAAATAGAATTCCAAATATTTGAAGGGCATGTCCTATTGTGCCCCCACCCTTATTAATTATTTATCCATTTATTTATTTATTATTCATTCATTTATTTATTTTATTTTATCCTTTTTATTTTCACATTTCATTCTTTTTTATTTATTATTATATTTTTGGGGGTGGGGTAAGGGACTTGTCTCCCCCCCCCTAGTTTGACCACCGTGCTAATTGAGGCGCGGTTCTATGTAAATGGGTGTTTTGAGGCCCCATCCGAACCTTAAAAAAATAATGTAACGACAATATATATGCATGTACACACATTGAGTAATGCAGTATCCCATTCATGTCTTCAAGTTCTCTAATAATATGCAAATTTTAGAATACAGTCTAAATTCAGAATACGTTCATCCACTATCACAATGCTGGTAAAGTAAGCAAATGAATCTCCCCACTTTCAGTATAATTCCTTGATCTCCCACCCCCGTTTCCGATAAATTACAATACCTCTGTAAAACAAGACACATAAAACGCACTACCTCCTTTCTCTTCAAAATGGTTTTAATCAACCTATTTTTGCGAACACGAATATACTTCAAAACGGCAACATCAATTAGAGGGATTCTACCTACTGGTATTGAAAGAAAATTACTTTTTTGCGTCGCTCCCTCGCTATAAGCTGGCTTGCCAAAATGGAATTATTGTTATCAACCTAATCTTACCCAATTTAAACTCGGCATTAAACATATAAAAAGGGGGATGTTATTTAGTAAACAACCATTAAGCATCATCAGCTGGCTAAAAGAGCTAGCCCATAGATCACAACCTTTATAGAATAAATTGACCCCCCAAAAAATCATCAACCATGAAGGGCGGCCAGAAGGGATGTCGACCTCTTCGAAGTAAAGATGATAACAATTGCCTCACTAGTTCTCTTGACACATATGGGAAACGTCCCACCCAGCTGAGTCTGGAGGGCGGCCTGGAAAGATGTCGACCTCTTCGAACTAGAGATGATAACAAGAAGCCTCTTAAGTCATTAAGGCACATGGGGGACGTCCCTCCGAGCTGGGCCTAGTCGGAGATGCATCAAACAGTGACATGATATCCACCAAGAGCTCATTGGACAGGACCCTTTTAAGAAGTGTGGATGGGACCCGCAGGAGCAGCAGGATCAGAAATAAGGGTTGGGTCAGTAGAAGATGAAAGGAAATATGACCCTTCCACTAAGGGGGGGGGGGGGGGTGGGGGGCAGACCAGTTATCATATTTACGTATTAAAGTTGACTGCATCGGAGCCATTGATCACACCGGAGTCGGACTGAGTGATGTCTTGGTATCCACGATGAAAAACACCTGATGTCTGGGTATACGTCTGGCATGTCTGGGTCGGTGACAAGTTTGGATGTGGGGGTATCTACATCAATTACAAATTCGAACGTGCTGTCAATTAGATGGGGAGTACAGCGGTGGACATGAGCAAGGAATACGGTACAACATCTCCAGAGGGCTACGGATTCAGAGAGGAGTTACTTCTGTCCATGAGATGAGAAGTGCTTCCCAAGTATTAATTTTTGGTTCTAGAGGCAAAATTATTCCAGAAACTGTTCTTAATGTTGGGGGCCACAGTGTTGCTCGTAGTGAGCATGTTCGATTTCTAGGAGTAATTATCGAAGAACCTTTGACTTAGAAACCCCATAAAGTCAGTGTGTACAAAGGTTTCTTGAGGTGTAGGTGCTATATATAGATTAAGATGTGTTTTGTCTGAGACTTTTCTAGGAACTTTACATACATATCAGCTTTGTGCTTCCCTATCTGACTTACTGTAATGTTGTATGGGACAATTTTACTTTTGAGACTTACAGTGAAAAACTAAAAGTTTTACAAAATAAAATTCTTACGCTTATCACCAATTCAATGTTCAGACATCCTAGTAAACCCTTTTCCCTTCAGTTAAAGTTGCTTCCTCTTCTTTTGATGAGTTAGTCAGGTTCAAAGGTAGCTGGGAATACCCGGTACTATTTACAGGAAGTTCGAATCGGGTGTGTTTTTTTTTACTCTTGTAGTTGATTTGAATTTGTATTGAACTACACATTAGCAATAACATGAAGTGATCATTGTGTTGTAATGCAAACCTGGCGTTTCAATACGTTAGTATTGACTTGACTTGTATGTTATTTGACGGAATTTAAATCTCATGTTCGTAAATTGATTTAGCGATGGCTGAGAAGTGTGAATCAGACAAAGTTTCAAGCTCTTCACTGAACCTGATATGTCCATTATGTCTTGATATATTTGTCGAGGCGACAATCCTGACTTCATGTGGACACACATTTTGTAGGCGATGCCTCAAGAAATACGATCTAACTCATCAGGACCTTGATCACATGGTCTGTCCTCTCTGCAGGGAGATAACCAAGTTGTACGCCAACCGTGTCGATGATCTCCGCCTCAATGACTCCATCAACGGACGCGTAGACGATTACCACGCCAAGTGTGGAGGGATGAATGCTGTCCTTGAGATGTGCCAGAAATGCACCGCTTGCAAGTCTCAGAGAGACGCTGTATCATTCTGCAGAACATGTAATTATTACATGTGTAATGAGTGCTTACATTGTCATCAACATCTTACAGTTGTCTTCGAAGGTCATGAGATTGTATCCATGGATGATGTCATCGAAGGGAAGGTCAGCATTGGTCATTTATTCGAGAAGTGTTCCATCCACAAACAAGAGAACAAGGATATGTTTTGTGAGGATTGTAAGGTCCATGTCTGTCAAAAGTGTGTACTTGTTGGTCATAAAGCTCATGAAATCAAGAACCAGGTTGACTTTGAACAGGAGTTGCGACGGAAGGTAAATTTATTCATAATTATCACAGTAAAAATGCTGGTTGAAAATACATTTAACGCTGTTTACTATTGAATCTTTAGTTCTTAAAAAGACAAGAGATGTTTAGAATTTCAAATAACCATGCTTGATTTTAATTGAGAATCAAATAAAAAATCAAACTTTGCTGTTTAGGAGTCTGAACACTTTAAAATCTATTTAAACAGGTAATGTATTAAGGTTAAACAGCTTGTATAAAAAAATAAACATTTCGAAAGTGTACTCTTAAAAAGTTTAGGCAAAAAGGATCAATTATTAACCATCACTGGGTAACACACTATCTGTCAAAATTTGGTAATAAAAACGAATAATTGGGTAATAAAAATAAGCATGTATATATATTTTTACCAACATTACCCAACATAGTGGACAGTAGGTTGCCCAGCATTTTAAGTGTGTATAATACTATAGGTAGATTTAACATGGTTATAAATACTCAGGGCGATCATTGAGCAGAAAATGATGAAAACTAATTAATTGATAAGAATTAACACCAAAGATCATACCACTTTTAATAATGATTTTGATTGTGATGACGATAATAATAATGATAATCACAATATCAAGACATATAAGATATTAAGAACAGTAATAGTAAAAATAAAGATAATATTAATAATAATGAAATATCAAGGATAATAATGATGATACTACTACTACTACTAATTATAACACGAATAATGATAGTTATAATAATGATATAATGAATAAGAATATATAAATCAATATTGATTAATAAAATAAAAATATAGATGTTGATGAATGCAGAATGAAAATGATATATAATAATTTGTAATACCATCATCAACATCTAAAATGTTGTTGCATTTAATTTTGTTATTTATTCTTTATGTTGAACTACATTAATGATTATTATCGTTATTGTTTCAATATGACAAACAATTTTGCAATTATGCTGTCTCTCTTCAAGCTTATTCAGATTGTCGTATGTCATTCTGTATGATTTCTTTGTTTTAGAGTATTAGCATTCTTTATATTCGCCTTTATGGAATATTTCCAGATATAACTCACTGTTTTTACTTATCACTTTCAATTCGTAGGTGACAGACCTTGCTCAGCGATGTGCCGACAAGAAAGCAGAGCTAGAGAAGAACATTCAGAACATAGAAATACAACGTCATGAGGTACACACTGCAGTGCAGACACTACTAGATGATGTCAGGCAAGCCTACAGCATCAAGGCCAAGGAGCTGGAAGAAAATCTTCGAAATCTCACCGACCAAATACATGCCTTACAGCATAGTTTTGATGACGACCTCGACGTCTTGAAGTCAAAAGATCGACAGAGGATCAAGAGTATTTGTAGTTCAATTATTTTGGTAGATAATGACAGACTTGGTCATCTTGAGACAGACACTCTATCTGCTCATATTTTGCACTGTGAGGAGCTCGATGTCATGCTGAAGGAGGTTACTGATCACACTTCTGCGGAAGCTATTAGGAAGAAAGCACAGGAGAAGAGGTTCAAACCAGCAGATGACACTCGTCTTGACCTCGGGAGCATCTCAGGATCAGATCCCAAGATGGAAGTCATTACGTGTGTTGATCTACGGGGATTGATGCTCGGTATGACAAGGTACTCAAATAGCACTGTCGCTATCGGGTATGGGGGATATGCACAAGGTATTGATATCATTGATTCAAATGGTGGAAAGCAGCGGTATAGAAACACACCCTTAAGTGACATGAATTGTTATGATCTGGTTTTGCAACGGGACGGGGCGTTATGCGTGTCGACTGGTTCTAGAGAAGCCTACATCTACTCTTCCCTTGGTTCCAGGAAAGCAACAATCCACGTGAGAAACAATGAATATTTTCTCAGAGTTAGCAGGAGTCCATCAGATGAAATCATCATTACTAACTATGGAAAACAAGTCTATATCTATGACCCGACAGGATCCACTCTTAAACACACTGTTCAAACAAAGCACGATACGAGGCAGGCATCTACCACCAGGACGGGTTTGATTGTCACGAGTTCATGCTATACCAATCCAAGCGTGGTGACGGTCTATGACAGGGATGGGAATGCTGGTGAGTCTCTACAAGCTCCAGAGGATGTCTACCCGTATGCTGCCGTGGATGAGCAGGACAGGGTGTATGTAGCGAGTGTTGGTAGCGTCGTGATCAGGCTCTATGATCTTGATGGTCTGAACCTGAAGGAAAGAGTTGAATTCAAAGCACTTGATATGACATTGAAAGATTATTGGTGTTACTTAGTTTCCCTCTCCCCAGACATGCTCGCCTTTGCTTGTGGCAAAAATTTATATTTCATCAAGGTATCACTGTAATCCACGTTATATCACACCATGTAGTATGGGGACTGACGTGCTTTCATCCTGCTACAATACAAACTTACTTTAACACGTGTCGATATTCAGTATTACATGTATATTACTTACCATGTGATATCTTCATCCAATGATAGAATCACTTAATGTGATATACTACTGATAATAATAATAATAATAATTAAAGACCCTGACCGGTGTAAAAACAATCATATATCAAAAGAAAGGTAATGATTCATAGAATACAAGTATACCAAAAATATTACATACATCTCCTTCCATTTTTTTAGAAATATTAGATAAAAATCAAAGAAACTGCTCCTCCAAAGTATGCATCGATTGAGCACCCCCACGTCGCATGGAAATGATGACGTCATGTTGTGTCTGGAGGGTTGCGATTCCATAGGTTTGTGTACAAAAGCATTGGGTATTTTCTTCCATTTCTATGTTATGAATCCAATTTTTTTTTTCGTTTTCAGATGAAAATGGCACTCACAATTATTCACTGTTCAAATGGATGGAAACCTACAACTATTCCTATTCACTACCTTTTTTGTGATTTCTTTGTTTGGCTCTTATTGGGCCTAAATTGCTATGTCAGGAAAAGTTGTTATACATAATCTGAATGCAGATAGAATTGAAATCTACGCCAAATAAGCAGGAAATAAAATATGGCAAAAAACTGTAGATTTCATAATTTAAGCTTGTAGGAAAAAAATATATGTGACATCACTCTGTGATGGAAGTGAAGAAAATGAAATGCGTAATCGGGAAAGCAAAAAAAATAACCCAGTTTTTCTGTGTACAAACCTATGGAATCATGACGCTTCTTATACCCCTTTTCCACTAGGGCCAGGACAGCGTCAGGACAAGGCGCGGAATGTAATAATTACTATCCGCGACCCTTCCGCGACCTGTCCGGACATTCCTGGGAGTGTCCGCACGCTGTCCTAAACCCTTCCTGGTGTTCGGGAAATCAAAATTTGTCCGCATCCAAATTTTGGTCGAGACCAAAATTTGGACGCGGATATTGAATTCCTGACACCTTCGGGACCCTGTCCTGAAGATGTCCTGATGATGTCCTGCCCTTCCTAAACCCTTCCGCGTCTTCCGGAAACCATCCGCAATCAGGTCAGCTTCAAGAAGGAAATAAGAAGCCATGCGGAATGTTTCAGGAACATGCGGATTGGAATAAGAAGGCAAGCGGACAGTTTCAGGAACGTGCGGACAGGAACAAGAACACAAGCAGACTGTTTCAGGAACGTTCGGACTGGAATAGGAAGACAAGCGGAGTGATTCAGGAATGTGTGGATCCAATGCTAATATGTATGGAACGAGTACACAAGTAGCAAAAGCCATTTGTGGTCAGTGCACTAGATGGGGCAACGGAATAATACAAGGCAAGAAAATTACAAAAAGTAAAGAAGTAAGGGGTCAAGGGGCCTAATTAGTATATCACTAAACAAACCTGATAACCTAATATTTCAAGCAGTGTTTTACGCGAGCGCGAAGCACGAGTTGATTTTTTTTTTGGGGGGGGTTACAGACTTGAAGGAGGAATATTTCAAGCATTTTCTACGGATCCGAAAAGTGGGCTTTTCAAATATTTCTTCCAATAGTTAAGCTGGCAATGATGCGAGCAGATTATTTTGTTCTGTACTGAACATAAAAAGATGTTTCATGCAACGTTTGATTATATGAACTAGATTATTTCAATGTACTCGACTGAAAAAGGGACCGTATTAATAATACAGGTGTAGATTTTAAACTGAAAGTCAAGTTTATATTCCTATTACATTTTAAGCACTTTGTTTGATCATGAATGAGGTGTCATTGATAAGAAATAATAATAATAAATGAGAGCAAGTTTACAAATATCGCTTTTATCAGAACGGCTCAAAACGATTTACAGCAGGGGCAAAATGATTTACCCCATGATTAATTTCAATCCTGCATGAAAAGTGCACAATGTCCACACCCTGGGAAGTATTCCTTGCATTTATTCCAGCCGCAAAATGGCGCTGGCAAATTCAAGCATACAATAACTTTCACTTCAACCGGGTACCCATTTAGCACCTGGGTGGAGAGTGGCAAGGTATGCAGTACGTCTTGCCAGAGGACGGTTTAGACCGAGGTGAGAATCGAACACACGACTCTCCGTTTACAAGGCAGGAATCAGAACCACTACACCACGACTCTTTACAAAAAATAGGCCTTCCGGAAAAAAAGTCGCGCACAGAACATGTTTCTCATAAACATAGAATATGAGCGCGAAACGCGAACTTACTTCTTTCAAACATCAAGGACGAAAAAGAAAAGACGAAAAGACTTAAGTATTTTTCGTAAGAAATGAACAGCGTACAAAATCTTCTTAAGAGTAAACTATTGAAAGTATGAAGCGCGAAAGGGACCATCAATTTTTACAAATTGACCTAGCTGAAACTCTGATATTCTCCCCGTCTGCAGATCTGTCAATTTCTTCACTCTTCTTCCTTGTTCCCCTCTTCTTTGGTTACTCCATTTTTCCTATTTTTACGCAGTCAATAGGGCCTAGCGATCTCATTCGGCCTCCTGGAATTGCCTATTTATATTTTCTTTCTTAGTCTATTTCCATTGGTACAAGAGGAGGCAAAGGCGATTAGACACTGGATTCACATTTTCGTACAAAAATTAAAACTGATATTTCTAATCTTACACATTCATAATCTCGACAAATTATTTTCTGTACATTATCGCGATTTTTTCATCCTTGATTCTATTTTACCTTATTTCATTCATCTCCTTTGTTTATTCCTATTTCTTTTGTGCTGCTTGTATATCTCTTTGATACTGGGAGGGGTAAGCCAGCAGCAGGGAGAGGAGGGCCGTATCAGCACGGCACCCCCTTTTCTTTTCGACTATATCATTTTTTAAGTTTCCCTTTCCATTTCAATTTTTTTCTTCTGTTTGTACTTTTTAAAAGGGGGGAGCAAGACCACCTCACCCCTTTATCCGCATGTGCCTGTCGAATGCAATTTGCACCCTAACTTCCCATTTTCTTCCTCTTTTGTAATGTATGTATTAATTTGTTGAAAAATTATAAGAAAGTAATGTTATAAAGAGAGCCCCGACTTTGCGATGAACATATGCAGTCTTTTAAAGTTACATTAGTTGAAAGAAATCAAGATCCGAGATAATTTATTGTTATGTATAAAAATGCACAAAATATGCTTTCAAAAAGTGAATACTACATTACACCGCTAACACACTTTCCTTTATCCTACATATTTCAACTATTAAATAATGCGAGCGCGAAGCGCGAGCTGAACATTTTTTTTACATTCCGACCTAAATACTGGGCATTCTAAGCACGTTTTAAAAGCATGAACAGGAAAGGGGTATGACTATACACTTGATATGACTATGATGACTATCTTCCTAAGCGAGAAATTAAACTTGTCGATATTCCATTCTGAAAAAAAATCATGAAAATATCATATTACTTGTTTATCTAATACGCCCAATGAGGGCGCGAAATTGATATTTATGTCAGATAACTGGACATTTTGTAATCATGGATAGGATGCATGGGTTGAAATATTTTTAACAAAAATAATGCGAGCGCAAAGTGCGAGCCGAAAATTTTGATAAACTGTCATGAAAGAGGATTTTAAAATAATTTGTTACAATTGATACAGGTATACATAACTCCCCAATCAAAATGCAAGCGAACAGTTTTAGCTGATACTATTCACAATCAGACCATCCTAAAAAGGGATATTTTTCAAAAAAAATATGGAATACACGAAGAGAATAGTTATTTGACAAATCAAATAATGCTAGCGCGCAGCGCGAGCGGAAAGTGTTCATATTTAGACCATAAAATATAGTTATTTTTCAGAAAACTATAAAATCTATTTGTAAATCAAACAAATTGAAAACTTAATGACCGAGAAATGTTTTGTATATTTACTTTAAAACTTGATATTTTAAGCTCAATATAAATCTATTGAGCAAGTTATGTATCTCATAGATTAGGCAATGCGAGCACAAAGCGTGAGCGAAAATTTAACATAGTGACATGAAATCCCCCCCCCCCCTCATCTTATTTAATTCACTCGTCTTTTTCCTATTGTTTTTCCTCTTCATTTTCTCTTCTCTTTTCCCTTCTGGTTCTTTTCCCTCTCTTTCCATTTTTTTTCTTTTTGCTCGTTCCAAATATTGGGGAGGGGAGCATTCGATATCAAATGCACCCCTTCCAAAAAGTGAGGGGACGCGTCGCCCCTGTCCCCCTGGGATGTCCACCAATGTATGTAATTTGATTTGAAATAAAAGAAAATCCCATATAGTCTTTGTAGTCGAAGAAAACCCAAATAACACCCCTAAATTCATTTTAAAAAATACATGAACTATAATTTTCATGGAGTATTCGCAAGTTGTCCGATTTGTCCTAGTCCTTGAATTTACCACTCGTGATGTTGTCCTAAATGTCTCCGGTTCTGTCCTAATACGATCTGCATGCTGTCCGCACCGACCGCCGACAAATTTATTTAGATAATCTTGTCCTAGGACAGTCCCAGGAATGTCCTACGACAATACGCAGACAGTCCTGGTTGTGTCCTAGGACAAGATCATTTGCATAATCTTTTACGGAATTTGGTTGCGGACAGCATGCCGAAATGACAAAAGTTGCTTCCGCATCCCTTCCTGGTCTTGTCCGCGCCCTAGTGGAAAACCGCCTTTACACAACGTGACGTAACGGTCTCGAGGCATTTGAAAAGCACAATAAAGCCTATTTTCTAAGCCGGGTTCGATTTGGAATATTCTTAAGCAAAATACTCAGCTGGGAAGGGTTGAAAATGAATAAACCTCACATTGCTGTATTTAGTAGCTTACAAGCTTTCGATTGGTATGTAATTTGTCAATTTCATTTTTGGGTCCGGTCTGGGTCTTTAAAGATTTGTATAGCGCACATAATTGTCGATGACACTCAAGGCGCACAATTAACTTATTTAAAACAGAAATGAAATAAATAAATACAAAAAAATTGAACAAACTGACATGAAATTACAATGGTTTAGTATAAATTAGTGAACAGGTGGAGATGTGAATATATAATTTATATTCATTTTCTAATATATGCGTATTTAAATACAAACTTTATCTCAATTATTATATACATAATATTGCATATAGGAATATATTGTATACGGTGTAAAGTATAATTACAAATCGTCCATTATCGTTATATTAATGTGTAGAGTCTTTGTAAGAATTATTCAGAGAAAATTCATAAAGATAGATTCCACTATCTTTAATTCTAGATTAACTTAAACGTTCAATTGCTATTCAGTGCCAGATTTTCTTTGTTTACATTCAAGTATGTATGTAACCACGATCGCCTACGATCCCCCAAATTGACACCATTTATTTGCTTTTTCAAGAACATTCCAGCAATCTCTATCCCCAAAAGTTCGGTTTCTTTTTATTGCAAGTTTAAGATCATGAAAGCAGCCTGAAAAAAAAGAAACGTGCAAAAAAAGCAACCCAAACTTCTTTGCAATAATTCGAAAGACCTGGTTATCACCTTTAACGTAGAGGGGCAACTCCAGGTCGATTTGTGGTAATTTTCTTTTAAGAACATGTAATTGTACTTTGAATTTGATGTATAAATTATTTTTTCTTGTGTAAATATCACGATTTATATATTATAAATGCATGTTATCGAGTTACTGCTCTCTCAGAGGTTAGTCTCTGACACTCTCTTGTGTATAGTTATGACCTATGTTTAGAACGACTCTGTTTATCCACGGGGAAAGAGTATTTTAAAAGGAAATTGATTACAAAATTTTTAGCTTTATAATTTCGGCATAAGGTTAGTATTATTTTATAACACATGTTTCCTGACGCCATGAATGAATCACTATTAGTGACTATGCGTAGCTATTAGATGAATTTATTTTGAATGTATAACCAATGACATCAGGGTCCCGTAACACATTATTTGAAAGAACAATCCTGATTGGTTCTTATTCAGTCTAGTGAACAAAATACGCATGCAACGACGATCTTGATAGGCTATTTCATTTAGCGATTAATCGCTATCCTTCGTGTTATCCCGCCTAGTTAGTTCAACGTGAAAAAAGAGCAAATTGGCGTCATGTTTTGAAATGCACTTCTGGGGCCTGTTACACGAACCTTAACAATAATCTTGGATGAATATCTTTACGATTGATTGAATTGACCACAATGTACAATTAATACCAAGCATACGATCAATCGCCAACCTACAGAACCCTCGTAGACATATAATATTGTATATATGGGAATGGTATAGGTATAGATTATTACCAACTATGTAGTATAATAATATAGGAAATATATTATCTCTTAATATGCTGAGTGTAGAATAAATATCATGTTTTATATTCAAATCAAGAATCACCATTACAGATGAAAGGCGCATAAAGATGCATGATGATATTACATTATACAAAGGCTACATTTTGATATTCGATTGTTCTTCTCTTAGGCCTATATGTATTAGAATGCATATTATATATCAAAGCAAACGAGACAGCAAATGGATATACGATTATTTTATGAGATATGTAAACGATGAAGAAAGAAAACAAGGGAAAATTATTCCGAGGGGACAATCTAGAGTTTACTATCTAAAACGACCAATGCATATTTGATTAAAATTGAAGTATATCGAGCACATACCGATTATTCCTTTTGAATTGAATCTATGAATTTCTCTTTTCATTAAATTGTAAATATGATAAATTGAATCAAGTCTGGTCAAACTTTGAACATGTTGAATACTAACTAAATAGAACGAGGGGGGGGGGTAGTCGGTGAGAGAGAGAAAGGGAGCGAGATTATGATTTACTTAAACAACAAAAACTGTTTATCACTAATTTCGGTAAAAAAAACCCAAACTTATACACGTATATTTAACATTACCAAATTCTGGTAGAATAATTTTAACAGATAATCACCGAGACACCAACATCAATTCCAAGAGTTTCTATAACAAAAAGGTTGAGGAAGGGGGGGGGGGGGTGTCATTTCGAATACATTTGTGAATTGCTAATGTGATGGTAATGATGATGATGTTGATGATGGTAATGATGATGATGATGATGAGGATGATGTTGATGATGATAGTAATGATGATGATGATGATGGTAATGATGGTGATGGTGGTGATGATAGTGATGAAGATAATGATGATTACTATGATAGATGATGATGGTGATGAACATTATTCAAACGATGGTAGTCGTGGTGCATGGTGATAGGGGTGGTGGTGATGAAGGCGATGATGACTACGTTGATGAAAGTGGTGGCGGTAGTGGTGGTGGTGGTGGTAATGATAGGGGTGGTGGTTGTGATGACGAAGGTTGTTATTATTATTACTATCATTATGAAGGTAGTGATTTTCGTGGTGGTGTTATTGATGATGATAACGATAATAGTGGTGGTGAAGATGATAGCGATAATGATGATGACAGTAGTTTTGAAGATGGTGGTGGTGGTAGTGTTGAGGATGATGACGACGACAATGATGATGATGAAGATAATGGTGACATGGTGGTAATGAAGATGGTAGTAAAGATGGTAAAGATAACGATGATGATGGTAATGATGATGATGACGGTGATGATAATAGTTATAACGGAATAACCATCGTTAATACGTATGGTGGTGATAAGCAGAGATAGATGTTAATGATGATAATTGAGATATAAATTGCTTTTGAACGCACGCGATGAAAATGAAATAGAATTAGGTTTTCCTTGATCTATATTTAGAACAACAAATTTATCTCGACTGACATGCTCATGACATAATCTTTATCAAAAAAATATTATTAAGATAAGGAAGAACTTTAGGTGGACACTGATTACGAAATAATTATCAAAATGGGCCATGCACGAACGCTCTGTGAGAAAGGAAGGAAAGAGAATGGGAGAGAGAGGGGGAGTGGGGAGGAGGGGGGGGGGGCTGAAAGAAAGGGAGAAATAATTAAAGAAAGAAACAATGATGGATAGAAAGAAAAAAATAAGAAATTGAAAAATAGAGTAGCAAAGAGGAATAGGAAAGAAACTTCAAAACAATAATATCGGTTTTTCGAAATGATTATTAAGAAAGCAAGACTGGTTTCAAAACTGTGTATGATGGCGCTATTCCAACTTCTTAAACGGTGCTATTGCTTCGGGTACGCTATGTGCGTAATATTTTCTTGGTGATTTAAGTCATATTTTTTCAACATGGAATCGTGTTAAGTAAGATAATTGACAATAATTCATAATTACTCGAATACTGATAGGGCCTACTGTAGCAACAACTTAGTAGAAATTATATTCATCTCTTGATCATATTAATGAGAATCTTTGTCATTTATATTGACAGTATTACAGTGGAACTCCAAAGTTAGTAAATCCCACCCCAAAAATGAACATATGTGTTCAGGTTTTGTCATATTTTAGATATGTAATAATGAATTAAGGTGACAAACTTTCAAATACAAGAAAGTTTGTTTCTCTGAGCTCGCTGAACATTGTAGTGCTGTTGTCTATATTAAACACTGAGCATGAAGAAGTGCATTTTTGGCAGGGTTCATTTCCATGCACACTTAATACTATTTTATACGAGATGTTATTATGTAATTATGCTGAGGTAAATGGATTTTGTACTCATACTTTGATTTGTATCTGTATTTGATTTATATTTGTCATGGAAATGAAAATAAACTTCTTGAATCTTGACTAACTTTTCAGAAGGAACAGTGTACAAGGAACGGGTCAGGAGCCACTTTTACTATAAGGTATTACAAAAACAAAGCTAGGAAAACATACAAAGAAAGTACCCAGGAACAAACTTACATGTAGACAAAATTAAAAGGAAAGAAGGAAAAAAAAGACAAAAATGAACATTGATAAAGACACCCTTACTATAAGAAAACAGAATGAAAAAAATGAAAATACACAAAGAAAAAATAAACTCGGAAAGAAATAAAGAGAGGGAGAGAGGGGGGGGGGGGGGGAGGGGGAGAGGGGGAGGGGAGGGGGGGAGAGAGAATATGACAAGAGTAGATCAGGAGCACATGAGATGAAACCCGAGCGAGAATCAGAGATAAGAGAAAGATACAAATATTTTTTAGATATAATTATCCCAACACAAACATTACTGAATAATTTTCTTTTACTCAAACAATGTAAAAAAGCATAAAACCACAATTTTACAAAACAATATCAATCGACATACAGACTCAGAATTTTCCATTGAAGATTTTTGTTCTTGCTACCGAATAAGATCTCTTAAAAATAGACCATTTAAGTTAGGTTGCCTCATAGAATCATTTCTTGATAGAGAAATAGAGATACAAACAATATTGAAATTATAAAATCATCCATCCTGGAATTTTTAACAAAGTCATGGTAACAAAAAATACTTTTGTTTACATAATCAGATATTTAAATGATGAAAACAAATTCTGTGTGTCTTTAAAGAAAAAATGGAACATTTAAGTCGGGTAATTTAATAAAATGTTTTCTTGATAGAGAAAAAGAGATGCATAAAATATTAGAAATATCAAATCATCCATTCCGGGATTTTTTGCTTATATGAATGAAAAAAAACATGGACAAGTGACTCTTTTTGTTTTTTTACATAATAAGATCTCTCAATGAGTTACACAGAATACTGTCTTTTAATAAAGGAAAATTCGAAAATTCAAGTCAGGTAACCTAATAAAATATCTTCTTGATAGAGAAATATAATTGCATGCATACAATATTTGAAGGATAAATCACCCATTGTGGGATTTTACACATATACACGAAAATGCCTGACACCTCTTATCGATGAATAAATACAAAACGCGCAGTAAAGTTCAAAGTTAGTTGATACTACCCAGTCTGATAGGCGGCAGATGCGGGGGGGGGGGGGGGACGGGGAGACGTGTCCCCCTAAATTTGAGGTGGGGGACGACCCCCCCCCCTAATTCTTAGTTGCTAACTTTTTTGCTCGTCATTTTTTCTTTCCTGCGTCACCCCCTAAATGTTTTGGTTGATGGCCTTTTTTTTTCCTTGTCAAATATTTTTGGTGGTCCCCTAAAATGTTTGGCTTCCGCCGCTAATGCCCGGTTCCATTGTTTTAAAGCGTTCAAACAGGGTGTGTCTGACTTGTAGTTGAATTTGTATTGAAGTACAATAATAGTATGAAGCTGGGATGCTGAATCACTGCGTATTAACACGAACTGGACGTTTCAATATACATTAGTACTGAAAGACATATGCTTTATATTCGTTGGAATTTAAATCTCATGCTCGTGAATTGATTTAGCGATGGCTGAGAAGTGTGAATCAGACAAAGTTTCAAGCTCTTCACCGAACCTGATATGTCCATTATGTCTTGATATATTTGTCGAGGCGACGATCTTAACTTCATGTGGACACACATTTTGTAGGAGATGCCTCAACAAATACGACCTAACCCACCAGGATCTTGATCACATGGTCTGTCCTCTCTGCAGGGAGATCACCAAGTTGTCCGCCAACCGTGTCGATGATCTCCGCCTCAATGTCTCCATCAACGGATGCGTAGACGATTACCACGCCAAGTGTGGAGGGATGAATGCTGTCCTTGAGATGTGCCAGAAATGCACCGCTTGCAAGTCTCTGAAAGACGCTGTATCATTCTGCAAAACATGTAATTATTACATGTGTGATGAGTGCTTACATTGTCATCAACATCTTACCGCGCTGTTTGACGGTCATGAGATTGTATCCATGGATGATATCATCGAAGGAAAGGTCAGCATTGGTCATTTATTCGAGAAGTGTTCCATCCACAAACAAGAGAACAAAGATATGTTTTGTGAGGATTGTAAGGTCCACGTCTGTCACAAGTGTGTACTTGTTGGTCATAAAGCTCATGAAATCAAGAACCAGGTTGACTTTGAGCAGGAGTTGCGACGGAAGGTAAATTTATTCATGATTATCACAAATGCTGGTTGATATTGTATACATCACTGTTTACTATGTATACCTTACAGGAGATGTTTAGAATTTCAAACAACCATGCTTAATTTCAATTGAGAATCAAATATAAAAAATCAAACTTTGCTGTTTAAGAGTCTGAACACTTTAAAATCTATTTAAACAATCTATTTAAACAAGTAATGTATAAAGGTTAAACAGCGTGTATAAAAAATGAAACATTTTGAAAGCGCACACTCTTAAAAAGTTTAGGCAAAAAATGAATTATTAATCATCACTGGGTAACACACTATCTGACAAAATTTGGTAACAAAAACTAATAATTGGGTCATAAATTTGCTCAATTTGATAATAATTGCTCAGAATATATTTATTTATTTATTTATGTCACCAAACTCAATGGACAGTGTGTTGCCCAGCATTTTATGTGTGTATAATAGGTAGATTTAACATGGTTATAAATACTCAGGGCGATCATTGAGCAGAAGATGATGAAAACTAATTAATTGATAAGAATTAACACCAAAGATCATAACACTTTAATAATGATTTTGATTGTGATGACGATAATAATGATAATCACAATATCAAGATATATAAGATATCAAGAACAGTAATAGTAAAAAAATGATAATATTGATAATAATGAAATATCAATGACAATAATAATGATGCAATAATACTACTACTAATGATAAGACGAATAATGATATGATAATGACATAATGAATTATTATTATTATTATTATTTATTTGGCAAAATGAAGAGAACAGAAAGAATACATACAATTCAGATATCAAAGAATGAACAATAAGATAGAAATTAACCACTGGATTGCCAGGGGTAGAAATAGTTAACTGAATAACTGTGGCAATACGCCTTCTGCCCCACTTCCAGTGGTTATAAACATATACATACATTAATTTAAAGTATTAAAATCATACGAAATGTTAAGATCAGTTTAACTTAAGAAAAACCTGAAACTTCCTAACAATATTGTAAATGAATTAGTTATAAATTAATATGTAGCTATAATATGTATCAAGGAAGAATAAACATCTAAATTAAATTAGGAATTCAGCCTCTAATCTGTAGGCCTATATATTACAGGTAGACCTACTTACAAGGTGAATATTAAAAAAGAACAGGTAAGAAAAAAATCGTACCAAATTACACAGTGCTAAAATAATTCTTTAGCTGTGCCAGCCATGTCGACAGAGCGGTTACGGCCACTCCCGAGCGCAGGAACTCGGGCAACTCTTCCCAATAGCGGGGAAATGAGTTGATTGCAGAGCAATGTAGTCGCTGAGTCCTGGCCCGGAGGTGAACGAACCTTACAGTGTCGACATGTCTGGCATTTACAGCAATGAAACGTTGAAGTTGAATAAGAATATATAAATCAATATTGATTAATAAAATAACAATATAGATGGTGTTGAATACAGATTGACAATGATATATGATAATTTGTAATACCATCATCAGCATCTAAAATGTTGTTGCATTTAATTTTGTTATTAATTCTTGAAGTTGAACAGCATTAATGATTATTATCGGTATTGTTTCAATGTGACAAACAATTTTGTAATTATATGCTGTCTCTCTTCAAGCTTATTCACATTGTCGTGTGACATTCTGTATGACTTATCTTTGTTTTATAGTATTATCATTGTTATATTCACCTTCATGGAATATTTCCAGATCTAACTCACTGTTTATATCACTTTCAATTCGTAGGTGACAGACCTTGCTCAGCGATGTGCTGACAAGAAAGCAGAGCTGGAGAAGAACATTCAGAACATAGAAATACAACGTCATGAGGTACACACTGCAGTGCAGACACTACTAGATGATGTCAGGCAAGCCTACAGCATCAAGGCCAAGGAGCTGGAAGAAAATCTTCGAAATCTTACCGAGCAAATAACTGCCTTAGAACGTAGTTTTGATGACGACCTCGACGTCTTGAAGTCAAAAGATCGACAGAGGATCAAGAGTATTTGTAGTTCAATTACTTTGGTAGATAATGACAGACTGGGTCATCTTGAGACAGACACTCTATCTGCTCATATCTTGCTCTGTGAGGAGCTGGATACCATGCTGAAGGAGGTTACCAATCACACTTCTGCGGAAGCTATTAAGAAGAAAGCACAGGAGAAGAGGTTTAAACCAGCAGATGATACTCGTCTTGACCTCGGGAGTATCTCAGGATCAGATCCCAAGATGGATGTCATTCAGTGTGTTGATCTACGGGGAGGGATGCACTGTATGGCCAGGTACTCCCATAGCACTGTCGCTATCGGGTATGGCAGCAATGCACAAGGTATTGATATCATTGATTCAAATGGTGGTAAGCGCGATATAGTAACATATTAGCCTTAAATGACATGAATTGTTATGATCTGGTTGTGCAACGGGACGGGGCGTTATGTGTGTCTATTGGTTCTACAGAAGCCCACATCTATTCTCTCCTTGGCTATAGGAAAGCAACAATCCACGTGAGAAACAAGGGAAGTTTTCTCAGAGTTAACAGAAGTCCAACAGATGAAATCATCATTACTAACTATGGAAAACAAGTCTATATCTATGACCCGACAGGATCCACTCTTAAACACACTGTTCAAACAAAGCACGATACGAAGCAGGCATCTATCACCAGGACGGGTTTGATCGTCACGAGTTCATGTTTTGCCGATCCAAGCGTGGTGACGGTCTATGACAGGGATGGGAATGCTGGTGAGTCTCTACAAGCTCCAGAGGGTGTCTACCTGTATGCTGGCGTGGATGAGCTGGACAGGGTGTATGTAGCGAGTGTTGATGAGAAGATTAGTAGCGTCGTGATCAGGCTCTATGATCTTGATGGTCTGAACCTGAAGGAAAGAGTTGAGTTCAATGCACTTAATATGACATTGGATACTTGGTGGTGTTACTTGGTTTCCCTCTCTCCAGACATGCTCGCCTTTGCTTGTTGCAAGAAGTTATATTTCATGAAGGTATCACTGTAATCTACGTTATATCATACCATGTAGTATGGAAACTGACATGCTTTCATCCTGCTACAAATCTACTTTAACACGTGTCGATATAAACTTACTTAGCATGTGATATCTTCATCCAATGATAAAATCAGTTAATGTGATAGAGATACGGTACAATTTAATTCGTAGAAAATGTGTTAATTGACAAAAAGACTATGTGTTGCAGCCACAAGCTCGATAAAACGTGGAAATATTAACATTTAATTCAACATACAAGTGATAAATAAAATGAATCAATTAATGAATTGTAAAAATGCAAGTCATTTTGCACCAATTTTCCGATTATTGAATATACTATTCAGTCTGCAACAAACACAGGCCTATATATCGTGCTTATCATTGTAATTATCGAGTGATAGCAAAATTACCAACTTAAACCCGAAATATAACTAAGCATTTATTGAAAATATAACAAAGTAATCAGCAAACGTAATTAAAAATAGATCAAGAGAATTACTATGATACATACTAATGAATATATTAACATTGCATAAGGGGGTATAAACGTACCATAAGCAGAAAGAGTACACTCTACAGTATTAGACCATTTTGCTTTCACGTCATGCGAAGTATTCGTACCATCATACTCATGCCTATTCGCTATTTGCTATTCAGTTAAATTATCGTGGATGATGGACTGATAAGATGCTTTCTTTTTGACCGTCTAGAAGATTCTTCCATTTTATTTTTGATTATTAATCATGTAATCTTCTCCAAAAGGGAAAGATGTACCAACCGCTTAAAACCATTTATTTGAGAAATGAAATATTTGCTGGTAAAAACTTTTTGTATAGGTATTGTTTCAGAATAGTCTTGAAAAAATTCCATTTTGATTTCCTTTCTTTTAAAAATGCAAACAATACATCTCAAGAATAACATTGTTTTCAGTCTTTTAATTCGTCATAAGTCCCTCTGAATTTGAATGAATGAAATATAATGGTATTTTGTATATTAGTGAACAGAAGGAGATACGAATAGACACATATTCATTTTGTGAATAGATGCATGGAGATATAAACTTCATCTTAATCATTATATACAAGATCTCGAAGATCTCGCATGATGCTGCATATACACAATGTATTTATGTATACAATGTATAGTAAAATTACCAGACTTACACTATCTTTATATCATGGTATAGATGCATTCTTAAGAATTGTTTATATTGCAGTCATATTCCGCTATACGGGCGCCTTACGGCGAGTCTAAATCAACCGTTTTATCTAATTTTATTCAAACCACCATAATGTAGCTGGTAGAAAAAAAAATATTAATACGGTCGTTTTCGACTCGCTGTACTGCGGCCGTAGGGGGGAAATGTGACTTGCAGCATTAGCACAGAATTCATAATTAAACTTGAATTTTACATCAAATATTCCATTGTTATTCGACTCGTATATTCCAGTGGTTGGCATAATGTTCTAATGCACTCGTGTATCATACAATAATCACCTTGAGGATCGCCACAAAACCATGACTTTGACACCCATTTACAAGTTTTTTAAAGATCATTTCTGCAATCTTTATCCCATTTGCATATAACGAAAACAAACCGGTGTCAAAAAACTAAACCGCTCCTTTTTTCGATATTCCGAATGGAATTTAAATCAAGTATGAATTGAAATATATTGACGAGGCTAAAATAAAAATAAAAAAATAAAATAAAACTAGTTTTATTTTTTAGTACAAGCCCAAAATGCGGAATTCTTTTCGATTGCGAGTTTATAATCATGACAACAGCCTTTCTTTAATAAAAACGTGCTTAAAAAACTTTATACGATGTTTCAAGAGACCTTTAACATAGATGGACAACTCCAGGTCGATCTGTGGTTATTTTCTTTTAATAACATTTCATTGTACTTTGAATTTGATGTAAAAGTGACCTTTTTCTTGTGTTAATATCACGATTTATATTTTAGAAATGCATGTTATCGTGTTACTGCTCTCTCAGAGGTTATTCTATGAGATTCTCTTGTATATAGTTTTTTAGTACCTTGTTTAGAACGATTCTGTTTATCATGGGTGTCGATT
The DNA here is from genome assembly GCF_018143015.1 of Lytechinus variegatus. Classification (NCBI taxonomy): domain Eukaryota; kingdom Metazoa; phylum Echinodermata; class Echinoidea; order Temnopleuroida; family Toxopneustidae; genus Lytechinus; species Lytechinus variegatus. Next base: position 20,832,372 of record NC_054753.1, on the reverse strand, counting down.
TGTGTTGTGAATCTTTAATTTGTTCAAGGGGGGGGGGGGGTGGCCTATTGTTTCATCCCCCAATTGAAGAGTATGACGTCACGGATCGACTCCAGTACTGTTTATCCAAAGGGAAAGAGTACTTTAAAAGTAAATTAATGAAAAAATTATAGTGTTGAGGAGCCGTGGTGTAGGGTCAATCTCAAAAAAATGATACAATTCACAAAAAACGTGTCTCGACTATCTTATGGCCGCTAGCTTCACAACCCTGAACATTTTCTACAAAATTTTTATCAAGAAAATGACAATAATAGACTAGTTTCACAAAGCATATGCGACCAGTGACTTGTAAAGCTATAATTTTATTACAAAAGACTTTTATTTTTGCTTTTTATTAGAATAGACACTGTCTCAGGTCAGTTTTAGATTTTACTATCATTCTCTTTTATAAGTACTCTGTATTTCTTACCTACATTGATGTCTGGTGAGGGCAGCATGGTGTAAACGTCTGACATACTGCGCTTATCCTAGTATTTGATGATCACTTTGTGATTAATTTCACTTTTAAATTTGTCCCAAATTTATTTTAACCTCCGTAACGAATACTGCCACAAGTTTTTTCTCCTTTCAAACTGAATTATATTACATGATAATGTGTCTGCAAGTAGAGTTATAATCAATAATAAATAATTGATAGGGAATTATCATATGTGTTTCCTGTTTACACGAAAATAAAGGACTGTTCTTACAAAATGAAATGTATGACTAAACAGATTTAACATCCGTAACGCACCTTAAGAAGATATGCACTTTAGCAGTTCTGTTGAGAATTCAGCATTATATAGAATAAGAGACACCTTTCATAATAAATACAGTTTGCAAAGTTAGGGCTGCTACATAAGGACCACGTTGGACCTTAAAGCATAAAGACATTAACTTCCGTAACGCATTAACTTCCGTAACATTTTTTCTTGAATATGCTACAAATTTATGCTATAATGAATCACTCCGGATCATACAGATATAAATCATATAAGGTACCCTTCACCTACTCACCCATAAAAATGATAGCTATTCATCCTTGTAAAATTATTATTACACACCTTATTTTCGACATCACTTTGTAAAGAGGGAAAATTGCCAGCGAAAACAATTTCCCGCGAATTATATACGATATTTAATGCTTTTGGAATTTTAAATAATTCATACTACAAATTTGGAATATTGGCATCTTCTTTAGAACTTAACAATTTTAACTTCCTTTGCTATATAAAGTGCATTAACTTCCGTAACAATTATTGTTACGGAAGTTAATACACTTCTTTGATGTACTTTGCTGAGATTGATAGTACGATTCTAGTTCCAGAACATGTGACATGGCTTTGTCTAATGCTGAAGTCGGCAGAAACGGTGGAAAGAAAGGGAATAAGGAGAAACAATAAAACTTTCATAGACAAGGAAACAGAACGGAAAACTATTTGCAATGACTCATGAGCAATGATGAGGAGGGTTATTTCACCGATCAAAAGTGTGAGCGCAAAGCGCGAGCTAAAACTTGTGTATAGTCTTACCTGAAAACTTGGGATTCTAAGCATTTTTTGTAAAAATGATCAGGAGGATATCTGAATAAACTATTAATGTGAGTACAAAGTGCTAGCTGATTTTTTTTAGTATTCCGACTGAAACCTTGACATTCTAAACAGTGTTTGTACCAATTACAAGGATGGGTATCTTAATTGATGCGACTGTAAATTTCTTTAGTTTTGATCTGAAAACAATCATTTTTGGACGTTTTAATTTGAGAACAAGATATATATCCAATAAACAATTATTGAAAAGGTAAAACGCGCGCTTTTTGAAGTTTAGAACCCAAAACGGGACATTCTATTAACTTTTTGTAATCATAAAAAGGATGGGTGTCTTGCTAAGGAACTGATGCGCAGCGAGTGCAAAGCGCTAGCTGAAAATGTGTCATTCCAATATAAAATACAGTCATTTTAAGCACACTTTCAAATAAGAAGGATATAAATTGAATAAAAAATAATTTCATGCAATAAAATACAAAAGAACATAATCCGACTAAGCACTCGAAGTGGGGTTACATGTATGTACACCATCAATCAACTCTTTAGATATTCATGAAGATATGCATAGACCAAACTGTTCCCCTAAAATAATGCAAATCTTTAAAATGGCATAACTTCGTTATTCCTTGCTCGATTTTGATCATATTTGCAGTATTTTATTTTTTCAGATCATTATCTGTTCAGAACATATTTTTTGAGCCTGGATGACCCCTTTAATGCGCATGAAAATAGCTGAAATATTTGATATAGGTCTACCTACGTGAAAACGTGAAAGGGGTATTCAAACACTCAAGGTTTGTTTGAATTTATTAATGAAATACGTATTTCGATAATCAAACATTTTGGCTATTCATAATTTTTGTAAATCATTTTTGTAACAGGATGCGTAATTGGGTATCTCGATGAAACAAAATAAGGAAACGAAAATCGCGATTAGATCATATAGATTCCATTAATAATTTATGTATTTCTGATATCCTCTTGTTTCATTCACGTCACTTTATTATTATTCGTTTCCCCATGTCCTTTTAAACGTTTTTCTCTCTCTCTCTCTCTATCTTTTTTGGCTATTGGCAAGCGGCGGGATTCCTCGTAACCCAGAGAACTCATCCTGGTTACGGGACTACGATTGTTATATTTTGTTTATTGCCAGAAACTTTTAAGATGAACTGCAATTCTGTGGCCCTGTTATTCGGTTTTCTCATTCCAACTTTGAACAAGAACGACAATAAAGTTACAGTTTCCGTTTCATATTATGTTTTCACATTTTTTGGGGGTGGCAAAAGTAAGCTATGCGCGCCACATTTATCTTTATTTATTAAAAAAAAGGTAATACGAATACCTAAATATGGATTTTCCTAAGCTAACAATAAATATTGCAATTTGTAACTTGATTTAACTTCCGTAACGAAGATTGACAAGGGTAAAGGCCACTCGATGATTTGATGGTAAAGTATCTTGGGATTCCCAGAATTGGTTATGCATTTCTTAGGATCTTGCTTAGGATTACTTGAGGCCAGAAACTTCTAAGACGAACTACACTTCTGTGGCCCGGTTATTCTGTTTTCTAATTTTAACTGTGATCAAGAACGATAACAAAAATGACAGTTTTCTGTTTCCTGTTCTATTTTTAAAACTTTTTATTTGGGGGGGGGGTGGGAAAATTAAGAAATGCGTTCCACATTAATCTTTAAAAAAAATGATATACGAATACCTTGATATGAATGTTCCTAAGCTAACAAAATAAGTATTGCAACTTGTAACTTAATTTTAACTTCCGTAACGAAGATTGACAGAGTTAAATGCCATCGAGAGAATTTAATGGTAGACTATCTTTGGATTCCCAGCATTGGTCATGCATTGCTTAGGATCTCAGGTTATGGATGAAACTTATTTTAAGGTTCACTCATTCAAATTATGAACATTATACTGAACGAAAGATGTGCAATGATTTTTATGGTACTTTTTGTTATATGTTATTTGGTAAAATCCTAGTTCTGAAAAACAATATTGAATATTTTTCCATCTTTCAAACATTTTGGCTTCAGAGATAAAATTGTTGATACCACACTGAAACTAAATTGTGTGCATTTCAATTCCAATCATTTCAAAAGTGATTTAATCGAGTAACTTAAGTGGGCAATGCTAACGATTAACCTCCGTAACGTTGATATACAGTGCTCGAGTTAATCCGGTCAGTACTTCAAATTGACGCAACAGCGACTTGCCCCTTTTCTGTTTCCACTTTCTCATACATGGTACTTTCACAATATGCATCTTTCAACCCATTCTGTAGACTTCATTTTTACGATTTTTCCCCCCATCAATTGGTGCATTTTTCTGAGAATGACCCTGTAGTGGTTCTGACTCTCGCCTTGTAAACAGAGGGATGTGTGTGCGAATTCCACCGCGGTCTGGCGTCCTTTGGCAAGGCGTCTATCCACACTTTGCCACTCTCGACCCAGGTGCTAAATGGGTACCGGTAGGATGTGAAAGTCATTGTATATCGCAAATACAATCGATACAGCCGCATGAAATAATACTTTTTCCCTGATTGTTTCATTCACTTATTCAAGCCCATTTTTTTACAGCATACGGAAAAAGTAGTATAATAGCATGAAAATACAGAAATTAATATGTTATCGATAGGCTGACTGATTTATATTTGTAAAATCAATATTTGTAAATATATAAATCCGTTTAATTTAATATTATCAATAAATTTTAATGTTCGATCATTTCATTCGCTAACGTAGACTTCCATGTGTAGTAGAGTAGCTCTATCAAAACAAAAGAGAAAAATGAAAACAAATGGATTTACGATGGCTTTATGAGAGATAAAAACAAACGAGGGGAAGTCGACCGGGGGCCCGTATACACAAAGCTTAGCAATGATCGTAGAACATTGTTCTACGGTTGATTGCATTGACTATAATGTATCATCAATCGTTAAAATCAAGCGTGCGCTTAATTGCTAACCTTTGTGTTACTAGGCCCATTAGTTGCTTTCTAAAAGCTACCCAATCACATTAACCCCGAAGTAGATCGAGCACATAATTATGGAGGTTTGTTATATCGTTTTTCTTTTAATTGAACCTATGTTTTTCTCAATATTCATTAAACTCTGAATATCATAAATTTGAATCGAGTCTGTTCAAACTTTGAATGCAAACTAGAAAGGATGAGAGAGAGAGAGAGGCAATCAGAGAGAGTTAGGGGGAGAAGGGGAAGAGAAAGAGAGAGAGAGAGGGGGGGGGTAGAATATGGGAGGAGTGGATCAGGAGTACATGAGATGAAACCAGAGAAGAGAAGGATAAGGAGAGAAATCTTTAGAACTATCACAAATGAAAAATAACTGAATAATTTATCTTAACGTCCCTCAACTGTCCCCCAACCGTTTCGATGATCTCTGCCTTAATGTCTCCATCAACGGTTGCGTAGGGTTATAGGAGAGGAATTATATAAACAGAAAATCTTTAGAAATACCAGAAATGAAACATGAATAGAAGGATAAGGAGAGAAATCTTTATAACTATCACAAATAAAAAATAACTGTATAATTTCTTAACGTCTCTTCACCGTGTCGATGATCTCTGCCTAAATGTCTCCATCAATGGTTGCGTAGGGTTATAGGAGAGGAAGATAGACAGAAAAATCTTAGAAACCAGAAATGAAACATGAATGAATAATTTCTCTTAAAAACAATATAAAGAAGAACATAAAATCACAATTACACAAAACAATAT